>NC_071441.1:31589363-32789363 GCF_017976375.1 Cuculus canorus | reverse complement strand
GACAGTTTGAAAAGGGAATTGTCATCATTGTCATATGAATACAATGAGGTGGTGGCAGAGCAGGATGTGAGTGCATGAAGGTAAAGAAGGTGCAGAAGTTAGGGATGATGAGAGAATTACACAGTAATGAATTTTTTTGCTAGATAATCCTTTCTCTCTGTGGATTTCTTAGCTTCACCAGAGAACTACCTGTAAATCCTATTTCTCATTTCCCCTTCTTGCTTCTACAGGAGCCAGGAAGCTAATGTGTGTGCTAGACAGGCAAACGCAGGCTTTTTCTGACCACTGTCTGAGGGCAGGCAACATATTATAAATGCAGCCTTACATGCTGGTGAAATAAAAGCCCACGAGTTTTTTTTTTTTTTGTGTGTGATAGATGAGCAAGTTAAAATCAATGAAGGGGAATAATTCCTAATCATGGAACTAACAACTTTCCATGTTAGATGCAGTGTTGGTAGCTTGTCTTAAAATTTTTAACTTGTCAACGTGAAATATTTCAGAAAAAAAGGGTATATTTTTATACTGACTTTTTTAAACCTTCCTGCATCTTAGCCCCCTTTTTTCAAATTGGGTACTGCAGAAAAAATAGGAAATTAATGTGCTATATATAAGCCTGCTAATGCGCTTCCTTTGACAACTTATAGTAAGGCTGAATGCAATAGTAAAGGAATGTTCTACTTTCCATGTTGATTGAGTTCTCACTGTTTTGGATCTTCCTAGTTTTATTAGTGGAGACTACAAGATCTTGTACACCAGGGAGTTATTTACAATTGAAAAATTACAAAAATATTTATTTATGGAGGAAGCTTCTCTTCTAATAAATTAGGAAGTTAGTAGGTTAGTAATAGCCTGGGATATATGGGAATTACAATGCCTGCATGTGGTTTTTTTTTTTTTTTTTAAATGGGAACTCAAACTACTATAGAAAGAATTGTACCTAGAACGAGATATTTTCAGTACAGTGTGAAGAGATTTGTTCTGTACAATCTGCATCAAATATCTACATACAGGAAAAAATAGAAAGGCATGCTTCTGTAGAACGCACTTTCTGATTGTGAGGTAAAAAGAGAAATATGTCTCCACAAGGTTGTCCTGGTTCCCTGGAGAGCTGACATGCCGAAAATCATAAATCAGAGAAACACTGTATAGTTACTGCCATAGAAGTGTGGTTTTGAAAGTAATGCGAGGTTGCTACTACCATTCTTCATAATGGCACATTAGTTTCCAACTTATATATGGTTTTTTGTGTATGTGTGTGCACTTTTACATGAAAATACAGAAACATGTAGAAACCACATATATATATTGCAAAATATTTCACATTTGAGTATAATAAACAATACATTACTGTGTGGCATGTAATGCAGGAAGATGTAGTTCATGAATTTCAGAAATGTCATGAAGTTAATAAATTTCTATTGTGTTGCTCCTGCGCAATCAAAGAAAATCATGTGACAATATTGGACAAAATCTCTGTCCCTGCAATCCATTTGCTCCTTGTGAAACAAAACAAGAAACCAAAATCAAACAAAATCCTACAGAAAAAAAATAAATAAAAAATCCCCTCCAAACAGCACATGAACCCTTAGAGTAGTGTGAATTTCTTTTCCTTGATATTGTAATTATCTAGCTTCCTCTTGGCTGGGTGGTCTGTATCAGACTCCCATCACAATATCTGCCTTCTTGTGAGCACCTCTGATTTCAACCTACAGGCACTCAGTCCCTTCCTCACTGTAATCAAGCTCAAGGGTATCAAAGCATTCTCTAACACAGTGGGCTACCGCACCTCCTCTCCTACCCTTCCTGTCCTGCCTGAAGAGTTTATACCCCCTCTTGGCTGCACTCCAGTTATCTGAGTCATCCCACCACATTTCTGTGATGGCAACGACATCGTATCCACCTTGCCCTACCACAGCTTCAAACTCCTCCTTCTTATTGCCCATGCCTCGTGCATTGGTGTAAATGCACTTCACCTGGGCTGGCGAACCTTCAATTCTCACAAAGGGAATAGAGTTCATTCCCAGTTGAGTGGTCCTTGGAACAACTAACGCCACAGTGCCAGTTTTGTCCTTACTGTCCCCAGTTGCTCTGAGGTGATGTACTGGTGGTCCTCTCCAGCTCACCATCTCTCAGTCACTGGAGCCCCACTTTCAGGCTCACTCCAAACTACCCTGGTCTCGTTCCCCTCCCCCTTCGCATCTAGTTTAAAGCTCTATTTAAGAGCATAGCTAGATTTTTAGTAAGGACTTTAGTCCCTCTAGGAGACAAGCGTGTCTCTGTATCACAAGTTCAGTAAAGTACAGTTTAGATGTAAATTGGATGTTTAAATTAAATAAAATGTCAGTGAGATTTTGAGTTGTCAGCTCCAGTGTCACTGAGAATTATCATCATGTTGTAGCAAGATAATGGCAAATCTTCAGCTGTCCATCTGTTTGAATCTCTCTCTCAGCATTGATACTTCTGTATACCTCTGTGGTTTTATGTGTGCATGAGTATGTCCATATATACACACACATATAAACAATTGTCTACATACACGACATGTTTATATGTGTGGGCTACTTTCTATAGTAATAAGGAAATATATGTGTTTGAACAATGAAAATGGTTATCCATTTGCATGGACAGAAAAGCAGGAAAACTATTAAAATGTCTGGGACACATGTATGAGGAAAGGTTTGTGAAACAACAAATGAGAAATTTTCCTAGTGAAGAGAACATTTACTTCATTTTAAAACCCAAAGAAATTAAATATTTATGTTCTGCTTTAACTCAGTCTGTCTAATCTTTTCATTAAGACGCTCCCAGACAATGAGCTTGATAGAGTGAGTACATCAAGCATTTAAACCTATCTACTCACTTGTAATAAACACTTAGTAAAAGGGCAGTGTTTTCTTACCCTTGTAATAATAGAGAAGGGCACTTCTCTGTGTCTCGCTTTCTGCTTTCGTGTTTTATTTTGCTTATTCTTTCTCTCTGTCTTCCTCTGTATTCCTGTAAATCTGCTTTCCTGCACAGCTGCAGACAATATGTCTTTTGGGCAAAGCTCTGTTGTCTGCCAATGATTTTATTCCTTGGAGGGATATAGATAGAAACTTAAAGTAAGAAAATAATAGTAAATCTCCCTAAAACTTAAACCTTTCAAGTATTTATCTTCTCTTTAGTTTCACTATGTTTTCAACTAAGAAAAAGACACTCCCTCCAAAAAACTCCCCATACTCTAAACCCCGCCAAACCTAAGCGTATTTTGATACTGTATATTCAATTTAGAAAACACTGAATTAAAATCTGATAGTTACATGACTTGTTCCCACAGTTGTGTGACTGATGATATCTTCTTATTCTAATACATGTTTAGTAGCTATCATATGCAATTGATAGAATATATATTAAATGGAGAATCATCTGGAATGATTTGGGAAAATGGAAAATGGCTTTAATAAAGAGGGTTGAAACAAGAGTGGAAATATCCAGGAACAGCAAAAATAACTAATTTCTGCTCCTTAGGGATGAAAGGAAACATATCTTGATTATCACTGCCTTTTTCAGCTTTTTTCTCTACCCTTATTTTGGAGTTGCCTTCATTCACTCATTTTTCCCCTGTTAAAAGCGGATAGGAAAAAATAAAAAAAACCCCTAAAAGTATTCTGAAAAAAATAAGATAAAGAAAATTATTAAATAAATGAGGAGAAATGAAGGCAGGTTCTGATATATATTTGCACATTTGGTGGAATGTCTACTAGGAAATCTTTAAAAATAAGTTTTTGCTGAAAAGAGGGCTTAATATAAAATCTTGCAGCTAGCCATACATTGGCAGAGTGCAGCAGACAGTTCTGTGAGGCTTTACCGTGATAAGGCAATCTTAGCTGAATACCATCTGTCTTTCTTGTGAACTTTTTTTAACTGCTAATCCACCTGACTGAATATAGGAATGCTCCATGCAGAGCAGGGTTTGTTAATGTGGGCTCCCCTCTGCTGCACAGTTAGGAAGGCATTTATTATGGTTAAGCCCCACATAAGCAATTGATTGCTAGTTGTTAACAAAATCCTGTTTGCAAAATGATGGATTGGAAAAATGTAGAAGTGTAACAGTGTCTGAAATTTAAGGACATAACAATAATAATATTTGCAGTAGAAATTTGTGTGATACAACGTGAAAACATGTGCTATTATTGTTAGCATGAGTGCTATAGATAGGCATATCTATTTTCAAGTGTGTCAAAGCACTTTTTAGTCATGTAAATAGAAGGTGTGTAAGGTACAGCAATAGTTTCAAATGCAATGAAGTCTACCTTAGTTACCTTGCTGCTAAAACTCCAAACTTATTCTTCTACAGTAAACCACTATTAGCTTGTCTCAAAAAAAAGCCTTGGCAGTAAAAGTCAGATCATCTCCCAGCTCTGTATGACCTACACCTTTAATTGGCGTGGAAAATGAAAGATGGTTGCAGCCTTCACTAAGTGGGGAAATCCACAGAGAGTGCAAAATATCTGTGCTGTGGGATGTGCACTGATACCAGGTGGCTGCAAGGGCCTGTGTGCTAACTGTCTTTCTTGGAACAGTTGTCACAATCAGGGAACATCCATGCTGAATCTCCGCTAGTAGAAGAGGTGGCAGGCAAAGGTCCGTTAAGTGCCACAGGACTTCCAAAAGCCCTCCAATACAGCTCTGGAAGAGGCTGGCTTTAATATTGTGAGTGTTCTTTCACACAGGAGAGAGAGAAATATTTTGCTGAGATACTGTGGGCACGAAGATCTCAAAGAAAAATCTCAGCTGCAAAAGATGCAGTTTTGTTCTAATTTTGGGAGACAAAACGCACTTTTCGAAAAATATTTTTTCAGTGAAAAGGGATTGAAAGGCTGGATTTGCATGCTTATTTGCAATGCTTATATACCATTAGAGCTAAGGTTAAAGAAAGGAGATTAGGACTCTGAGCATATTCAGCAGTGGATCAGGAAGAAATCAGTCATGTTTCATATTAACACTTACCAGAAAATAAGATATTTTCTTTTTCATTAGCAATTTAAGCCTAAATTTTGTTAGCAACAAAAGCACGAAATTTACAAATAAAACCAGCATTTTAGTTCAGATTCTTGTTTTTATCTAGCTCCTCTGCATATATGAGAAGGGAAGTAGTTGCACTGTTTTCAGTGACATACATAAATGAGTATTGTTTGCAAACTGAGATGATGGTGATATGCTTTTTGTATACCTTCTAGACATAGCTTCATCCTTTTTGGACACACGAGGTTTTTTCACAAGAAGATGGAGTAGGTTGCTTGTCAGATTAGCATTTTACAATCTTTGACTCACACTCTGCTTCAGCTGCTGCCATTGGCAAAACATTTGTTGAATGAAATGAGACCAGTATTTGATCTTTTTTTGATTGATTTGTGAACATTATGCCCTTACAGATTGCTTTCTATAAAATCTCTACTAGAATAAATTAAGGGGAGGAAATTGTGGAGAGGAAATTGCAGGGAGAATGGTACTGTTTCCCCCTTTTAGGAAGAGCAGTAGGCCACCTTCCAGCTCCACAGACTACACAGGTAAAATAAACGATTCATAAATTGTCGTTCATGTTTTTATCAGCTCATGGTTCCTTGTGAGTTCATGTGTTTTGACTGTGGAGTTTACATCAAAAGCTTTCCAGTGCACTTGAGCCTTTGGACTACTTCCTTGCCGCAATGTGAGAGACAGCACAGTTTAAAAATGGAGTGATAGAAAACAAAAGTGCAGGAGTGTTTAGATTTTATAAAGATCTCTAAGAAAAAGCTATTCTTATAATTTCAGTAATTCTTTATGTGGAGTGGCAAGTGCTTCATTCTCTGTCAGATACATCCTCAATCAATTGTTTTAATAAGAAAAGCACAGCACTGAAGTGATATTTCTAAAATAAAGAATGATGCGTGAATAGAAATATATGTTTTGTATAATTTAAGATGCACTCTTGCATATTCCAATTCATGGATGATTCGTAGGATGTGGCATAAGTCAGGTGTTGGCCAAATGACATGGAGATATCCAAGTACTAAACCAGATCTTAGCTTGTGCCAGTATTTTTTCTTTTTTCTTGGGAGAGAAATTATCCTCTTGCACCTGCTGGGAATTATAATGTACTGATACAGCAGACCTGGCATGTCATTTTCTTTTCTAGCAGAATGACTACTGTAATCTCTATTACCTTCTACTTGCTCGCATTGCTTATAACGTACCAGGTACTGTGCAACATAAAACCACTTTTTCCACCCACCCCAAAATGAAACATGGAGACTAGGGGAGGAGGAAGCACGTAATCACAGGGGCGATCTTCCAGTAATGACACAATAATTTTATATTTTGTGAGCTTGTATTTATATTTTCATGTAGCTTTGACTTTATATTTGTGCAGAAGAACAGGTGGGCAGATCAATATATCTAATAATAATATTGTTGTAGGTGCCTTAGCTCTTTTTAGAGCTTTGAGATGTGAATGCTTAGAAAGGTCACTCCACAGATGTTCAGAAGTAGTTCACCTATTGAACTAGAAATTTAGTAGGTATACCCCTGAAAGATGGAGAAAAAGAAGATTGTGTTTTCAGACTTCTCTCTTCACCATAACCACTTTCCAGAATTCTCAAATGGCACGTAAAATATTTGATCATTGTTACTGATAGGCACTAATTACTGGAAAATACTTAAATAGTTGGAAAATATTTAAGTAGCTCATATTTCAGAACACTTGAGACATCATAGGATTTTAAACAGCTTCCACTTCAGATTAAGATGTCAGCAGTAGCAAAGCTAGCAAAGTGTGATGTGAAATATTCCATATGCTAGACTGAAATAACCATGATTGAAAGTCATTACATAATCAGAGCTGCTTTTGCTGGAGTTGAGTGACAGTGCTTACTATTCAATTAAGATTCATGTTGGTGGGCTCAGATGCTGATGCAAATTTGAAAGAAAGCTTAGTTTGTTTGACCCTTGTAACTCACCAGCTTTGATTTTATTTTAGACTATGCCTAATGAATTTTGTGTATCCAATGAATGCATCATTTCATCATAAGAAGGAGACTTCCAGTTGCTGCTGTAAAACCCTACTCAAGCTTCATTAGAATAATAGTTTATTAAAAAAAAAAGGAAACTGGCTTACAGAAACTTTAACCTTCATTTAATTTCTTGTAATTTGCTAACCTAAACAGGAACAAATCATTGGTGTAAAGAACTAACATACACAGAAGGCCAGATTATACATTTTTAATTTTTAAGTCTTGAGGGAATCCTTCCTAACACTTTTTCTAGTAACCTAAAAGTTACAGTATAAGGCTTATTCTCCTGATGATAATCATGGTTGCTTTTCCTACTGTGTAGATTATATATTCATATATGTGAAGATGTATGTTGTCTAGCACAATGAAAACAATAAGGAATATCCAGAGTTTACTGTACATGTTGATATTCATTCTTTCTCTATAAATTAGTCACAGTACTTGTAGATGATTTACAGGTACCAAAAGACATTAGTAGTAGCAGCATTGCTAGGATCTGAGTGATCATTTGCACTCTGTAAATGAACTTTGGTTAATCAGGTTTGTGTATGACCTATCTGAGTGAATAGGGTTGCTTATAAATTTCATTCTTTCTGTCTTCAGTCCTGGTTTCCTCATTTTCTCTCAAAGCATCTGTGACTGACTTAGCTGGAACTCAATTTGTTAAATATATTCTTGTTCAGTTTTAGAAGGGTAAGCCAATTCAGAGCAGTTTCACTTGGGATGCATCTGAAGTCTGCAACATGAGTTAACATAGTCTCTGTGAAAAGTTACACCTTCTTATGGTACCAGCAACCTTCATCCATTAAATCAATCGAATAGAGAGGGAGGAAAGTAAAATTGAAGACTGTACTCCCCAGTGCAACCAGACTTTGCTGATATAATTAAAACTTCCGTATATCCAGATATACCCTAGGCATGTCTTCTCCTTTTATTGAGGATAATATTATAATTGAAAATGTTATTTGAATTAAAAAACACAACAAGAAAAGGGGAATTTTATTATTCTTGAAATCTAGACAAATCTGGCAGTCTGTAGCTTACATGGCTGTCACCATTAGTCCTCAGGCATAATCCATCTTGTCCTGAGTGGGAGATATCAGAGACTTGCATGTAAGCTGCTTATACTTGGATGGGCTGAGACTATCATTTTTCAGTCCTTGCTGCAATAGAGTGGTGTGAAGAGTTTAGAACATAGCCCTGTTCTCCTTGAGTATTCACCTTCAGCTTAAAACAATGTGCAGAGCTCGTGTTTACAAGCTCTTCTTTAAAACAGCAACAATCCTGTTATGAGAGGAAAGTTTTAAAAATATGTGTAAGTGTAGTACATTTATATATTTGCACCACTGACGAAATCTGATAGGCTTCCTTCTGCAAGAATCAGTACTGTAAACTTTCAAGCTGAATTTTCATGTTTAGGGTGTTATTTTTGCTGATGCATGACCAGTCTAGAAAAGTCAAGCCCAGCGCTCATCTAGATCATTTTAGGCTTATAATGCAGCTGAAATACAGAAATATAAATATTTGACCTAGAGATTGAAAGAGGTCCATATATTGTTTCCCACCTGCTTTCCTCTGTCATGCATTTGCCATTTGTTTCCCATATTTTCTTTTACTGTGTCAGTCCTCTGTGTTTCAGACACACTAAAGTTTTTTTTAGGGTGTTTCAGCAAAAATGCAATGCATAAGCAATTCTTGCACAACCTCTAATCTGATCTGATCCAGTTAATAGCTTTGGTATAATTTTCATGTATAAAATTGAATCTATCAGTGCAAGGACTTTCAGGCCTGGAAGGTGGGAGAAGGCCTACTAAAAGTCTGGATATGATCAGTTTCTTTTTCCTTGTCACTGTGTAGCATTGGGTTGCATTTTTATTGCAGCTCAGTTAACACATTTTCTAGCTTTTTCATGTTCTTTCTGATTTTTTTATCAACTTTTTCCATCTATGATGTTCTTTCTCCTGTTTTTTAAATACTTTACTTCTTAAAAATAGATGGGAAAATGATATATGAAAAGACAATTTACTATCATAACAGACAAACTCATGTTTCTATTTGCAGAAGTCTCCTATGATGTCCTTGAACGAAATGGTTACACAGGAACCAATTAACTACTAGGTACTACCTAGAATTTCTTTAATTTGCTGACACTCTCAAGATAAAAGTATAAACATCCCCAGGTGTATGTTCTAATAAATGCATTTGAGAGAGCTTTATGCTTCCCTGTGGTATTTCATAAACCAGAATTCATGAACAAATTTAAAAAATCCCTTTACCTCTAATTAGGATTTGTCTGTCTGTAGCATGAAAAAATACATTCAGATGACAAAAGCTTGTTTATCAGTTTATTTTTGTGTGCCACTAATTGCAAAATGGCTGATGGAAAGCTGCAACATTAGCCTTGGGAAGCAATATAGCCATTCTCATTCTGAGGCAGATATTTCAACTGACATTTAACAGAATCTCCTGGTGTGTTTACCAATCTCAGCTAAATAGTATGCTTGGTGCATTATGTTTTTCTGCATGGAAACAAGAATTGTTCCATTTTAGTAAACTCTGAAAGAAGACTACTTTGTTCTGTCATAAACAAGGTAAAAATGTACTTAGCTTAACATTTTAACACGTAAGTTACACTTAAATTTAGCAGCTGTTTCTAGTCTAACATACCTTCCATATAGTGACAGTACCAAGATAAACCATGGTATTTGCTTCCCAAAGGAGATTCTATCTTCAGATTGCGCTTGAAGTGACAGAGAGATATGTACAAGAAAGCTCTCCTAAGATCAGCAAGATCCTGACAAAAGTGTTGCATAATGTTATATGTACAAGATCTAAGTTCAGTGAGTTTTGTTTATGAAATATATATGAAGAAATGAAAGAAGAAAAAATACTAGCAGCTTCCAAGCTTTCTGCAGACAGAACTCTTTTCAGTGGGGGTTTTCTCTGCTTGTGGCCTCATTTAATAGCCATTGATATTAATGGGAATCATTCCTTTGATTTTAACAGGCTTTGGATCATGGATTTTTGTCCTCATAGGGCCTGGATTGTATTTAGAAATCATCATGCATGTTCTGTGTAGGAATAAATGCTCAGCCAAGTTTATTTACTGACTTAATTTCCAACATCAGTCTTCATAACGGCTGCCTATGCTTGAATACACTGTTCAGGTAAATGAAGGGATGATTTTCTTCTCTCTCTTATCAATTATGACAAAAAATAGAAACCAGACACACTAGCATTTCATAGGTACTCCTTTCTGGAAACTTTTTGCTAGTTTTCTTTAATTCATTGGAGTTTACATAGAGCAAACTGTAGCAGAGTTCAGTGGGATTTACTGTAGTTTTAGTGAGTTAGAGATAGATCAAATATCTCTCTCTGATCTGTTAGATAGTCTACTGTCTATTGATTTATAAAGATTTTCATTACCTTCTCAGCTAATCCTCTAAGTTGACTATCCATTTCAAGCAGAATCCAGGTGGATTTGTGTCTGTAACAAAGCTATTCTGAACAAACTGAAGCATTCAAATACTGTATTAGTTAATGCCTGAAGAGAAAGTAAATCCTTCAATCCCAACAGTAACAATGGATTGAATTAGGGAAAATCCTACACCAATATGGAGTAAAAAATGAAAGCTTTCAGGTGTTTTGTTGTGCTTGGGAGTTTTAGAATAGTTTAACACTTCTAATAGTAATTTGAAACATTTGACTTCATCACTAGCTCTGTTGAATTGGCCATGAGTAGTTCTTCTTGAATATATGAATATCTGACATATTGAAGATTCTTGAACAATAGAGTAATATTTACAAAACTCTACATCAGAGTCCATATGACTAGTCAATATATGCTGCAAGAATATAATGTAAGTGTAAGGGGTTAGCAATTCTGGTGAAAAACAACAACTCTTTTCTTCATTATGTTCTTAGAAGACTGTTAACTGCTGATTAGCATTAAGATGAAATGCCAAAGTCACCTGTTGTAGTATATTAGAATGCACTTTATACAGAAATAAAAACGCAAGCCAGATCCTTGGTCTATTCTGCTTCATAACCAAGAGCAGTTTGACACTTTGCATGTAAGCCAATGGTATTTTAACAAGTGACCATAAAATCATTCAGCATTTCAACTCAGGTGTCTTCAAGGCAATTTCATTAGCCTTATGGCATTTAACCAACCATTAAAAAAAAAAGCTAGTATTATCATATTCTGATTATTGTGTGGCCAAGTCAAGTTTTGAGTTATTTGGTGGTGATCTTCTCCAACGGAAAATACAAGCAGTAGGGAAAAGATACATTTTAAGAAGGAATCTTCAGCCAGCTTGTTATTGATTGCTAATTTCATTATTTGCAATATTTGCTAATGCTGGATCATCCGTGTGCTTACAAACATTTAATATCTCTTTTCATATGTTTTTGTACTTGTATCAAGATGGCAAATCATCAGTATTACAATATAACATACATAATAATACTAGGGAATGTTTGTTCTTCTGAGATGAAGTGGTTAGGGATTAGTATGTAGCAATAGCATCTTATAGAATGCATTGTTCTGATGCCTTGTTCAAGGCTTTACTCTTGGCATGTAACCAAAGCCTGTGAGTCAGATCAGTTCTATTAACAGTTCTGGTCTACTTTTCTACTTGCCATAAGCCATAGGCACATCTGGAAATGGAATCCACATTTTCCTGTTGAAGTTGATATGTTGACAAGATCCTTTGCTTAGGTGCATGCAAGATTAATGTACTTCTAGATCAGTGCATTTTAAACATCTAATAATAAAATAAAATAAAATAAAATAAAATAAAATAAAATAAAATAAAATAAAATAAAATAAAATAAAACGTGATGACAGAGGTTAAAGGTTCTCTTCCCCAACAGGCTCCTCCCAAAACAAGGAAATCTTATGCCTCTCTAGTACATTGAGAACTGTGACCAAAACCCACTACACAATTATATCAACTACTTTCCTGCAAAGATCTGCTGAGATACAAAGCAGAGGTTGAAAAACAGGCCTGTTGGGACCCTAAGGAAATATTGACAGCGTGTCTCAGTTTTCTTATTTTGACTGGTAAAGTGGGCAAATCAAAGAAATATAGACACTGAGATTTTCTACATAGTTTTCATCAGAAATCCCTATGGCAAATGAAAATCTGTTTTATTTTGATCAAGACTAGGACTGGACTTTGTATTTGTAGGGGGAGTTGAGAGGGAGAAAAGATTATGTGGGTATGATTCAAATCAGAGTTGGCTACTGTATCTACAGTTCTTGGTGTCGAAACAGGACATTTGAATCAGATTCATTTTGATCAAAAAAAGAAATAAATAAAAGAGACAAATTTTTTGTATCTTCCTATTCCCCTAACTTCATTGTTATGCAAGGAAAATGATCTAGGAATAATCTTGCTTTAACTGAGATATTTTTGTTTCTTTGGGTGGTTCAGGCTTGCAGATGACACAGAAACTGGCTCTTGGCCCAGCTGTATTTTAAGTTCATCATGTATAAAATGCAAATGATACCTGTTTAAAGTGGTCTGAGGTGAAAAATGCTGAATAAATGGAAATACAGGAAAAAGATTATAGCCGTGTTTAAATTGAAAGGAAACTTCTGTAAAGAAGTGGGAAACTCAGTTTTCCTTGTAAAAATAATGAATTGAGTATATATTAGCAGAATTCAAAAGTATCTGGGAGTTTTCTTTCATCATTCAGGCCTTGCGGGTTACCATTTCCTGTTCACAGCCATACTGAAAGCCTATTCAACTGCCATAGTGACAGACTAAAATCACTTTGCAGCTGAAAACTCCTTTTGAATTTGTGAATCTGACTTTCTTCTCAATCCCTTAATTGTTGAAGTGAACGAAAGAAATTGATACTCTTTGTGAATCTCGCCCACTATCTTCTCAGTCTCCTTGATGAATCCCATTATCTAGAAAGGGAACTTTGCAGTTCATACCTCTTTCGTGCCTAATGCCGTTATTCTCCATTCATTTACGATGAAAGTATTACATGGATAACTATTCAGTGTTATTTCCCAGAAGAAGGAGTAAATTGGGAAAGAAATGAAGTACTTTAATGTAAAACCCGATAACCTGATTTCTCTTATTTAGCTTTGCATATACCTGAGAGCGAGTGCTGAGTAAGTTCATAGACATGGTAAATACACTGAACTACCTACTTACTGTAAAAGGTAATTTCCATTTCAGAATTTATGGACAGCTGAATCAATTCCTTCTTTCAATTACAATAATTGGATGAATTGTTTGTGCTGCTGGACATACTGAAAATAGACCTGTTTGACTTTTTGAAGTATATAACTATGCAGGTTATATCCAGACACACATTTTCCTCAGCTGTACACCTCTTGACATGATATTTTTGCTTTTGTGAACAGTGTCAAAGAAACTAGGATCTGCTGTAATTATTAATTTTAAACCTTTTCTATGTTTCCTATTGTCTTGAAGTAGCTATGCAGTACACTGCAATTTGTTCCATAAGGAGCTGTGAATCAGGTAAAACTTGGCCTGTGACGGTTTGGTCTCGCAGAGCTAGTAATTTTTAGCTTGACCCCAGCAGGCTGGCTTAGGACAGAAAAGACTATGTCCTACTTCCCTTATGATTTTCTCCTCCATGAAAGTTATTAATAAAGTCCAGTAATTTCTAGGGAAGAATGAGTCATTGCCAGTTGACATTTATATTCAGGAAAGAACGAGTGCTACACAGAATGTGGAATTACGTGAGGATTTCATGAGATCCTCTCATGCCATGAATAATATGGATTATATTTTGCATAATAATAATTTTCTTTTTTCCCTTGCAATGAGTCTTGGCTAAAGGCAGAGTAAAACTATTTCAGATTTTAACATTTGATAAAAATCTAGCTGATCCATAATTCTATTGCAACTTTCCCATCTTAGGCACAAAATACTCACTACTAATCACTAAACTGGCAGCACTACCTTCCTGGAATCCTGAGCGTCTCAGAAGAAAGCATTTGGGGAAGACATGTCATTTGGGGAAGACGTGGAGATGAAAGGCTAATTTAATATTTTTTTCTTAAGAGTGTTTTTGCCTACAGGAAAGCTGGGGAGGAGCTCTTTATTAGGGAGAATAGTGATGGGATGAGGGTTAATTGATTTAAGCTGAAAGAGGGTAGATTTAGATTAGGAAGTAGGAAGAAATTTTTTGCAGTTTGGGTTGTGAGACACTGGAACAGGTTGTCTGGAGAGCTTGTGGATGCCCCATCTGTATTCAAGGCTGAGGCTTTGTGCAATCTGATCTAGTGGAAGGTGTCCCTGCCCATGGCAGGAGGCTGGAACTGTATGAACTTTAAGGTCCTTTCCAACATAAGCTGTTATATGATCCTATGAAAATACTGTTAGAAAACACAGAATCCTTTCTTTTGAGAGCTTTATCTTTAGGACTTTTAGCCAGGTCACCGGACAGTCAGGCTCCCTCTACCTGAGCACACTGGAATTCCTCGAAGAATGGTCTAGCCGTCGGGCTGTTGCGTAGTCTGTGCTAAGCATAGCCTTCATCTCTTCTGTTGGTGGTATTGTCTCTGGCGTAAACAATAAATCCCTGGGATGCTAGCAATGTGCTGTGAAGGGATGTATTCCTCAGCATTTGTGTCTTCTGCTTTCACCAAGAATTCTACAGATTTTTCACATTGTGTCATGGTGTCTCTGAGAGATCACCTTAAGTCCATAACAAGGAATGTGTGACAAGGCAGCCTTCTGCTGCACACTACCTTCTGTCGTGTGATGTGACCTTTTTCCTCCCATTGCACCTTAATAGGTGTAACATGGGAAGAGGATGACCATAGTGACCTCCCTCCCACCCCTCTCAGCCAAACATCTTCAATGTGGAGTGATGCTACCTTCCTAAATTTTTGTAGTACTAGACAGCAGGAAATACACCAGAACTCTGACAGCATAAGAAGAAATGGGAAAGATTGGTAAAGCCATTTTCAGGCACTTAAGTTTATGTAAGATTATCAGGAGAGAGAACCTCAATCCATTCCAGTCCTACTAGCCTGATGCCAGCAATAGATGCCTGGAGCCTGAAGAATGATGGCAGGTCAGTAGGAGAGTACCTGAAGAGCAACACAAAAGAATTCCAGCCACTTCAGCCAGTCAACTTCATTACTGGGCATGTGGAATTAGTTTTGTTAGAGTCAGTCCAGAGCCACAAAGATGATTAGAGTGCTAGAGTTCCTCTCCTGTGAAGACAGGCTGAGAGAGTTAAGGTTGTTCAGCCTGGAGAAGAGAAGGCTCTGGGAAGATTTTATAGCAGCCTTTCAGCTGGAGGGGAAATTTTTACAAGTGCATGTAGTGATAGGACAAGGGGTAATGGCTTTAAGCTGAAAGAAAGTAGATTCAGGTTAAATATAAAGAAAAAATTCTTCACTGTGAGAGTGATGAGGCACTAGGTTTCCCAGAGAAGTAGTGGATGCCCCATCCCCGGAGGTGTTCAAGGACAGGTTGAATGAAGCTTTGGGCTTTTTGATCTAGTGGACAGCGTCCCTGCCCATGGAGGCAGATTGGGATGTTTAAGGTCCCTTCCAATTCAAACCGTACCATAATTCTAGCATTCTAGGCACTTTCACTGAAGGTAAATTAACCCTTAAACATAACTCAGTTGCATGATGGAGGATTAAAATTAGGTCTAATACTCCTCTTAAATGAGGGTAAATTGTGTTTAGCCCTGGCACATATTTTGCCTTTTATGCTATTTCATGTATATATTGAGGGAAACAATACAAATGGACTGACTGGAAGGAGGCCCTGAATAATTCCGTTGAAATTTGTTCTCCCGTTGAAATTTGTTCTCCCTTTGAAAGCAGACAATGAAGATTTTCTTTGATGGATCCTTGTAGTGGGGCATGGCTACTCTTTTCTACAGTGATCTTATTTCCACAACTTCACTAACTCTGAAAAATATAATGATCTTAGGAATATTTTGCAAACGGCCTCTCTCTTTTCTCTATGATAAACTTCTTTTCATTCACTTTCTCATTCCTTCTTCCTTTCTCTTTTATCCTTCAGGAAGAAGACTCTGTTATTGCAATCTGAAGTGAGAAATTCTCTACCAATCAGTACATAAGGTGCATTCACAGACTCCTGCATTTAGTTCACAGCCAGCTGTTTAGGGCACGTAAGTACCTACAGATAGGCTTACTAGAACTGTTATTCCACCTACTTGTTTTCTTCAAAGCAATTTAATCCACTGGGAAGTAATGGGTTTGAAAAATATATAAAATTAAAGTTGTCAATTTTATTTATTTTTATTAAGGTATATAACACATATTTATAGTGTTGACCCACAACAATTGGAGATATTGACATAGAGACTGCAATATGAAATGGAAATCCAGCCGAAGTGCGGTTTAATGAAGATACCAACCTGGTGCTTTTGGACAGAAAATAATCTGATGCTGTTCTTGATCTTGATCAGAGAGGAAGACATGTAGTTTAATACTTTCTAGAAGATTTTTTCTATTGTTATTGTGATGAACCCAGTGAAGCTGATGAAGTTAAGCTTTCCTGTTTAGGAGAGCGTAGGGAAGTTCTTTAGCTGGCGAGATGCATTTGAACTCTATTGTACTCATTAAATAAATCAGGTTTTCAGAAGAAACAAATAACTGACCCAGAGCTTGGTCAGAAAATTGCCTCCTGAAGGATCTTTACACTATTAACACTTTCTATTGAAATTCATTCAAGGACAAAGCAAGATAATATCCTGCTTGCAAATATGTCAGAAAACTTACCTAAAGCTTGATGTTAGTATTTGTGCTATGGAAATCTCTGTATTTGGTTGCAACTGAGCAGGTAGAGTTCCTGGGCCAAGTGCAAGCTGGGAAAATTTAAGGGAAAAGGTGAGAACAGATTGCATTAGAAAATGAACATCAGCAATGCAGATATTAGAACCAGTGAGGACAAGAGACAAGAAAGGTAAAACCAGGAAATCCCTCTCCTCTCCCAAAATTTCTTCTCAGGAGACTCAGAGTAACTAAGTTTTGAAATGAGAGATAAATCACACAGAATATAAAGGTGAATGAGATGACCTCAAAGAGTTATGAAGCCATCAATTGCATCTGAAATGAACCCTGGAAAAGCAGATGGTTGAAATGAAATGAGGTAATAGGTGAGCTATCTAAATGATCTCTAAATGATTTTTAAATGAGGCCTAGGGCTTCTAACTTGGAATTAGAATGAAGGATTTGACCGGTGGATTCAGTTAGAAGTAATAAAGTGGAAGCTGCTTATGCTGGAGAATCCACTCTCATGAGATCCCCCCTGGAATATTGTGTCCAATTCTGAAATCTCAAACATGAGAAGGATATGGAATTGTTGCAATGGGTCCAGAAAAGGACTACAAAAATGATCAGAAGACTGGAGCACCTCTGCTATGAGAAAAGGCTGAGAGAGTTGGGGTTGTTCAGCCTGGAGAAGAGAAGGCTCTAAGGAGACCTTATAGAAGGGGGCCTACAAAAAAAGGTGTGGAGGGACTTTTCACAAGGGCATGTAGTGGTAGGAGAAGGAGGAGTGGCTTTAAATTGAAAGGGGGAAAATTTATATTAAACATTATGAAGAATTTTTTCATGATGAAGGTGGTGAGGCAGTAGAACAGGTTGCCTGGGGAAGCTGTGAATGCTCCATTCCTGGAAGTGCTCAACGCCAAGTAGAATTGAGCCTTGAAGAGCCTGGTCTGGTGGGAAGTGTCTCTGCCCATGGCAGAGGGGCTGGAACTAGATGAT
Organism: Cuculus canorus; assembly: GCF_017976375.1. Lineage (NCBI taxonomy): Eukaryota > Metazoa > Chordata > Aves > Cuculiformes > Cuculidae > Cuculus > Cuculus canorus. Next base: position 32,771,582 of record NC_071441.1, on the reverse strand, counting down.
TTTTAAGAATCTTTCCTACTCAAACCATTCTATGATTCTATGATTCTATGCTTCGATGGCTGGTGAAGTTGTGTAGATTTTTAGATCCTTAGATTTTAGATTTTTAGATCCTTAGATCTTAGATTTTTAGAAGAACAGATGCACAACTGTTATGACTGTTGTAGTCAAAATCACAGTACTACTGCATTTTAAGCTTAATATGTACAAGGAGAGTTGATGTTGACGAAGGATATGTGAGGCATATGCCAAAGTGAAAAAAGAAAACTCAATGTTTCTGTGGAGGAGCTTACAAGGTAAACTAGAGAAGACATAACTGGTAATGTAATACGCAGCTAACGTCTAAATTACCAATAGAAAAGTTTGTGGCATGACATGAGAAAGCTTTTTCTTGAGAAGTATTTTTAAACCCTATAGATCAAATAGATACTGTAGTTGCCCATTTTTTTTAATGCAATTCTAGTAGACACCAGCTTGAAAATGAAAGGAGACCAGTTTAGGAAGGGAATTCCTTGGACATATTTAAATTTCTTGTGCTAGAAGGAGGTGCAAAGACTCTTTGCTTCTTCTGCCTCAACAGGGAGAAAAAGGTTGGAACCTAGACTGGATGGAAGCTATCAAGACATGAATACAGGACATAAACTTTATTTAGAAATGTAGAGACGTATATTGAAACTATCTAGACAAATTCCTCCCTTCCAGGTACTTGTAAAACAACATTTACTGAAGTTTGAAGATCTGTGATGACATAGTATAGTCACAATATTCCATATCTGAGTTGCCCTAGGACTGCATGATAAGATTAGTCCTGAGTTCTGTGTTTTCTGAAAAAAAAAAAAAGATTTAAAAACTCACTCTTGGGTTGAATGAAGTTTGAGCCTAAGTAAACCTGTTGCTGAGTTAGTTAGTCCCGTTCCCCAGCAGAAGGAATTTCTGTTGGAAGAGGCAGTACTGAGAAAATGTTTGGTGTCAGATAAACAAGACTTGAGATTGTTTCCTAATATTTGGTGCTATTTGGTCTGTAATAAGAAAGTGAATAGTACAGAGTCGGTCTAGTATGAAGTAGCAAGACAGACTGACCATACTGTGTCAGGAAACAGAGGGACAGGCCTGACAGATTTTTTTTGCATTCACTGCTTCCAACCTGTCCTTCCTTCTTTCATTTAAGTGAGATAGTCAATTCAGGTATGGAAAGGGAAAAATAGAGACTGGTGAGTAAATGAGAGTATGGTGCAAGGCTGCGTTGCTGAAGACAATGAGGAGGGTTTTTTTCCTAAGAAAATCTTCATTGGAGAATGGAACTGTTAGAAGTCTGCACTTGTGTGTGAATTGTGTGTTTAAATCTTTTTTGCTTTGAAGGCATGGTTCTTAATTTAGTAATTTTTAATGTTCTTAGACTACATGGTTTTAAGAAAATTCTTAACATAACAAATAAGAATTTAACAAATAACTTTAAATTGCCATAAAAAAACTTTAAATTGCCATAAAAACAGAGTATCAAAATAGTGGTTTTGTTTTATTTAATAGTTCAACTTGAATTTGATGTATGTAAAAAATGTTTCAGGCAGTGCAAACCATTTTTAAGAAAAGAGGTTCATAAAAAATCATTGATGGAGATCTGTAAAAGGTAAAATTATTTTCTTTAAATGCCTTTTCCATCCTAGAGGTTTGGAATTCTCTTGGTTAGAGGGTTGAAGTCATTTGGATGATGGGCAGGGTAAAGTTTAGTAGAACATATGTGAATGAAAGCAAACTCTGTAAGTACTAGTGGGATGTATACCTGCTAATGTAATGACTAAGACACTTCTATACTTGCAATTGGACCACATACTTCTTGTGAAAATTATTATATGTGATAACTTTAACATTCTTAAAATATTTTTATTCAGTTGGAATAATTTTGAGTGCATTATTTCTGAACTACAAGTAAGAAGCAATTTTAGTTGTAGCCTTATAACAGGAAGATACGACTGCAATTCAGAAATCCTGAATTCCTTTGCCCTGTGAAGTTATTCAGTCTCTGTACAGAATTTTGCATCTTATTGACTCCCCTGGTCTAATATCTGAAAGTATGAACTCCCATTACAACAAATGCGGTCAGAAGGATCCAGGAAAAAGCAACCTAAATTAACTTTTTTTTTGTTGAAACTTTTTTGTTGTTTAAATATTTTAGAAAAATGTAAGTGCCAGGACTGCTTTTTCTCTCTGAATTTTCTTTTGCTGCACAGTTATATACAGAAGTGGCTAATGAAAATGTTACAATCTGTCTAACTTTTGCTCTACTGACACCTGTAATTATATGATGAAAAACAAAGATTCAAAGAGACCTTGGCAAAAACATTATGTTAAAATCTATTAGAACTGGAAAAAACAAAGCTGAGGGGAAAACCATATTTTTTTTTATAGCTTGGTGAATCTTCCTACTTAAGAATTTTTATTCATCACTGCATAACTCATTTAAAAACATGTGAGAAGTAGTAATAAGTTAGTATTTCCTGGAAATTTGTAGAGCAAGATTTTTAAAAATTAATTTTAGGCTAATAACATATTTTATGCACTGTAATTGAATAAGCATCCTGTTTGTTTTGATTAAAAAACTGAGCTACTTTGAATATTGTGCCACATGGCACAGACATCAAGTGTGGAGAAAGAAGCTACAATAAAAATTCTTGGCAAGTAACTGTATCTTATTACTCAGTAAAAGCTATAGAGAAGCATATAAGTAGAAGATGCTAACTTAAAAAGCTACCTAAAAACCAAAAAACCACTGTAAAAGTCCAAATTCCCTCGGGCTAACACTTTGAACTGTGAACTCTCATTATAACACATGATCTGGTCTCTGATATCTCTACCTTCAAAGGGGGATGATCTGTTCAGCCTTGTGACAGAGCTATGAGAGGAAGTACAAAGGCTAAGGAGCGTGAGGGAATCTGAGAATGAGATAGAGGGGTGGAACCAGGCTCTACCCTCCCTGAGATATAAACAGGAACAGCCACCAGAAAAAAAGCAAGATATATCTTCAGCATGCTGAAAGCAGTATCTCAAAGCAAAGGATTGAATGGTGCAAGTCCATGCTCGAGGTGGCAGGCAAACAGCCTCCTTGCCCACCTCACGTTCCCAGGTGCCTCTGCACAACAGGTATGAGGCTCTGAAGGCAGAAGACCAGTTAATAGAAGATGAGTACGGTGATCAATCTATACCAGAGGTGCCGCCAAGGTCAGAAATGCTTAACCCCCTATATAAAGACCACCTCCACAAGAAAGAAAAGATGGATTATAGTCATAAGCAACTGCCTTCTGGGGACAGCAGAGGATCCAATATGCTGAACAGACCCTCTTCTTAGGGAAGTCTGCTGCCCCCCAGCTGTCTTGGTTAAACACATTGCTGGGAAACTTCTTAGGCTGGTGTGGCCCTTGGACAATTTACCCATTACTGCTTTTCCATGAGGGAGATAATGAAACTGCAATGCGTGGTCCAAAGGCAGTCAAAAGAAACTTCAGGTCCTTTGCACAGCTAGTAAGGGAGTCTGAAGCACAGATTATTTTCTGCTTTCTCCTTACAGTTGTGGGCAGTGACACTGGAAGAAACACGTACATGGTCTGTAGCTCTGTGTCTAGTGTTGTCACCATGATTTTGGTTTCTCAGATAATGGGGAGCCTTACCTGGCACTAGGCTTGCAGGCATTTGATGGGGTTAATCTTTCTCATGGAGGAAAGAAGATCTTTGCTCAGGAGCTTGCAGGGTTCATTGACAGTGAGATAATACCAGGCTTGTGCGAGACAAGCAGAGGGATGACATGGCAACTTTAGAGGGACAAGGCACTAGTAAGAGCCCTCAGCCTGTGACTCTGAGATATACTTGCTAGGTACACCAGAGAATAGATAAAGTTGGGACAGGGCTCAGTCAGGGGCTACTAGGGAAACAGGACCTAAGAGGGAAACACTGGTGAAACAGCTCAAAGAAACTATGGAGTATTCCTCTAAGAAGGTGGCATGCCCAACAGCCCAGGTGAAGGGCATCTACACCAATGCATGCTGCATGGGCGACAAACAGGAGGAGATGGAAACCACTTTGCAGCATGAAAACTATGATCTGCTCACCACCACTTAAACATGGTTGGATGACTTGCACAACTGGAGTGCTGCAATGGATGGCTACAATCTGTTTAGAAGGGATAGGCAAGGAAGGAGAGGTGGTGGGATAGCTCTATATGTTAGAGAGTGTTTGGATTGTCTATAGGTTATGTTGACAACAGAGTTGAGAGTTTATGCATAAGAATCAGGAGTAAGGCCAACAAAGCAGATATCATGGTGAGAGTCTATTACGGACCACCCAAATGTGATGAAGAGGCAGATGAATTATTCTATAAGCAGCTGAGAGAAACCTCATGATCACTAGCCCTCGTCCTTGTAGGGGACTTCAGTCTACCAGGTGTCTGTTGGAAATACAATACAGTGGAGAGGAAACAGCGTAGGAGCTTTCTGGAGTGTGTGAAAGATAACTTCCTGACACAGCTGGTGCGTGAGCCAACCAGGGAAAACAACCTGCTAGACCTACTGTTCATGGACAGAGAAGAGATTGTGTGTGATGTGATAGCTGAAGACTCTCTTTGGCATAGCAATCACGACATGATAGAGTTCATGCTTCTTCGAGAAGTCAGCAGAACTGCCAACTTGGATATCCAGACATTACGCTTAGGCCTATTTAGGAGACTGATTGACAGAGTCCTTTTGGAGGCAGTCCTGAAGGGCACAGGATTTCAGGAAGCGTGGACATTCTTCACAGAAGAAGTCTTAAATGTGTGAGAGCAGGTTGTCCCCATGTGCCAGAAGACAAGCTGCTGTGGAAGAAGACTGGCCTGGCTGAACAGAGAGCTCTGTCTGGAGCTCAGAAAAAAGAAAAACAGAAGAGTGTAAGCCTTTGGAAGAAGGGACAGGCAACTCAGGAGGACTACAAAGGTGTTGTGGTTACACAGTGAGAAAATTAGAAGGGCCAAAGCCCAACTAGAAATTAATCTGGCTACTGATGTAAAGGACAATACAAAAATTTCTATAAATGTGTCAGCAGCAAAAGGAGGCCTAAGGAGACTCTCCAGCCTTTATTGGATACAGGGGCAGAAAATCATCATAAAACATGAAGAAAAGGCTGAGATAATTAATGCCTTCTTTGCCTGAGTCTTCAATGATAAGACCAGTTGTTCTCTGGGTACACATCTCCCTGAGCTGGAAGGCATGGAGAGAAGAATGGAGCCCCCATAATCCAAGAGTACATGGTTGGCTATCTGCTCCTCCACCTAGATATGCACAGTTCCAGGGGGCTGCATAAGAACCACCCAAGAATCCTGAAGGAACTGCTGGAATTGCTCACCAAGCCACTTTCAATCATTTATCAACAGTCCTGGCCAAATAGGGACATCCCAGTTGACTGGATATTAGCAAATGTGATGTCCATCTACAAGAAGGACCAGCAGGAGGTTCTATGGAATTGCAGACCTATCAGGGTAATTTCAGTGCTGGAGAAGGTTATGGAACAAATCCTGATTGCCATCATGCAGCATGTGCTGGACAACAAGGTGATCATGCCCAGTCAGCATGGGTTTAGGAAATGTAAGTACTGCTTGGCTGCCCTGATCTCCTTCTATGAGAAGGTGACCTGCTTACTGGATGAGGGAAAGGCTGTGGATGCTGTCTACCTAGACCGTAATAAAGCCCTTGACAACTGTTCCTACAGTGTTTTCCTGGAACAACTGGCTTCTCATGGCTTGGGTGGGTGTGCTCTTTACTGGATGAAAAACTGGCTGTCTGTCCAGGCCCACAGAGTTGTGGTGAATGGTGTTAAATCCAGTTGTAGGCTGGATTTAACAAGCGGTATTGACACAAGTGGTGTTCACCAGGGTCAAGTGCTGGGTCCAGTTCTTTTTAATATCTTTATCAATCGTCTGGATGAGGGGATTGAGTGCACCTTCAGTAAGTTTACAGAAAACACCGAGTTGTGTGGAATTGTTGCTCTGCTTGAGGGTAGAAAGGCTCTACAGAGGGATCTGGACAGGCTGGATTGATGGGCCAAGGACAACTGTGTGGGATTCAACAAGTCCCAGTTTCTGCAGTTGGACTGCAACAATCCCATGCAAGGCTACAGACCGGGGGATGAATGGCTGGAAAACCACCCAACAGTAAAGTTCCTGAGGGTTGTGGTTTAACAGACTTACTAGGCCATGTGATGGCAACGAGCTTGTTTTTGCAAAAGAGTGTGGTGGGCAAGACGGAGTGAATAGCAATTTTCTACAGTAAGAAAATCATGAAGTTTAACTTACTGAAAATTGACTCAAATGGTAGGCTCTTTGATAAAGCTGGGAAATGCAATATGGGATGTAAAATTCCCAGACCTGACACAGTATTGAAATATTTATATGCTTTAGGCATTTGTAATGTTTGTGGTGAAATCACCTCATATTACTTATTGATGAGAAAGCAGATCCTCATTGTGTTTATTTCACTTATACTTTTTAACTTCTTCAGAGCAAATAATTTGAGTGTCATTCAAAGACATTTAGGAGCTGTTTGAGATGTCTGAGAACAGCAGAGAGTCCAGTGATATTTATTTCTGTGTGTAAGGAAAAAAAGTTAAGTCTTTATGCAAAGAATTCTACTTCCTTCAAGTGAAGCTGTGATGGGTACATGGATATCCAAGGGTACTACTGGCTAAACAGACTAACTTGACTGAAAAACTGCAATGAAGAAATGTATTGTTATTCTTGTGAATGTTCATGGACTACTTTTGAGGTGGTGGGAAGTTGGGTACTATGTGAGCAGCAGAGCAGATTGCACACCCTGAAGGACTTGTGTGTGTACACACCCCGAAGGACTTCTTACTGTGAAGCTTTTAAGCAATTCTATAGATGACAGACAACATCTCTACACTTTTTATACTGTACTACAACAAAATTTTTATTGCATGCTGGGTTGTCAGTTCATGAGAGTCAGAATAAAGATAATCAACCTTGGTTACAATTCTTTGAATGAAAAATAGTGAGGTTTTGATTTTTGGGTCATCAACACGGCAGAATTTCACCTTGGGCACTGCTCTGGAGTCAAAGGAGAAATATTTCAACTACACATGTAATACTGTCCACAGCTCTTCTGTCTGCTGATGTCTTCCAATTCTGAACGCTGCAGCTTGATAAATGCTAAAATTTTCAAACAACAGAAGGAATGAAGAAAAGTGCAATACAAAATTAACTGGGTGCACAGTTTAAAAGAGCAAGAGCAGAGCATATTTAGAATGTAAATCATGGGAATGAAATTGTAGTCCATCTTTCACTGTTCTGTTCTTTTTGGAATTTTATGTCAATTAAGATCCATGTAAATAAAAATGTGGCCTTAAAAATTAAATGGGAAAATAACGGAGTTCTTTCACCTTAGCAAAATCCCTCTTCTGCATGTAATCATGCACATTTATTTTGTGATCCTCAGAAAGAATTGTTTTTCTAGTCCTTTAGATCTTGTGTCATTACCATTTCACTGGGCAGGGTAAAAGATACCATGCGTAGCAAATACAAATAACTTACATGGGAGTTAGTATCTGACTCTATAACCTTTATTTTCGCATGCTAAAGACAGGCTGTTTCAACTAAAATTGAACCCCATTACTCTTAAAAGAAAATCTGTCTAAGGGCATAAATGTTATATACACATTTATGTGTACATAAACATATGCTGTGGCTGGAGATTTCAGAATATTCAGCTGAGAGTTAACCTTTCAGGCCTGGAACACTAAATAAATGTGAAAAATGAAAACTTTTGATTGTTTCAGCTTGCAATTATACAAGCTAGTCCTGCTATGACAGACTAAGTCACTGGCAAGCTGAGGCATTCTATTATTACTTGTGAAAAAACTCCAAATAAATCTGTAAGTATCACCTAGCTAGAAGGAGCAGTGGTTTTGATGTCCTTTGCCCATCAGCCATAATGCACAAGTTCTGGAGAAAAGACCCACACTATAGCCTATGCTCTTGCATTTTGTTTGTCTTCTGAAAGGACTGTGAAATTTACAGTTTTGAAGGCCTTATCATTATCCTTTGAAGTTCTTAACACTCATTTAAGTGATATTGATTTTTTTTCTTTAAAATAGGAAATTAAAGTGGCATGTACGCATTGTTCAAGGAGCTATGCATACTTAAAACCAGCTAGTTTAGTGCTGTGTTGGATATTTTAAGTATGTAAAACTGGCATATACTTATCAAAATCTGATTTTTTTTGGTGTTTTTTCATCAATTTTCTAAAGTATCCCTAGGTTCAGAGTGTGCAAAAAATTACAATTTTCTCAGGCACTGCAGAACAATTAAATAAATTGATCATTTTTCTTTTATATGTTATATAAGATATATATATTTGAGAGCATATTTTCATGTGATTTACTTTGTTAATGTAACAAAACCCATGAGTGTTATTCATCACAGGAGACTTGGAGACCTGAAACAATTCCAAAGGAGGCTTTATTTTACCACAGCTTTCTGAGATAAAAATTACTAAAATACTAAAATGATAAAAATTTACATGTCTTTCTCCAAATGAAGACTCATCCTAAAAGAAAAATAGTCAGTGCATAAATACAGAAAGGCCATGCAGGACTGTAAGGTACTACCTGTTTAAAGGACGTCTTTATAATGAACTACAATCTATAAAGGCAAGTCTCAGCAAAGATAACACAAAACTCATAACAATTTGTTTTTCCCTGACCCTTTCCTTCCCATCAATTAATACTTACAAAACATATACTCTAGAATTACTATTTGGTTTTGCAACCACTAGGGAAATAGCAATGCTACTGCAAACAAGGATAAAGCATTATGTAGTCTTATAGGTAGAACTTAGCTAGATTTCATTAGGCCAAACACAGATATCCTGATGAGGGCAATACCACTAAGAATATGAAGACTAGTGTTTGTGAATATGATCTTCCATAAGTATTTTCTCTCTTGAGCCTTTGTTCAGGCTGGAGTAGTTCTTTGGTGTTTTCACCTATGCTGGAAAACCATCTTTGGAAATGTGACTGTGCAGTCAAGACAGGCGTGGGTACAGATGTGAGAAAACTGGTGCTAAGGGCACCAATACTGTTCTGCATTCCTTTGTTTACTCTTTGCAAACTGTGGATGCTGTTTTGCCAACATTCATTCTCCTCAGCAGAGTGGACTGTTGCAGACTTAAAGCTCCTTCTTCCTGGATAGTCGAAAGGTGTGTTTGCAACTGCTGAGTATTTCTTGCTTTCTATTAGTTACAAGTATATCTGAAAAGTCTACTTTGTATGAACAAATCAGATAAATGATGATTTTCATGTGTAGAGACAGTGTGGATATCGATGAAAGGAGAGTTAGAAAAGAGAGGAAAGAGAAAGGACAGAAAGAGAAAGATGGAAGAGTAATTGTGATGGAAGCCTGTGCCTGTGCTAATAGGTGATATTGACACAGAGAGGGGAACAATGGCCTGTGTAAGTTTAGACTATAAATGGATAAAAAGGACCCACACTTTAGAGGATTAAGATCCTTGAATAGTGTTCTGGTGAAAATAGAGGGAGCAATGAGTAACTCCTAGGATGACCTTCAGTAAGCCTATGAAAGGGATTAGGTGATTGAAGGGGTGTGGAGTTGATGACCCAAGAAATCAATTGTTCCCATTGCCTCTCACACTTTTTGCAAGGGATAGTTTAACTGAAGATTGAGTGCATCGCTGAGTCTCATTTTGTTTTGAAAAGTATATGACATGTTTAGCCATTATCACAGTAGAAAAAACACTTTTGGAAGGGGCAAGGGCTTTAGATGCCTTAAAATGCTTTTCTTACAGTGTAGATTAATCTGATCTTGATTAATCAGATCTTTTGCACTCCCTAGAGAGTTAGCAGAGGGAAAGCAAGCAGAGATAAATTGAAAGAGCTTTTTCAGCATTATTTTCCCACAAATATGGAGGAATTAAGTGTACTTAGAGAAAGTAAGAAGGTGAGAGTCAAGCTATAAAACACAGAAAATACATCTTTTCCTCTTTCATGTAATTGTGTCACCATTTTGAACAATAATAGACCACTTCATGAGAGCAAGTATGACAGCAGCATTCCACTGATGTAATGGTATTTCGTCTTTCATGTGGGACGTCATACTTATTATAAATGTAGGAGCCTGATCGTGTATATTTTCAAGGAGCAAAGCTTCCTGTGTCTAAAGTCGTTTTGTCTATTTAGATATTACAGAAATATCTCTCCTTACTACATTTTAAATGAATGAAATATGCTTAAAGAGCTTGCAATTATATTGATACTACTGCAAGGAATTTTTTTGTTCCTTGCATCTTGCAATGGTTACATCATCCCATTACCCCTTCTTCTTCCTTTTGACTTCCTACATACTTGTGCACGGTCTTGGTCAAATACAGTTCTCTTTTTAGTAAAACCAAACTTTAATCCTTTCATGACACTGAACTACACACTGGATAGTCGGTTTGCATAAGTCCTTTTTGTAAAAAAAATTGATGGCTAGAATAGGGTTTCTAGAGCAAAGCACTGAAACGTGTGGCAACAAAATCTCAGGTTAAGATAACACCAAAAACTGTGACTGGAGCAACGACACATTTATGATTGACTGAAATCTGAAAATATGTGTAACACAGATTGCATTATAAAAGCAAATAATCTTCTTGATTTAGTGGGATACTTTAATATTAAGGGCATACATAAGCGTATGAAAGATCAAAAGAGTCGTTATATCAAAGTATCCATATCTTCTATCTACATCTTTTTATTCTGTGGTTACATTCTTTATGAGCAGTCTCAGAATTAAGATAGGAATCCTGTGTGGCACCATTTTATGTTTTCATTATATGGCTATCTACTTCTCAATGATTAGCAGTTAACTGAAAAAGCAGCTTTGGGAGTTAGGCAATCAAATATAAAATTTGGAGTAGAGTATGGAATTTTTTCTTATTTCACACATTTTTACTTCTGACTGTTAGACAGGGAAGCCAGTGAAAAGGGGTTAGATGAAAAGAATATTTTTAACATTGCTTACCACCTGCAAGACGAATATGTTGTAACTAAGTTGATGCATATCTAAATAACTAAAATAACGTGGTTTTGTAAATTAACTTCTTTTTCCCAAACTGAACATATTTGTACACAGACAGATGGAGGGGGTGGAAATTAATGGAATTAAAACTGCCTTAAATTTGATAGAAATTACTAACGTGATTTATATCAATGGAGAAAAAATATCCAGAAGTGTCTGCTTAACCAAGACTTTGTATAATTCAGATTTTCTAGTTAATTGTTTCTGCCAACTCTTTATGGCGTAATGCTTCTGTCATTTTGAAGAACTGACTTTGTGAGGCTGCCTTTTTAAGAACTTGAAGGTCATTTAGTCTTTGCCACAGCTCAGTTTATGCCATAAAGGCAATTTAATTTGTTTTTAACATTAAAACATGTACACACCCACTGTCTTGCACCCTACTAGATTTAGATACCACAGAGAATTATACATTACTGTATAATTTTGCTATAATTACTGTATAATGTTGCTATAAAAGTTGTTGGCTAATTCACAACCAGGTCATTTAACATCTTAGAGTCTTCCTTGACAGGCTGCTTATTTATTCAAGTTTTTTAAAGTGATTATTTAAAAAATTACTACCACACTTAAGGATGCTGACCAACCTGAGCTGATAAGAATGAGTTAATGAGGATATTGTTTAATGAGAGCAGTAAAGAGCTTGGTTCAAACTCGTGAAACTTAGTTACTTCCATTACAGCTGCTACAGCCTCTGTGCGTTCTTCATTGAAAGAGTTACTATAGTTTCTTTTTATTATAACAGAAAGCAGTGATGTCTAGAAGATTTGCAGAGGTATAGAGGGATTTTGAACACTTTTGAGTATTTTCCATCTTCTACTCCTCTGCTGTTGTGGGTAATGAGCCCCCAAAACTCTCTCTCTGAACTAATGGTTGTTCACCTGCAAGCCTTGCCTTTCTTGTAATATGCATTGTGGACTGTGATGAGGAACAAGGATTATTCATGGCCTTCTCAATACCTGGATATAGTCCAGACAGGACTAACCATCTGTTTAGTGAAGACAACCAGCCTGTGCTAGCACAGTTCTTTACATGCTAACACAGGTTGCTTGCAGCACCCATGAAATTAAATTCTTCTCATTGTCTGTTATCTTTAGCTCTGCTTTAACAGAGAAATAAGTGGTTTCTTGTTCTGGCTTTGACTCGTGGTGCCATGGTAGGTCATATTTAGCACTTTGAAGAAGACAGAAACATTCTAACATGTCTGTATTAGTTAAAATTATAGTGTACATGATTCAAAAGACCAAAGGAGGTGAAGCTGCCACAGCTTTGTTTCCTCAGATCCAGCCAGCATCAAGGCTGAAAATGTCTTCGCACTAGGCAAGTGCACACTGACCTGATGTACACATCACATATATACAGATATGGAAGTCCAGCCACATGTATCACAGACATACAAACTGACCACTCACATGACTTCAAAAACCACCAATGGCTGCATCCTACTCCCCTCTCTGGATGGGTAAGATGAGGGTGCCTTAGTGAGAACAAATACATACACAATATGGATTCCTCCACTAGGTCCCCCCAGATCCCAGTCTCCTCAGTTGCTGGCACCCAGGCACATGATCTTTTCAGACCAGATCCACTCCTGTTGCTGGTACAGACCATCTTACTCTCCCACTGCCTTGCTCCAACCTGGCCAGAACTCCCTCATCCCCCCATCAGCGATTTCCTCTCCTGGAACAGTCCTGGGAGGGGATAAGCCAGGGTGTTCTTCTTTCTGAGAACCTTAGGTTCCGACTTGCCTTTCTGTCTCTTTGCTCCTCTGGGCTTGTGCAGATGGTCCTTTGAGAGACTGATGGCTCCTGTGCAGATGGGCATGGGATTTACCTGGCAAGGTGTTACTTGAACTCCCCTTCTTGCCAATGTCTCTGTGCTCCTTTGTGGACATGAAGACCAGCTTTTATCACTTAATCTAACAGTCTGTCCTGTTTATCCCTCCACAGTTTGTCATCCCTAAGCAGTGCCTCAGCAGTACAGTTTATATAACTTGGTGATTTTAGTCAAAAACTGAAACCGAGTTTGTTAAATATATCATATCCAGAGAGTGACAGCTCAAGATAGGGACCACGTGTAATATAGCTCCTCTTGCTTTCAGAGCAGGAATCTCTTGGGTGGAAAGCAACAAACACTGCAGCTGAATGTGACCATTGAAGTTACATGTTTGCATTCCTCATGAGTCAGTTAATAACTCATGAGGAATACTGATAATAGACCAGAACAAAAAGATGTCACACAGGATGCTGAGGTCACTTCAGCTTCCATCCAGCTGGGGAGTATAATCATCACTGCAACAGTTTTTAAAGCACACAGAAGCACGGCAGCAGAGAGGACTGACTGGAAAAACTTGCCCTGTGACAGTGTGAGGGTGCAAGGATTGCACCTTTCCTGATGAAATCTCTGGATGCTCACCAAAGTGGGCTTACAAATGAATGAAGCTGACTACGGAAAATGTGTTCTCAATGCATTTACTGGCTGTGATCACTTAGTTTACCACATCCCTTCTCATTCTTCACTTCTGTGCTTCATATTTAAATCTTCCCCTGCTAGATGTGGCAATCAATGTGTTTATTAGTCATAGAGCCATAGAAAGGTTTGGGCTGGAAGAGGCATAGAAGATCGTCAAATTCCTAGTCACTTGCCATGGGCAGGGATACCTTCCAGGAGATCAGGTTGCTCAAAGTCTCATCCAACCCAGCCCTGAAGACCTCCACAGACAGAGCAAACATGACTTTGCTGGGCAACTTCTTCCAGTACCTCACCACCCTCACAGGAAATAACTTCTTCCTAATATCTAGTCCCAATCTACCCTCTTTCAGCTTGAAACTGTTACTTCCTAGTCCTATCACTATACTCCCTGATAAAAAGCCCCTCCCCATCTTTCCTGTAGGCCTCCTTTAGGTACTGGAAGGCTGCTATAAGGTCCCTCCAGAGCCTTCTCTTCTCTCAGTCTTTCTTCATAAGGGAGATTCTTCAGTTCTCAGATCATGTCTGGTCAGATTAAATTGATTCACAAAATTAATGCCAACTAAGTTCTTTAATTGTGGCCACATTTTTTATTTCATTTTTTCTTTCTTCCCTCCCCCCATCTTTTTGTTTAGGCAAAACCAATCCCAACAGATATTGTTAGTATTAAGTTCCTTCTCCACTATCTGTAGCTTGTGCAATCTTGCAGAAATGATCACTGGATGCTTTTGCTATCTTGCTGTTACCCTGCCTGCAGTGCCTCCTATTTCCACTAAAATCCTGCCTCTTCTTTCTCAAAAGGCAGAATAGTGTCCATAATTGTGTCAATTTCATCTCCGGGTAGCTGAAGCAAGAGGAACTCTAGGAAGCTCTGACCACAGATGTAAGTTGCTCTCCTTGATCCTAGGTTCAGCATATCACTCTACATGAACTGTCCTGAGAAAGATATATGTACTCTCTACAGTACATTTACATTGTTTTAGTGACTTTTGCCTCTTTACTTTTGCTTATCATATATGTTACATAATGTGAAAAATGACTACATCCAATACATGTATGTATGTTCTCTTGGGGGAAATATCTATGTTGTTTTTTTTAATTTGAATTCTTGTGCATTGTCCTGAAATTAAATAATGACTTCAAACATGCCAGCAAAAGCAGAGGTACATAATTTCTCTTCTTTCTATAACATCAAATAAAAAAATATTAGAGTAATGTGTTAAAAAAAATAGATCAAAAAAATCTCTAACACTTGACTCTAGTCTTAGTATGTCTCTGTTTCATGGTCATAGTTTGGAGCCCTGTTTGACTTTCCGTATTATGCCTGCAGATAAAAAGGTACTATAGTACTTTCTTTTAAAAGAGGGTATTGATGGAATTCCAGTACCTACATCTCACCAGTGTTACAGCTGTACAAAGGTATTACATTTCATAATGATGGAGTTATCCCCGATTTATAAAGGCTAAAATGATCTATAGCCAAAGTTGTCATTCCATGAGGGATCTGAGCAAGCAGACATTCATGTGGGTTTAGATACAAAGAGGATTTACTCTGGAAAGTCAGATCAAATCATTACAACCTTTCAAATAATAAGACAAAATGGCTTCAAACTTCATGATGATTCCTAATTCTTCAAACAGTTTATAGTGTTAAACCTGTTTTCCTTAGTAATGAATAAACCCACAGAAGAAGAGGAAGTTTTGCAATAGAAGCAGACTTTAAAATACAGTCTTGTTCTGTTGTTTTTATATAGGCAATACGGAGAAAACAGTATTGGACCAGGCTGAACAGGTGAACGGGACCACAAGTATACAAATACAGCAAAAAAACAAACAAAAAAATCCTAATTTCCCTTTTGATGGCAGCAAATAAGACATTTTTTTTCTATTTTTATTTTTCACTATGAAATTAAGGCATAAAGGAACTAGAAAATACACTTTTGAATATATATCAAAAAGGTGTTGTTTCCTCACCAAAGCCTCTCTGTCTCTTAAGAGTGGCATTTACTAAAGAAAATATCATTCTTTCAAATATTTTTGTGTATTTCTAGGAGTATATACATGACTAATACTGATTATGAAGATAAAATTTTCAAATTTTTGTCAGAAGCTCATATCCATATTTTCATACAGACTTTTTCATTTTTTGCCATGTGGTTGAGGATGGTTTTCTTAACAGCCTCACATGATACAGACCAACAGGGAAGTCAGCTTTATTAAAGGAGATATTTAGAATGAAATTAGCTGTGGAATGTTTTAAAAACAGATGTGGTTCAATAAACACCATATAATTTCAAGAAGAAAATGGTGCATACAAGAGTATCTGGAGAATTAGCATAAATACAGTGTTCCACTTGGATTTATAGAAGAAGGACCTCTGACACAATAAGACACTTTGCAAATAGCCTATGAAAAGAAACATCTCTTTCTAGGGTCCTAAAGAACAAAATTTGCATATTAATATGAGTGTCCATCAAGTTTTCTTTAGCTGTTACTTTCTCTTGTCAAGTTTGCTCTTCAAATAAACATCCTCCATAGTAAAAAGAGGCTCCTACATCTGCAGTTATTTCATTAATCACCAAATTTCCATATTAGAACAGTGAAGAGGATTTTTGTATTTGAAACCCTGTGAAAAGTTCTCCCTGAATTCTCTGTTAACTGATTTTCCTCTCTTTGCATTCATTTCCTTTTAAAGTTTTGCCTTTTTATCAAGGTCTGAACATTATTTAAGGCTAATTTTTTTTAATTTCTAAGTGGATTTGGGTCACAACAGAGTCATAGAATCATAGATAGAATCATGGAATCACAGAACAGTTTGGGTTGGAAGGGACTTTAAAGATCATCTAGTTCCAGCCCCCTGGCCATGGGCAGGGACATGTTCCACTAGATCAGGCTGCCCAAGGCCCCATCCAGCCTGGCCTTAAACACCTCGAGTAATGGGACAGCTACAGCTTCCCTCAGCAATCTGTTCCAGTGCCTCACCACTCTCATGGTGAAAAGTTTCTTCCTTATGTCTAGTCTAAATCTGCCCCTCTCCAATTTACAGCCATTGCCCCTAGTACTATCACTACATGCCCTTTGTAAACAGTCCATCCCAAGCTTTCTTGTAGGACCCCTTCAGGTATTGGAAGGTTGCTATAATGTCTCCTCAGAGCCTTTTCATCTGCAGGTTGAACAACCCCAACTGTCTGAGCCTGTCCTCATAGCAGGGGTGCTCCAGCCCTCTGCTCGTCTTTATAGCCCTCCTCTGGACCAACAGTTCCATATCCTCCTTATGTTGAGGATTCCAGAACTGGACACAATACTCCAGGTGAGGTCTCATAAGAGAGGAATAGAGGAGCAGAATCACCTCCCTTGACTGCTGGCCACACTTCTTTTGATGCAGCCCAGGACATGGTTGGCCTTCTGGGCTGTGAGTGCACATTGCTCGCTCATGTTGAGGTTCTCATCAATGAGCACCCTGAAGTCCTTCTCTGCAGGGCTGCTCTCAATCATATCATCTCCCATTGTGCAATGAAATCAGGGATTGCCCCAACCCAGATGTAGGACCTTGCACTTGGCCTTGTTGAACCTCACAAGGTTCACACAGGCACAATTGCCCAACATGTCCAGGTCCCTCTGGATGACATTCCATCCTTCTGGTGTGGCAACTGCACCACTTAGCTTAGTGTCATCAGCAAACTTGCTGAGGGTGCACTCAATCTTGCTGTCTATATCATTGACGAAGACATTAAACAGCACTGCTCCCACTACAGACCCCTGAGGGACACCACTTGTCATGGATCTCCATCTGGACTTTGAGCCATTGATCACTACTCTCTGAATGCAAACATCCAACCAGTTTCTTATCGACTAAACCGTCCACTCATAAAATCCATGTGTCTCCCATTTAGAGAGAAGAATGTTGGGGGGGGACCGTGTAGAAGTCATTACAGAATTCCAGAGAGATTAAATCCATTGCTTTCCCCAGTTCCACTGCTGTGGTTACTTCATCATAGAAAGCCGCTAAGTTGGTCATACAGGGCTTGCCCCTGGTGAAGCCATGCTGTCTGCCATTAATCACCTCCCCGTCCTTCATGTGCTTTAGCATAGCTTCTAGAAGGATCTGTTCCATGATCTTCCCAGGCACAGAGGTGAGGCTGACAGGTCAGTAGTTTCCAGGGTCATCTTTTTTACCCTTTTTGAATATGGGCACAATGTTACCCTTTTCACAGTTCTCAGGGACTTCTCCTAACTGACATGGCTTTTCAAATATCATGGAGAGTGGCTTGGCAACCACATCAGCCAATTCCCTCAGGACTCTGGAATGCATCTCATCAGGTCCTATAGACTTATATATTTTCAGGTTCCTCAGGTCTTCATGAACCAGATCATCCTCTACAGTGGGAGGGGGTTTATCCCCCTGGTCCACTTCTTGTTGTCCATTGACCCAGGAGGAGTGAAGAGGGTGGTTGCCAGTGAAGACTGAGGCAAAAAATTTTCTTGAGTACCTCAGCCTTCTCTTCCTCTGTTGATACGAGGTCACTATTTTCAACCATCAGTGGGGGTAGGTTCTCCTTGACCTTCCTTATCTGATTGATGTACCCGTGGAAGCCCTTCTTGCTAGTCTTCCCTTCTAAGTTCAGCTCCAGACTCCATCTCTACACAACTGGACAGTGTCCCCAGTCACTTCCCAGGTTCCCTGTTCCTGCTTGCACTGCCTGTGCAGTTCCCTGTTGGGTTTCAGTTTGACTAGAAGGTCTCGACTCAGCCACGCTGGTTTGTTCCCTTCCCTGCCTGATTTCCTACATATGGGGACTAAGTGCTAAGAAGCTCTTATGCTTCACGGAAAGGGTTCTTAAATATTTGCCAGCTCTGTTCTGCTCCCTTGTCCCTGAGGACCATGTCCCAGAGTGTCCTACTGACTTACTCCTTGAAGAGCTGAAAGTCTGCTCTCCTGAAATTTAGGGTCCTGACAATACTCCTCACTCAACCGGTATCCCTCAGGACCTTGAACTCCACCAGTGGGTGATCACTGCAGCCCAGGCTGCCTCTGATCTTGAAGTCACTGATAAGCTCACTTGCATTAGCAATCATCAGGTCTAATACTGCATCCCCTCGGGTAGGGGTGTCTATTAACTGGATTCAGAAGTTGCCTTCAATGTACTCGAGGAGTCTCCTGGATTGACTAACTCTTGCTGTGCTACTTTTCCAGCACGTGTCAAGGTGGTTGAAGTCCACGAGTAGGATGACATCTTGCAAGAGTAAAGCCTCCTGTAGCTGGAGGAAGAAGACTTCGTTGGTTGTCTCTCCTGGATCGAGTGGCCTGTAGTATACACTAACCACAAGGCTTCTGTTGGTTTCTTGGTCATGTTTATAGATGAATCTTACCAGTCTATTCATTTTAAGTTTTATAGTCAACAATTAAAAAGCACTTGAAGTGAAAAATCTATTGTTTGGCATTTGGTTGTGTCCAACCAACGGTAAAACCCACACTATTTAAGCAAGCTAAAGTAAGTGTGTAGTAGATTAGTGAAACTTGGGCATGAAAAGGTATTGGAGACAATATTTTCAAAGCTAAGCATGCTGAATTTCAGAGGGCTGTTAATATTGTGCACCTCACTGCAAGTATGACAACTATATATCAAGAGACTTAGAAACTACTTGCAATAATTGCTGTAGGTTTAAGTGCTGCTACAATTAAAACTTATAAAAGAGTTCATATAGTATTGTTTGTAGATATCTGTAAACAGGATTTGACAGCTGTTCAGACATATTTTCTCAGGGCAGATATTGACTTTAAAAACACTCTCCATTTATCGGTAAACAATATTAGTCAAATAAAACCAGTAATGACTGAAGCTTTGAATACTAAATGACATGACTGCTAAATTCTTAAAATCTGAATGAATATTAGTTTCTCACAATCCGTAAACAGTGTAAACTTTCTTGATAGGAAGACAGACTAAATCTGAGTATTTTTAAGCAAGAATCTTACCCTATACAGTGCTAAAACGAGCTTTGAGGTGTCAGGAATTCCTTCAGTTCCTATAAACACAGTCTACAGTGTAGCCCCCAAATTTGGAGCCTCATTACAAGATCAAAATATTCCCCAGTCTTGCCCAGCTGTGTAAGCCAGAGCAGTCTCTTGTCAGTCACTGATGAAGATTTTCTGCAGTAGCAGCACTTCTGTTCCCACAATCAGTACATTTTTCTCTAGTCTTTGTACTTACCCTGCTTGCAGCTGCTCCTGGGGGCTCCACAAGGCTTTTCTTGGTCTCCTTCTGACTTTGCATTGACTCTTCCTATCTCTAGGTGAAAATGACACTGCATTTGCTGATTCTTTCTGAGCTCACTTGCTTAGCTTTCCCACCAAAGGAGTCACAGTGGACATGGTGTGTAGGCAGAAATTATTTCTAGTAACTCTCATAGCCCCATGAGTACAGTTGCAGGCATGATGGATGAATGGAAGCACAAAGTCAGGATTTTTGCAGCAAGACTAAGATGGCTTGTTCTCCAGGGACTGTAGTTTTGGTGAAGGGCATTATGCAACGTTATCTGTTCTATGGGTTTTTGGAAGTCATCAGTGTAGTTTCTGTCACATTGATGCCAGTTCTGCAAATTAGATAATAAAGGAACAGCACACCTAGCAAAGGCAACATCCGTTGTTTTCCTGCTTCATTGTCTGAATTAAATTGAGATCAAGACCTCACAGAAAGAATGGGAAAAAAAGTGTGCAGAACAATTCCAATAACAATCTCTTGAATTTAATGACAACAGAGATTCTTGAAATAAATTATAAAAAAGCCATGTCACTTTGCAGCTGAACTTTCAGGGTACAATTGAGTACACACAAAGGTGTTTGGTGAAGTTCAAAGTTTTGCTTTGAAACAGATAAAATCTTCATGAGAGACAAATATACACTTAAATGGCATGCATATGCGAACAGTATGTGCTAGAGAGGAGAGACTGTGTTCTGCCAAGACAGCTGTTTATGCCTTAGGGCGGGTTCTGTGTGAAAATTGTTGATTGGTCATTGAATCTGTGGATACTGGGTGTATCCGCTAATGTTTCTTATTCTCTTTTTCTGAATGAATTTGCATGCTGGCCTCTGAGGCAAGGTTGCAGTTCTGGAAACTGGCCTTTGTTTTCATCCCAGCTAATGAGATTGTGGTCTCCCAGCAAATGTATTATGGCTAGTTAGGTGACATTACTTAAAGAGGTAAGCTGATAGGTATTTTGAGAATCATTAAAAGGCTTTTGTTCTGCATACAACTATTTAAGGTTTTACTGCTTTAATGAAAAAAAAAAAAATCGTTGGTACAAGTTAGTGAGAAGACCTCAGTCTTATTTTTAGAAAAATGTGTGGATAGGTACCAAATTACATTGAAAAGAGTTCATGACCTGCTGTTTGTGAACAGAGAAGGCCTTGTGGGGGATGTGATGGTTGGAGGATGCCCGGGACAAAGCGATCATGAGATGATAGGGTTTTCAGTTCTAGGTGAGATGAAGAGGGGGATTGGCCAAACAGTCACATTAAACTTCCAGAGGGCAGACTTTGGACTGTTCAGAAGGCTGGCTGGCAAAGTCTCATGGGAGACAGTTCTTAAGGGCAAGGAAGGCCAGTTCTTAAGGGCAAGGGCTGGGTGTTCTTAAAAAATGAAATCCTAGCAGCACAGGAGCAAGGCATCCCCATGTTCCAGAAAAGGAGCCGGAGTAGGGAGAACTTGAGAGGCATCAAAAAGAAGAGGAATGTCTGTGAGCTTTGGAAGAAGGGGCAGGCGTCTTAGGTGGACTACAGGGAGGAAGTGAGATTGTGCAGGGAAGAAATCAGGAGGGCTAAGGTCCAACTAGAAATCAAATTGTCTAAGTCTGTGAAAGATAATAAAAAATCTTTCTAGAAATACATTAACAAAAAAAGGAGGATCAGGGAGACTATTCAGTCCCTATTGGATGCAGAAGGAACAACAGTGACAGGGGATGAGGACAAGACTGAGGTACTTAATGCCTTCTTTGCCTCAGTTTTTAATAGCAAGGGAAGTTGTTCCCCCTGTGTACAAACCCAAGAGTTAGAGGAGCAGAATGTGGCTCCCATGATCCAAGAGGAGGTGGTTAGAGACTTGCTTGCCCAGCTAGACACCCACAAGTCTATGGGGCTGGATGGGATCCACCCAAGAGTATTGAAGGAGCTGGCAAATGTGCCTTCCAAATCCCTCTCCATCATCTTCCAGAGGTCCTAGCTGACTGGGGAAGTTCCATTGGACTGGAGGCTGGCTGATGTTGTGCCCATCTACAAGAAGAGTTGCAGGGAGGATCCAGAGAACTACAGGCCTGTCAGTCTGACCTCAGTGCTGCGGAAAGTCATGGAACAGTTGAACACTCTCCTGGGTTGAAAACTGGTTGGATGGCCGGGCCCAGAGAGTGGTGGTAAATGGAGTTAACTCCAGCTGGAGGGCAGTTACAAGTGGGATTCCCCAGGGCTCGGTACTGGGTCCAGCTCTGTTCAATGTCTTTATCAATGACCTGGATGAAGGCATTGAGTGCACCCTTAGCAAGTTCGCAGATGACACTAAGCTGGGTGGAGGCATGGAGGGTAGGGAGGCTCTGCAGAGGGATCAGAACAGACTGGACTGCTGGGCTGAGACCAATGGCACGAGGTTTAACAAGGCCAAATGCCGGGTCCTGCACTTGAGGCACAACAACCCTGTGCAGTGCTACAGACTAGGAGAAGTCTGGCTAGAAAGCTGCCTGGAAGAGAAGGACCTGGGGGTGTTGGTTAACAGCCGACTGAACATGAGCTAGCAGTGTGCCCAGGTGGCCAAGAAGGCCAATGGCATCTTGGCTTGTATCAGAAACAGCGTGACTGGCAGGTCTGAGGAGGTTATTCTCCCTCTGTACTCAGCACTGGTGAGACCACACCTCGAATACTGTGTTCAGTTCTGGGCTCCTCACCACAAGAAGGATGTTGAGGCTCTGGAGCATGTCCAGAGAAGAGCAATGAAGCCGGTGAATAAGCTGAAGAACAAGCCGTGCGAGGAGCACTGAGGGAACTCGGTTGTTTAGCCTTGAGAAGAGGAGGCTGAGGGGAGACGTTATTGCTATCTACATCTACCTCAAAGGAGGTTGTAAAGAGGATGGTGCTGGCCTCTTCTCCTAAGGGACAGGGGACAGGGCAAGGGGGAATGGCCTCAAGCTGAGCTATGGGAGATTCAGACTGGATATCAGAAAAAATTGTTTTACAGAAAGGGTCATGAGGCACTGGCAGAGGCTGCCCTAGAAGGTGGTTGCGTCACCATCCCTGGAGGTATTTAAAAGACAGGTAGACGAGGAGCTCAGGGACATGGTTTAGTGGCAGACAGGAATGGTTGGCCTCAATGATCCAAGAGGTCTTTTCCAACCTGATGATTCCATGATTCTATGAAAGACTTAGATCCTAACCCTATCCATAAAGCTAACCCTAAAACCCGAACCTAAATCCTAACCCTAAACCCTAAGCTTACTAAAAACCTAAATCCTACAGCTAACTCTCACCTTGACCCTAAATCTTGACCCTAACCCAAAGACTGAGCAGCTGAGAGAGCTGGGGTTGTTTAGCCTGGAGAAGAGGAGGCTGAGGAGAGACCTTATTGCTCTCAACAAATACCTGAAAGGAGGTTGTGGAGACGGGGGAGCTGGCCTCTTCTCCCAAGTGACAGGGGACAGGACAAAGGGGAATGGCCTCAAGCTGCACCAGGGGAGGTTCAGGCTGTACATCAGGAAAAAATTTTTCATGGAAAGAGTCATTGGGCACTGGAACAGGCTGCCCAGGGAGGTGGTTGAGTCACCTTCCCTGGAAGTGTTTAAAGGACAGATGGATGAGGTGCTGAGGGGCATGGTTTAGGGATTGTTAGGAACGGTTGGACTCGATGATCCAGCTGGTCCTTTCCAACCTAGTGATTCTGTGATTCTATGAGAAGCATCAGCTGTAAGAAAAATCAAAGGAGTTGGAAGTGATTACTGCGTGGGTACTTGATAAAAAATTGGAGTCAGCTCTCTACAACACATTTTATTTCTCTTTGAATTCTTTTTAGGCTCCAATGAGGAGTGATAAAGACTCCTGATAGAAAAGTATTTCCAAATTTTAGTACACCCGTTCAAGCCAAGGCATGCTGTCTGACACATCACTGTATCCTGTCTCAACAGGTCTCAACAATCTCTGTTTATGCTGTTTGTAAACTGCAAGGCAGTTAGACAGACTGAATTCCTAGTCCTCCTAACAAGCAGCTTTCCTGTTAGTTCTACTGTATTTACACCACAACATTATTTTTAATAAAAAAACACAGTCTTTTTGGAAACTGTCTCACTAACCAAACCAGAAAAGAATCCCTGCCCTATAGAGTGGTTGGACTGACTGCTGTCTTGTGTAAAGTCGGTGGCATAAATATTCTAGAGAAGTCAATACTAACAAAGATCTATAACTGGACTTTTAGTCAGGGAATTAATAGATCAATCAGGGAAAGGGAAGAAGTGCACTATGAGATCGCTAAAACTATATTGTGCTGATTGCACAGATATTTTCTTTCTGGGTTTGTTTGTCTTTTACATACAATTTGTTTTAGGACATAATGACTATATGATTTATACACATATATAGATTATTATTACAGCCTTCTCTAATTAGTACAGCTGTGATCAATAAAGAAAGCTAGTATACGAATTCATATTAGTAATAATAACAGAAGAATTTGGAAGCTACTGTGCTACTAGAAAGCTATGATTTGAATGCCATCACTGAAACTTGATGTGATCCCATGACTGGAGTGTGGCTATCTGTGGCTACATGCTGTTGAGAAAGGATAGGCTGGGAAGAAGGGATGGAGGCATTGGCCCCTGCATCAGACAATGGATAGAGTCTGAAGAGCTATCTTTGAAGAGTAGCCACAATCAGGAGGAAAGTTTGTGGTTCAGAATAAAAGTGTGAGGCAGCAAAAAGAACCTTGTGGTTGGTGTATATTACAGGCCACCTGATCAAGAAGAGCCAACGATGAAGCCTTCTTCCACCAGGTACAGGAGGCTTCACGCTCGCAAGCTGTCCTCCTACTCAGAGATTTCAGTCACCGAGGCACCTGCTGGAAAAGTAGCATGACAAGCTCTAGACAATTCAGGAGACTCCTTAACCTAGGTAATACAGATGCCTACCCAAGGGGATTTAATGCTGGACCTGATGATCAGTAATGCAAGTGAGCTTATCAGTGACTTCAAGATTAGAGGCAGCCTAGGCTGCAGTGATCACACATTGGTGGAGTTCAAGGTCCTGAGGGATATGTGGTGAACGAGGGGTATAGTCAGGACCCTAAATTTCAGGAAAGCAGGCTTCCAGCTCTTCAAAGAGTTACTCAGCAGGAGACCCTGGGACATGGTCTTTATCAGTGATGTAGATGGTGAGATTGAGTGCACCTTCAGCAAGTTTACAGATGACATCAAACTGAGTGGTGTAGCTGTCACACTGGAAGGACAGGGTGTCATCCAGAGGGACCTGGACAAGTTGGAGAACTGGGGATGTTTGAACCTCACAAGGTTCAAGAAGGCCAAGTGCTAGGTCCTACACTTGGGTCAGAGCAACCCACTGTTGCAATACAGGCTGGGAGAAGATATAACTGTGATTAGCCCTACAGAGAAGTACTTGGGGGTTCTTATTGATGAGAACCTCAACATGAGCCAGCAATGTGCCAGTTATGCCCTTTGTTGCATCAAAAGAAGTGTAGCTAGCAGGTGGAGGGAGGTAATTATTCTCCTCTATTTCACTCTTGTGAGACCCCACGTGGAATATTGTGTCCAGTTCTGCAACCCTCAATATAAGAACAGTAAGGAACTGTTGGAACGGGTCCAAAGGAAGGCGACAAAGATGATCAGAGGGCATGAGCACCTCTGCTATGAAGACAGGCTAAAACAGTTGGGTTTGTTCAGCCTGGAGAAGAGAAGGCTCCAGGTAGAACTTATAGTGGCCTTCCAGTACCTGAAGGGGTCCTACAAGAAAGCTGTGGAGAGACTTTTTACAAGACATCTAGTGATAGGATGAGGGGTAATGAGTATAAATTGGAGAGGGGCAGATTTATACTAGACATAAGAAAGAAATTGTTCTTGTTGAGGGTGGTGAGACACTGGAAGAGGTTTCCCAGGGAAGTTGTGAATGCCCCTTTACTGGAAGTGTTCAACACCAGGTTCGATGGGGCCTTGAGGAGCCTGGTCTAGTAGGAGGCTGGGGGTTGGAACTAGATAATCTTTAAAGTCCTTTCCAACGCGAATCATTCTATGATTCTATGATTCTATGATTCCATGATTCTACAAACAAACTTCCTTGACATAAAACAATCTCCATTCTAATAAGATTTTTATAAAGGTTTGGTAAAAGCCACAATGATTTCTACTAGATATTCACAATATGAAAGAGGTTCTTCTTGTCTGTTCTTATTTCTGACATGGACATAATCACAACATTTCTATGCCTTGAAAGTTGCTCTGTGCCTCTTTTTAAAAGGATAAACTCCCAGATGAGCTGGAATATTTGGCTGTTTATGAGGAGGCATTCTTCATTTTCAGTTATTTATTCCTACACTAGAGAAGGCGTTCCAGATTTACCAGTGAGGATATTACAAGAATGGCTGTGGGAAAGCATAAATTTGAGCAGGGGGGTGTTATATCCTATAAGCAGGCTAGATTTTAATGGTTTTAACAGACCCTGATTTCAGTGAAACATCTAGTTCTGTACTTGCTGACAGAATCTGTTGTCATGAGATATTCTGATGTCTCTAAAAACAGGCTTTAGCAAAAAGTTAAATGAAGTCTTGATCTGATTGATAGGGCCCTTAGACAGGAACACTCTTGTGATCACATTGCTTGATGGAGGTGCATCAGCTGTAGTGGCTGGTGGTATTGGGTAAGGAGGTGGTTAGCGGCCACCCACTACCCTCAGGGAATTCACTTTTGCAGTTGTGAAGACTGAGAATTTTAGTTTCCATATCTTCCTTGAAAGAAGTGATAGGATAGTTTCTAACCAATATAAAAAGCAGTCAGTGAACTCCTATGTTACCTGCATCACATAAGATATATTAATGTAGTCATTTAGTCAACATTTCTTATTTAATGTTATAACATGCTAGCAACTATCATATTATAATAGTTTTGTTTATTCTTAACAACAGCAGCAACAGAAAAAGCCCCAAATGAAAATTAAACATCATTGTATGTCAAAACTTGTATGATTCAGGCAGTTTTTTGAGAAAATTACTACAATATTTTATTAAAGGATAGTAAGCTGGCAGATTTAGCTCCGTTATTTAGAAACCTCTACAATTAAGGGTCAGAGCAGAAGTCAGGCTCCTGTCTGCTGTTACCTATATAATAGTAAACATAACTAGAGGGTTGTTGGGTTTACTTTTAAAAATATAATGGTATATTGTATATATTCAACTAATGACTTGAATGACTCAACTTACTTTGTAAGCCTTGTTTAATTAAGCTTTACAATACCTTTAAGATAAAGAATGAGTAGAATTTTTATCTCCTGCACAACCACCTCAAACTGTAGAGACTAGCCTTCCTGTTTTCTTTTTGTGTTGAACAGCTTCTCACATTACAAACAATTGCTGAAGATGTACACCATTTGTACAGTTGCTTTAATATTGGCTTTTCCTGGAGTGTCCTGAAATAACTTGAGAACAAACCCATGCAAATACATTGCAGCAGAAGCTTATTGTAGTTTGAATGTAAAGATTTTCTTAAAATTCTTTGTTTATAGTCATGTGTGTAACCAAGATTTTTAATCCCAGGGACAAAATGAATGGCTGCGCTAAATAACCAAAGTGCAGCATGGGCTGGATGGCAATAGACTAAGTGGAAGTCTTTAACTTTTATTTTGAAGTAGAAAAGACTAATAGGTCATTATGTTATCTTAAGATGCACAATCCGTCTTGTACTGCTGAAGTCTTCACCTATCAGAAGGATACAGGCAGAGTAAAAGAGGGGAATACTGCTATTAGTAACTGGTCTAAAGTACTGCCAGAGAAGCATTCAATCAATTCCTCAGCAAGTTTTTCTATATGGTTTTCCAAGTGATATTTTTATAATTATTTAAATATATGCTGTACCAAAGATCTACCAGAAATGTCTAAATCTAACTGTGCAACCTTAGGTAACAAAGACATTCGCTTCACATGTTGATCGCTTTCCTATAGAAACTATTACATTTTGATTTATACAGCCTTTGGTGGTAGCTCTGTTAAAGCTTCTGAATAATTCAAGAAAGATTATACAGTATTCCCCTCACTACTTTTACTACAGTAGACTATACAGAGTTTGCAATTCAGGAAATGGGTTAAATGGTTCTTCAGTTCTTCTGAGTCACAGAATTTGTTTTGTGATATTAATAGCTTCCTGCATTTTAGTAATATAAGCAGTACTATACTGCTTTCTGTGCGTCCTGAAGACTTTCTCCCCAGGGCTCCCAGTCAAGCCACCTTCATTCCTGGATTCTCCTTTAGATCGCATACTGTTGTGTATGCTTGGTTTTGACCAAGCTACCACAGCAATGAATATTAGTTTGTGAGGTAACTCAGACTTTCTCTAGCACATTTCAAATAAAATGTTTAAAGTTCAAGGGTAGAAAACACATAGAAAGGCTTCACTTTTGGTCAGCACTTGTTGAAATATGTTGTAAGTTACATATTTAGTTTCACATATCCTTATGGATTTTTCTGGATTTATCTCTTTGTAAAGTATTTTTGCTTACTAGTTCTGCCTTAATTTGTTTTCACTGAACAGATTTTTAAGAGTTTTATTTTGGAAAATACTCCATCGTAGTCTTAGTAGAAAATAAGTACTCCAAGTGCATGAATGTGCACGTTTCACATTGTGAAATCATAAGTGAGAAAAGTAAGATTTCATGCCACATGAAATTGCAAAATTAGAGAATGTGGTTCTTATTCTATTTTTCTCAAACTTATACTTTTCTTTCCTGCTGATAGCCTAATCACTAACATAACATAGATTTCAATGACACTACACTTGTGAAAACTTAAGAGGGAGGACCTCTATTTTTACACATGTAAAATCCATTCAATGTTGATATAACAACACCTAACAAGAAGGCAAGACTGAATCATAGAATGGTTTGGGTTGGACTGGCCTTTAAAGATCATCCAATGACAACTCCCCTGCCTAAACTCCCTGTTAAAGATATCCTCCCTATCTTTCCTGTAGGCCCCATGTAATCACTGGAAGGCTGCTATAAGGTCTCCCCGGACCCTTCTTTCTTTTAGGCTGAACAATCCCAGATCTCTCAGCTTGTCATTGTATGGGCTCTCCAGCCCTCTAATTGTCTTTGTGGCCCTCACCACAGAGATATAAATATAAAATTAGAAGAAGCATTCACTTGATAAACTTGTTTTCTGTTCATGTTTCTTCTTACCTGGAAGAGAAAGATTTCTATGTTTTAAAGTTTCTGACTAGTGCAATTAGCAAAAGATCGTTCCAAAATGCAAGTACAGTTTAAATCTTACCTTTAAGCTCAGCTCCACTCTACATGAACCTTCTCTTCTAGGATATATGTCTGTTTCTTTGTTATAAACATGAATGTATACAAGCCAAAAGAAATCCAGACAAAATTATTCTGCCTCCAGAACGAACTTTGTATATAAAATTGATGAATTGTCTGATATTTCTGCAATAATTCCATATTATGAAGGGTACAACAGCTCTGCAGGTGTATAAGATGTGTTAAAAGCAATAGTGTTTTCCAGTGGAATTTTAATTTATTAAGCAGACACTAATTATTACTACCAGGCTCTGTGAATTTTCATTGGGTTTTTTTTGAAATTAGTAATACACTGTGAGCATATGAAAGATAGGTAACTAGGTCCAGATAGTCATGAATCCCAGTTCATCTGTTGTGACTAGCAAGTTGATGTCTTTGGAAAAAAACAGTTTGTACAATGGCATTCCTTTAATAACAAAGGGCATAAGGGAAATCTGATAGAGAAGTTTGTGAATGATCTCCTGTGACTGAATTGCTCTCGCAACATAATATTAGAAACAGTTCATAATAATAAGCAAGCTAAAAAGTACAAGATAGATGTCTGTACAAAGTTTCAGGATAAGCTTAACAAGGAATTTTTCTTGTCAGAAGAACTGAGATCTATTCAGTGACATATCCATGGAATGAATGTATAGGCCACCTTGTGGCTCTCTTTAAAGACCACAGGTAAATTCATGCCAGTCAAACCTAACCTTTCTATTTCTTGAGACAGTAGGTGGATCGGCAAAGGATTTGAGGGGAAGTAGATTTTATGGAAGCTTTTTAAAGAAATATGGGATTTACAAAGTTAAGATACACTGTTAGGTATTAGGATGCGTTGAACTATAAAATAAATCACAAATTATGTGTAATAGAACAAAAATCTGCTTCCTTTGGTGCTTACCTGAATAAACCTTATCATGTCTAGCACCCTATAGATTTTTTTAATTGAACATTTGAAAAATGTACTATGATGTCTTAAGCTGTAGGCCAGAGGAAATAAATGGCTTTTGAACTGCTAATCTAAGGTAGTTTGTAGGTTCTGCAGGATTACAAAAAAAGAAGGCACAGAAAAGTGTATGTCTTTTCATGTGTTTCAGTGCCACTCAGAGATATTTTGGGCTCTGGCAAATCAAGACATTCTGTTTTCCCTAGTTTGTCTGTTCCTAGTCCTGAGAAGCAGTTAATGTGGAAATTCTAGGTAAATGGGTGGGTGGGTCCAAAGAGGATAGAAGGGAATGAAGTGTTGGATTTGTGGCCAAGAATAGCAGACTTAGTGCTGGAAAGAACTTTTGGGCACCAAGCTCTATATAAATAGTTTCTTCCCTCTTTCTTCCCTGCCTCTCTCTTATCCTGTTAACAGGTTACTTCATGATCTGTCAATGATAAGGATTTTTCTTTTTACACTGAAAGTTATAAAGACTGATTAAACACTGCATCAGCAAAAGTGTGCAATTTAAACAGCAGTGACAAAATGGTTAAATAAGGAACTTTAAACATTGAGACTTGTGGCAATGGGGTTATAGGCAATCTGGGCAACACTGAGAAAGTTCTGGGGAAGTGGAGAAAGATGCTAATATTTTGAAAAACAGGAAAGAAGGACAGAATTCCTTGACAACACATATTCTCTTAAATAAAATTAATTTCATTACAGCTAAATGTAGACTCAATCAAATTTCTGTTGTTCTTTGTCCTAAAAAAAAAAGACTTGTTTTACGAAATGGGCAACACTGTACTGGACTGTTGGGACCATGAGATGGAGGTTGAATTAGAGACAAGGTCACTAACTGAAGTCCTATTGCAAAGTTCAGATAAAAAATAGCGGGTGTAAAACTGGAGAATATTGAGTTAGAGAGTAATACTTCAGAATATGACATTTGTAAGTATAGGAATGAAATTCGGTGTTCATTCCTGATACGAGATTCCAGAAAATTCAGCGTACAGTGTGGGAGGTTCTATTGTAAGTCATAAACTTTGGAAGAACGGAAAAAAGTCTAGCCCATAGTCACTTAAAGAATACATACCTGATAATGGCAAACTACTTAACTTTGCCATAAAAAGCAGCAGGGGTATTTAACCAGTAGGACAAGTAATCTGAAAATATAGTAGTCCTTATCAGTTAACATCTTCCTAGAAAATATGTTCAAGCATGACAAGAAGTGAAGATTTGGTGGCAAAATTACTGGATATATTTCTGTGTCTTGTGGTGTGAAGAACATCAAGTGGCTTGATTTTAAGGTTTTCTTGTAGCCTAAAAATATATTGACCTAAAGAGAGTCAAGTATTTTCCACTTGTAAAACAATCTTTTTAATACAATAGCTTCTCCCATTTACATTTTCAATTAAAATCACTGAAGACTTGGAAAGCATTAAAAATTGTCTAAGGGTGGAACTCTTTTTGCCCTTTCTCCCTCCCCAAAACAGGACACTTTATGTTAAGTGCTAAAAGATTAAAAAAACCCTCTTAAATGTTATCAAAACCTTTTTATTTTCTCTGTAACAATACATGGTTGAGATACACAGCAACTTACGTGCTGCTTTAATTGCTTTAATTGTTAATAACCTAGATTTCAGGTACTTTTTTTCTATGTAAAATCTTCTTAAGAGTATATGAAAAAAATCCTTCTTGCTAACTTTCCTACTATGCTGTTGTTTAGAGAAAGAGGCACACTGTTTTTAGTAAAATGTTTCCAATGTATTCATGGAGACAGTGTTACAGACAGGGTCTGGGAAAGCGGGAAGAGAGGACAAGTGTGGTAGCAATGGTTCTAATCAAAATAGGATGAATCTAATCAGAATGTTGGATCTAAGGGGTATTATAGTATACATATGAATAGGCATGGTCAAGTAGGCTGGTGTTTTCAACCTCAGAGTACATAAACCTAAATACTAGATTCTGGTTTGAAATTTATAACTGCTGAATATCTATGCTGTAACTACCTACAGGTTGCCTAGCAAATACGTAGAACTTCTGTGTTTCTTATGATTTTTATTTAGCAACTGGCAGACATGAGAGTTAGGAACCAAGTTGCCACACCACAGTGGTCAAATGTTGCCCTTAACTGTAGAGTATTTGGTTTTGATTATGATTTGCAGAGAGATTTCAAGTGGCCAGCTTGACCACAGTAAATAAGGTTTCGAATACAGGGTCTTACAGGTGAATAGAGTTTAACAAAAGTAAAAAGAAAAAAAGAGAGCTCTGAATGTTCTAATAAAATATCACTTTTAATGCAAATCTCCATTTTTATGCAAATGATTTTGTGAATGAGAAAGTAGAATTTCCTGAATTTATCTGACTGAGCTAGACTATGCTTTAGTAGAGCAGTAATTGGGGCCCAAATTAAACAAATCATCTCTTGTATAAGAATCCATTTTTATGGCAACTATAGAGATATAAACTAGAGAGGATAAGGCATGAACAATATTATCAGCTTTATAAGGAAAGATAGCCAGCAATCTTGGTTCCCACATCACTAAAGTTAAACATAGTCTTTCAATAGAATTAGGGGGAGTTAGCTTAGGCTTTTAGTTATGTACTGCACAGTTATTAGGCATAACCTAAAAAATGCCCAAAATTCCTTATGAAACTTTAATATGTGAGATCTTAAGCTGTTAGTGGCAAATTGGGAAGTGTTTACCTTGGTAGGGAAGTCAATTTTTTCTTTTGTCTGTTTTTAAAACTGTTTCTAAGCTTCTTTAAACAAGTGGTGCACTTGTAAATCCAGAAATCCATGCTGAAAAACAGAAGCAGAACTATGGGAAGATATCTTATTCTTTGTGTGAGGAAATATTAAATAACCAATTCAGTCAGTTAGTTGAATTCATAATGACTTAAGAACAAATTAGTGGAATTTAATACTTGACTGGCAGAAGAAAATGGTACTTACTTAGTTTTCCTATGTATGGGATTAAGGGCCTGACTTCAGAATGTGGTGCCAAGGGGTATTCTGGAACACTGTAAGTAGGAAGGGGCAAGATATAGTTATACATCAAGGGAAATTTAGAGGTTAAGGAATTGAAACTGTCAATGGCTAAAAATACAGTGAATCATTCTTCACTGAGCTAGAGGCTAGAAGACCTAATGAGCTAATAATAGAGCATATTTCACACCTGCAAGACAACGGAGACATCAGAATGAAAAAGGAAGATAAAAAGGATTGGAAGAGTAACGTGATTAGGATCATATGTGACTAAAACTTCTCGGTATTAATTATTGGAAATGATAGAAATATTTTCCATGATGGAAGCAACAGCAAAACGTGATAGTATTACAAAACTTTGTATCCCCAAACACAGGTAGTAAAAAGGATTTTGTCACTACGTTTTGGTGCAATTTTATGCATTTTTATTTCCGGAAACAGAAAATTGCAAGAACAAATGCTTTGTGAACAGAAAATAATAACACAGTACCACCCTTGGATGTATTATAGAATACTTACGTGCAATATAGTTTTAAATTGAAAGGTCAATATAAAACATATTAGTAAAGCATCAGGGAAGAAACTGAGGAGAATTTGGGGTCATCCAAGGACATCTGCTTTGATATTTTAAAAATATTTTGTTATATTTACTGTTTATTGTATTCAAGTCAGACTCATCAGGTGTATTGTGGTTTAAGCTAAATTAGTCAGTTTTGTGACTAACTTAGTCGCTGTAAGTAACTTAATTTTTCTGAAATCTAACTGTACATTTTCAAGACAGTGTTCTCTATAAGTGATAACACAGTGCATTGGTATGCAGAAAAGCCAATGCTTGCAGTTAACCAAGGCCACCCTCAAGCTGGCAGCCGAGGACAGCACCTGCGAGGAGGGGCGAATGGGGCAGGTGACCTTAAACTGACAAACAGAGTATTCCATCCCATATAGGTCAAACTCAGGATAAACCTGAGAGACCATGAATTTCTCTCTCTCTTCTGCAATGGCCTACATGCATTGAGGACCTTGTCTGTCTTGTTGTTCCTTATCCCAGATCCATGTGTTCCTGAATCCAGTTCCTGAGTCCAGCTCCCTCAAGCTGTGGGCCCATTCCCTTGTGTCTGCTCTGCAGCATTTGTGGTGGCATGCAGTCATTGAGGCACGGAGGTGGTGTCTCATGTATTTGTATATATTTTATTACTTTCTCATATTATTATTATTGTTGTTGTTGTTCGTGGTGGTGTTATTGTTATTGCTATTTCATTAAAGCTAGAGTTTTAGTTTCCAACTCTAAGTCTCATTTCCCCTTTCCCTGCAGCATGATGGGGGAGGGAGGAGGGATTTTGGAAGCCGAGCTGCATGGTTTTAGATGCTGAGATTTAGCCAGGTGGTGCTAAACCGTGACAAAGTGCAAATGAGCTTTTGGCTTATTGACGCCTATGCCAGCTATATATGGTAAAGTCTGGTCTGTATTTCACTAATTTCAGTTTAAAATATTATTCTTTCTGGGAAACTTTGGTTGAGATGGAAGCAGTAGTAATGGCATTATGTGTTTTCAGTCTGTCAGCAGACCTGTTAGCTGAAATACATGGTCAGTACTTGCCTTGCATAAGGACATTCCGAGAAGCTATGCCCTCATCCAGGCTGTGGACAGAGGAGTGGTCACAATATACAACATCTGCCTGCTTCTGGAGTGTGGAGTGAGTATGCAGTAGAGAATTTATTATTTTTGGCTAGTTTTCTGTTCAATAGACTGAATACATTGAGAAAAGTAAGGCTCTGAAGGCATATGAAAAGTATGTTTGGTATGAAAATACTTATTTCAGGTAGTCATTTTTCAGAGTAGAAGCAGTTCATAATCTCTGACTGAGTTTTGAAGGTGATGTGAAATGTCAGCATAGCTGTATTGATTAGTTTCTCATATGTCTTTTTTTCATCTGTGTTTTCTCATCACACCTTCTGCTTTATGAGCCATGTCATCCACTGTGAGGTTTTCTAAGAATTGCAGACATGATATCCTTACCAGGAGCAGTTTCACTTCAGACATGGTTGACTTCCTGGGTTGTAAGCAGATATTGCTGTATCATGTTGAGCCTCTCATCAGCGACCACTCCCAAGTCCTTCTCCTCAGAGCTGCTCTCAATCCATTCTCTGCCCAGCCTGTATCTGTGCTTGGTATTGTCCCAACCCATGTGCAGGGCCTTGCACTTGGCCTTGTTGAACTTTATGAGGCTGGCACAGGCCCTCATCTTTAGCCTGCTAAAGTCCACCTGGATAGCAATCCCTTCCACCCAGCGTGTTGACTGTGCTACACAACTTGGCATCATTGGCAAACTTGCTGAGGGTGCACTCAATCCTACTGTCCACGTCTGCAACAAAGATAATAAACAGTACTGGTCCCAATACTGACCTCTGAGGAACACCACTTTTCACTGGTCTCAACATGGATATTGAGCTGTTGACCACTGCTCTCTAAGTGTGATCATCCAGCCAATTCCTTGTCCAGTGAGTGGTCCATCCCTCAAATCCATGTGTCTCTCCAATTTAGAAAAAAGAATATCATGTAAGATAGCGCAGAATGCTTTGCACAAATACAGGTAGATGATGTTGGTTACTCTTTCCTTATCCACCAGTGCTGCAAACCAGTCCTAGAAGACCATCAAAACAGTCGAGCACAATTTATCCTTAGTGAAGCCATGTTGGCTGTCACAAATCACTTCCCTATTTCCCATGTGCCTCAGCAGAGTTTCCAGCAGGATATGCTCCATGATCTTGCTGGGCACATAGGTGAGACTGACAGACCTGAGGTCTACAGGTCTTTTTCCTTTTTTAAGAAAATCAGGGTTATATCTCTCCTTTTCCAGTCAGTAGGAACCTCACCAAACTGCCACATCTTCTCAATATGATGGATAGTGGCTTAGCAACTTCATCTGCTAGTTCCCTCAGGACCTGCAGACATGTCTTATCAAGTCCCATGGACTTGTGCATCTTGTGCATCTTCAGGTTATTTAGATAGTCTCACATAGATAGATCTTCTCCAGCAGTAGGCAGCTCTTCACTCTTTCTCGTGCCCCTCTTCCCTCCAGGGTCTTCTCCCATGGTATTCTACCGAGCAGATCCCTGAAGATGCCAATATGTGCTCTCCTGAGGTCCTGAGTGGTGGGTTTGCACCACACCCTGCTTATTGCCCTAAGGATCTTGAACTCTACCATTTTGTGATCACTGCAGCAAATGCTTCCCTTGAGCTTCACATCCCCCACCAGTCCTTCCTTTTTTGTGAGAACAAGGTCCAGCATAGCACCTCTCCTCCTTGGCTCTTCTGTCACCTGGAGAAAGAAGTTATCTTCAATGCAGTCCAGGAACCTCCTGGTTTTCTTCTGCCCTGCTGTATTGCCCCTCCAAGAGATCTTGCAGTGGTTGGAGTCTCCCATGAGGACAAGGGCTTGTGAACATAAGGCTGCATTTATCTCTCGATAGAGACCCTCACCCACTCACTATTCCTTGTCCAGTGGCCTGTACCAGACCCCCATTTTAATGTCACCTGTCTCTGTCCTCTCTTTAATACTGACCCATAAGCTATCAGTCAGCTTCTCAATTATCCCCCGGTGGAGCTTTGTGCACTATTGACATAGAAGGTAACATCCCCTCCTTGTCACTCCAGCCTGTACTTCCTAAAAAGCCTGTACCCTCCATTCCAGAACTCCAATCACAGGATCCATTCCACCATGACTATGCTATGCCAATGAGATAATAGCCCTGCACTCCTTTGTTTATTCTCCATTCTAGATGTGTTTGTATAGAGGCATTTAATTTGGGCCCCCATTTAAACTGACTTTCTGGCTGGAAATCCTTTGTGCTGTTCTTCAGGTGCTCTTCTGCTGACCTGTGATCCTTCTTCAGGCTTTAGGCACCTGTTGCTGGCACTGTCATCAGACTGGTAGGAGTAGGATGGACTGAGATTCCCCTCTCCCAGAAACTATGGTTTAATTGGAAAGATTAATGAAAACACTTACTGCTGCTTCCAGGGTTATGTAATCCTTCTTGATACCTCTCAGACTGCTCCTGACTTTATCAATAGCGCCCATGTGAAACAACAGCAGTGGGTAATAGTCAGCAGGCTGTGCAAGTCTTGGTAGCCTCTTGGAGACATCCTTAATAGAAGCACACCTTTTTAGAAAGTGGGCCAGGTTGGCAAATGGATGCCTCTGTGCCTGTCAGAAGAGTCTCCTCTTTCTATCAACCATTGCCCTTACCCGTTTGCAGTGATTGTTATCTAGGGAGCAGACTCGGCTGCCTTTCTTGGTTCCAGCATCTCTCCGGATGAGCCTTTCTACTTCAGCCTGCAGAGTGATGACACGGTTCTGCAAGGGCTCTTCAAGCTTCAGTGGAAGCAGTTTCCTTCTGCTGGCCCTTGCCCTTGCAAACTTCCACTCTTCTTCACTATTGCCCCCTCTCCCTTCTCTGTGTGCTGTTGGAGAAGTTTTAGGCTGTTTGGCTGTGGGCTCTACGTCCACTGCAGACTGTGCTTAGAACCAGCTATCTAACTTCTTCTCATGCTCCCTGAAACTATGCAGCCTTCTCACTGCCTTCTGCAGCTCAGCCACCTGCTGAAGGAGATCCTTCACCTGAGCACACCCTTTGCAGGCCATTCTGTTGCCTGCCTCTGCCACAGGAGAAAGACCCATGCACATCCTGGAGTCTGAAGTCTGCACTGCAGCCTCTCCCTTCAGCAGCTCCAGCTGGGTGGAGGCATTGGCCACCACTGAGGGAGATGGTGCAGACACCTCAGCCAGAGCTGAACCCTTTGCTTTCAGACAAGTGCCCACCATTGTGCCTTGAGGGTCAGGTAGGATGAGTGCCCTTTCCTGGTGTAGAAGGACACAGAACGGTGCCCGCATGCAGGGTTCTGTGTACCACAAATCTCCCACTTGGCTAATGGAATACTCCACTTTGAAGAGACACTCTTGCTCACGAACTGCTGCACAAACTGCCATGTCGTGCCCTGGCTGATGTGCCAGGCTATGTTTGTTCGCCCTGGTCATGAGCACGCTCTAGGGCTACCTTTTATGGGAGTATCAACTAGTAGTATCATTACACATAGGAAGGTATTAAGTGTTTTAATCATAAGGCTTTCTGAGATCTGTTCTGCAGAAGTTGACATATTTACAAGAAAATAATTTAAAACTATTTCATATAAGAAAATCCTTCATTGGCCATGTCAATTCCTCACTTTAAGGCTAACAAAGTATATCAGAATATTTTATCCCCATACCTCACCATGTATCTACGCTTGTTTCTTTAGAGGCAATGAAATGCAAAGAGGCTGAGTATTCTTGGCAAAGGCAATTGTGAACCTAAAAAGCATTCAGGAACTATTAATGACATTTTTGAATAGTTCTTTCTGAAGATCTAGTCTATCAGATAACTTTTCAGCCTCATCTTTTGAGAAATGTTTGTATTGAGGTGATGAAACCAAGACTCCTATGAGTAGTTTAGCCAGTTGCCTATTTCCATACCTAGTATTAAAAACATGCTCGTATTCCATTTGTATCCTGTCATTTATACTATTCTCAGCATGCGTGTTTATATTGTATGTCCTTGCTGTTTCTCTGAAAAAAGATGAAGTTCCTAGGCTGAATTTTTGCAAGTACTTATTATAGAAGACCTGCCCCCAACTTGTTATCCAATATTTCCTTTTCTTTTCCCACAAGGAAAACACACACAACCTAATCTCCTTCCCCTCCTTCCTTTCTTTCACTTACTTTCCTTCCTTCCTCTCAACTTATTGTAAGCTAAAATCACTTACTTTTCCTCCAACATAAGATATTGCATTTTGTCTGATCATGAGTGTTCTTGATTCATATGACTGTAGTCTAAGGCAGGCAAAATAAAAAGTGATAAGATCCTGTATGACATAGCTTAACACTCAACAAAGATATCAGAAATTTGTGTTTAATTATTTTCCTTGCTAGAGGAGTTTTTGAACTTAAATTTTCACCACAGAAACATTCCCTGAACCACTTGGCAACAGACTGTTGAAGGAGAGGAAACATCTTGCTGACATTGCTCCATTTCACAGGAGGAACAATCTTACATCAGACTAGGAATTGATCTTCACCAGACTAGGAATTCACCTTCCCTTACTTTTGCCATTTATGTATAATAAAACTGCTTTGGCAAAACACTCCAATGCACGAAAATCTCTTATCTCTGAGTGTTTTTTCTCCTGTAGTTGAATTGTTTGTTAGAGGTGAGATACTAGTTACGATTGAGTTCATATAACCAGGATGACAGGCACAAGCAGATGACGATAAATTGGCGTCAGAAGTACTCACCCTACGTGTCTGTTTATACTTCATACAGAGAAATGGGTACTTCCACACTGTGCTTAGTCTTTTTAACTGCTTGCACTGGACTAGCACTATCCACATCCAAAGAATTCACTCTTATTTTCTGTACTTGTTAAAAGCAAAGATACCAATCACGATGTCTCACAGAATGAGACATGCTACACGCCTAGACACTGTTGAACACAATACTCTCTGCTTTTTTTTGTGTGGATCTAGCTCTGATTTATACTCTTTTTGTTGGCAAAACTATCCCATCTCTTAGAATATCCTACTATTTATTTCAATGTAGTTTTGATGTGTGGTCACTTTTGAGATATTTTTCACAGCTGGCAGAAAGTTTTTGACAGACTCTATCCATGTTCATCTTTATCATCATTAATGGATGTGCTTAGAAAGACCTTGAGGATACATGGCAACTTGGCAAAGAAGAAGGATTACTGAGGTTAATTCTGGGGGCTCCCTGACTGACCTCAGAATGTTTTGGATTTAGATTTTGGTTAATAATGAATCCAATTAAACCCAGACTTTAGTATTTGCATTTAACAAGTACAAACGTAGCAAAGTGAGTTTCTGAATTAAAAAATAGTTCACAAGATTAATCTATCAGCAGAAATGCTGAATGCAGAGAACAGAATTTGATAAGAATTCATTGGCTGAAGGCTGGTATCTTCTTCTACCATTGTGTAATGAATAACGCATATTCATCTTTGTTGAAGAAAAAGTGAAGGTATGATAGATGATGGGAGTCTGCTGGGATCATCTAGGTATAGTGCGTGAGAGCAATGAGGTGAAAAAAGTGACCTCTTAGAGCTCCTTCTGTTTCTATGATATGTTGACCTTTTTCAGACACCATGATTGTGTCCTTATTTCCTAGTTGAACAGTGGGCACATACTCTTCTGACTATGTATGACTCTATGACTTTGTTTGAGCAAGGTGTGAAACATCGAGTCCAATGCCAATGTTGCGCATTTGTATCTGAGGGCAGAACAAGACCAAGGAGGAAATAATTACTTGAGGAAAGAGCACTGCAGAATTTCTAAAGAAATTAAAAATGACATAGTGCAATTTAACTTAGCGTTCAAAAGCTTTGGGCTACGTTCTGATGCCAGATCTTATTTGATATTCCTTCACTGAAGTTAATGGAATAAAGTTGGTCTCCTGCACAATGAGAATAAGAAGAATTTGCCCCATAATTTTTTCTTTGTAATTTTCTATAGGTCTTGATTGACTAAATTAATGTTAAAATAAATTGTTTGCCATTTAATTGTATAGTGTTTGATTGGTCAGGGAACTTAGATAGCTCGCGGGAGAATAATTTATATTTCCCATCCTGTTTATAGCCAGTTAGTTCTTGGTACAATTGCTATAATTTTTCACAGTAGGAGAGCATTTTTAGATATCACATTTTCTTTTAAATAAGTGAGTAATGCATTTCAGTTGATGATGTTAATCATGAGGCTAGTTTTGGTTATACGTTAGAAAAAGACATAAAACAGTCAGATTTGGATTTACAGTAGAGGCTATTTGGCAGTTAAGGAATAACAGCAGCGAAAGCACATGAAACTACTTCCTTCTATAGTTGGCAATGATTTTTATATTCTGGCATAATCACCAATAACAAGTCTTAGATACAAACAGATTCAAACTGGAGTCAGATATCATTTACCTGGTTTTAGCATGATTATTTTTGAGTAGCTTTGGAAGGCAAACTACTAGACCTAGGCCAAATCTCAAAGTGTTATAACACTGTTGTAAAAAGATGCAACTATTAAACATAATATGCTGCAATAATTTTCCATAAAGAAAGCTGGAAGCTTAGGCAAATATTTTGTAAGAGTAAAATGTATAAGGAAAAGGAGCAGCTTTACAGATAAAGATTTACATATTCAATATGTGGATGTGCATATCTGTTTTTGCTAAGAAAAACTTACGTTTATTTTATGTTTACAACTGTCACTAGTTGCCAAATGTCTTTCTTGCTACTTTTGAGATACTAATGATTTTAATGCAAAACTGAACAACTTAATAGGCTGAATACACTTAATGACATCATTTTAATTGCATTCATTTCACTCTGCCTTCCCTAGACACTGAAAACAGGAACATTTTACTGAAATTAGTGTTGTGAATGCTTACTTCTAGACAGTTTGAGAGACATTTTTAAAAAATTCTTTATGTACCTTTCAGGAATGAAAAGTAAACCAAAGAATTGTGTTGATGCAGTTTAGAAAGGGGAATGAAAGCTCCAAAAATTTATAGAAGTCTTCCTATGCATAAGTGATACCACCAATATCTGCTTCAGATCCTGGGAAAAAATCCATTGACTTGTTTGATTTTTTTCTTCTAATACCTTGCTTTTCTACCTTTCATGGCTGAGAGAAATACAGAAGAGCACAGAGATACTCCACTGGTTCACCGGTAGTAAGATAGTGTTAGCAAAAGAATAATCTGTGAGCTGGTACTTACTTACACAACAGAGAGTTATAGAATGCTTTGGGTTGGAAGGGACCTTAAAGATCACCTAGTTCCAACCCCCTTGCCATGAACAAGGACACCTCCAACTCGATCAGGCTTCTTAAGGCCCCATCCAGCCTGGCCCTGAACACATGCAGGAGGGGGCATCCACAACTTCCTTGGGCAACCTGTTCCAGTGTCGCACCACCCTCATCATGAAGAATTTCTTCCTAATGTCTGGTCTAAATCTTTCCCCTTCCAATTTATAGCCACTGCCCCTCATCCTATCACTACATGTCCTTGTAAAAAGTCCCCTCCCAGCTTTCTTGTAGGCCACCTTCAGGTACTGAAAGGTCGCTATAAAGTCTTCTTGGAGCCTTCTCTTCTGCAGGCTGAACAACCCCAACTGCCTCAGCCTGTCGTCGTAGCAGAGGTTCTCCCACCCTCTGATCATCTTCGTAGCCTTCCAACAGTTCCATATCCATTTTATATTGAAGGTTCCAGAACTGGACACAATACTCCTGGAGGGTTCTCACAAGAGTGGAGTAGAGGGACGAACAGATTGTGTAATAAGCTGATATTTTATTTCCAACTTCTTTTTTATTTCTAGCACTGGGACTTTACATTCAGCCCAGTTGTATATCTAGGCGCCTGGAGGCAGATAAATAGAAACAATTGGTATCTGGGCTATGGGTGATCATTAATCTTTGTTGGTAAGTAACCAAGATAATTTGAAAGTGTCCATACAAAAAGAAAGGAGTCAAAAACTTGGGGGCAAAAGAAGGATCACTGGAGAAGGAAAATCATAGTTATATTTGTGCAAAATTGCTCAGAGTCTAGTTGTATTCTTTTCATTTTCTGTTACAGGGATTTTATATGGCTATATACTTTGAAAAATGAGAGCTGTTTTTTTCCCATGTATTACTGACATCTGTATCATTAGGAAAGAATGCAACGGGTATTCTCAGAAACACCTTCTTTTTACAGTTAAATTATTTTATAACTTCATATGAATTATTGGAATAGATTGGATGCATCTTTTAAGCTTTGAAAATGGCTCTCGCTTATTTGATTTGTTAATGAAACTATAATGAAATAATAAATTATTTGCAAAATCATTACAAACAAATGGCAAAGAAGCAGAGACAGACATCATTGGAAAAATGCAGCTGATGGTATGTGATTTGCAGTTATAGCACAACCTATAGATCTACTGAAAGGTTTAAAATGTAGGCATGACGTCAGATAACATAAAATTCTCCAAATCTCCACTGAGTTCATAAAATGATTTACTTCAATTTTTTTTGTGTGT
Organism: Cuculus canorus; assembly: GCF_017976375.1. Lineage (NCBI taxonomy): Eukaryota > Metazoa > Chordata > Aves > Cuculiformes > Cuculidae > Cuculus > Cuculus canorus. The sequence continues at coordinate 32,728,449 of NC_071441.1, read as the reverse complement.
GATTGGCTTTTTTTTTCCCTGCTTCAAGTGAATATCTTTTTATTTTTCTGAGGCCAAAGTCTTTTCTGTTTTATTCAACATGTGGGCATGAGTGCAAATAAGAACTATTTTACTGTTTATAAATCTACCTACAAGCCAGAAAAAAGTACAAGAGCTCTTCTTCATCAGCTCGTTGTACCTGTTTTGTGAATTCAGATGTTTCTACTTCAAGTCCCTTTGAATAATGCATATTTGTTTTACTTTTTTAACTTAATATTTTAGTCTCAGCTTTGCTTAAATAATTTGGTTTCTAAATAACGCAGCTCTGGATCTATGTTTATGGTTCTGTTATGGCATGAACGTTAAGAATAGCAGAGAGGAGTCAACACTGGAAACTTGTTGATTTTTGTGAAACAATATGCATAATTTCATAAACAGTATATAGTATGTGCTCTCAGTTAGTCATCAAAGTTAGGATGATATTTCAGTTTGTCTTTCCAAAGTAGCAAGCACTAGATGGTAGAAGGTCTTTTTAATGCAGAGCTCCTTCAGATACGGGCATAAATATGCCTGAGTTTACATCTTACGATAGCACAGAAACTTTCTACAGTATTGTTGATCATGCAGACTGTCTTTTTATATCATTCTGTGATCATATTTTTATAACTGTGTCTGAGATACTCCATTGGTTTTTCTATGTGTCAGCCCTGAAACAAAGTTAAAGAACTTTTGGCTCAACACTAGTGTCTAACAACGTTGTAGGCATTGACTTCAGTTAGAGACTAAAAAGTCCCTCTGTCTGGAATTCTGTGGTACTAAAACCACATCTGTTTCTAAAACTGAACGTCTGATACCACATAAAGAAACATGCAAATTTATCTGATAGCTCTATCTTGTGTCACTGACTTTATTCTCTAAGTTGTATAACCAGAGGATTCTCTCTTGCATTTTGTCTGAATAATCTGCCGTAAATTTTAAAGCTGGTTGTTGTTCATCTTTGTACCAAAGAGATGCTTGGACTTAGGCTGTCTGTTCAGCCTATGAACCTGGACTTTCATCACCAGAGAATGAAATAGCCTTTTCTGCTGAAGTTCTTTTGTAAGGGAAGAAATGGGAGTTGTTGACAGAATTTTTATACTTACCATTTACAGGTCAACAAAATGTGCAAAAACTTTTCGCTCTCACTCTAGAAAGGTGTTTGGAAGCAGCTAAATATAAGGGCCAAATATAAGAAAGGAAGATACAGTTATTCTATAATTTCTCTTGAGCCATTAAAGGAACCAGGAAATGGTCCCAACTGTTTGCAAGGGAATTTCATTGACAGTATTCTGTTAACCGGGTTTTTTTTGTTTTTGTTTTTTTTTTTTTTAACATAAAGTGAGCTTCAGTTAGTGAGCTTTGATAAGTGGGCCAAAGATTCTGTATGTTTATGCAGGTTAATAAGTCTGTAAAGAGAGAAGGTCTAGTAGAATATTATTAGCAATAGTAAGAATTTACATGCATTTTAGGCCTAGAAATTCTAAATAACTCTTCAACACTGAGCAGCGGTAGTGATCCATGTGTGAAGAATACATATATTATCTAAATATTTCTCATTCATTTTATTGATGCCAAATGTAGCAAAATTGTAAATTTACCTCCTTTAGTACACCTAGACTATTCTGGTTTGGTAGGTGAAAAACTTTCTTAAATCTAATCACATCTGAAAATAAAGCTATCTTTATGACTACTTTGCCCTGTATGGAAATAATTCAGTACCTGAATTACCACTTGAATGACTCTTATAACTGATGGATTGTTTCACAGTCCTGCATGTCTTCTTAAATTACTGTAACAAAACGAGTTTATGAGCTATAATGATAAAAAGGATAGATGTAATTGGGAAATCAGGAAATCAGCATTTAGTTTTATTGAAACTATAGAGTGTGTCCTAAGCTTGAGATATGCTCTTTGATTTTTGATACATTAACTGTACAGTTCCTGAAGCCAGAGCTATTGGCAAAAGCTGGAAATGTTCACGATACAGGTCTACTTATGAAATCTTTCAAGTATAAGGATCCTTTCACTTGAGGCAAAGACATGATTGACTGGGACGTTTTCGTATCCTGGGGATGTACTGAGACGATGGTACTAAGAATATATAAAATTCTTTGGATGAAAAAGACTTTTTAACATTGTATTTTCATTGATCTAAATCTATATTCAGGAGTTAATGTAACTTTGCTTTCTAGAGTAGGATCAGAAAAACTTCTCTGCAGCTGAGGTTAAGCAAAGGTTGTGATATTACAAATTAGAACTAAATAGGAGACTGATATTGAAAAACTGGGAGCTTGTTAGTTCTACTAATAATGAGTCAAGTCTCTGAGACAAAGGGTCCCTTAAGGTGAGATAGTTGGAGTTTGAATACAAATGGCTTTATTACTATTAACACATCCATTCATGAAAGCAGGTTTGAAATACATATTTGAAACTGAGCTCTCGGGGAGATTAAACAAAGTCTATGTAGATAAAGCATGTAGGGAGGCTGGGGTTTATTTCTTTGGCTGTAGTTACTTTAATTAAATAACTTGACATCAATCTATTTCTCCATGAGAAAATCACACTAAAAGAATATTGTTAAGGTTGCAAAGTCAAATGCCGAAGAGCTAGAGAAAGCATGAATATAATATTGCTCTATACCACATTTGCACAATGGAGCAGTTTCTTATTACATTAAACAATGCTGTCTGATCCCAGCATTGTTCTGTGCAAATGATGAGTGATCTCTCTCAATGGCCAGCTATCCAACTTTCTATCTAAATGTATTATGCACAACTGTGATATACTTACTCTATATTTGAAATGCTGCTTTGACAAAAGTTTTTACTTCCCTCATTTCTACCATGCTCATTACTAGTAGCCGAAGACTTCAAAGGTATGTTTGTGAGCTTAGGCTGATATTTGGTCCGAAAGTCATTTACACATACGTGGACAGAGTAGCAGTACAGAAATACTAAGAAAATTATGTGCTAGTTCCAGGGAAATTTAAAGCAGCAAGATGGTACTTTTTTCCCTCAAAATGGCCATATTCAATATTATCCAGCATTCCAAATACTTAAACACCATTCCCAGTGTCTTCACTTGCAGTTCTGAAAGTTTGAGGAAGGACAGTTTTATTTGTGCTACTTGTTCTGTATTCCAGTGGGAGGTAGTCACAGAAAAAGGGAACATGTGTTTCCTTGGACTATATATTTTTTTTTAATTTTTCTCAGTATCAACATTTATTTTTCGAAGCACTTTCTCCAAATCTGTCCACAGTACCTGTTTGCTTCTCACACTATTTTCAAAACTGATTAATGGTTTTTTTGCTTTTGAGGCCTTAATAGCTTTTCTTTAAATCCTCTTCTTGTCATCAGTTCAGTATGGCTTCTTAGGCATCTCTCCTGATTAATTTTAATTCACATGGCTTGCATGCTCGATAGCAACTTTTATCTGAGTTAACGCAATGAGTATCTTTTTTCAAAACAGTAAGATGAGATAGTTGTCCTATGTGGAAAACTCCACCTCAAAAGTTTATTTTACTTCCAAAATTAGACTTCACTTCAAGTCATCATTTATGACTAGTTTCATTGTTGTTAGCAGCACCACTAAATTCTATTCCACAAAAAATTACCTTCTGGAATTTTCAGTCTCTGCTTGTTGGTTTAACTGCATAATAAGGTTAAAGAATGAGTCCTTGGATACAGGGAAATATGTAAATGTAGAGCTGGACCCACCTCACTAGTATCGTAGCAGGTACTTATTCTACACACAGCTCACAAATTCAGCATTTCTGATTACAAGAAGGCTCTTAAAATGCCTCTCAGGTTCCCTATTTTGACCATGTGAAAATGTGCCTCTGTAAAGAGACGAATACAAAGCTCACCAGGTGAAAGGCAGAGTAAAACGAACATGAAATTGTAGGACAGGGTTGCATCTCTCCTATCTTCTTACCTCTTGCATGGGGCAGAATTACCACCACCCTTTGCTGCGACCTTCAAAATAATCTGCTGACTCTTTGCTCAAATTTATGTCAAGCTTTCATGGAGTGCTAGGAATTTCTTCTGTAAGTATACACTGGCCTACAAGTATAACAGACTTAAATTTTCATCTAGCCAGGGTAAAGTAGAGCTTCCAGAAAAGCTTCCAAAGTGGAGCAATATGACACGAAGTCATCATTTTATGACAGAGATTAGCATCTGGCCATGATAAAGGAAACTAATTCAATGACTGCAAATTCCCTCCCATCACAGTTTAACCTGGGTCAAAAAGTCAGCACCTCACAGCCACTCACACATTCAGCACAAATCCCAAACGTAGCCCTAAACCAGCTATTGTGAAGAAAATGAATGCTATCCTAGAGAAAACCAGCACACCTTCAAATCTGTGTTGTTCTGTCCAGCATGCTTTGTGAATATTCCCTAGACGAAGTACTTGAAAGAGGTAGGACTGGCAGCATCTTCTTTCTAGGTCCTGCATTGCCAAACAGACAAAATAAAACACAAGAAAGGGTTAAATTGAGTGGGTATGTCATGTAGGTATTTCTACTGCTAAGCAGTTCCTAACTTGTGGAAGATACTGGTTTTTTTTCAGTTTTTCAGCTTTAATTTCCATATTGGGTCAGTCTGGGATGAAGTTAGCTTTATTCATGGGAGCTTGCAAGATGGTATACTCTGTGGCTAAAATAGTGTTGATAACTTACTAGTATTTTGAGTATTGCTGAACAATGCTTAGCATCAAGTCTTTCTCTCTTTTCACTGCCCAGCCCGAATAAGAGCAGGCTGGATGTGAGCAAGAAACTGGGACGGGACACAGCTGACTAAAGGTATATTCCATACCGTATGGCATCGTGCCCAAGCAATAAAAGGTCAGGAAAAGTCAGAGGAAAGGGGAATATTGGTGGTTATGGCATTTCTCTTTCCAGGCAACTGTTCCATATGCTGAGGCCCTGCTTTCCTGGAAGTGACTGTACATGTAGAATTTACATTTTGGTATTCTGATATCAACATACATAAGTTTGTCAGCAAATTACTAATGTAGATACTAGATTCTTCATGAAAAGACTTGCATCTTTCCTTATTTTTAGCATAAAAATAATTTTGAAAAAACTAAACCCACATACCAGTATCTGTTTCTTTCGCTAGAAAAGCAGCTTCAAATACATAAACTAGTTTACTTTAAATGTCTCCATAACTATGCATGTGAGAGAATCATAACCTCAGACAAACTTTGTATAACATATAATTAAGAATCAGATATAGGAAGATGATCTTATCTAAATATTGAGTTTCTACCTTCAGTCTTTTACCAAGTAAGTCCAAGAAAACTACCTGCAAAAAATTTGATGGCTATTTCTACAAATATTCTAAGGTGCTCCAGCAATTTATGCTCCAACTGCAGTTGGAAGCCACCCAGTCATGTATTTACATTGGCAAATTACAGTGGCATGAAGGTTATAGGTTGATTCAAAATTGCATAGCCTGAAATTGTTCTTTTTCCAAATGAAGTATGACTTAGCTTTCAAGTCAAGTAATTTATTACAAGCTTCTATCTGGCTGAGGTCACAGGTCATATCTAAAAGGTGGTAGGCTAAAGTGGGCACTGGAAAGCTATGTCTGCATTTTTCCTAATGCATGGAAAATGGCCCCAGGATAAACTGAGAAACAAATAATCGTTGCCAAACTTAACACAGTCACTTTGCTATGACTGTCAAAATGCAGAAAATCTCTCATATTTGTAAAAAAATGAAGGCTACTGGACTGGGGAAAAGAATAGCTGCATAGCAGCTTTAAATTAAGAATGCCTTAAAAGCAGACCTGAGTCCAAATGGCTTATTTGAATTACTATTATTATTTTCTATTTGTTAGCTACGTAAGATAAATATAATATACACAAAACGTACAACATAGTTACTTCCATTTCTGTTCTGTACAATCTTCTGTTGTCATTCCTTACTGCCTTTGACTTAATGCCAATGCTCCTTGGCAGCAGTAGACATATTCCAGGAAAAAGTGGTGCACAGTGTACTTGTGTTCATTCGATATGGCTTGTGAATGCATATAAGATCCCACCACAGAATTCAGTTAAAGAGTAAAGTTCTTACTTCACCTTTCTTATACTGAAAAACTTTCTCATTCACATTCTCATCACTGTTCTGAAGAACTATGCAACTAGGAGTTTATACAGTTTTAAGGACAGCCATTTTGACTGACAAACCCACCAATATCTACCTGTTCCTGAACCAGGAAATGCTAGTTGCAACCTGAAATCAAATAGGCTATACTATGCTTTAAAATTATAAACTGAAACATACAAAATGGTTTGCATCTCTCAAGCTGTTTGAGTTATTTTTTTGTGACTGGCACTCATTAGAATATCATTTATGTCCATTTTTAGTTTTGAGCATGTTAGAATTTAATTATAGTGGGAAGCATATAATTAGTATTGAGCATCTGCCAGACATGAAGTTCTCTAGTGGTCAACATTCTCAGAAAGCCTTTAAACAGTTCTTTGGTTCACTAATGGTTTGGTATCTTTTGACTGCAGAAGTCTGCAAATAAAAATATTTGTAAACATTAAAATTTGTTTTATGTTAACGGAGCATTTTGAGGAAAATATGGACAAAAATGCATGAAGATGAGTGGGTCTCCCTTTATACTCTTTGTTCTCTTTTGCTTTCATAAATTAAAAGCAAATTTATTTCTGTAGGACGTGCATATATATCTCGTATGTTATTTGTCTTAAAATGAATTCTGCTGGGGAAGACACCATATGGAAAATTATTTGATACATTTTTGTCTTTAAATTATACTGTCATACTTTTTCTGGTGTCATAGAAGGCATGCTATCCCATACGCAACCACAAAGTTTGTATTGAAAACTCAGCTACTGACACTTTTAGAAGAATAACATGGATTAAATTGCTGTCTGATAGAGGGTTTGTTCTCTTCACTGGAGGCGTGGTTTAACAGCACAAATCTGCAACACAGTATATGTAAAAGAATTCTCGTGGACTGGTTTTGTACCATATGCAGAAGTGTGCTTTGTACTGTCTTCCTGTAAGCAACTGTCAAAAAGAAAGAAAAATAAATGTGAAATGACTCAGATAACAGGACAATAACAAGCTATTGCTCCTTGCTGCATGCTTCATTTGGGGCTACAATATATTGCCCAAAAGGTCAGGGAACATATCTAATATTTTCAGAGAAATGAAAATGAAGCTTTCCAAAACCTATTCTAATTCTGCGGGATGATATTAACCCATAGCAACTTAAACAAGGTAATTATTTGCTTACTGGCAAAGCAAAACATATCTTATCATTAAGTATTCATTATCTGCACAACTTCAATAAAATGTCTTTTCTCGTGTTTTCTGGTGTAAATTTAACTAAATAATTTAAAAGAAGATCTGTTGAAAATAAGCTTGAAAATTATGACTCCTCTCTATTTTAGAAGGAGTTCATGTTGAAGCAGCCTTGTATAAGCCCTTCTTACTGTGGGTCATACACATTTGCTGTGGAAGTCAGGAAATTATCCACAGAAACACATTATAAATAAAAATAAAAATTTCTCAAGGAATTTGTTAACCAGAAATTTTTGCATTTATGCTCTAATAAGATAAAATATTGCAAACAACAAAATAAGAAAAAAACCCCAAACCCAGAAGCACTAAAAAAATATGCCTTCTTCCTCTTACCATGGTTTCATTAGCATCAATGTTTGCTCAAATGATTTTTACTTTTGCAAAATGTAAACATGTGCTGTAACTTTCTGTCTTCTTTTTTCTTAGGAAAACTTGTATTTAAAACTGAGGATATAAGAACTTTTTTAAAGAATTTCAAACCTCTTTTAAGGAATTACTGTTTTTTTAATTCCTTAAATTAACTTCTCCTGAGATTCTTCCTATACGTTCTCCTGTTTTAAAGTATGTTTTTCATGAGTTAATCTAGTTTCACTTCATGCCTTTGAGTGAATGAAGATTCACAGCTGGAATAACTCTCTTGTCTGTTATTTTCTCCATCCTTCTTTTTCTCCAGAAAACACATACTAAAATATTGCTGGTCTATCCACATCTACGTTTCCCAACAAATGTGTAAATAAGATTAATATTTTAACACTAGTCACTAGTCATTTTGGTGGTTTTTTATAATTATCAGGCTTATATTTTTCAAAAGAGTTAATAATTAACTTTCTTCATTTGGTGGCCTTCAGCTGACACCATTCTGAAATGCCTTTGTTCTTCCCTTTTATTGTCATATAGAGACTCTTAACATTTATCGGCTATGGCAATTTAGACTTAGGACTGCTCTGACTGTCCCTCCTGAACATTTAGTTCTCCATCTCCCACTTGCAAACCTCTAAGGAGACAACTGTCAAGTAAGGACAATTAAAAGGTGCCTGAGGGCTGGAAAAAGCTAATAACACTCCGATCTGCAAAAAGGGTAAGGAGGACATGGTAAACTACAAGCCAGTCAGCTTTGCCTCCATTCCCAGAAAAGTGATGGAACAGCTCATTCTGGATGTCATCCTCAAGTATCTGGAAGAAAAGAAGGTTACTGGAGGTCATCAACATTGGGTCATCAAGGAGAAATCATGCTTGACTAATCTGATAACCTTCTACGATGTCATGATGGGCTGTGTTGATGAAGGGAGAGCAGTAGACATTGTCTGCCTTAACCTTATCAAGGGTTTTGATGCTGCCTACCACAACATTCCCATACGTAATCTTAGGAACTGTGGGTTAGATGAGTGGACAGTGAGATGGATTGAGAACTGGCTCAATGGCAGTGCTCAGTGGGGTGTTATTGGCAGTCTAATTAGAAGCCTGTGGTTAGTGGCATTCTCCAGAGGCTGGTACCTGGCCCAGTCTTGTTCAACATTTATTCATCAATGATCTGGATGAGGGGACAGTGTGTATCCTCAGAAAGTTTTTGATGATATAAAACTGGAAGGAGTGGCTGATAAAACAGAAGGTTGTGCCACCATCAGTGAGATCTAGACAGGCTGGAAAGTTGGGTGGAGAGGAATGTAATGAAGTCCAACAAAGGCAAGTGTAAGGTTCTGCACTTCAAGAGACACAATCCCCTTTACCAGTATGGGTTAAAATTTGACAAGCTGGAAGCAACCTGTGGAGAAGGACCGCAGAGTCCTTGTAGACAAGAAGTTGACAGTGAGCTAGCAATATGCATTCATGGCCAAAAAGGCCAATGGTATTCTGTGATGCATTAAGAATTTTGTTGCCAGCAGGTCAAGGGAGGTTTTCATCCCCCTCTACTCTGCCCTAGTGAAGCCACATCTGAAGGGTTGTGTCCAATTATGGGGTCCCTAGTTCATGAAAGACAAAGAACTACTGAAGAAAGTCCAGTGAAGGGCTGTAAAGATGATTAGAGAACTGGAACATCTCTCTTATGAGGAGAGGTTGAGTGAACACAGTCTGTTTACCCTGGACAAGAGAAGACAGAGAAGGGACCTTATCAATGCTTATAGATATTTAAGGGGAAGCTGTCTAGAAGATGGGGTCACATTCTTCTCAGTGGTTCTCAGTGGCAGGACAAAGAGCAGTAGGTACAAACTGGAATAGAGGAAGTTCCACACCAACAGGAGGAAAAAGTCTGTGCTGTGATGTTGATGGAGCATTGGAACAGACTGCACAGAGAGGCTATGGAATCTCCTTTCTTGGAGATGTTCAAAACCTGCCTGGACATGTTCATACGCAACCTGCTGTAAGTGAACCTGTTTCAGCACAGGGGTTGGACTAGATGACCTCCAGAGGTCCCTTCCAACCCCTGCCATTCTGTGATTGTGTGAAAAGTAATTTCACACTTGATGGCCATTCCTTGTAGAATGAACATAGTCAGATCCTGATTCTTATTAATTTGTATTACTGTTTCTTTTAAAATTCCTGCAACTCAGACAATGGAAATAGATGTAAATTGTCAAGGCAGTGGATGGTGACTACAGCTCAGTGTGAGCCCTTACGCTCTTCTTATTCTTTACCTAAATTATTGTTCTTCACTCTAACTGCCTCCTTCTTTGGAATATGTGAAGAATAGTAATCAGTCACAGCACAAGAACTAATATATACATATGTCATTTAGTAGTTACCTCCTGAAAGCATTCAGGGACTTTAAGAAATGAGTTATTGGTTGTCAGTTGGATGCACTGCAGCACCACTGGGTCCTGATTAGCTGATATAATTAATTTTAAGTTTAGAATGGTTTATTAGTAGTGTCATATAATAACCCTATGATAAACTTCGCTGAACTTTCTCACATGCAGAAAAATGAAGCAGAACTCACAGCTTAGGAGCTCATGTTATGCAAATACCTTCCCTTCCCTTCCCCAAAAGACAGCAGTCCCCTAGTGAAAGTGGATGGTCAGAACTAAGGCACTCACACCCCAGCAGTTTCCCAGTTTCTTCTATAGCTATGGTTAGACAGAACTGTAGTTCAGAAATGCACCATAATTTAGAAAACAGATGAGCCATGGTTTAGTAATATCCTAGCTAGGAAAGGACTGGATTTTGGTATAGAATACCAACATTAAAAACACCAAGCCTTATTCAAGTGAAAAAGAAACAATTTTTTCTTTTTTTTTAATGTATGTTTTCAATTTGGAAGACTCCAAACCATTTTCCTGTATGCTTTTTACATCTCATCATATTTTAATAGTTTATTTAAACACTATAATGAGATACAAGAGCAATTTAACAAAGAATCTCACAGAAGAAGAAAATAAAATCTCTTTGCAGTACTGCCATCTTATTAGCTAACACATTTACTTGAACTGAGAGAGTACATTCTAAATTATTTTTGAGAACTGAAAACAGAAGGAAGTGTCACTTCCTTATAGAAATGTGTTATGTTATACACTGAAGTCCTTTAAACACTGCAGGAGGCATTCATATCTTGCAATCGTTAAAATGATACTGAAAGTCTAAGGCTATTAGGGAGTGAAACTGCTGGGTTCGTCGTAAAATGAAATGATGACATTATTACAGCCTTTGCCAAGGAAAGAAAGAACACACCTGAAAGAGAAAGAATTTTCACTGGAAAAGTGAAAGAAACTGTTTTGCAATGGCTGTTTCTCCAAATGAATGTCCACGTGCCTTCATTCTGGGAAACAGAGTGAATTTTAGGTTCTGCATCATAATCTCTATGAAAAATGCAGAAAAACTACCCTTATTGTCATGTATCTGTTATACACGTCTAAAATTATATCATAAGCTTCAGAATCCATTGTTAATCTTTGTTATAAGGCTGTTTAATTTCTATGCAATTAACGGCACACACAGGGATAATTGGACAAAGTACTGATTTTGCAGGGATTTTGTATCAGTTGCTGAAGTATTTTGTAGTTAACTTTCTACTTTTTCACATTACTGAGTAAATTTCTTCAATGGTTCAGAAAGGATAAGAAAATCTATTATGATACTTATATATTACATACAAACACATGAATCAGTATGCCACATTATGTTGGATCAAATAATTTGGATATGTAGTCAAACATCTTGACTTAAATTTACATTCTAGTGCTTCAGAGCATGAGTGACTTTATTATGATGAGTATTCATGGAATGAATTAAATTTTTTGCCCAGTGGCTCATAACTGGCTTAAACCTGGGAGTTTATCAGCCCTCACCTTTTTAAAAATAAATAAATATAGATTTTTGTCATTAAAAAACGTACAGATGAGTAATCATGTGAATTCTACTAAGCTCCTTACCTAAGTGATATATAGTGTTGAGAGGGGTAGACATGTGAAATAGGGCATCCTGGACTATTTCTACCATAATAGTATAGTTTCCTAACTCATATGGTTTTACCTATGCTACATAAAGCAGTATTTTGGCTATACTCAAAAAGTTAAAAAAAGAAAAAATGGAAAAGAAACAGTTATTCTGTGGAGTGGCATTTGTAATAATAGAGTGCCTTCATAAATGCACATGGAAGTATATAATGATCATATTAGGATAAATGTGCTGTGGTGGTTACCCTGAAACACTTTCTTATCAAGACATCCTTAACTTGAAAGAAAAGTACTGTTTCCCAGTTAAGGAAAAGATGCCTCCCATCCAGACAAATCGTTGTACATTTGTGTTGGCAAAGCTCTTAATTTTTACTTACATTTTAGCTAGAAAGGCTAATTGGTCCTTCCTGATGTTAACGGCAAGAGTGTAATTGATTTATATATGGTTCTCTTTTCATAATTTTAAATCTTTGGTGGGTCTTCAAAGTAGTAAACATTTCCGACTATATTTTAAAAACCTTACATGTGATCTGAAAGATTGAATGTGGAATTGTATACAAGGTATGGATATAAGTACCTGCCCATATCTGACTCAACCTGATTGTTCTTGTTCAAAGAAACAAAAGTTAGTGAGTTTTTTTCCTTAGTGCACATAAGTTTCAAAGGATTTGTTAGTATGTTATGGGTTTAAACTTGGGTATTTTGTATGGTTAAATTGATTAGTGTGCAAAGTTGTAACAGAAGTTACGGTTCTTGTCAGGTAGGTTGGGTTCTGGCAGAATTCAAATTCTAAATGACATACGGAACACTTAGAAGATTTTATGTCTCAGGAGTTTTCTACATGCTTAAAAATAATGCAAAACACTTATTGGCAAAATGTAAGGTACTTACAAGGTGCTCTACATGCTATGTATGTCCAATCTTATTTCTACAAGTATGTGAAAAATCTACTGACAACACAGATCCATCTTCTCTTTTTCAAGCCACAGTATTAATCTCGGCAAGTCAAGGTTGATATGGAAACTCAGAATGCCTTTCAACACAAGTATACAAAAAATAATTGACAAAATAACCAAGGAAGTATAGAACTCTCTTTTTGTTATTTCTTAATTTTGATATTACAGTGGAAGAGCAACATTAATAACGGTGAAATATATAATGGCAACAGTGCATGTTGTTACAAATCAAGGGTGTACAGTCCTGAATTTAGAACATTTCAATTTGGCATTCATTGTTTGTTCACTATTTTTCTTAAGTAAAAATATTGTGACTTTCTTTTTATCTTAAAACACATTCCTATCCATAGCAGAAGGCTGTTTACATGGTCACTGTTCATTAAAGGCAGGTAAATTGATTTCCCGTGTCACCTATTATCAAAGGAAATATTTACAGAAGAAAAGAAGGGGGGAAAAAAGTCCTAAATTATTTATTAAGTGTTGGCACTTTGAAAAAATCAAGAAAAATGAAAATACAGAATTATACGACAGATCTTTTTTAAAAAGGTAGAGGATATCCGTTTTAAAAAAAAAGAAGAGGCTGTTTTGTTGTATTCTCACACAGCTTTTATTATCTTAAATACAGAGAGGTCAAATGCACTGAATTTCTGACTCGACAATCTCTCTGATATTTGTCACTCATCAAAAAATAAAAATGTTTGGACTTTTTTCTGAGTAAGGTAGCCTTGCCTATGTTCTAATGTATATCAACTACCAATGAAAAGTCCTTGCTTAATAACTATAGGACAATATAATAGAATAGTTCAAAGACATTAGCTTATATTAGAAATAAGAATATTTTTTATTTTATTAATGTTTTATTCATTCAATTCTTATTATTTGTCCTCAAGTAAAGGAAATCCCAGGCAAAAGTGGCATGTTTTACTCATTAGAAAGACAAGATAAAAGAAACACAAATAGAGCTGTGTCTCTTTACATCATCTTATTTTTAATTAAAAAAAAAATGAAAACCAAGAGAGACAAAGAAAAGCAAGTACAACAGGTAAAAATGTAGACAGAATCAAAGGGAGGACTAGTACTTTGTCGTTTACTGCACAGAGTATGTTGGGAAGGTCTCACACACTCATGCACGTGTCAGCACATATGCACACACATGTTGAAGGCTGTGAAGGCAGAAAACTCCATAGGAGTAGAATGATTCAATCACCACAATTGGATAAATAAACAGAGCCTAGTAATAAAATGTAATGTGCCTATTTTAAAACGTTGAAGTAAATAGGCAGAAATGTCAACAGAGAAGCTGTTAATTACTTAGTCCATCAGTTCTGAGCAACAAAGTAAGAACCTCAAAATATTACAACTGAAGACCTGTTCTAGAACTGCCCCTACTATACAGTCAGATTCAAGATGTGTCAGTGAAAAAATTCTCTCTAAGACTCGTGGATGTAATGTTGAGCTGTGAATAAGGCAGTTCCATAAGAAAAGGAGAAGCTTGTTGAAAAAAATTAAAAGGTACAGTAAAAATAGTTGATTAGTTGCAAGTGCTGAAGACATCACACTAGAGGTTACAGACCATAGGGATTACATGTATCAAAAAATGATTCCACCTCAAAATAATCATGAGTAAGAAATAAAGCAGAAACTCTTATTAGAAATAAAATAAATCTTCAAAAAGTAGTAGCAATTTCCAAACAGATTAAAAGGCATACACTTTGGCAAGTTAAGTGAGAACTGCAATTAGACATAATAATAATTAAAAAAGTTGAGGAACAACAACAATAAAGACTGGTAAAGTAATATTTTCAAACATAGTGGAAGCAAGAAGTCTGCCAAAGAATATGGAAATTGTACGTGGTCAATGTATTTGATTACCAGAAAGGTAAGAAGATTCCTTGCTTCACTGATTATTATGAAGGAGATTTAGAGGATTCCCACACTGACACATTTTATTAGAGGCAGTGATTTGGAGGGGACTTTGTGCAGTGTCAGTAGAACAGAAGATAGAACAAAACATTTGAATAGGAAGCAATAAACTACTGTCTTATGATATTTATCTAAAATTTGTAAGGGAATCAGTCGTGATTCCATAAAAATTCCTGATATCAGGGCATAGTCTATCAAAGCTACCAGTACCAGAAAAAAATGACAAATATGTTGCATTTTGAAAAATACCAAGAAAACGCCAAACCCTTGTCCTACAAAATCTAGAGAAAAAACAGATCATCAAGTCTACATGTTGTACCAGAGAAAGTAGTAAAAAAATACGAGTAATACCATTAGTAGAGATATCAATGAAAGTAACGGGGAAGAATCAGTATAGCTTTTCCTTGGCAAAACAGAAACACCACCTCCCACCACGTGCTGACAAAAGGCACTGAAGCTAGGTGGCAGTAGAATCCATTTCTTCCGATGAGGTGTCTGACTGAGGGCAATAGGCATGTACCTCCGTAGTAAAAAGCTAGATCAATGAGATCTATACTTAGGGTAGACCATCAAGTAGGATAACTTAATCTAAAGAGATCAGTTGTATCACTGGTTTTGTTGTTGGCTGTTGTAGGAAGGGTTGTGTCTACTCCAGAAGCATGCAGACTAGCTCAGTGTGTGTGCGGAATGCTGTCTGAACAGGATCTTTTCTGCTTAAGTATGCAGTGGTGGCTGTGGTGGGTGCACCTAGTAGCATTTTTTTTTTTCATATCACTCTGGGTATGAAGCTATCTAGATGAAAATGGCAGGCTATGAATTTTGTTCCATATTTCCAGCATTGTTTCTTGCTTGGCTTTTTTTCTAATCTGTGTGACTCCTTGCCATGCAAGGAATCTTCTGCTATCTTTTGGGCTGTATGAATTTTTCTTTAATTTCTGTGCAGCAGCACAAAAAACCCTGCAGGAAAGTTTTATGTGTGTTGCGGATCTGACAGAGAGGGCAAGATGCTGGTTGAATACTCTCATGCTCAAGGTTGCATTGACTGCTTAACGCTTATTTCCCAGGAAGATGCCCTAATAGCCAGCCTAATAATTTCTTTTTTTCACCTGGCTCTTCAAGACATTTGCTTCATGTGGTACATGTTAAGTGTGACATGAAACTAGTCAATGGTTAGAAGAGGTGGGTGCTTTTCTGCCTGGACTTCCCAGGGCAACTCATGGAGACTTGCTCCAGGGTCACAATATAGCTCTGCGAAGGTGCAAATGCCTTGGGACATAGGAGGATAAGCAGTGCACTGCTTAACAGCTTTGGTGTCTCTGTAATCGGATGACTATAGCCCTGTATCCCAAGTCCTTTCCCTTACCGAGCCATTGCTTAGGATCTGGTTAGCTTCTCAGTCACTTCTTGGGATCTAGGCCTCCAACATTTTCCAACTCCCGTCTTCTTCACCCCTCGACCCCACCAGGTTAGGGGACGTAAGGAATAAGGGTATCTTTGTTGCACAAACTTTTATAATGGTATGATGAAAGGTCAAAAATAGAAATTTTTGAATACTAATTTCTCTTTTTATCCTTCTAAAGAAAATGTTCTGCAATGAGAATATTCTGCAACAGTGTAAGGAGGCTGGCAATCTTCCATCCACAGCAGAGCTCTTTGAACTGGGATTTTAGCCTTCTGTTGCGTAATGAACATCCACCTATGCACTTAGTCAGTGTTGCTCACCCCTCACTATCTCAGTGGTAAATTTCACTTGGAAACCAAGAGATATATAAGACGTATAAATAAATATTTAAGACATATAAATAAATATTAAAGAAAAAAAGTAAAATAAAGCATCTCTAACAAAATGGCCAAAAAGTTTAGCTTTGCTGTGCATAGGAGGTTAGAACTAGAGACATCAAGAAGTCCCTTCCATCCTAAACCATTCTATGTTTCTAATTCAGTATCAATATGGTATTAATACTAATATATATATATATCTTTAAAATGCAATTTTATCTAACTGTTACATAGGCAGTTCCTCTGTCAAAGATTTTGTTGGTCTTAGTGAGGTAGGTAGGAGACCATGACGTAATAACCGGTTCTGAGCAGCAAGTAAAGATGTCAAAGAAATACAGGTGATTTCTTACCAATTTACAGAAAACATGTAGTTAACATTTGATTAATACTTCACACTGCTGTACTGACAGCAAAATGAAATTTAGGTGGACGTTGTGCAACTGAAATTTAGGGTAGACCACTAGGGATAAAACATAAAATATCATCAATAACTAAGAGCCTGTTTTTACAGCTGATATAAAAACAGCATTGGAGTTTCTGTTACAATTTTTTTAGTCTTAAGTAAAAGCGAACCAGTTCCTGATGAAATATTCTGAAATGTGTTGAGTTTTTCGCTTAACATCGTGACTATGACACATTCTTTGAAATGCCCTGACAGGTGTTATGATTATCATATCATGCAGTCTACTCTTACAAGGTCCATTTTTTGAGATGTCTAGCTGTAGTTACACAGATCATTTTGTGGACAAGCCCTATGTATTTTGACAAAGAGAGGAGAATAGATTTGTATTTTTTGTTGATAGAAGGAGTACCTATCAAAGTTTTTTTAAGGGTTTTCCAAACTAAGCATGAACAAAAGGAAATGTGCAAATCAGGGCTGTGCTGAGGCTTCTGCAATAAGGAGGAAATGGTCTGGAACACGTGCAAATATAATGGATGGGGTAGGTGAAGAAGCCAATGAAGGAACCAGAGAGCACAGCCTCTAGTTCTTGCTGTCTTTCAAAACCAAGGATGCAAACTGCTTGGTTGCAAAAAGAAAAGGGCCAACCCCTCCCTCAGTAACAGTTACTGTTCTGATGCCCTGAAAAATGCACTACTGACTCGTGCAGGTAAGAAGTTGCAATCAGCTTTTGGATTATCCTGTTATTCTCTAGCATTAAAAAGATGGGGTATTTTCTTTGTCTATACTTGGTCATGTCAAATGTCTGTCAAAGTATTTCTGTGATGGCAACACTTAGGAAAATCTTGATCAATGCATTTAAATCAGATGTGAACCTCATTGAAGTCAATACAAGAAACAGACAAATGCTTACAGCTTTAGCAGTCTTTGTAACAACCAAGGGGAACTTGTGAAATTAAACATCTGGTTAGAAATATGTGATATTCCATGCAACTGTCAGCAAAATATAAATGATAAAACACAAGAACTTTCTTTGAAACAAAATATATTTTATTCACCAAAATATTATGAACTGGAAGTAGGCGTGCAGAAAAAATTGTGTCAATGGATAAGAAAATTCTCATTACTACTATCTGACCTAATGCAAAACCCAATTTTGTTTGAACTAGAGAAGACATATTAGGATGAACATGATTCCAGGTCACAGAGATGTACTGTGCACTGTTAAACACTGCCTGGGAATGCTTTGGACTCTGGAACTCGCATATTTGTACTGTTGGGTGGGCTAAAAGAAAAATCTGAGCTCTTGAAATCAAAGCCTAATATTACAAGATGTGTATTGTTTTTAATTTTTATTTTTTTTATGTATAAAGTACATAGCATTGTGTGTGTTAGGCATGCTTACCGAGAAAGTAAAGAACATTTAGCTGCTGTGCCAAAATGCACATTCTCAGAAAAAAGATTTAAGTCCAAGATGAACAGGGGGTCTCCCAGTAGAAATATTCCTATTCATCTTATGCAGGTGAAATATTTTCTGTCTTGCTTTGGTAAGGAAAACATGGATGTTTAGAGATGAATAGGCCTAAAGAATCTCCATGGCTATAGCTTAAAGATTTTGACATTACTTACATTTTTGAACCATATCTTGGTAAATAAATATTTATAATTTGAAGAACATAGGAAAACAGTAATTCTAAATCACATAGCAATGTTCTCCCTAAAGCAGATATTTATCGTATTGTAGGCAGTCATATATTTAGCATTTACTTCCTAATATGTGGTAAAAAAATGCCAAAAATTTTTATAGGAAAATATTTTCTGTTCAGTGAGACATAATTTTGATGAACATGTGTATCTATTTTCAGGATTTATGGTTGAGTTTTTTAGTTCTGATATAGGTATATTCTGCTAGAGAAAGTCTTTCACATAACTCAGTACTATTATACTGAGTATAAGATTGATGAGAATAGAATGTTCATAACAAGTTAAGAATGTCAACATTTGTAGCTGTACAACAGAAGGGATTAAAATAGTAAATTCTACTATATCACTTACAACATTATGTGGCTGTTGGTATTTCACTTGTAAGCAATACTCCTTATTTATAGTATATGAAATAAGAACTAGACCATGTGTGTTTTCAGTTGAATGGTGATTTTTTCTTCACAAAAATCTATGTTGTGATCTCAAAGACTAAAATCAATCAAACTTACTTTCGTGCACCGTGTCAGTTGAGACTGAAATATTTGTTTTGTGCGGTGTCTTGTAAATAAAGGGAAAAAAAAAGGTAACGAAGAATAATTAGCTGAAGTTAACATCACTTTCCAAACTGTATCTTTTATAAATTGCATACTTCTAAGTTTCACTTGAAAATGTGATGAGAAATACAGATAAAAAAAAGGTGTGACTAAAATGCAGAATTTTAAAATGCAATGAACAAGCAGATATTCATTTTGTGAACTCGAAGTAACTTCAGCAAAAACATATTCCAAAAAGGACAAAAGACTTTAGAAATACCTTTAGTTATATATAAAAGCCTATAACAAGAATAAATACTGTATTAGGAATGGTACTATTGTTGTAATTAAGGAGGCACATATCTAATTACCTGTTACATGGAATCCTTTCTTTTGGTATCTCTTATGACAGAGGTCACATATAAATGTGCATTCCTGATTAAAACTGCAGTCAAGGAACAATCTCAATTTTAAGGGACTGTACTGCAATATTCTTTTCAGAAGTCTGTAAATTCACTTATCTGCTTTATCAGTTATTAAATGACAGTAGAATGAATTTAAAAATAATTAATATATTTATTAAATATTTAAATATTAAATATTAAAAATAATTAATATGTTTATCAACCTGTGAAGTAGTTGTACTATGGTATATTGCTCACATGTAGGGTCAGTTAAAGTGTAGGTCCACCTTTCTTAAGTGAGAAATTCATAAGGCAGTTGCTGCCATTCTCAGGGCACACATCTTTACGTCTTTTTATTGGTTTGTATCATGTATAAATCATGTATCACTATTGCATTTTATAGACAGTGAGAGGACAACGTTCCATGTTATTCAATGAGCCCATTATATAGGCCTTCTTAAAAATTCTTGATTTTTAAAGCTAAATAGTTAGTTTGTTCTTCTTTTTTTTTTTTTTCATAATTTAAACAGATTATCTGTTAATATTTTCACTGTCACCATTCCCATACTGGTAGATTTTTCTTCCAGTTTTCAGTTGATAGTAGTAACCTCTTGAACCTAACAGTCTTAATTCCTCTACTCACCTGTCCTACAAATTCACATAGTACAGTGGAAAAAGGAACATTTTGCCTGAGGAATTAAACGCTGCCTGAGTTGCATGAGCTGAACGAGTTGAACATATGGGTGTCTGAAAAGAGGAACATTAAGAGGATAGCTGCATTCTCTGTAAATTGCTTTGGTTAACAATTCCAGCAACGAGGTAATGAGAAATTTGTTGTTCTTTTAAATAGGGAAAAAAAATGACCTTTCCATTTATCAATTAATAACTAGGATTATAATGGGCTAATGTTACTGCAGGGTGAGAGTTTTAGTTTTGCCCCAAATCTCAGGATAATTTTTCAAGATTTTTAGGGTAGCTTTTAATGCAGGATTCCCCATCTCGGTTCAATGGTGCAGTGCCAGCCCTGAGTAGGCAGGGTAGCTCTGCATTTCCTCCAGGTCATAGTTTGCTGGCTTTATCCAGCCTGATACCTTAGTGATCTTGTTTAGTATTTCTAAGAGTCCAGTGTGTAATAATTTATAAGAATACACTGAGATTCAGAGTGAATTCCTGACAAATGAAAGTCACTAACTTAATCTACAAGATTGCTGTGGAGGCAGAAGTCATTCATTCGTAGTCTCTAGTAAAGAAAATGTTAACATTTTTCAGACCAATAAATAGATCAAGATTCCTACAGGAAAGATGGGGAGCGGGTCTTTATCAGGGAGTCCTGTGATAGGATGAGGGGTAATGGTTTCATGCTGAAACAGAAGAGAATTAAATCAGATATTAGGAAGACATTTTTTACTGTATGGTTGGTGAGGCACTGGGAGAGATTGCCCAGAGAAGTTGTGGATGCCCCGTCCCTAGAGGTGCTCAAGGCCATGCTGGGTGAGTCTTTGAACAACCTGACATAGCGGAAGGTGTCAAGGTGTCCTCACTCATGGCAGGGGCTTTGAAACTAGATGATCCTTAAAGGCCTTTGCAACCCAAACCATTCTATGATTCTATGATTCTATTATGATATGATACTAAGATTCCATGATTCAAAACGTCCAAGAAAGATATGGATGCAAATTAATTTTCAAACATTCTCTTTCCATCCCAGTTTTTATTGTGGAGGAATGCAAAAGTGTATTGTAAAAAGTCCCAAGGGGGGAAAAATAGTGCTTTCTTCAAATATCACAGAGTAAATACAACACTTATTGAAACCTCCTCAAACACGTGAATCTACATAGAGGGAAAGAAAATTAAATCAACACAAATCTACACTAACAGTTTCTGCTGTGAAATCCTAAATGGTCTCTGGGATACCATCTTCTTTGTCATCTCATTTGCCTCCATTGCTGCTGTGTCGAGTAAAATAAATAAATCTGTAAATATAAATAGCCTTACTGTCAACTTGCAAGTTCACTTATCTTCCCGAGTCTAATGCATGAACCAATAGTATATGTGAATATATGTAAGGTCTGCTAATCCAGCCCAGAGAATCTAATTGCAGTCATAATTTGTATACAGATTATATAGCAAGAGGAAAGCATAATTGAGAATGTTCTTTCAATTTTTTTGACAACAGTGCAGGATATGGTTTTCTTTTTGCATAGAAACTCTTAGAGATGATCTCTTTATCAGAGAACCTTCAAAACCAGCCACCAATCAACATCACAAAAGCTACATAATGATCTGAAGAACATTTTGAAACCTCCACTCAGCTGTGGGTATGGATGAACAAAGAGCATAAATTTAGATAGATTTCTGTTGCTCATGGAACCAGAAGCTTAGATAATGAGTTTACCATTTATTAATCTCCCAATAGAGAATTTTATGCTAGGATAATTCTTTAGTTTTCAAACAATTACATTCCTGTCATTTTTGGAGGTAGAGGGTGAGGAATAGAAATAATCTGTTTTCAGAATGTGAACTGTTACAACATGTCTGTATAAATCAGCATGTTTGCCAGGAACATATGATTTAACTGATGCAGAATAGGGGCAAGTCAAAGCAGATACTGAATAATCATTGTCTAAACCCCAATAGTGTTAAGAATCACACTACAAGCTTTATTATTTGGCGCAAATTTGCTTATACAATATTTCTAATCATTGAGATAAAAGGATATCCTGGTTTCAGCGAGGAACAGATTCTGTGTCCCATGCCACAGCCTGAAACACTATTGTAGGCCTTGGTTGTCCCTGTTACAGTGCTTACTACCACAAAGTTCTTCTTCTACATTTCTTTCCTTAGGAAATCAGGCATGCATCTCAGGTAATTGTAAAGGTAGCTGTGACTCAAGTAGCATTTCTAGTCTGCTGCAACAACCATGGGTCTTAGCTGATACTGAATTTCTGCTTGAACACCATTTTTAGATCCTACCTTGATTGTCAGAAGTAATACAGGAAATTGCCAGTTTAGAATGAAAATCTTGGGAGGGGAAATTTTTTAAAACCAACCAGTATGCCACATCCTTTTCAGGAAATCCAGATGGGAAAACACGGTTTATATAGATTATAGAAGAGGATTTGAAGATGGGAGAGGAAAAGTAATCACTGTTAGAAGAACAACACTGTAAAAATCTCCTACTTTTCAGAAGTTAATTTGAAATATTAAGACTTTACTCCGAGTCCAACTTTTTTAAAGAAAATCACAATATTACTGCTTGATTACAGGACAGGGCAGACTTACAAAATACATCTGATTTCAAGGATTTTCCTGGAGGGTATAGCCTTAGATTACAGAAAGTAATTGATCTGGAACAGTTCTATCTAAGCACTCCTGCCATGGCATATTAATGCAATAATCTTTCTTGCACATTTAGAGTTCAAGAACAAATTTATTTGTCAAAATATTGCAAAAGAGGTGGAAGCATATTTTGCAATTAATTTGGTCCTAATCCCAAGTAATGATATATTTTCCCCTGACTTGTCATACTTATTTGTTCTCAAGGCTTGGATATTTGACTAGTCATTGGCCTCCATACAGGGGACTCCCTTCTAACGGGAACAGAAGGCCTGATCTGCACACCAGATCCATTACATAGGGAATTCTGCTGCCTGCGTGGGGCCTTCGTTAGAGATATAGAAAGAAAGCTTCCAGTCCTTGTCAGGCCCATGGATTGTTATCCTCTACTGATTTTCCAAGCAGGCAGTAATCCCAACAAGAAATCTGAGGGCGATTAAAAGGGACTTCAGGGCTTTGGGACAATTGGTGAAGGGATTGGGTGCACAGGTAGTGTTTTCCTCTGTCCTTCCTATAACAGGAAATGATGAGGTAAGTAGTAGGAAGAGACAGGAAACAAATACTTGCCTCTGAACCTGGTGTGAGGAGCAAAACTTTTGGTTCTTTGATGGTGGATTGGCCAGTATATCATCAGGTTTGTTATCCAAGGATGGAGTACACTTGTCCCCAAGGGGAAAAAGGATACTTACCCAGAAGATAGCAGGGCTCATCAATAGAGATTTAAACCAGAAGTGAAGGGGCAGAGGGACAGAACAAGGCTTGACAGAAAAAAGCTTGGGAATGGCACTCCAGTGTCTGAGGAATTATTTGCTGGTGAATACCTCTGGTCTGCCACCACAGCAGAAGTGAAGAATAACATTTCAAATATCAGCAAAGATGTAAAGATTATTGATGGATTAGGAAATTCAGTGAGTAGTCACTTACAAATTACAACTATTCCCCTTAGGAGCATAGCAGGATCAGTAGTCCAACTGAAGTACTTGTATGCCAAAGCACACAGATGGGCAACAAACAGGAGAAACTAGAAGTTATTGTAAGGCAAGAAAACTATGATATAATTACCATCATGGAAATGTGGTGGAATGACTCACATAACTGGAGTGCTGCTATGGGTAGCTACGGACTCTTCAGGAGGGATAGGTGAGCAAGGAGTGGTTGGGGAGGAGTTACTCTATATTAAGGAGTGTTTTGATTGCCTTGAGCTTAATGATAGTAATGATAGGGTTGAATGACTATGCGTAAAGATCACAGGAGCACCCAATAAGGCAGATATTGTGGTGGGAGTCTGCTATAGACCACCCAGCCAGGAAGAAGAAGAGACTGATAAGTTATTCTACAAGCAAC
Organism: Cuculus canorus; assembly: GCF_017976375.1. Taxonomy (NCBI): domain Eukaryota; kingdom Metazoa; phylum Chordata; class Aves; order Cuculiformes; family Cuculidae; genus Cuculus; species Cuculus canorus. Next base: position 32,704,322 of record NC_071441.1, on the reverse strand, counting down.
TGTGAAGTCTCATGATTGCTAGCCGATTCAACTTACCAGATGTCTGCTGGAAGTATAATTCAAGCAAAGAGGAAATTATCTAGGACGTTCTTGGAGTCCGTGGAAGACAACTTCCTGAAACAACTTGTGAGAGAACTGACTAAGGAAGGTGCCCAGCTGGACCTGTTATTTGTGAACAGAGAAGGCCTTATGAGACATGTGATGGCTGAAGGACACCTGGGGAATAGAGATCTGAAATAATAGAATTCTCAGTTCTTGGAGAAGTAAGAAGAGAGGTCAGTAGAATGGCCAACTTGGACTTCTGGAGGGCAGACTTTGGACTGTTCAGAAGGCTGGTTGATAAAGTTCCATGGGAGACAGTCCTTAAGGGCAAAGGAGCCCAAGAGGGCTGGATGCTAAGAAGGAGGTCTAAGTAGTGCAGGAGCAGGCCATACCCACATGCCAGAAAATAAGCCAATGATGAAAAAAAATCTTGGCTGAGAAAAGAGCTTTAGATGGATCTCAGAATAAAAGAAGAAAGTATATGAACTTTGGAAGATGGGGCAGGTATCTGGGAAGGACTACAGGGATGAAGTGAGATCAGGTGGAGAGAAAATCAGAAGGACTAAAGCCCAACTAGAACTTAGATTGGACAATTCTGTGAAAGATAATAAAAAAATCTTTCTACAAATACATCAACATCAAATAGAGGACCAAGGAGAATCTCCATCCTTTACGGGATGCAGGAGAACATTAGTGACAAAGGCTAAGGTACTTAATGCCTTATTTCCCCAGTCTTTAATAGTAAGATAAGATGTTCTATGGGTACTTAACCAAGACCAGAATGACCCTTCCCCCGTCCCATATTACTACAACTGTTATGAGGCGGAAAAGGTAAGTCATAGTTGTAGGAAACAGCCTGCTGAGGGGAACAGAGGGTCCCGTATGCTGAGCAGACCCTAATCATTGGGAAGTCTGCCTTCCAGAAGCCTGGGTGAAGAATGGCTAGTGAGGGAATCTCGGGCCCAGGCAATTTTTATTTCCCTCCTTCCAGTTATGGGTGGTGACATTATAAGAATCAGACAGTCTATTACTACACGTCTTCCTGGCTGGTGTCACCGTAATAATTTTGGTTTTTTTGACAATGGGATGGCCTATATATGGCACCAGGTTTGCAGGTATCAGATAGGAGCCACCTTTCTTAAAGTAGGAGGAGAGTCTTTGCTCACGAGCTTGCAGGGTCCATTGATAGGCCTTTAAACTAGATCTGAAGGAGGAGGGGGATAATATCAGGTATAGGCCCTCCAGCTGTAGGGGAGGATCGTGTTCGCAACCACCTGAGGAACTTTAATGTATATAAGTCTACGGGACCTGATGAGATGCACCTCAGAGTCCTGAGGGAATTGGCTGATGTGGTTGCCAAGCCACTCTCCATGATATTTGAAAAGTCATGTCAGTGAGAAGAAGTGTATGGTGACTGGAAGAAGGGTAACATTGTGCCCATTTTTAAAAAGGTAGAAAAGGGACCCTGGAATGTCAGCCTCACCTCTGTGCCTGAGAAGGTCATGGAACAGATCCTCCTAGAAGCTATGCCAAAGCACATGGAGGAAGGGGGGCATGATTGCCAGAATGACTTCACCAAGGGCAAGTCCTGAGATGCCAACCTAATGGCTTTCTATGATGGGGTAACCCCATCTATGGACATGGGAAAAGCAACGTGTGTGATCTATTTTGACTTCTGAAAAGCCTTTGACACAGTCTTCCACAGCATTTTTCTCTCTAAATTGGGGAGATACAGATTTGATGGGTGGACTCTTCAGTGGATAAACAGTTTGTTTGATGGTCATATCCAGATAATATTGGTCAACAGCTCAATGTCTGGAAGGAGATCCATTAGAAGTGGTGTCCCTCAGGAGTTCGTACTGGGACCAGTGCTGTTTAATATCTTCATCAATGATATATACAGCCAGAGCAAGTTTGCAGCTGACACCAAGATGAGTGATAGGGTTGCCACACTAGAAAGATGAGATGTCATCCAGAGTTACCTGGAACAGCTGTAGAAGTGGACCTCTGTGAACCTCATGAGCTTCAACAGGGCCAAGTGCAAGGTTCGACGCCTGGGTGAAGTCCAATCTGCAGTTTCAGTACTGAATGGGGAATGGTGTGACTGAGAGCATCTCTGCAGAGAAGAACTGAGGGGTGCTAATTGATGAAGAGCTTGACATGAGCTAGCAATACATGCTTGCAGCCCAGAAGGCCAACCATAATCTGGGCTGCATCAAAAGAAGTGTGGCCAGCAGGTCAGGGAAGGTGATTCTGCCCTTCTGTTATGCTCTTGTGAGACTCCAGCCAGAGTACTCTGAGCATTTCTGGAATCCCCAATATAAGAAGGATGTGGGACAGTTGGAAAGGGTCCAGAGGAAAGCTACAAAGATTATCAGAGGGCTGGAGCACCTCTGCTATGAAGACAGGCTGAGAGAGTCGGCATTGTTCAGCCTGGAGAAGAGAAAGCCGTGGGGAGACCTTATAGTGACCTTCCAGTACCTGAAGGGAGCCTATGAGAAAGCTGGGGAGGGACTTTTTATGAAGGCATGTACCGATAGGACTAGGGGGAATGGCTGTAAATTGGTTTAGACTGGACATTAGGAGGAAAGTCTTCATGATGAGTGTGATGAGGCACTGGAACAGGTTGCCCAGGGAAGCTGAGGATGTTCCCTTCCTGGAAGTGTACAAGGCCAGGCTGGATTTAGCCTTGAGCAGCCTGGTCTAGTGGGAGGTGTGCCTGTTCATGGCAGGGAGGTTGGAACCAGATGAACTTTAAGGTCCTTTCCAACTCAAACTGTTCAAGTATTCTATGATTCTATGATCCAAAAGATGGGGAGGAAGAGCAGAATAAAGCTCCCATGATCCATGAGGAAATGATTAGAGAACTGCTTGACCAATAAGACATTCACAGGTCTATGAGGCCTGATGGGATCAACCAAAGAATATTAAGGGAACTGGCAGACATGCTCACCAAATCCCCTTCCATCATCTAGCAGCAGTCCTGGCTGACTGGGGAAGTTCAAGTTAACTGGAGCCTGATGTGTTATGCCCATTTACAAGAGGGGATGGAGGAAGGATCCAGGGAACTACAGGCCTGTCAGTCTAACCTCCTTTTCCAGCCAGGAAAGGTCATGGGGCAGATCATCATGACTGTTGTCACATAGCACATCCAAGCCAACCAGGTGATCAGGCCCAGTCAGCATGTGTATATGAAATGCAGATCCTTCCAAACTAACATGCTCACGTTCTACAAAAGGTGACCCGTTTAATGGATGAGGGAAAGGCTGTGTATATAGTGTACCTGGACTTTAGTGAAGCCTTTGACACTGTTTCTCACAATATTCTCCTTGAGAAACTGGCTGCTATTGGCCTGGACTGGCAATACCTCTGCTGGGTTAAAAACCGGTTCGATGACCGAACCCAAAGAGTGGCAGTAAATTGGATTCAATCCAGTTGGAGACCTGTCACAGGTGGCCCCTGGGTCTCAGTACTGGGTCCGTTCTGTTCAATATCTTTATCAATGCTTTGGATGAAGGTGTTGAGTGTACCCTTATTAAGTTTGCCGATTACACTAAGCTGGAAGGAAGTGTCAATCTGCTTAGGGGTAGGGAAGCTCTACAGAGGGATCTGAACAGGTTGGATCAATGGGCTGAGGCCAATGGGATGAGGTTCAACAAGGCCAAGTGCAGAGTCCTGAACTTGGGACACAACAACCTGTGCAGCACTAAAGGCTTGCGGAAGAGTGGGTAGAATGCTGTCTGTTCGAGAAGGATCCGGAGTGTTGACTGCTGACCAAGCAAGAACCAGTAGTGTGCCCAGGACAGCCAAGAAGGCCAATAGCATCCTGGCTAATATCAGAAGCAGTGTGGCCAGCAGGCCAAGGAAGTGATTCTGGAACAGGCTGCCCAAGGAAGTAGTTGAGTCAGCATTCCTAGAGGTATTTAAAAGACAGGTAGATGAATTGCTTTAAAGATATGATTTAGTAGTGGACAGCTACGGCTGGGTTTGATGATCTCAAAGGTCTTTTCCAGTGTAGTGATTCTACGATTCTGTGAAAAAAAGGTTAGGTTTTGCTTCATTTAGATTTCTTTCATTGAGCAACTGACTTCTTGAAAAATGTTATGATGTTTTGGGGGCTACTTCACTATCCATGCTTTAACTTTTGTTTTTAATACCTCTACCTGTTGCAGTCTGTCAGTCATGTCTTGAAACAGATCACAAGGCAATACAGCCTTGATGTAACCAACATAGCCCATCCTGTTGTTTCTTGCAGTGCATAATTTATTGCCAACGCTGGCTTTTAGAAGCAAAATAGCTGTTTTGCCACTCTTTATTTCACTGACATTCGCTGAGTAAAACTATTGTGTGTTTGTGGATAGTTACATCTCTGGAGTAAAAGAAATGAATTTAAGACTGTTCCATTCCTATGGGCAGCAAAATGTATGAGTAAACATCCATATTAAGCAGATATGATGCTAAAAATATTTTTGTTTTAACATGACTAATGAATTTTACTCTTTAGTTTCAAAGATGCCATCATGTAGGATATTTTCCTTATTGTTATTTAAAAAGTCATGAATTGGTTTTGATTCTACTATTTATTTATTTCATTGGGATATTAGTGTCAATCATACTGTATTAGAGAATATTACTCTCTATTTATTATTCCTAAATAATTTAAAAGTTAAGACACATAGCATATTATGCACTGAACATGAATGCTTTATGTAAAACACAGCTAAGATGAATCAGTGAATCTAGGATGACTAATTCTTTGCTAATTATGCTCTATTCTTCCTGACTGAACAGAATAGAATTACTTTGAGTGTATGTGCATGATGAATTTGTCCTAGAGATTGAATCTATACTGCAGAGACATCAGATCAGATTTTCCTTCTGTGAAGTATAAATACTTACATATTGTGTTGCATTCTGCAATTCATTCAGGTACTTTAAAACTCATGTCTATTGGATACACCTTTCTCTGAATGTATAAGTAAGAAAGATGTATATTTACTTTTTAAAGAATGTAAGTTAAAGGCCATATCCTGCTAAAATTAAGAAGCCCTAAGAACATTTTAATTCTGCTGTGCTCACTCAGCAGTGCATTTTCTATGGACTGTATGTGAGACAAATTCCAGCTCAACTTTTGCAAGCTGGTGATTCACTCAGACCTGGCTTATTCATATGATGATGAGGTGGCTCAGCTTCTTGTAAGTGATGCTAAACTGGATCCACATTTTTTCAGTATTGTCTCTGCCACTGTGTAGCCAATCTAGCTCTATTACTCTCATAGCCAGAACAGCACAGGCAAAATCATGTGAATAATATGCGACATCTGGAACAGTGACAGCCTAACTAGTTCAAAACTTGTAATGGTTGTACAGCTTCTACATTAGTGCCACTTCAGTTGCTTTCTATTCTGCCAAAGAATCTATATAGCCTGGCAACTTTGTTCTGATATTTTGTGTGTCCAGTTTCTCCCTGAGCCACAGCAGAAATGAGCCACAGCAGAAATGTGTTGCTTTTCACAGGATATTTCCTGTATTAGAAAATTCCTCTTTAATTTTTTAAACACTACAGTTTAAAGATCCCACTATTTTGTGAATTTTTAATCGCCATGAAGAGCCCAGGGATACCACTTCTGTCGCTGTTAGATAAAGAGCTCTCTCAAAATATGTTGCAATTTGGAGGGAGGGTCCCTTCAAAAGTTTCCCAAATGTAAGTCAAAATGTGTCGCATATGGTCCTGTATAGGTACAAACTCTTAAAACTTTTACTGAGAGTCATTGAAATGAGCTTTTGGCAGTGTTTTCTGTTTCAATGCACTCACTAATGCAGAACTCCCACAAAAAAAGAAACTATTATTGTAGCCATTTTTGAAGATGAGGTAATTACCTACCTAGGAACAACACTGTTTTGCTGGTTTTATAGCTCTTAGAGAGATATGTTGGGAGCCTTCAGTTTTGAACAACTGTTTTCATCATATGACAGTTACTGAAGAATTGTCTTAAAAACTCCTTTTGTCATATTATATTTTGCTTCTGTGTTTAGAATGGCTAGGAAAAAAGAGTAGCTTCACAGTTCCTTTATGAGAGTTGTAATTATCTGCAACAACTAGGCATCAAAGACTCAAAAGATTTTTTGTGTCTTCATTTCCTCCCTATAATGTAGATCTTGATCATGCTGCCTCTGGTTCAGCAGTTGCAGAATAATTTTAAAACAATATAATTTGTTATAAATGCCTGAATCCAAGCACTGCTCCTGCCTTCTCCTTGCCTTCATTTCACTGTTAAAATAACAGTGTTACAGGACAGCCCTTCGTTCTCTGGCCTATTGTACTGAAAAATGAATGAGTGAGAGTCTTGATTACTTTACAGATAAATCTGGTTAACTGTTATATTAATTAAAATGTGTGGGTTTGAGGCTATTCTGCTATTTATATGTGATTTAATTCATATCAGCAGCTAATTTGTATTTAATGCAAACTAATGGGTTTTATGTAAATGGAGCATGTGGCAGTCTATTTAAAAAACAAATTATCTGTAGTTTCATTTCAGTTATTTTAATTAAATTTAGAGTGTGTGTGCAGTGGGAAGGGATAAAGGATGTGTTATATATGAAGTGTTGATGATTAAAACCAATTTAAATATATAGAAGAAAAAACAAGTGATTCTCTTAGCAGAAACACCAATTCATTTTCTGACATTTGCATTTGCTAGTAGACTGAAGAACAGGCAAGGGCGTGTGCCTAGTGGCATTTGAACTGAAGAATATAAATAATTCTATGAGTTATTTATAATAATACGTGAAGATTAATGAGTTCACATTTATAAAATGTTTTGACAATTATTACCAAATTACATTCTGAACGTACCTGAATATTTGACCAATAAAATTGGCAGCATCAGCATTGATTTTGTTCCAAAAACACTATGCAGGTCTCAGGTGCTCACTTAGAACCAGTGGAGTCTATTATGCAGCATGATGGCTGTATTGGTTATTTTAACACCAAGCAAGAGATTATTTCAAGATTTTTAGGGCAAGTATAAATATTATTTAGCCATATTGAAACTTGAAGTATCATATAACTACCTCATGCCCTGTTTGTTTGGATTTCCTGAACATGATGTCCTGAATAAACTTTCCTTATTTTTTACTACTCTGAGGAATTTGGCTTACGTCATCAGTGCAAATCCTTCATGATTTTATGTCTCTCCAACTTTTGACCAGCCTTACGGATTTAGCAGGAGGAATGCTGTAATTGATGAAAATATTTCCCAAGTGTTCCTCATCTTCACTGTTCCAAGGCTTTGGCAGGACATATACCCTCAGTTACTATTGTTCATATTAGCTGTCCTCTGTAGAGAAAAGCTGCTAAGGTTAGAATACCTTTTAAAGAGCTTAGCATGGATCTTCATCAACGATTGTGGTATAGGACCAACAGACTGTACTCAACGTGTCAGTCAACAGCTGAACTTACTTAATATTTTAGTGTCATGAGGTATGGAAATGCAAATTCAAAACCATTGTCAGCTAATATTAATCCAGTTCCACTTATTGTTTGGTGGTTTCTCTGACTTCAAACGCTACAATGGGAAATTTCATTGTTCTCATGCTCCCATCTTAAAGACTGTGACTTTTATTAGTTCCTCAGCATCACAGGTCAGCTGAAATGTAAATTCATGCTTGGAAGTTTAAGTACTTTGACTTTGTAGGAAGAAGGAAATAAAATCAAAACTCTTGAGGTACATTTGTTTGGAAAAGAATTGATGCTTGAAATATGCTTTTCTAATACAAAAGGCACTTAACTCAGAGATGATAGAGCTTATCAGCACATTTCTTCTCTGTATTAGTAGCTATGCATATACATCTGTATTTGCATACAAAGACTTGCCCAACAGGCTGTTTACAATAATTGCAGATCTTCAGTTCAACGGATAACATAAACTCTTTCTTAATTCTATTCCCTTAATGAAATGAGACATAAACTTTTGGTTGATAAGTAACAAGAATTTAAACCCATTATCAAATTCAGGAATTGCCTTCATGATCTATTGAATCAGGACTGAGTTACTGGTGTGTTAAACACTGGCTAAATGAAAAGACTACAGATAGTATGAAACAAAAATAACCTGCCTGTTATTTACAGAAATCAATGTTCATTTTCTGCCCCTCATATGTCAGCAGGAACTTTGCTTTGCCTGTAAAACATCATGCCAGAGTAATTGCACAGGTGACCTGGCTGATAAATAAGACAAAACTATATGTTTGTTATCTCTGAGGTCTTGGACAAAATGTCAAAAACAGTCAAAGAACTAAACCAATACTGCTAAAGCAAAAATAAAGTTTTATTTTTATTAAAAAAGTTTATAAAGCAATGTGTGTTACCAGAGTCCCAAATGCAGGAAATAATTTTAGGAACAGGGAAGAATTCTTTTATCTGATAATATATCTATGACTCATGGTGCATCTGCTGGAGTCTGCCTTCTAGGTATGAGATATTTCCCTTCACTGATTCTTGTCTTATCTCACTGATGATTTCTCACTCACTTCTGTGAATCTTTTTTTTTTTCCCTTTGTTGTGTTGGGCAATTGGATTTGTTGTACTGCAATAAGACTGATCTGTTGATCCCAAATTGATGCCATCCCCAAATATTTATTTTAGATGATAGGATTTGCTGGCCATACTGATGTGGACTCTCACAGCAGTTATATTTTTGGATTATTTTGTGCTGCCTCTCTATCTTGGTTCCAGACTGATATTTAGTCATGGATGAGCAATAATTTACTGCTTTTCAGAATATGTATGCTATGTTTTCAGAGTTTTTGAACATGCAGGACAAATTCTTACCCACTCTTACACAACTGAGGTAACTGGTTTTACAAAGAGTATACCCCTGTGTACCTGCAGTGCCCCTTAACCCTTAGACATGTTTTTGGGTGTATTAAACTATTAACGTCAGAAAGCATTGCCTTAGAATTAGATTATTGCTTGGACAGTTTGTGTATGTTGGCCCTAGCAAAACCATATGGCGAATCCATCTGTGTGTTTTGTTCATATATTTAAAATATCTAAATATGTACTTCAAATATAACAGGCATATGCTTATGGTTTCCAATATTTTTTCTTACTGTGTTTCTTTCAAGGCATTCATATATGCCTTTATGTCTTTATTGGCCTATATAATAAGTAAAGGTGACAGCCTTGCAAGTATTTTTGCAGGCTTCCTACTTTATATATTTCAAATATCCTCAATTCTGTGGATAACAGTGTTTTTTGCCATGAGAGACTTTTATGTAACTTAGCTTTCTTTGGTTTCTTATATTAGAGAATGTAAAATAAATTTTATTATAAGTAACATTCTGCCTCATCGGAATCATGTTGATTAAAGCAGATTTTAAAATGATCTTAATTATAATCCAGATGATGACGTATATTTTATAAAATGTGCTTTACAATTATATTTGTAAGAATTAATATATACCAGAATGATAAAACCATAGAATTATTTAGGTTGGAAAAGACCCTTAGGATCACTGAGTCCAACCTTTAACCTAACAGTACCAAATCTACCACTAAACCATGTCGCTGCGCACCACATCTACACACCTTTTAAATTCCTCTGGGAGCAGGGACTCCCCGCTTCCCTAGGCAGTCTGTTCCAGTGCTTGATAACCCTATCTGTGAAAAAAATTTTCCTAATATCCAATCTAAAGTTCTCCTGGTGCAACTTCAGATCATTTCCTCTCATTCTATCACTTGTTACTTGAAAGAAGAGACCAACACCCTCATCACTACAACCCCCTGCCAGGTAGTTGTAGACAATGATATAGTCTCCCCTCAGCCTCCTTTTTCTCTCCAGACTAAAGCGTCCCAGTTCCCTACTCCCCTGCTGATATGATGTGTGCTCCAGACCCATCACCAGCTTTGTTACTATTCTTTGCACATGCTCTCACACCTCAACGTCTGTCTTGTAGTGATGGGCCCAAAACTGAACACAGTATTTCAGGTGTGGGCTCAGTGCGGACCCGGCATGGCATGATTTAGTGTCCCAAAGCAAGTGAACATAATCCCACCACTGCCTCACCCAGGGGCAAGAACAGAGGTGCTGGAGAGCACATAGGGGGCCCATCCAGGCTTGTTACCTGCCCTACAACCCGGTGCGGGTGAGGGGCGGGGACAGAGAGCTCTGCTCTTTTCCTTGGTTAGGTTCAGCAGATCATTACGATGTTACCAATCTCTGCCCAGTGATGGTTGTTCCGGTAACTTCATCTGCTGCGGTTTCTGGTCTATGCTCTGTCGCATATGGGTTGTTCGACCGTTTGAATCTGGTGTTTTAAGGGTGTGCACCTTGTTTAGTAAACATATTGTTTACACCCTATCCTGACATCCCTTTGGCATCATGGCAGGATAAAAAGCCCACTTGAAAGTGGGACGTGACAGCCTCACCATTGCTGAGTGCAGGAAGGTGATTGCTTTCCCTAGTCTTGCTGGCTGCACTGTTTCTGATACAGGCCAGGGTGCTGCTGGCCTTCTTGGTCACCTTGGTGCACTCTTGGCTTATATTTGGCTGGCTGCCAATCAGCACCCCCAAGTCCTTTTCTGCCAGGCAGCCTTGCAGCCACTCTTTCTCAAGCCTGTAGCCTTGCATGAGGCTGCGGACCAGGTGCAGGACCTGCCACTTAGCCTTGCTGAATCCCATGCGGCTGGTCTCAGCCCATCGATCCAGCCCATCCAGATACCCTTGTCATCAAACAGATCAACGTTCTTGGCCAACTTGATGTTGGCTGCAAACTTACTGAGGATACATTCGATCTGCTTGTCCAGATCATTGATAAATTATAGATAAATGAATAACATGGATGATAAATGAGAAATGAACTGGTCCCAGCACTGAGCCCATGGGAATACCATTTATGACAAGCTGCCAACTTGATTTAACTCCACTACAAGAATTATTTGGACCTGGCTATCCAGTCAGCTTTTTCCCCAGCAAATAATACACCCATCCAATCCATAAGCAGCCATTAATGTAGCAAGTGAATGAAATACAGAATTATCTAAGTAAAGATAGAAGTAAATGCTACCCTCCGTTTTGGCTGTCCATAAGCTTGTGATAAAATAATGGGAAACCTTATGGAAATCCGAAAAACAAAGGAACTCATTCTGATCTGTGTTAAAGACTAAATTAATTATTTTCAAAGATAGGGCCCCTCAGGAAGTAACTACACAATGCCTAAAGCACTGCTGTTTTCCTAGTCAGAAATCAAAGCTGAATTGGTTTCTGTTATAGTTTCACTCCAGATATGAACTGAAATTTAGTTGGCAGCTGAGAGAACTGAAACGCTCTCCAGCAAATCTGTAGTCTGTAGGGTTCATGGTAGTTTTCCATGCCTCCATGAGGTACACTCTTCTGCTGTGTCACATTCCTTTGATGCCACACAGAGAGATAAGTTCTAGTTTTTTTAAGTATTGGATCACAAGTAAGGTTAAGATTTCCATCCTGCTACAATCAGAGCTAACAATGAGATGAGAAAGTATACTTACACTGTATCTCATCTGAAGGTAAGAGGTGGTGTAAGGATACACAGGTTGAGGCGTATGTGCCAAAAATGTCTTTTTTTTTCCTTTGGAATGATAAAATCATTCAAACTTGTAGTGATTCTTCAACTTTCAAGGGGGCCATGCGAGCAATAGAGTAAGAGATTGGCTGAGTGCAGCAGGGCTGGCTGAAGTGAGGTACAAAGGTAGAGTTACATTGTTTGTTGTCGTGACTGTCACTATCTGGGCTACCAGTGGAGGCAGTGGCAGTATTCACTGGGGAAAATATAACAGGTTTCTGACAACTTACCTATGACTTGCAGGCATGGTTCATAAGTCTTATTAGTAGTTCCAGCATTCCTGCTGAACAACTTAAGCTGTAAAACTAGGCTGAAAATTTATCACTTTGGTATCCTGAGAACAAGGTTCTGGTGAAGATAGGTAAGGTGGCACATCACTAAGAAGTCAACAAATGCTAAGTGATTAATTTTGGGATACTGGAATAGATGAAGGCTAGCCATGGCACAGATCAATTTAAAGGACCAGGTACAAAGCAAATGGTTCCGTAAAGTGATACTAATGCCCAATTGAGAGACATTGCCAAAATTATCCTAAGATTTGCATTTTAGTTACTTGGTTAGAGAGTAAGACTTCAGCCCAAAATGTGTGGAGATCAGAAGTGGAGGTTAAACTTTTGTGTCTGCAAATTATGGTTTTTTTTAAAAAAAAAACAAACTGGACTGAATTTTTGAAAAATTACAGTACAGTCCTATTTTACAAAAGCTGTCTTAAGAGTTAAACTTAATTACTTAAATTAAATTCAATTTAGATTAAATTCAATCACTGTGATTGAATTACTTCTTGTGCATAATTTTCTTTTGCATACTTTTGATTTTACTGTGTAATTAATGATTTCCACTAAATTGACATGCAATCCAAACTATTAAATTTTGATTGTGCTTAAGAACAGAGGTACAATAGTCACTCAGCTCTCAAATAAGGGGGAACAAAATCCAGAGATGTGCTTCTGTAAATTTTATCCACACCATTTACAACGAATACGTGTTTTTCCTTTATATAAATAGGACGTATTGAGAACTGGGTGGAAAGCAGAGTATAATATTTCTTCGGGGAAAAAAAGTTAAATACTTTCCTGTCTTTGTCTAATGTATGTACATACCGCATTTCTTTTATAATTATTCTGTGCTGATGCAAGCTGTATAGCATTTTTTGTTTTTAAGAGATATTAAATCATAGAGGAGGTCACTTTTTATACAAAAGTATGAAACATAGTGCAGTTGCAGTCTTTGGTGGGATTCAGTATGGATCTGTGTTAATGTCTGCTATACAGCTTTCTCAATCACAAAAAGGTGAAAAAAATAATGATACCTATTGCTGCACTCCTTTAGTTTGCTTTCTTATTCCCTAGTGAAAACATTTTAAGTCTCTGTCGTCTTTCACCCATTTTACAAAGAAATTAATGCTTCTATATATTTTTGAAGATAGTCATTGAAACCCTGCTAAAGTGAGTAAAACTCCCTCTACTCTGTTAGTTTTCAAGGCTTTTCTCCTAGCACTAAAAATAGTTATCATTTGCAGAAGGGCAGAATGTGATTGTTTTCCTTGATGTATAATGAAGATTTGCACACAGAGTAGAACCACTGTCTTGTCTCACAGATTAATACCTCTGTGAATACCTTTGCATAGCCTTTGAAATAATTCTTGCCTGAAGGCCTTGCTTGTTGGTGTCAGACAAGATACAACAGACTAGCTAGAATATTGGCTTTTCTCAGAGTTGATCAAGTTTGGTATAAAGAATAGTTATGAATAGTACATAGACTTTAAAAGAAACTCACAATTTCTTAGTCAAGCCTTGGTCAAATCTGCTCTGTTATGTGCATAAATCTTAAGACAGGAGTGTAAATATGCTGGCAGTTAGCTATAATGCAACATGACCTACAGTGTGAATTGTGTGGCTGGTAGAGAGATGATTGAAGTTTCCCCCAGAAACAGGCAGAAATGGAAATAGAACTAGAAGTCCTCCTGAGGCCCATAACTCCTTGTGATCTATTTCTTATCAGTAGGCCTTCACCATTTTCAAAGTCAGTGCTGAAATGGTGGTCATTTAAATCAGCTGCAGTTTGTGGAGTCACATTTGACATTTTGCTGACAACCAGGTTTGGCAAGTCAGTAACAGACCACCAAGCAGTTTTGCAGAGGTTTTGGCATCATTGGCAGTAGATAACTGCTTACACCTGCACTGGAAGAACAACAAGGAGAGAGAAGGATACTACTTTGCTGCTTAGAAAAGTTTATTGGATAGGTTTCTCTTAGTTCCAGCAATGTTTATGGTCTCAAAAACACTAGTATTGAGGAAGGCAAAAGACCCTCCTACAAACCAGCAATATGTACAACATTTCAGGATGGTTAACAGAGCATTTTTGAGGATTTTGCAGTGACTTTTTTCCACAGTGTTCTGGTGCATGTGTACTCATTAGCCTGAAAGCCTTAACCTCACAACTGTTGTCTTGTGAAATCTTTCATCTTCTATTGCAGCCACTCACCTGTCGTGAGCAGATAAACTGTTGGGGTGCTTGTGATGGAGACTTTTGCATAGTTTATTAAAGAAATGCTTTTACTAGATCTTGGAAATTATTGATGACACTACCTAAATGGGACAGCTGATATAATCCATATCATTCTTCTTTGCTCTTTGCTAAAGCTTCTGGTTTCAAAATCAGAATGAGATATTTCAATATTGAACTTCAGGAGCTATGTTTGATTTATTAATATTGGTAGAGGTTCATGCAGAAGGGATCAGAGAGCTTGGGTATACACACCCACCCTCTCCCCCCGCCCCCCGCATATTTATGAAACAAAAGATAATAGAAGTTTTGTTCCATTACAAGAGCTAGAGAATTTAAAGGTGACAGCCTCTCCTGAGATATCCCAGGACACAGATTATTAAATATTACCCTAGCTAACAAGTCATGTGTGACAGAGAGGTATTATTTCACTTTGCTTAACAATTCAAAGCGGCTTGGGGATATAGGTGGAGTGAAAAGGAGAAATGCACCATGATTGGACTGCAGGTTAGACAGTACCTGCTTTGAATAAAAGCTATGGGTGCCTGCTATGCAGTTTATGTAAAAGAAAGGGAGATTCTCATCAATAGTTAAAAAATGTGAAATTAGAAGATCTCAGGACCACGTACCATAATGCCATACTTTGTAGAAGCATCTTGCACAGCTGAGATATATTCTTCAAAATGATAGTATCACTGTAAGTATGTTGTAGGAAGATTTGTGTCCCTGCAATGAAGCTAGAACTATTTTTTTTAATTTTATATTCAAAATTCAATGGACATATAGTTATCCTTGAGCTGTATGTCACTTTGTTGTGTACCTCTCAGAAACAGAACAAATTACTCCATGAAATGGTGTAAATATGAACAGTGTATTTCCTCTTTATGCAAGAATATTTAGTCCTACTTTCTACAATTGTTTTTTTGTTGAAATGCTATTTCTAGGGACTAAACTTTCATACTTATACCATGTGGAATATGATTATGTTATTGCTAATATTAATAATGAAAATTGTAAACTATGCATACTGTTCATCACAGTTGATTAGAATAACTCTTTTCATTAAAATGCAACTAAGGTAACCCCAAAAGTCTTAGTGTTCAAAAAAAAGTAACCTTGAATACCAGTTGTAGTAGTGAGACAGTTTTAAAAGCAGTGAAAAAAAGCAACTTGAAAAGCAACATTCAAAATTGTTAGCTTTGACTACTTCAAAATAACATGAGCTGTTAATAATATTGAGAGCAAGAAAGCTGCTGATACAGCAGTAATACCTCTTCGAAAAACGTCTGGTAAAAGTTTCTTTTTGGGAAAGATCTGCTGTCAGATTTCTCGAAGGAGGTGTTGCTAGAATGGTGATGGAAAGCCATTGGAAAGCAATTCACCTTCCAATGGAGAAATGTATTTTCTTTTCCCTATCGGTCCTTATTAAAACATCTATCCTTGGTTAACATGATCATTGGAGTTTGTAGACAAAGATCTTTGACTATGTAGTCCTAAGTACAAAAAGTATGTGTCTTGGGGCAGATTTACTGGGAAATCTTAGGTGAACTGCGCATTGGACTTTTCTATGATCTTGTTCCTCACAGATTTGGGAGCTTCATGGCTGCAATGAAACATTTACCTTCAAAACTCCTATTCCTGCCCTGAGAAGTTTTGTTTGTAGATACTACTCATGTAAATAGGGCTATGCTATACTGTGTTTAGCTTTTACATATAGTTCATAGTGTGTATAAAATAGACTCAACGCATTAACCCAAGTCCTGTGCTTATGAGACCGGACTGTTCCGGGTACCTGAGATAGTATCTCTTCAGCTGGCTCAGAGTGAGGGTGGGTATGATTAATGCAACTTGCACTGAATGGTATAGGCACCTTTGTCTCATATTTCTTAACCTTTTTTTTTTTTTCTTATTCCTGCCTTTCTTCTGCTAGATGCCTGAATCTCATAAAAGCAGATAGCATACATATTTAGAAAGGCTAAAGGGAATCTTGCAAGATGTTCATTGATTATACTCAACCGAATGGTCCCAGCTGGCAGTCTGCATGCCTAAAAGGGCATCGTCACTGATCTTGGAATGAGTAGCAGAGCACTTCCTCTTTCCAG
Source organism: Cuculus canorus (assembly GCF_017976375.1). Classification (NCBI taxonomy): domain Eukaryota; kingdom Metazoa; phylum Chordata; class Aves; order Cuculiformes; family Cuculidae; genus Cuculus; species Cuculus canorus. Next base: position 32,688,067 of record NC_071441.1, on the reverse strand, counting down.
TATCTGAGCCATAAAAATGCACGAACTCCACACATTTCTTAAGTTGAATTAATTTCAAAAGTGCCCTAGAAATTACTGCAGTTGAAATCCTGTATTTAAGATGTCTGGAACATGCACAGTGTTACATGATTTGGAATGTACTTTATAAAAAGTGAAGAGAATTAAACTTTCAGCAAAGGATGGGGAAAAAATCCAGATATGGATGAAAATACTGTGATGGGTATTGGAACTAAAATAGTATCTTCTACACTTTGAGCTCAGTAATTGCATATCTGAGATCAGTTTTTCTTCGTCAAGTCTAGTGTTTGAATGGGAGAGTTTCTCTGCTGTGCATGCTAAGCAATGGAGGTTGTTGCTATGGTAGGATAGGAAAAGGAGCCTGAAAAGAGAAAATGGGATGACAATTAGGCTGAAACCTCTAGACGTAAACAGCAACATTGTGGCTGCAGTTTCCCACCCACTCACCATGGAAAACAACTCTGCTATGAAACCCTGCCTACTGTCCTTTCTCACAATAATAAGCCCTATTCAACTCCTGCTAAAGAAGTAGGGGTGGGCCAGTTCAGGACACTTCCTATTACAAAGAGCAAGAAAAAGATGTGTTAAGATAAAGCTGGAGAAGACTGTAGTGGCTGGATTGTTTGGCTTTTTTTTTTTTGCTTATTGGAGCAGCGTGGCAGGGGTCATGAGTTCTGGGATGAAAAATTGTGGTAATTCTTATTTCCCCATCAATTCTTCTCGAACAGGACAAGCGGGAAAAGTATGAAGCAGCTATAAAGATAAGTATCAAAAGCAGAAAGTAGAGATGAATTGTTTAAGCAGTATGCTTTTTTTTTTCCCCCGTTTCTCTCTGGTACGATAGTCAATTGAGTGGAAAGATAGTGTAGAATACAGTGCTATATGATCCCATCAGCTGAAACATACTAAGTAGTGTCCAGCTTCAAACAAATTAACCCAGGCAAACATAATTGTCGTAACGGGCTGGCAATGTAATTCAATACTGGAAATAGCACAGAGGTAAGAAAGTAGAGGAGAGCACCCTGATAAGATGCTAAGCAATGGGAAATACAAAGTTGAGGGCTGTTCAAAAAACATGTGTAGTACAGGTATGTCTAAATGAATATTAGACATCACTTCAAATGGGGTGAACTTGCTTTTCTTGTAATCAGAAGCTAAAAATTGTTTAAATAACAGCATTCATTATTCTGCTTATTTACTTTACCGTAGGCAGTTTGCCAGGAACACAGTAAAAAGCTGAGAAATGTTGCTCAGAGAGGTGTAGGATCATTCCTTGCAGACTGTCAAAACTTAACATGGTCCTGAGCAGCCTGCTCTGACTGGACTTGCTTTGAGCAGGAGTTGAACTACATTTCCTGTGGGCGCCACTTCCAACATACATGGTTCTGTAATTCTACTAAGAATATTCACGTGAATAATGACATGTACAAAGGCGTAGTGTCTAAGTTTAGCTCAGTCCTAAGAGAGAGGGAAACTCTACATACGCTAACTGTTTGATTATCCCCAGGGGCTTGACAGGGCTTCGTATAGTTGATAAGTTAAGCTGTAAGTGATAGGTGGAATTTGGCATGCCAGTGCATAGTCCCTACAGGGTTTTATTACTCTTAACACAGAATTATGCAATGCACAAGGGAAGGTTGGCCCCAAGACCAGCATTTGTATAGTTCATGAATCTGAAAACAAGCGTGTCCAGCAGGGAAGATATTAATCATAGAGAATAGCCTTTGCAATTGAACTGAGCCCACTGGACACTTCCACCAACACCAGAAGGAGGTGCAGTGCCTGGTCTGAGAATCACAGCTGTGTTTAAGCTCAAGACTAGCTTGTGATCAGTCTAACAGCAGCAGGGCCTAGTTAGCTTGGCAGATTAATTCTCCTTGAACCTGAACAATCAAGACCTGTATTATGCGGGATGTAATAGAAACAACAACTAACTCCATGTGTAGATTTATCCTTAACTGAACATCTGTAACACATGAGCAATATTTGAGATCAAATTTCCTTGCTAGGTTCATAACAAGTACAGATTATTCACTTTTATAGTTGATATGCTAAAAGATTAAAGGGTTGTATTTTAAGGCTATTATTACTGATTAGCTGGCAAATTTTAGTCAATTAATTATAATAAAATTATATAACTAGTGTTACAAAGATGTAACTGGGAGAACAGTAATGGATACTACATTAACTTAACAGTGGTTAAAGGGGAGGATACATTTCCTCACTTACAACTTCTGTTACCTTTTTGTTAAATTCAAAGTATTAATTTTTCTCCAGTCTGATGTGGTGATTTTCCTTGCTTCCTTACCACTTTTTCTCTCTCTGTCCATACACAGAGTGTATTCACAGGGTTACATTTCAATGTATGAAAATGTGAGGTTTTTACTTATGTATCCCCCTACTCCCCTAATTGTAATCCTTCTGCATTATCCCATGCATTTCTCTTTCAGAAGTATTCCCTTTTCAACTTAATGAAAATTCAATGTTATTCCAGAAAGAATAAGGAAACATTATTCTAACTACAAGGATCGCTTGGACTGCTGCATGTAAGGGAATGACATATTAAGGCTGACAATATTAATACAAAGATGGCAGTAAAACATTATTTAAGGCATTAAATTACATTTAAATGTACTTTTGCTCCTCCCTGACTGCATGTGTTTTGAGTTTGCAAGACAAAAGGATAAAGACAGACAGAAACAGGCAGGAGGCTCTACTCTGACCTCCTATCCCTTCAGTGTTGTTGTGGACACTCATCAACATTTCATGTGGAGCCTCTCAAGTCATACGGAGTTCACAAAATTGAATTAGCTCTCACATTACCCTTTTGGTATTTTAATGCTTTCCTCTGCCTTAAGAAAACTGTTCTCTGCAGCCATGCCACTTGCCTGATCAGATTTCCTGTTGTCATACCTGTCTACAAAGATAAATGCATTAGAGATGTATCCTTTCAGCTATTTGTACAGATTAGCTTAATGAATGTTTCAAGTATATTCTGCATAACAGGGGTTTTACCATGGCTAAGAGACAGGATGTTCACTGGCCAGTCAGAGACTGACCAGTGATTGGTCAGTACTATGTAATTTGATTTTCTTTAAGATTAGAATTGTCTTCCCGTTTCCTTTGAGAATCTGAATCTGGAGCAACTACACAGTTATCATTTAGTGCAATTCCCTTTTTTTCTCATCCGACTGGACTGCAATATCATTCCTTTACTCTGTATTAAAAAAAAAATTATGGATGAAAAGGTATATTTGAGGCTGTTATCTTTGGTGAATGTAAGTATTTTGTCAGTCTTAATCAAGCAGAGGCACTCTGATGCAGCATGCCAATGTTTTCTATATTGTATGTATTTCAAGTTAAAATAAGTATTTTATCATTCCTTCCCTGCAAACATATTCTGTATGAGTACAACAGACACCAGTATTATATCCAAGTTTCGGGGTTATTTTGCCCCCTTCTTTTCATTAGAGCTCATAATTCATAACAGTTCACTCTTCAGGACACGTGGTTAAAAATAAGGACAAGTAGGGTGTTTTAAGGGCCAGAAATTAATCCTACAAATAAAAAATGAAGAATGGTTCTCCACCCTCACCTTTACTTTTCCATTGCTAGATGTTTCATAGGCTTCAAATTATCCTAGGGCATACTAGTATGCGACCAACAGCTCTGTGCAAACCTTTGCTACTTGCTCAGCACACTTATGAATTCTCTTTTTTATTTGTGTGTCTGTGACGAGTGATATTACTGAAGGAATGTTCACAAAATGAATGTGAAGGAAGTTCACAAAACTGTTGAAATGCTTTTGCAGGGAAAAAAACTAAGAGTTGGCTTCAGTCATTCACGATGTACATTGTACAAATACCATCTAGCTCAAAGTGTTATCTTTTCCACTATTAAACTCCCTGGATATGACGTCCAGCATATGTGGAAACTCCCTAGAAATGCAAATAAAGTAGAAGACCTTGAGATCTTGCCAGTATGGAATGGTGGGAAAAAATCATTGTAGCTCCAGAAACAAAAAAATAATTCAAAAGGATGAAAACATGAGCCTGATATTATAGATATGGGAAGGAAATGGAAATCAGTGTAGAGGGCTTAATGCTATTTAAAACATAAGGAAGGAAAATTAAAAAGACAATGGAAGAAAAAGACAAATATCCATTTAGGTAATATGGTTCACTGAGCTTTTATGTGATGGGGAAGAAAATGCAGGTGACGTTTTTAACACTGTCTTGCTCTCTCATCACTCCCTCATATTCAAACTCCAGGTCACTCACTCTCTCACTCATTCAGGATTTCTCTCTTCTGTATTTGTCCTTTCCCATTTGTTGCCTCAGGCCCTAAACCAGCGAACATAAAAAGTTTTGTATTTCTTCTATACATGTGTAACAAGTGTTACCTTTCTGCTTGTGTGTGAGCTGTATTTCTTCCGACTGTAATTCAAAAGCTGGAAATATGTGCAGTCTTTACTTTTTTTGCTACAATCAGACCAAATGCTGGGATACAGCATTCAGTGTTTTTTTGGTCTGACTGATGCTAGTCGTGTTCCCTTGCCTGGGCATAAACATCATAGTAAAATGTCTCTTACAGCTGAGTCTCATTTGATTCTAGTTCTTAAAAGATTTTTCCTGAACTTAAGTGCTTGCATTTTCCTTTACTCTTCCATTGGGGACAATCAAAATAGTCTGTATGACTCAGCAGTGGCTTGTGTTACATCTATGCTAGAAGAAAATTGATTAATTGGTTAGGATTGATTAATAAGTTCTCTGAACCTATGTAGAGAAAGATAAGAATCTGCTAGTGCTTTAGAGTTTTTTTACATTGTGGATAAAATGCTAGAATTCTCTGACAAAAGAAACCTAAAACAATCTCCCTTTTAATTGTTCATGGTACCTCAGACATTTAAGTATTCTCCTGACATTAATGAGGTGGTTGTGAGGTACTGTTGCTCATCTAAATGTAAGGGCTGGTTATTCTGTTAGACTGAAGAAGAAAAGCCAGCCCTGATTTGCAATACTTACATTAACTAATGTTTATCCTTCACCTCTGTTCTGACTTTTACTGCTACAAAATTTGTATACTGTATGTAAAACTTGACAGTGTATTACTGTGATCTGCTTAAGAAAAGGCGTAAAGAAGTATACAAGCTGTGCTGCAGATCTCTTGAGTTGCTGTGACCTAAGAAGGAATGGAGTGTGGTGAATAATGATGCATATGTTGGTCAAGAGAGGACAGAACAGACTCTATTCTGGATTTGAGAAGAACTATCCTACAGATCAATAAGACTATCCAGAGGGTCTTTGGAGCTCTGTGTCTCACACATATGCTACTTTGGTGGAAGAGAATGAACTACAGTGCTGTCACATAGTGTTGAAATAGTGGTAGAAAGTAGAAAAGCTGAAAGCAGAATATATACTTCTTATTATTCGTAACAATATGAGCTGTGACTTGGGTTTTGGCTAGATAAGGACAGGGATTTCCCTCTCCCACCACTTTTCCCCCTTTCTTGTCTTTTCTTTTTCTTTCTTGATTCAATTTACTAATGACAGTAAATTGGAGGGTTACTAGGCATTTTAAAAGTTAGTGTAATAGTAGAAATGGATTAGAGATTAGTTCATAAGTTAAGACATGTAGGAAAATATCAACATAAGCTCTGTGACAAGAAGAATGAAAAGTAAAGAATAGAAATAATACACAATAAACAACCAAAGAAGCCCATCATCTCAAAATACATCATAAAGCCAGTATTCTGTCTTGAAGAACATAAAGGTGAAAAAGGGAAGTGTTAAAAGTAAGGGACTAGAGAATACTGTGTAGATTTGATTCCATTATTTAGTAACATGACCTCTCTCATTCAGAGCAAAAATCATATACTTAGGAAACAAGCCCTCTTCCTGACTCACTCAATAGCTTTTTGACTGTGGGGAAAGAGTTTGGGAACAGATTTTCAATTTGCCCTGTAATAAGCATTTTTTGGAAGGGGCAGTAATTATATTCTGGGGTTTAAAAGCTTGGTGAGAAATTAAGTCTAAAAATTGGAGATGGGAAAAATAGAAATTTGATCACATATTCACCAGTACTTCAGTTCCTTAATTTACCAAATGGAAACAGTACTGCTTATAATTCATAATAATAATCAATACACGAGCAAAGCATGCTATTCAATGATATTTGGAATACTTAGTTGAAATTTTCAGATGATAACTGTTGTTTTGGACACAAATATTTTCTGCCTGCTTTCACACGGCAATAAAGAACTGGCATAAAGATCTAGATGATAAAACACATAGAACATACTCTTCTGCCAATCAGCTGAGCTTTGCAGAAATCAATGTGACTTAAAATTAAGCATGACTTTATCTCTTTGCAGAATCAAAACCTTAAGCCTTGAAGTTAGTAGTAACTAACTTGCTTATGTACTTTTTTTCCATGTAAACCCAACTGTGAAGATTTAAATTAATGTTATAAACTGTAGATAGGACTCCTGCTGGCCCGAAAGACAAAGGCAAAGTCAACACGCACTAATTATGCAAAATTCAGCGTTCACACCACTTATTGGTGGGACCTTCATAATTATGAACAGATCTCCACTTCCAGTGTTGTGGTTTCTCTGCTAGGCTAAGTGACTAGTTATACAAAAGGATCCTATGTGGCTGATTATAATCCATTGCAGCAGTTACCTGTTTTGGTGTCAATCCCTAACCAGAATAGCTTTTAGACTGAGAATCTTTTTGCTGTCATTAAAGACAATGACTGGAGAGATGTGGAGAAATACCTAAGATGTTCTGCCTTTTGCTGATGTTATGATATACTTAGGTACCTTCTATAGTTTTAATGTTTTCAAATACAAGCTTATTTATGAACAACAATGGTGCTCGTCTGGAAGTTAATTACAGGTGTTCACGAGACAGCTGCCTGTGAGAGTACAACCTATGCAGTACTTCTTGGTCTTACAGCACCAGACACTGCATAGTGCAGAATGAGCTATTGTGTCACCATCCTTCTTCCATTTACATGTAATTAATTAACACCTGTTAAACACAACAGTAACTACAAATGACTTTGCTAGTACTGATCTACAGAAACTCCCAATTTCTACAACTCTGTCGCTGATAGCATTATTAGAAAGTTAAGGCTGTACAGATGAACGAAGGACAAGACAACATAGCCTCAAAAAGAGAAAAAATGAGCCCAGTGAAAGAGGAACTAATTTTTTTCTGAAATATCTATCAATTGTCTGGTGATTGGCTGATCAGGGGAAACTTTACAGAACCCTTGTCTGTTTTTACCATCTCTGGATATTACATATTTACTAAATAGTCCTCCAGCTGGTATTCTATGGAATTTACTGTCTCTATGTTATAGCATCCCAGCTATGAAGTAATATCCTAGCTATCCCTATGCACTATGTTACTTCTTTCCTCTTCAAGTTCTCAGGATTCTTCAAAACACCTTCTTTTCTTCTTCCCCTGGGCAGAAGCTACCATTTTCCTTATCCTTCCAGAAAGTGTATGAGAGTACAAAAATGACTTGGAAAGAAAAGATTTCAGTAATGGATTTGTGCTCTTCACGGTGTCGCAAGGGGACAGCCAGCACATAGGAACAGCTGATGTGTATATGTCCTATATGCTCAGGACATAACAACCTAAAAGTGTTGAGCCCAAGAGGGATTCTATGCAAGTACACAATCTGTCCTTTAATTCATGCATATCTTGTAATGTTAATTTGGATTTGTCCTATTTGATACCAGTCTGAACATTCCTCTGAATCATTCAATAGAATAGCCCATCAATGTTTTTGCAATATTACTTATTCTTGCTGCTTTCTCTTGCATCATACACATAGTGAAATAGAGTCGCAAGTGTGGAAGACGAACTTACACACCTGCTATTTTCAAAATCTTGAAATTTTCAGCTTTCTTTTCTGCTAAATTATCTTTGACTGCTCTAGCAGATTACATCATGGGTATTCTTGGTTCTTCTTACATACTCAACATCTACACTGGTTACTGAAAACCAAGCTGGGTCTAAGGTTTTGCACATGACTACAGAAATGGATGTTTTTAAAAGGGTGGTGTCCATAATTCTTACGTGATGGGTAGGGAACACCACACCAAATGTTTCAAAAGTAACTATGCTATTGGCATTAAAACCCTAATAATTTGCAGGAAAATCTACGTACGTCTTGGGAAGGTCAAATATTGTTTAGAAGACAAATCTATCAATTACCTGTAACCTTTCTGAAAAAAAAAAACCCAACAGTTTAGACAAGAATCATAAATACTCTTATATTCCTTTAAAGTTTATGAGAGTAATTATAACTTTTTTAAAACTGCCCCGATGCATTCATGAAAGTAGGTAGATCATGTTAATGATCCTTAAATAATTGGGAAAGTTTTTGTTTTGAGAGAGAGAAAAAAAGGGCCACAATCCAAACCAAAACTGTGTTTGCTGCTAACTTGCATCTTGATGCCACAGGTGACAATGAAAATGTCGTTAAGAAAGCTCACACTTTTGTACCACCTTCCCTTAGACTTTAAGAGAAGTTTTGTGTCATCCAATACTCATCACATCTTAGTTTATCTGATAATTGTGAATTTCCATTCTTCCCCTTAAAGCATCAGCTGCATGGACAAAATGGGAACCATTTAAGACCTGAGAACTGATGTGGAGCATTCATGGGTTGTGAGGCTCAAGACTGCAGAAGTAACAGTTGCTAAAAGAGTGGAAGCTATTGTAATAAACCGACTTTACTAGTGCATCGGACTAGATTTCTGTTTTGTAAATCCAGACAAATATTTTCCTATTTTTAACTGAAAATAAGGGCAAACAATGTTGTATTTCTAAAATCTTCTGAGTAGCCCAGAAGCACACTTATTTTCTGCTCTCAAGGGAATGATCTATTGCTCCTGATGCCATGTCTCACCCACCAGCCTGTCCGCTTGTCTGCTGCTGCTACTGACATGCAACTGACATGCTTGTTTCCTGAAGTGCAGTCAGTAGGCATAAAGGATGCAGCATTTGGAAAGTTAGAAAGGCTCAGCTTTGTGAAAACTAGAGACTTATTCTTCATAAAGTCTTTCATTTATTGTGTTTTTGCTCATCCACTGCTCCAGAATGTGGGTGCTTTTCTAACAGTCTGAAAACTTACATTGATGCAAACACTGTTTCTGTCCCTGGGATGACAGTAAAAATGCTGCTAATGATGAGTTGAAAATAGATGCATCAAAGAATTAGATAGCAAGAAATCCTAATTTAGGACTTCGTTGCAACAAGAAGAATGCATTGAGATTAATGAGGTCTTTAGAGAACTGTGTTGTTATTCCTTTTATGTAAACCCTGTGACTGGTAACGAATGCACATAAATCTGTTTTTAGTACTTTAAGCTCCTGCAGTGATTTTCAGAGTACTCACATTCTTTAGTTAGGTTATATCAGCTGGCATTCACGTAGGAATATTTCTGATCTATCAGTCTTTCTGTGTTTAGTATTCACAATTATTTATAATACAGTTCAGTTTGTGAGAGTATGTTTCCTATTGTTCAAAAGCACTGATATCCATTCAGTTTCCATTTCATTGTGTCAAAAGCCAATCATGCTAATGTGTATTATTTCCATTTTTTTTATGTACGTAGTGGTCAGACGTGCAATTTTCTCTTATTTTCATCTTTATATTGATCAAAATTAAATGCCTAGAAAGATGACACTTTTTCTGCAACTTTTCTTGGTCCAAGTAGTTTTGCTTAAAGTTTACTATTCCTCATTCCTTTGTGTCTAATTTAAACTAATAATTTCTAATGATAACAACCAAGGTGTACCCAAAGATGGAATTAATGTTTTGCCATATCTGTTAGTATCTTATATGTAGAAGATCAAGAGAAGGTTACTTTTTAAAGAAGAAGGGCTTAGGTAATACAAAGATTTGTGGAAGCAGTCCTGTGAGAAGGTAATTTAAAGAGGAAAGTTGCACAAGTTGATAACATGTGCTTTAGAGTGTAACTTTAGACCTGTGAAATGGCCATGTTTATGAACATGCTCTGAACTAGAAATGCTTTTTGGTAAAGATAGGAGTATAACAGCTTCAAATTTTTTGCTTTGCTTCAGAACTCCAGCCTTAGTAATGCTGTAAGAATCTGAAGATCAAAAGAACCAATGTTATGTGAATTGAACACTCAGCTGGCATAGATTAGGATTGAGTTATTTAAAACAACGAGACCACTGAGCTACACCATCTGGGGATGTGGTCTCATATTTTTAATACTATAAGAGAAGTCACTCTGTGCTACATTCTAAACTGCATCCAGTGTATATATATATGCCACATTTGTTCTCAGGGCCCAAGCTTGCATGCTGGGCAGGTTGCTTTTCAGAGAAAGCATACTCAATGCTGGGAGAAGGCAGAGTAGTCTTCCCTCCTCCTCATAATCTAAATTCAACATGTAGGATGCATTCATCCTGTTCCTTGTCTGTGCCTGAGGAATTCTGGGAAAAGGGGAAGGGGAAAGAGCATTGCCAGTTTGACACAAATCCACAAAAGCCACCATCATCTTCTTAGACCCATGAAGGAAAAAGGTTAATGTTTTTATTGATCAAGTTGCTATCTTACTTTAACAATTCTCCCTTCATAAAATAGAACATCCACATATTACATAATGAAAAGTGTGTCGTGAAATTTTTCTGAAAATAGTGCAAACGAGAGTGGACTCTCCTACGGTGACTTTGGAAAATCAAAACTGTTTCAGAGTTCTCTGCATAGCTCTCTGGCCACCTGGTGATCACCCTATACAAGAGATGATGAAGATAAATAAAAGTAGGCTATCAGAGTTCTCAAGAACTGCCTAATCTGTTCTTTTTTTCTTGAAGAAAGGAGAATATCGCTAGCTAGGTGTATAGAACGTTTTCTTTGACTTTTGATAAGAATATCCAAAAGTGATGACTGCTTTCTTTCAGGCAATATGAGAAAGTACTTTGCAGTTCTTGCTGACAAAAAGTCTGGATAATGGCCACCCTGAATATTCTTTGAGAAACTGTCACTAGTATCTCTACGAGCATAAAGAACAAGCTTTTTCCTTTCTTTGTGTCAGTCATCTTCTTTTCCCTTGCCAATATTTTTTCCTGAAGGACAAGAAAATCTTTATTTTATAATCTTTTATCACAAAAAAAGAATGCCTGCCCATTCTTTTTGGTGTCCACCAGACTGTTGTCTTTCTTCAAAAGTACCCTTTCAGACAGGGCACAGTGTTATGTATGAGAGTTTACTTTGTAAATTATGCAAACTTAAATATAGAACTTAACTATTTGCCTTTTTGAAAAGAATTTACTTCATGGAGGTATGATACTTGTGATTCTTAACCCTAAATTCTTTGTATTTAGAATAGCTGCCCAAAATTTTAACTTAGTCATTACAATTATCCCCACCGTATGAATTTCTTCTTGATTTATCAGTTTTCCTCTTTGATGGGACAGTTTTGAATTCTGATCATGTCTGACAACTTACTTCTATCTTCTTGTTACTGAAAAGTAACAACCAAGAGGGTTACCCAGGGAGCTGGTGGAGGAGACTGCCAAGCCACTCTCCATTTATTGGCAGTCCTGATCAACAGGGAAGGTCCTAGATGCCTGGAGGCTTGCCAGTGTGATACCTGTCTAGACAAAGAGCTGGAAAGATTCCTGTTCACCTGACCTCGGTACCAGGAAAGATTATGGAACTCTTCATCTCGAATGTGCTCACCAAGCAAGTGCAGATCAACCAGGAATTGGGCACAAACAACATGAGTTCATGAAGGATGAGTCCTGTTTGACCAGCCTGACCTCCTACTGTTACCAAGGTTGACTGCCTAGTGAGTGAGTTAAAGGCTGTGGATGCTATCTACCTAAACTTCAGTAAAGCCTTTGACACTGCCTCCCATAGCAATCTCCTAGAGAAGCCAGTGGCCTATGGCTTAGACAGGTGTACTCTTCACTGGGTGAAAAACTGGCTGGATGGCTGAGCCCGGAGAGTTGTGGTGCATGGAGTTAAATCCAAATGGTGGCCAGTTACAAGCAGTGTTCCCCAGCGCTCAGCATTGGGGCCAATCTTGTTTAATATCTTTATCAATGATCTGGATGAGGAGATTTACTCCTTGAGTTTCCAGATGACACTAAATTGGGCAGAACTGCTTATCTCCTTGGGGACAGGAAGGCTCTGCAGAGGGACCTGGACAGGATGGATAGATGGGCTGAGGCCAATTGTATGAGATTCAACAAGGCCAAGTGCTGGGCTTGTCACAACAACCGCGTGCAGCGCTGCAAGCTTGGGAAAGTGTGGCTGGAGAACTGCTTGGCGGAAAAGGACATGGGGGTGTTGGTCAGCAGCCGACTGAACATGACATAGCAGTGTGCTCAGGTGGTCAAGAAGGCCAACAGCATCCTGGCTTGTATAAAAAATGGCGTGGCCAGCAGGAGCAGGGAAATGATCATGCTGTACTCATCACTAGTGAGGCTGCACCTTGAATACTACATTTAGTTTTGGGCATTCAGTTTTTGTGTTGCTGGAGCATGTCCAGAGGAGGGCAACAAGCCTGGTGAAGAGGCTGGAGGAGCAGCTGAGGGAACTAGGGTTTTTTAGCCTGGAGAAGTGGAGGTTGAGGGGAGACCTAATTGCTTTCTTTGAAGCTGAAACGAAAATATTCTGTATTAGTTCTAAACTTCAGACAAAAACTACTTGAGAGTGTGAGTGTGCAAGTTAAACAAACTGGGAATAAAAGAGAACAGAAAAATAAAAATTGTGCAGTTCAAGAATGTAAATATAAGTAAGGTCAGATAATTAGTTGGTAAAATTTTGCAAGTGGAAGAGTTTCCTGAGGAAAAAGTAATTAAGGACAAATGTTGTTTTCTTGTAAAGAAGCAATGTTAGGGACAGCAAGTTAAAGTATCTCAGAATATAGAAATGTAAAAAAGTGTATTTAGAAACAGCTTTACCTAAATTTAGCTAAACAGAGAAAAATACAAAAAAGTAGAGCTCAGATCACATTATGAAGGATAAACACAAAAGGAAAATCTGAAAGACTGAAGCATGAAATAAAGATGTTTTCTAAGACATTTTGTAGACAGGCAGTCTAGCAAGCCTGTTTTAAACAGAGTAGCCTAAAACCTGCCATTCGACTACATAGTCTGGATGTGGTCTGAACTGGATATCTACCATGACAGTGTCTCTAGTCTTCTCTTTCATAATTTTTTTTCAACAGGCCAGTTTCTTCAGAAATTCAGAATTTCAGAAATTTTTCAGAAATTCAGAATTTTGCTATTGTCAGATGAGTTGCCCAAAGCTGGGGGTTGTTGTGTTTTAGATTATTAAAGCTGGCATCAAGCAGAAAACTGTTCTTCAAAGGGGATGTAGAACCTGTTTGAGTGTGGGAAATATTTGGTTTCTTAGATCTTGCACAAACAAGTCTATGTTCCGAGAGATAAGTGTTTTCTATGATACACTGAAAAATGTTACTCAGTTATCAGCATGTCGTGTGTTAATTTGATATGGATATGCAGAGACATGCAGCTCTATGTTTGAAACCCATTTTGTCAAGTGCATTTTAATCTTTTTCGGATTTGCTATTTTCACGATTTTTTTTTGTGTGTGTTTCAGAATAATGGTATGCATGCTTCAGGTATACTTCTTGGAAAGGTCACAGTCTAGGTATAATTGTTGCAAATATTCATGGGAAAATCCTTTAAAATAGAAATGGAAAATGAACTTTCATTCATGTAAAGTAATATAGTGATAATGAATTATTCTGCAATGTAAATTTTAGCATTCTGGCAGGGTTGTTTTCATATTCTTACTATGTTTCTTTTGAATAACTGAAATTTCGCCAATACTACTAATTTTGTAATTTTGCAATTTTGTTAATTTAGGGGATTGTACAGGATTTTCATTGGTATGGACCTTACATATTGTGAAAACATAACCTAGGAACAGGAAAGAGTTTACTGAATGAACTTTATGTCTCTGGAAAAACTCTTTATTTTTGTGCAACTGCATTACAGATGAGAAATTAGTAACTTAGCAATAGCAAGTGCTTAGAGGAAGAGTGAATTATATTAAATTTCTTACGTAGGTAACTACTTGTCTTGCTCATTTTTTACATTAATTGAAGCTAGACCCAAATATCTGTCTTGTCTTAGTTAGACTCAAAGCTTAATTTGAAATAGGATGTGTTTGTCTTACAACAAAAAAAATCAGATGCTATTAGTACTGTTAAAATATTCTAAAACCTTCTGAGGAAGCACATACCAGTTTACAAATGTAATATTTCTCATATTGCTAAAATAATGGAGATAAAGTTGAGCAGCTTTTACTTTATGAGCGCTTGTGGCAGGCAGTCCACAAATAATAATTCCTGTTAATAAGATATATAATGTTTCTCAACATGTGTCCTGATCTGCAACTATTATGTCAATAAACACAGCTAGTCAGTTTAATATGCTTTAGGGTGGTACAAGCACTGAATACTGATACAGAGATAACAAGAAAAGAATCTCTTCTATAAGTTTTTTCTGTGGCCTATTCTCTTAATAAATACTGATTAGAAAAAATCCTGAAGAGCCACTTTTCACATTAAGAAAAATAAATTACTTCATGTATTTTTGCAAGACACTTTAATTTTTAAAAAAGAATCTGATATTTTCTTCATGTAGCTGTAAGATGTTGACATCTCTTTTCACATTAAGCTATTTTTGCTGAAAATTGGCAATGTTTAACAAATATTAGTTAGAATTTGGATTTTTTTCAGAGGAAATTGACTTGTTTGGGTTCATATGCCAAATGTAAAATGTAGTTTGTACTTTATATTGAAATATTTCATGGTCTTCCTCTTCTGTATTTTCAGGAAAGTTTGTCTTCAGCCCTCTTTTCCACCCAAACATGCTCAATGTTTTCTCTATTTTGAGAACTGTTGTATCATTGTAATTTTGAGAAGATTTTTTTTTTTGTGACCTGACTGAAGATAGGAAAAGGACCACAAATGATTAGAGATGCTGTTACTGGCAAAGACCATACTATTTTTTAATTTTTTTTTAACTAGATCTCCTACTTACCTTTTGTCACATTACTCTGACTACTCCCTGTTCACCTTAGGAGATAAAAAATGCATAAACAGCATCAGCAGATTCTGAAAAACACTACTGTGATTTGTCTTTTGTAGAGTGAGGAAATCTGGCAGTGAATTTCTGGACTGCTTGAACAAACAATCTTAAGTTTTTAATTTTGGATAGGAAAACCCACATACTTTCAAGCACATCAAATACAGAAATAATCTTTTAATGAACAGATGGGATCTATTGAAAGGCTGTAGAACATACTTTAATCTCTGTTTATTTCAAATGCATTTCATTAGAATATGTAGTCTTGCAGAGCTACATGAAAAAAACTGGAAAAGAGGCAAATGCCAGTTAGGTCACCTAGACTCTCCTTCAGGGGGTCAGTAAAGGATTTTTCCCTACAACATGCCATAATAATTTTATCTAATTATGCAACTCATAAGAATGACCAATCAATTAAATCTATCAATTAATGAAACATTCTGTGAGTCATTTGCAGCAAATAAGTGTCTTTGATTTCCTAAACAAGTGATCTATTACTGTTGAAGGAAAAAAAGAGAAACCTACATGCATTATAAGATTTTTAAACAAACTTCAGACAAAAATCAGGGCTCTTTTTGCCATTCTTTGTAGTTTCCAGGACAGGATTACATGAAGCACTGTACTACGTCACAGTCAAGTATATTAGAGTAAAGGGCTCTGAATCAAGAAGACAATTGAAAACCAGCATTTTCTTTCCACCTATCAAATTGGCTTTGTAAATTACATTTCTGACATCAAGTACTCTCAGTTCTGGACAGTTTGATTATTTTTAGCCTCTCCAAGGTGTCACTTATCACAACAAGTTTCGTATTTCTCGAGATGTACTTCCAGTAAATATTTCACAGCAAATTGAAGGACACTATGATTTAAGTAAGCACACTGTGTTAATTATGGTTCATCTTTTGTCCCAACAGAGGCTTAATATCTGTTCTGTTGTGTTATTGACTTGAGCTCAACGATAATTGTGATAGGGTTGGTCTGTGTTTAAAAATCAATTTAATGCCCAATAAGGCAAATGTCATGGTGCGAGTCTGCTATAGACCACCCAGCCAGGAAGAAGAGGCTGATGAGTTATTCTGCAAGCAACTGGGAGAAATCTCATGATCACTAGCCCTTACTCTTGTTGGAGTTTTGAACTTACCAGTTGTCTTCTGGATGTATACTACAGCAGAGAGGAAAGAGTCTAGGAGATTCCTGGAGTGTGTGGAAGATAAATTCCTGACAAGCTGGTGAATGCACCAGTTAGGGAGGATGCCCTGTTAGACCTGTTGTTTGTGAACAGATGCCTTGTGGGCTACGTGGCAGTTGGAGGGTGCCTGGGGCACAGCAGTCACAAAATTATAGAATTCTCAGTTTTACAAAAAATGAGGAGAGGGTTCTACAGATCTGCCACCAGATGGAGAACTTTGGACTACTCAGGAGGCTGGTTGGTAGATTTTCTTTGGAGGCAGTCTTGAAGGACAAATGAGTCCAAGAGGGCTGGATGCCATTTGAGAAGGAAATCCTGGCTGTGCAAGAGCAGGCCATCCCCATGTGCCAAAAAAATGAACTGTTGAAGAAAACCATCTTGGCTGAGCAGAGAGCTTTGGACAGACCTCAGAAAAGAAGCAGAAAGTATACGAGCTTTGGAAGAAGGAGCAGGCATCTTGGGAGGACTACAGGGACGAAGTGAGTTTATGCAGAGAGAAAATCGTAAGGAATAAAGCCCAATTACAACTTAGACTGGACAATTCTGTGCAAGATAATAAAAAAGGTTTCTACAAGTACAGTAACAGCAAAAGCAGGACCAAAGAGAATCTCCATCCTTTATTGGATGCATGGGGAACAATAGTGACAAAGGGTGAGGATAAGGCTGAAGTCTTATCTTGATGCTTTCTTTGCCCCAGTCTTTAATAGTAAGGTAAGATGTTCTCTGGGTACTCAAGACTTCTGAGCCACAAGACAGGGAGGGAGAGCATAACAAAGCTCTCACAATTCATGAGGAAATGGTTGGAGACCTGTTTGACCAATTGGACACTCACAAGTCTATATGGCCAGATAGGATCCACTCAAGGGTATTCAAGGATCTGGTGGAGCTGTTCACCAAATCCCTTTCCATCACCTACTAGCAGTCCTGGTTAACTAGGAAAGTTCTAGCTGACTGGAAGTTGATGAATGTGACACCCATTTAAAAGAAGGTTTGGAGGGAGGATCCACGGAACTACAGGCCTGTCAGTCTAACTTCAGTGTTGGGAAAGGTGATGGAGCAGATCATCATCACACATCATCACACAGCACATGAAGCCAACTAGGTGATCAGGCCCAGTCAGTATGGGTTTATGAAAGGCAGGTCCTGCCAAACTAACCTGCCCACCTTCTACGGCAAGGTGACCTGTTTAACGGATGAGAGAAAGGCTGTGGATATAGTGAACTTGGACTTCAGTAAAGTCTTTGACACTGTTTCTCACAGTATTCTGCTTGAGAAACGGGCTGCCGTTGGCCTGGACAGGCACACCATCTGTGGGGTTAAATACTGGTTGGATGGCTGAGCCCAAAGAATGGTGGTAAAAGGAGTTCAATCCAGTTGAAGACCTGTCACAAATGGTGTTTCCTGGGGCTCAGTACTGAGTCCAGTTCTATTTGATATCTGTATCAATGATCTGAATTGAGTGTACCCTTAGTAAGTTTTTGGATTACATTAAGCTGGGAGGAACTGTCCATCCGCTTGAAGATAGGGCAGCTCTACAGAGGGATCTGAACAGGCTGGATTGATAGGCTGAGGTTCAACAAGGCCAAGTGCAGAGTCCTGCACTCAGGGCACAACAACCCCATGCAGTGCTACAGGCTTGGGGAAGAGTGGCTAGAAAGATATCTGTTGGAGAAGGATCTGGGAGTTCCAGTTGACAGCTGGCTGAACATGAATCAGCAGTGGGCCTAGGACGGCAAATGGCATCTTGGCTTGTATCAGAAACAGTGTGGCCAGTAGGACCAGCAAAATGACTCTGCCCCTGCACCCAGCATTGCTGAGGTCACACCTTGGATAGTGTGTTTAGTTTGGGGCCCCACACTAGAAGAAGGGCATTGAAGTGTTAGAGCATGTCCAGAGAAGGGCAATGAAGCTGGTAAAGGTTCTGAAGAATAAATCTTACAAGGAGTGGCTGAGGGAACTGGGATCGATTAACCTGGAGAAGAGGAAGTTGAGGAGAGACCTCATCACTACCTGCAACTACCTGAAAGGAAATTGTAGCAAAGTGGCTGTTGACTATCTTCTCCAGCTGATAGGTGATAGGATGAGAGGGAATGGCTTCAATTTGCGCTAGGGGAGATTCAGATTAGACGTTAGGAAAAATGTCTTCACAGAAAGGGTCATCAGGCAATGGAACAGGCTGCCTGGGGAGGTGATTGAGTCACCATCCCTGGAAGTATTTAAAAGACGGGTAGATGAAGTGCTTATGAATACGATTTAGTAGTGGAGAGGCATGGCTGGACTCAATGATCTCAGAGCTAGCAATTCTATTATTCTATTTGTTTCCAACTGAGCTGTACTCTGCCTGCTCATAGTCCAGTTCGAAACTTTGTTTTTCTCTAGTTTTACTCCATCCTGAGGAAGCTGTCTGGCAGAGAAAGATATGGGGGTGTTAGTTGACAGCCTACTGAACATGAGTCAACAGTGTGCTCAGGTGGGCAAGAAGGCCAACAGCATGTTGGCTTGTATCAAAAATGATGTGGCCAGCAGGACGAGGGAAGTGATTCTGCCCCTGTGCTCAGCATTGTTGAGGCTGCACCTTGAATCTTGTGTTCAGTTTTGGGCTTCTCGCTAAAAGAAAGACATTCAGATCCTAAGTATGTCCAGAGAAGAACAACGAAACTGGGGAAGGGGCTGGAAAACAAGTCTTATGAGGATTGACTGAGGGAACTGGGGTTGTTTAGCCTTGAGAAGAGGAGGCTGAGGGGAAACCTTATTGCCCTCTACAACTACCTAAAAGTAGGTGGCAGAGAGTAAGGCGTTGGTCTATTTTCTCAAGTGATAGGTGATAGGACAAAAGAGAATGGCGTCAAGCTGCGTCAGGAGAGGTTTAGATTGGACATTAGAAAAAATTTCTTCACAGAAAAGGTTACCAAACACTGGAACAGGCTGCTTATGGAGGTGATTGAGTGACCATTCCTGGAAGTGTTTCAAAGGCAGGTAGATGAGATGCTTGGGAACATGATTTAGTAGTAGAAAGGTACGCTTGGAGTTGATGATCACTAGGATCTTTTCCAACCTAATGATTCTATGATTTGTTTCCCAGTTAAATCAAAATAGAGAAGAAGGTGATGTAGGAGAACTTATGTTAACTTTATTGGCTGAAACTGAAATACGTATGACAGCCTGGATGCATTTTTTCCACTGAGATAGTGTTTGGCTTGCAGATCTGTCACCTGCCCACTCCTTGTTTGGTATTGCATGGCAATTTAACCACCTTGCTTGCTTTACCAAAGGTGTACTTTTTCTTGTGACTTGATGAAGATTTCTCCTCTAATCAGATATTTTTTCTTGATTGCTTTCCATTTAGGGAAAACTCTGATGAACTGATGAACTCTGATGAATGAAATTTTCCTGGCCATCTGGACTTAAAATCTTTATCCTTAGTCCTTAAACAAAACGGTATGTTCTTTCCTACTAATGTAAATGAGAATTTTGTCTAAGTAAAGATGAAAGAAACTTTCCTTCTATATGTACATTATTTCCACAAGGAATCCTAATCTCTGTATGTATGTATGGCTTACTATATTCTATAATGTAGCATTACAAGAAATACCACATCCAGGTAATAATTAACATATGGAATCTCAATAGATCCTTCATTCTTGGCAACCAATATTGTTCCTGCTTCTGAGTGCTCTAATCTGTGTCTTCACCCTTTATCTGTTGGCTCACCTATGAAAAGATTAGTTTTTTTAGTTTATGTTGTCTTGTATGTTGATGGCTGAAGAATTTATGGCACTCTGACAGGCACCGGTCATGTCAGCTGGTGCTGAATTTAACAGACTTGTGTTTTATATTAAAGGTCACTACAGCATTCATGCTTCAAAAGTTTTTAGGTGCATTGCACTCCTTGAAGGTTATGAAGATTGTGTAATATGATTTGTTTGCTTGTTTATTTATTTATTTATTTAAGTATAGTGTTAATACTTTAAAAATTTCTTGCACTTGTCAATGGATGAGCTGTAGCAACTAGTTGCCACTGCCGCAAACAACCACCACCCCTTGTTCTGACAATTACCAACCATGAATTTATTGAGAAATTCCTCATTAATTAAGAAAACAGGTTTTCTCCTGCTTTTCTCCACTGTAGAACAGGGTTGTGATTGGTTAAGAGAATCTAATGAAGGAGCACTTAGTTGTAAAAGAATATAGAATATTTATTCTATAAAGAATATAGAATATTCTATATCTTAGAATAGCCTTCAGGCTTATTTTTGTTGCATATATCGAATGCACAGTGATGTTAGAATGCTGGAGATGGCTTAAACTTCATTAAGCCTTGCAGAGCTACACCATCTGGAAACCAGGAGATTTTGTTCCTGTAGTTTCCAGTCTTCCTAAGATTGTCTCCTTCACCTACGCAAAAAAGCCAGGAAAGTTCCAGAGCACCTTTCTCCTAGACATGTTAATTTGAAAGATTTTTTTTTGGTTAACAATTCCTTTTGGATGTAAACATTTGAATCTTGTAGTCTGTCTTTTTCACTTTGATTGCTTAAATTGACAGATAGATATAGTTATGAGTCCATTAATAGTCTTTGACTATACTTACACTAACAAGTTGAGCAGTACCATAGAATGTTGCTGCGTACTGGGGCATTGTTAGTAAAGTCATTGGCAAGGTTTACAAATAGCACTTTTTCAAGTAATTAGCAGGCATGATTCAGGGAAGTAGCTCGACACACAGACAATTCCCAACAGGAATGAAGTCACTTGTTTTGAGGTGCTGCTGTGGCCAGATAGTGTGCAAAATGTGAGGAAATACAATGGAATTACAATGGTCTGTACTTACAAAAGAACATTTAGTGGTAATGTACTTCATGAAGACTAGAGCATTTGTTTTTAATTGTGAAGAATTTTTTCTAAGAATGTAACCTTTTTCTTTCATTTCCTGTTAGTTAAAATCCTAACACATTCCAACAAATCCAGTATACTACTTTTTTTTTTTTTTTTTAATTAGGTACAAGTTACTTTGTTTCTTGTCTACTGTAGCTTAAGGTGTTAATACATTTTGTTAATGGGCTTATGATCTGTAGGATTAAGATGTCAAGAGCAGTCACAAATATCCTTTTTTCTGGCTGACACTTTCATTATCAGTAAAATTACTGTTTGCTACTGCCTTCCAGAATGAGTGGCAAGGGCCTATTTAAAGAGTGGGATTTGAGCTGCATGACTGATAAAACAATTATATTCTCAAAGATTCATTATATTTCCATCATAGCATTAAGTTTTCATAAATTATGTAAATTTCAAATTGGGCATGTAAATTACTTGTCAATTTTCCATGTTTTTAAATATAAAAAGTACAATATGATGTATTATAATATTAATCTATTTTACAAATGATAATGTTTCTCTTGCTGTATCCTTTTACCTATGGCACTTTTGAATGATCTTGAAGTCAATTATATTAATAGCAAAATTCAGTAATCATGCTGATTAGAACTTTCCCAAACCAGAATAACTGTCTCCAGTACACAAATAATAAACTTTGCCTGCCACCTGTAGTGCAAACATTGTAGCAAGGAGTCTTTGGTTGACTGGGAGTGTATATTACTGTAAAGTAGTCATCATTCTTCACAGACATCATTTAAGATCTATAGTAAAATTTAAATTTCTTGCTCCCAAAGCATATTCAATTTACTTAATATTAAAAGAAAAGTGCAGAAATGAAGACTCTGCACAGTGATCAGTGTACAAAGAAATACTGTTAGGATTTTGCAGTGTCATTTCAATTTCAACAAATCTGCTGGATTAGCTAATAAAATATTAGTTATGCTAGGTTGGAGGAACTGAGAACTGTTTTGCTAATTAGGAGTTTCAGTTAGGAAGGTCTGAACAGCTTGCAGATATGTCTTATTTTCACAGAGAGTTGTTAACTGTCAGACAATTCTGAATCGACTTCTGTTGAGTCTCTAGTACCCATATCCTTCAGCATCTTTGTAAAGCTATAGAATTTCTTTTTTATTGTCATTGTTTCCATATAATTAAAGCACCATAATAAAGAAAGAAATTATCTTCTGGCTTCTTGCTGCTTTATTAGTTGTTTGTTACAGATGTAAAATGAACTATTCATAAAATCAAGAAAATCACCCCATCAACAAACAGTCTTCCCTGCCCTTGTGAAATATGCACCGCATGGAAGAAACCTGATTTTTCAGTTTTCTTACTTTAGTAGAATTCTATTGCAAAAAAGGTAAGTCAGCAGTGGATAAGTGTAGGCAAATATCATGAACTCTCTCAAGATTTAAAGATAGCTATTGACAGTAAAACCACCATGAAACACAAGAGGGAAGGACAAAATGCATGATGTCAAATATATCTCAGTATACGTAGGCCATACCGTCCCTCCTTTGAAATAATCTCCTCCTCAAACAATTTTTCTTACAAGAACAAGGAAAATTAGCTGAATTGTGACTTGGGAGAAGGAAATAGGAAACTAATGGAAAGGTAGGAAAAAATGACTGGTTATAATTCTGGCTGGGAAACTCCTACCCATGATGTTGGCTATCACATATGTAATTATTTCCAGTCTTTGAAGTACATATACATTTGAGTTAGATAATGTATTTAAATCTGCTTTGAGTGTTACGGTTAATAAATTATGATATCTCTAGAAAACCTGCAATAAAAATTTTTTTTTGAATCAATAGGAATATTTAATAGCAGGAATCACAGATCAAAATTCCCGTGTAAACTAGAAATATAAAGTGTCTTCTCATAAAGCTGGAGACAACATTTGCCCTCTCCTAAATTTGTTCTGAAATTTAAAAATTCCACAAGCTTTAGAGGGTTTTTTTGTTGGGTTTTTGTTTGGTTGGTTTTTTTTAAAACCAACCCTGTTAACATGCTATCTCAATCCAGCTGCTGGTGCAGTTGTGACGAAGTGTAGTCTTGTACTGATTTCAGTCCAAACATAAACAGCAAATAAGTAAACTTTTAAAGACACCAGAACTCTCTCTTTAGTTTGGAAGTTCAAGAAATATCACTCAGAAAATATTCTTTTAGTACTGAAATGTTTCCTATTCTCACATTATTGTAGTGAATTTTTATTAACTTGAGTGGCTGACTGGCTGGTTCTTCAAGCTTCAGAATTTGGAGTCAATTGCAAAAGAGAAAAAGGGAGGAGGAAAAAAAAAGTTGTTTCAAAAAGAAATGAGATTGTTCAGGTTTTTAAAAATCAAAACTGGAGCATATCCCAGAAGTTTAAAATAGAAAAATAGTTTGAAAAACTCCTCAGTTTACTATCAAATAAGAACACCTTGTTGATAAACTAAAAATCGTATTTCAGTGTTATGTCTTTAAAGTTAATAATTTATTACTACAGGTTGTACTATACAAGCAATGAGAGCGACGAATATAGATCTATTCTGTGAGTTTGACTTTTTAGTTTTTTAAAATTTATAGCTAGTGCTAACTCTCATTAGGGAGCTACCTTTCAAATGAGGTTGTACAGGTGGGAAAAAGTCTAATTTTGCCCTATAAAAACGTTGTGCTAATTAGGTCTGATAGTGAGGTCTGGTCTTTCCCAGTGCAGTTAAGTGTATTCTGATACTATATCAACTTGTGTAGACATACAGTACTTCTGAAGTAAAATAAGTGCAACACTATATACAGTATTAATATTAATGTATTCTTTCCATACTTTTATCTCTTACTGTCATTAATTTAGATACGTTTTATCCTGCCTACCTCAGCCTTTTCCAGTGAACACTCTTAATAAGTACATCTTTATTTGATTTGTAGCTTTAATTTGTAGCATTCATATTACAGAAAGTTAGTACATTAGTTTGCAGCTTTCATATTATAGAAAAAAAATCTCCACAGGACAATTGGCAACCTAAAGATACATGTCAGAGAAGCTATAAATATCCCTCAATGCAGTTATTTCAGTAATAAATGAAAAAATGTTTTCAGTAAGACTTTTCACAAAGCGTAACCTATCAGACAGGAAAAGAAAGAGAAAAGAGAAAAGAGAAGACTACCAAAACGAGTATTACCTCTAAACAGAATTTAATCTATTTGAAAATGTCAGGCAGAGGAGACTATGAATTAATATCGTAATAGTGGCCCTTTCCAAGTGCAACTAAAGTCAGGAGAAAGAAGATAAATAAAAAATAAATAAAGTTTTATTGGGAATAAATAAGCTCTTGAGTAGTCAATGCAGATGAGGAATGGTTGGAAATGGATAGATCTATCAAGCTTGAAAAATCTTCGTTGAGATAGTTGTAAGTAAAACTTCTTGGATGGATGAGTAACAAGATTTTCAGATACTGATTTTTACCAAACTCATTAGCAAGCATTATTAATTATACTGATGGAGAATTGATACATTTTTCACAATAGGGAAAACCAATTTTGATTTATAGTGAACTGAAATGCTATTTATAGTCATATTATCAGGAGTTTCAGAAAGTCACTTATACTTTAAATTTTCCAAAGATACTAGCATTAAGATTATGTAGTCCTGTGTTTAACTTAGCAAAAGGCAGACTGATTGGAAGAGATTAAATAAAATACTGGTAAGCCCTTTTTGCTTAAGATGTAGACTTCCATGCCTTTGATGAATTTATATTTATGATTTTAGATGGCAGAGACTTATTTTTGTTAAATTTGTTTACCATAATTATGGGAGGATTGTCACAATAACCATTAAGTTTGATCCATTTGTGTGTATTTTCACTTCTCTCTGCCTCTAGAATTTTTATTCCAGCCATGAATGCTGGTGTTCCTTAGTTCTACATCTGGCACAGTGTTTTCTGACAGTAACATCACTCCTCAGGGACTGAATATGCCATCTGTATGACACTCTCAGTATCTAATGGTTTAAGAGCTAGAGACTCATAACCACCTGAAAAATCATGTTTTCCAGGTGCTATGTTGCTGGCCTCTGATTCAAATTTTTACCAACAAAGTATGTACACAATGTTGCAGCTCTGTGTTTGTTTCATTTTAACTATGAGAAAGGAGGATAGGAGGCACCTCTGACTTTAGCATGTGGGATACCCTTATGTCTAAATGCAGGCAAAAGTATATGAAAGAAAGATTCAAAAGTACCTTGACAAGTAGGACCCCAAGAGGTACTAATCTCCTCAGCAAAAGAGTTGATTATAATAGAAATATATTGTGAAATCATCTTGTGAAAGGAAAAGTGTAGAAACAGTAGTGAGTGTAGTACTGTATATAAAACAAGTATTGTCTTAAGCCACAGAAGAGAAACGTGTGATCTGGCTTTTCCCAAATAAAAAACACTAGATTCCAAACGAAAGTCACTATAAAATATGCATGAGTAGAAATTTCTTACTCCTACAGTCAAGACATCTGTAAGACTTTTGCATGCGTTAGAACTTCAGTTTGATAATGAAGTACTGAAGATGGAGAACCACATAAGTTAAGCTGAACCTGGTGAAACTTCATGGGAAAGATTTACTTCATAAATCTAACTACTTTTTTTTGTATGACAAGAAGAAAACATAATTTATGAGACTCTTGTCTGATAGGGGGCAAAATACCAGTTACTTAGCTGATCACTTGAATTCTAGTCAAAAGAGAATATGTTGCTGAAAGGTATGAAGTTTTCAGATGGCCTCTCAGGTTTTTTGCTTGTTTTTCTTCTCTTGCATTCCTGCTGTATATTAAGAACCAGTTTACCTTCATTGCTTACATCAGGCTTTATAGACACATAATTTTTAGGAATAAACCAAGGAACATTTCTTTTAAAATATATGACTCAGACTTTGTTCCATGGAGATGAATTTACCAATAGTAGTAGAACTGACTGACAAATACACTTCTCTTCAGAACATGCCAGCTAGTAGAAAAGTTTTCTGTGTCAACATTTGCTATTCCATATTATTATTATTATTGCATGTGTATTCTTAATATAAGAAAAACAGTGTAAGGCAAATTTAAGTTATTACATTAAATGTCAAAGTTGTCAGTCCAGGATTTAAATTGCATACTGTAATTCAGTATGCAAATAAAGTTTAAAGCCTAACCTAGACTTTGCTTACACTGAAGTAAATCCATTGAAGGAATTGCATATTGTAAGATTTGTGTAGGTAAACTAATTTGAAAATGAATACCGATGTTAGGTCTTCATTAAAATTTGGTATTGATGTAACAACTGTGGTTACTATTTGTCTAACTCATTTGTTTTTGTTTTTCAAACTTTGTGTCAGATAACATTCACTCCTTCATATATATCAGCTCTTTGGTGTAATGAAATGGGTTTTCAAAATCAGTCAGTTGTTCTGAATGCATTGCTTTTTGGGGGAACACATTTTAAAGTGTCTTGAAGGGAGAAGAAAGTTTTCTATAAATGTTTAGTATGCAGAACAGGGCTCATTTAGAGTTTCTTAAATTGTATGCCTGAAAATAAAACCACAGTGTCTTACAAATCAGATTTAAGAATAATTTTTTCTTGGTTTTGTATGCACTTGGAAAAGACTGAATTTGCCAGAAGGAATACTAGAAACAAAATTATAACTAAAAATTACATCAGTTTATTCTTCCTCCTTTAGAAGAGACCTTGTAGAAATGAATGCTTGAAACAGACAGACATATGTGATGAACTGTTAAATTAATTTCTTTGGTGGCAAACATTAATGTTGATGTGACTCCACCTTCTTTATTCTTGCACCTCCTTTTTTTTCCCTTTAAAATGAAGAACAAAAGTGTATTAGACTGATGTATGGGATAAATCTTTCCTACTTGGAATGAGTTAATGTTCTCATTAGAAGTTTATTGTTGCTCTCCTATGTCATTTGCACTTGGACTGTCATGCAAAGGAACTGGAGACACAGAGGTATAAATGTTACCGGAGAAATGAAATTGCTGAGTTGGCTGAGCAAAGACAGAACTGTTCATTCACCCCCTTAATGTGAAGGATAGCATAGAAATCATGATCTTACCATCTTTCTGCTGCATGCATGAACTGTCAGCATGTCATATAGCTCTTTGCAAGGCTGGCTTTCATAATGGCAAGAGAAGAAGGAAAATTACTTACCTTGTAATTTGATGAGGTTAACATTAGCATGAATGCACTTTGATTAGCCTAGATAGGATAAAGCATGAGGTCATCCAACTACATAAATTCTTTTATAAGCCTTCTAAGACACTATAGCAAAGAGTCAGAAAGATGACAAAGTCACAGAATAGATTGCTTCTAATCTCTGACATTTCAGCTTCTAAAAAGACCTTTATCTTCAAAACAACAGCACTGATTTTGATTCAGAAGGATTACACAATATTTATCAGTACTAATAGCACATTATCACGTTCTTCAGTGTAATGGGTGGCCTAAGACTGACTGAATTGATTGCACAGGAGAAAAACAACAGAAATTATAATGTTTGCCAGTACTGGGAGAGCCACCTTCAAGTGCAATGCTGTCACACTGAATCTGAACTGTATCCAAGGCCTAATCTAGCACTGTTCATGCGCAGTATATTTTTTTTAGGTATGTCCATCTACTCTCTTGAATTTCACTGTCTCATTTCTGATCTGATCCTGTATCTCTGTACCATGGGCACACTCAAGCAAATATTTGTATTGTAAAACATCCGAAAAAATGAAAAGCTTTGGGACATGATTCCAGTCACCTTGACCAACCTGCTAAGTGTTTCTTGACTTACACAAGGAAAACAAGCTTAGAATATTTTCTATATATGACCTGTGTGCAATAGAGGTGAGGCAGTATTTATTTCAATTCTATGCCATTAGTTTAGTGCAGGAAGTAGAGAAAATTATATCCAATTCTAGCTGATGTGTTTGTGTTCATAATTTGATTGTGACTTCTTAAACTTGGATGGTGAAGAGGGAGGAAATGTTTTCTAGAGTGGTTGATTGACCTAGAAGAAAGAGTAATGAATCTCAGATATCTGTTGTCTAAAATGTAATTCCTGCTTACTTGTTTGAGAGGTGGGACATGACAGAAATGTAGACTCAGTGTGAGTGTGTAAGAGAGACCACAAGCCACATTTTTTGTTTCATTGCTACTACAGAGATATCCCAATTCAGATTGATCCCATTCTTTCTGTGATGCTACTCCTAAACTATTTTATCAAGCTGTCACAGAAATAGAAATGTTTCTCTATGAAATCGTTCCCTGCTTCTTCATATCCCCGTGGTTTTCTGGGATCTATTGAAATAATTATTATTTTTCCAGAAAAGTTTTTCCTTGGTATTACTTGAGACTGGCAGTTTAGATCTTTGTGGTCGGTTAACTAAAAAGTCTTTGAATGATATTTGATGTTGAGGACCTGAAGATCATAATAAATCCTTCTGGAAGTAACATTTTAATGCCAACCTTCTGATAGAAACTTCATCCTTGCCTTCTAAAATCATTAACTTAAAAATTATTCCACATCTATTTGCAAGTGTTGTATTTAAAATGTGCATAAAACAATGTTCAAGAAAGAAACAAAAAGAGATAGTCAGGGTTGGAAGGTGAAAGTGCAGGTAAGAAAAAATTTGGACATTCATTCTTGGATGTCACTATGCAATGGGTCCTACACTGGTGGATCTGAATGTAGGTATTTTTGTTTGTCTTTTTGTAGACAGGAGTGAGAATTACTGAATTAAAAATGCACTGGAATATTTTATCTGTTGATTTTTAGTGTGTTTCTTATCTATGTCTATAAATTCAGCTCCTATGTCCAAGGAAGTTAATCCCAAAACTTCCACGTGGGATTGATTTCACATAAATGGGTGAAGAGGAGAAAGTCATAGAATCATAGAATGGTTTGGGTTGGAAAGGATATTAAAGGTCACCCATTACCAATTGCCCTGCCATGGGTAGGGACACCTTCCACTAGATGCTCAGGACCTCATCCAGCTTGGCCTTGAGCACCTCCACGGATGGGGCTTCTGTGACTTCTCTGGGCAAACTCTTCCAGTGCCCCACCACCTTCACTGTAAAAAAATCTCTTCCCGGTTTCAGTCTAAATCTACTCTCTTTCAACTTAAAATTGTTAGCCTTTATCTTATGTCTACATTCCCTGACAAATATTCTCTTTCCCATCTTTCCTGTAGGCCTCCTTTAGGTACTGGAAAGCTGGTATAAGATCTCCCTGGAGCCTTCCCTCCTCTAGGCTAAACAAAACAAACTCTCTTAATCTGTCCTCATACAGGAGGTGCTCCAGCCCTCTGATAATCTTCACGGTCCTCCTCTGGACTGGCTCTAACAGAATCTAAGCATGTTACACAGTTTTATCCTTCATAACGTAATATGGACACCACTTGTGTAGGCTGAAGCTCTGAAAAGGGTCAGAGGCCTGTTGCAGTGAGATAAGAGGTTTTACTGAAGTACCTTGCAGGGTGGTGTAGAAGCCTGACTTCCACGTTCAGCTTTTCTCTGGTATCTGTAATCCCTGTGCACCCGCAGCTTTTCACCATTTCATAATTCTGCTTAATTTCTTTTCTCAGACCCATCTGATCTTCTAAAACATAACCAAAACCTTCTTGTCTATCCCTCTTCCTCTGTGTGACTCTGTCGTAAATGATACAAATAATGTGAAAGGTGGGGTTGTCCTATTCAGGACTTAGTGTGTCCTTTCCAAGTCGGGACATTGTATGATTCTATGAAAATATTGTTCCCTTGCTGGTAACTTTATCTGCTCCATATAGGACTCCAGGTGTTTAATATACCAGCCAGGCCACGCCAGAGTGCTTTCCTGAGGACACTCTTGAGTGTTCTTCAGAGAACAACTCATTAGTTACTCCTGGGAAAAAGCCCTCTGCCATACTCCAGGAGAGGACACTTTCAAGGGCCTTTCCAGTGCTCTGATAAAAGAAAATGCATTAAGTAGTGTGTATATCAATGTATCCAAAGACTAGTTTTCTATTAAATGGAAATAAATGTTGAAGAACTGCAATTTATTTTTCCTGAGGAATAATCTAGTGCATGTGAAAAGCTCTAATCATGTCCCAATAAAGATAACTACTATTAGAGTTGCTTACCATTAAAGTTTCTTTACTTGGGGTATTGTACTTTGAAAAATAATGATGAAAAATGAATTAATTTATTCTGTTGAAGTCCAAATCTTGGGGCGGAATACAGTCAAAATGCTGTATATTTGGAAAAGTTCAAAGAGTTTCTGTGCTTAAGTGTAGACTCTTACTTACTTCAGTTTTTTTATTAATAGAGATGCTGCAATTAAAGACAGTATTATTCCCTAATGCTGTTTCCCACTTGGAATCACCTTTTAGTTGTGACATTACTGTTTTTCTCTAAGGCAATCAGAGGAAAGGATTTCTGATGTGTGTAAACAACAAGAGAAGATGGAGTTACATGCTTAACTTCTCCGCAAAAAATCTCTACCGAAAATAAACATCCCACCCAAATGTTGTTAGGGCAAAAAAGGGACATTGTTAGCTGTTTTTTCCATTTTCTCCCTTCTGAAATAATTTATTTTTCTCATGCAATACTGACTAATTATAAGACATTGGCTTGAAAAGTTGGAATAGTTTGGGAAAAAGTGGGCTCACAAAGAAGTTAGCATATTTTTTATGTTACTTTTAATAAAACAATGGGTATGAGCTTTAGTAAATATCATTCAATGAAAGATGAAGCACTGATGAACCAACCTGCCAGTGAAAGATTTAAAACTCTTATGTTTGGTTGTGGTGTCTACAAATATGAATTCTATTTACGTGATAATACAAGCTGCAGCGGACTAAGAAGTTGATTTTTTTGAGAGAGTAGAGCTTGAATTTTTCATATATTCATTGCTGGGAAATTCACAACAAGGCTATCCTGGTTATTTCTGTCCCCAAAGTTGCCTCTTAAGGAATGGTTTGTTTTGTAACAGAAGAAGGGACATAACAACATGACCTATCAAATTGTGATCTGATGTGCCTGTCCTGGTTCTTGCAGTAATGTGGCCCGAAGTGATACAACAAACACAAGGTTAACATGTCAGAAAAGATAGCGTGAAGAACAGGGCTTCCCTTGTGATTGAAAAGCCAGATAACTAATTAATTTGCTGCCTATTATCTGTTGCATTTTGAGCACTTAGCCAGGGTATGCTGTCTAAAAATATCTGATAGCTTAATTACAATAGCAAATAGGTGGAAACTACCTTTTATCTTTACAGTTCAATGTACAGAGCATTGCTCTGTGAAATGCACTTCCTACTAACACAGTGTACTACATATTTAGCTTTAATTCTTAAGGTATTTTTTTACTCAGGCTTTCCACAGGAACTGATTACTTGTAAAAGCTCACCAGAGCACAAAAAGAGTTAGTTCAACAATGCTACAGTTGTGTATAACACAATTAATTCAGGTTAATGAGTCTCATTTTCTTATTACTTTTTTTTGTGTTGGATTACTTTATGAAATTTTGTAAATATTCATAAAAATAGAAACAACGAAGACAATTTATTTCCAGTGTCTAATAGTGTCCATACAGCATATTTCAGTTTTTCAAGGAAAGAATTGCCTAGACCTCATTTTAAACATTTCTTTTTCCATCTTTAGGCCAATAAATTAATCTTCCCTATTATTTTGTAGGTCTTAAAGGTAGTTGGAATGCCAGATAGTGTAGAATACTAAGAGGTCTGTCAGACCTGTGTCGAAACACGTTTTCACAATGGTATATTGAAGAAGGAGAAATGAACAAAGAACACTTTCATTAAACAAGATCTATTTTAATACTGGGTTAACAACTCTTTGGTTACAAGGAACAGAAAAAAAAAGTCCTCCTTATTGTATAAAATGTAGAAAAGCAATTAACAGTTTACTGTTTCTACTGTTTCTTGGGCTTATTTTGTAAAGGTTTTCTTGCAGACATGAGTGAGAATGTCTGCACTGCTAGTTACAACTAAGAACAAGAAGCAAGACAATATAGCTAGATTATGCACATAAAATCCATGGCATAATTAATTTCCCTGATAATATTGCAAATAACAGTACATAACCAGTTTACTGCATGTAACAGAAAATGTACAGAATGATTGACATTCTGATGTAGTGGATCCTCTTGTTGTAGCTTTATACCATATTTTGAATTCAGTTTATCAGAGAAAAGAGAGATGAGTTTGTCTAACATCCTCATGTATTTTCATTCTCTTTCATTCTATGAATGACTTGTTAGTCCAGTGTTGTTTGGTGTTTATGCAAGTTTGCAGCTAGCAGTCAGTGTACACTGGAGGACTGTTGTGATCTAGCAAAGAGTAACAGCAAGATGCAGCATCTGTCATATTGCCTCTGGGACAACAGAGGATTTGTATTTTTCAATGCAAAACAGAGGTGTATACTTGGAATACTTTGGGTTTTTTGGTGTTCAGATGTGTCTTCATGAAGCCTCTGCTAGAGGACTGAACATCTGGAAGTGAATGCATCCCAAACTTTGCACTATTCTAATTCAGCATTTGTTGATAGCTCTCTGAAAAAAAGGCAGGGTAGGAGGGAATGTAAAACAATAATCTTGTTCTTGAGAACACTGAAGTGTTTTAAGTTAAGATTTCAGTAGGTGCATCTGCTATGTTCAGCGGACATGTTGCTTATATAAACGCATGCAGACACAAATTATGTCTCCTAACCTTATTAAATGCAAAAAATCAAACTCATAGAAAGCTGATTATTTTAATGAAATAAAGATGGTCATGTATTTGTCCAGTGTTTCCACAATTCTGATTATTCATCTATCAAAAACAGAAGCTATCATTAGCAATATATAGCATGCAATACAGTAGGAAATCATAAGACATATCATTGAAACTGAAATAGAGGAAAAAGAATTAGAAAGAACAAAACTTTTTTTTTTTTTTGTGGGAAGAAGAAGCTTTTCAGGTATTGACAGTCATGTTTTGATTACAGAACAGAAACCTTAAATTCAAAGCAGGATTATTTTTGGTCCTTTAGAAGATCATGTTGGTCATCTATACAACAGGAAGGAAAAGGCAGGGGGGAAGTCAACTCCAGTTGCCTTTCTGTGATAATCTTGGCTAACAAAGCAAGATTCAGCAATGATCACAGCATGGGGTGAACTTTGACCCCTTCCACGCTGCAGCTCCGGAGGTGGCAAACAGGTGAAATTCTGGAATTTCCTTCTACTGCTGATGCTACCATCAGTCATCTATGGTTCCCAATGAATTTTTTCCTGGAGAAGCCCTGTTTATCCTATTCTTTTGCAGCTGTTCAGGCTGAAGTCTCCTAGTAGCATCTCTATTAGCATGTTGAGCCTGTGAGAGTAGGGATATGAATGGATATGTGGAGGTTTGTTGTATGCTTATAATTTATATACCAATATTTCTGTCTTTAATAAAACTTCAACAAACAACTACAAATGTCTCAAGAAGTCTGAGAGATATATATTCACTTATACCTTGTATAAATAGGTAAAGCAAAAGTAGTGCAAAATATGACCTATAAGGGCTACCTTTCTAAATTTACAGGTCAGAAATAGACTACTATGAAATTTCAGTGACAGAAATGAAATTATGTTTATTGAAGTATATCTATGGAAGATGATGCACACTGGATATAGGATTTTATCAGTGTTCTGGTGTGGAATTTTAGTTAAAAAATTAAAATAAATAAACCAAATCACTAAATTAGGATAAACAATATCATATCTCAGTTATCGTACCAGCTTTACCAATGTGGAAATCATACAAAGTTCAGAAATTATATAAGAATACTTCACATTTATTTAATCATTTTTCAGAACAAAGCTTTTCTGGACATCATGACCTACAAACACCGAATTACAGCTCCAGGGCTTCATTCTCAGAATGAACCTTCACCTGTCTGGAATGCCAAACAGAAGTAAAATTTTGGTTGTGTATGACTTTTTAATTCTAAGCTGAAGGTACAACTTCCTCTGTAGTTTTGCACACTGTAAACATAAAACAGCACAGGAAAGGAGACATTTACCCTCGAGGCACGGTTACAGTGAGAGATTTTAGAGTAATAGAAAAAAACACAGCTTTTCAAAAAATCTATGTTCTTTTCAAAAAGAAAGTATCACACTTGTTCAAATGGAAAGTATTACATTACTTATTGCTTGTGTACCCTATGAGGAAGTGTTTTGGAATAAAGTTAATAGTGAACAGATGTATAGAATTTCTATTGTGATAACAATGCTTAAAGCAGAAGATGAAAAGAACTTTTGCACTACAGCCTCAGAATGCATGAAGCTATTTTAATTTTGGTTTTCCCATTTTTCTGATTCCATTTGTTTCATTGCTTAAGTCTATCTGTATCCACTTTGGGAATATGAATAAAATTAATGTTAGTAGCCTCAAAGTTAGCATTTTGATTTGGAGCAATAGTGCAGTTTGAAGTGAGTCGCTCAATCATGTGCAGTTACAGAGAGATGGTTCAATTCACAGAATTTTGGTGTGGTGTGAAGTAGTTTTCATTTTTTAAAAAAAAAGAAACTGCAAATTCGGTCCAGGTGTGCACCAGACGCATTCGAATTTTTAACTGGAATTTGAGGGCTTGGTTGTTATTGTTGGGATTTTTTTCCCCAACATTACTTCATTTATATGGTGTTCTACACAAGACACCAGACTAAAAGGGTCTTGAAGAAAAGCTGCAAATGATGTAGTTGCAGAGGCCAGATCTACAGATCAGCTCTTATTTTACTGAATTAATGTAGACGTAACATAGACCTACCCCAGGACTACTCTGGACAATTTTAGGAAATGAAAAAAAAAAATTGGGAAATGTACAGTAGATTGAAATATGGTTAAAATTTCTGCCATCAATAACATTCCAAGTATTCTGGAATTTGAGATCATATGACTAGCATGGGCAGATTTGCAAGGAAAATTAATTTGAAGATCACAGATCAGACATATATGAATATAATCAAGCCTCACTGAGTGTCTGGAGGTTATATTTAAAATGTCACCATTGTTAATTTATAAATAACGTAAAAATTATTACTCTATGATACATTCACTGTCACTTTTTAGGTAGCATTCCAATTTTAAAGTGGTGGTTATGGAGAATAAAAACTACACCACTGAAAGCCTCAGTTTAGTGACCTATTCTGTAGGCTTCTGATAGGTAATACACCTCTGAATTTGGCACTTTTAGGAATGGGAAATTAATTTGTCTCTTTTAAGTATTTGAGATTTTATCCTTATGTCATCCAGTGTTAATTGCAGTTATATTTTGTGAAGTAGATTAGAGTCTTCTGAAAAAAGAGCTAAAGCCACCAAATCTATTTTATTTCAGATGGGAAGCAGTCATCAGATGGTAATAATTTTGACAACTGCCAATTAATTTGAAAAGATTTTTCTGTGCTAAACTCTCTGATGTTATTAACCTTTTGAGCAATCCAGTCTCAGAAGTGGCTTCATTTTAGCTTTAACAATAATAGTTCTGCACCAAGCTAGAAATCTATATTTTTGTTAGCTTGGATCTTATATATTTACAGGTTTTAAGTTTCATTATCGATGGTATTTTTTTTTTTTGAAAACAGATTGAAGTACAACTATAAAAGAAACAGTGTAATGAAAAAGAATAGATTATTTTCCTAAATTAATAGCATTTTTCTTATAAGAATGATGAGTGATGATCTGTCATTATTTTCTGTGTAATTTTTTTCTATGTTTTTAAGTAATGGCTTTAGGTTAGGCATAGGGGGCATGGAAGGACTGAGAGATCTAACTTATAAAGTTGTAATCAACAGCAGAAATAGAAGTAGAGTCTTGCTGAAATGAAAAATGTAATTTGTTCCACAGTAATGGGCAGAAATGTAAGATATGATTATGACACTGCCTTCACGGATTGAATTAGTGACAGATTAATGAAGAGAAAAAGAAATGCATTGTGGGAATCATGAACTCACGACAGCTATGTCATCCTTTTTGGGAAACTCACAAATGAAGTCTCCCTATGAGACTAGATTAAGACAAAGATTAGTTCAGCATTGCATTTTTCTTTCACTATAGATGTTAGTTTAAATAATAGTTAAAGAATAATGCCTGAATCCTCTCTGAATGACTTTTAAGTTTTAACTTGATGAAGCTATTCACAGAGTTGAACTTGTAAAGGAGCATGAGAAGATCTGCACTGATACTTCATCTCCCATATCAATATCAATTAAGTCTGCTCATGACACATTACATATAATTTTAATAGGGACAGAAGTTTTAATCTGGTCAGATATTTGCCTGTGTGTATAAATGCACTTTTGCTAGTAAGATTTGGAGGCTTGTTCAAGATCTTGGCTGACAAAGATTTCCACGGATGTTTAGCCATGAGAACAATAAATACCGTGTTCTTTGATATTTATTTCTCTATTATAAATGAAAAATAAAGCATAATAAGACAATGTTACTTTATTTCTTTATACAGAAATACTGTTATAGGAATCTGACAATTGATGGGAGATGGTGAGAAGTGAGCAGTGACTGAAATACATGTAGAACCTCTATCAGATTCCTTTTTGCAATGGGAGCTTCAGTGAAGCTAATTTTCCCACTGTGGCTTACTACTTCATATCCTAGCTCTTAGAAGATTTTTTCATATCAGGATATTATTGATGTTGTTATTCAGATGATAACACACACAAAAATTTGTGCATATAAAGGTGAAACAAAATGCCTAATTTGGGTAATTTGCAAGTATGTAAGTAAGATATGGGACTGAACTACTCAGGAATTTTAGAACCAACTACTGATATGCTGCAGGCTTGCTGGATTGTCTTAGTATTTGCCATTGATACCAATAGAGGCACAAGCACGGCTGAAAGAAAATTATGTTCTCTCCACTAAGTTAATTTTTGTATCTTATCATGATGTGACCAATAAGGCTGACAGTGTCAAAATGTTATGCTTTTATTTGAAGCTGTTGCTTGTCTGGTGGGAGCTGGGGAGGAAATAACCCAGACTTTTATGGTGTTCCCTGCACATCTGTAGTAAAAAGCAGTGAAATACAGTTGAATATCCAGAAGACTCACAGAGTCAGAAGTATTAATTATAGCAATTTTTTTATCTGTATCACATACAAATAACGCTAGAGAGTCATACTGACTCTTCTCAGAACACCGGACATGCAATATTTTGGAAGTGTATATTGTTTTCTTTTTTAAAAAACAGAAATCTTGATCAGTTTGTGAATAAGTATAATTTTTCATTCCAGTCAGAGGTGGAAATATTTTAAAAGAACTACATTTGTCAGACTTCATCATTTTACTCTATACAAAAGTAGCTGGTGTGTTTTATTTGGTGACTTTTATAATCAATGCTGAAAACTTAAGTTACGTCTTTATTAAAATTAGTCCACTAGCAGCTGAGACTCTTAATCCAGAAATCTTGCTGTGTTTGGAAATTAAAATCTGTGTTGTAGTTTTAGAGAATAATAGTAATCAGCAATGGTGATGTACTAATATTGGCCTGAACTAACATTTTAATCATAACAATGTAAAATATTTTTGAAATTGCCTTGATGTTTTATGTAGTTATTACATAATGTTCAGCTTGGAACATTTTTAGATAGTTTACAAGTTATGCTTAAGCAGAATTCTCATGAAGAACTGATGGTTTAAAGTATCCTAGTTGATGTGGTATGAACTTGTAGACCACCTTAAACATTCAAGATAGGCTAAGCACTTAAAATCTGTTATGATGGCATAAGTGCTTAAATCACATAAAATCCTCATAATAGCGTATTGTTTTAAGGCACATCAAGTCCTCTGGAGCAATGAGCACCTAAAGCACCTAAATTTTTCAAATGATATAAACTTTCAAATAATCTTAAATAATATTTGGGGTGGCATAAGGGCTTAAACTCCTCTGTGGAGGTATAAATACTGAAATTATAAGTAGACGACTTTAAAAAGTTTTCGTTTTCAAACTTACATAACTTCTTAGAGACTGCCTCCTGATGATGAGAATCTAATCCTGATAACACATTACATATAGTGCTGCCTTCAGATGTCAGCTAGAAATTCTTTGGTCATATTAGAAGACGCTGAGGACACTTGCTGAAGTTTATCCGTAAAGAAACATCTTCCAGAACTGCACATTATAGTTCCTGCGTTTGTCTCCTACTGCAGCCGGCAGCCTTTACTGCATAGCTAAATTTACATATGGTCACAATGCCTTGTCAGTTTCTCCTGCTGTATTATCACTCTTCATTCCCATCCATGCACAGAGATGGAAACCTTACTTACATGTGCATGCAGAACCCATGTGCATACACAGATGTAAGCAGAGGCTTATGACAAAAGAAGAATGGTGAGGGATCTTGTGTTCCCTTTCCAGAAGGTGTCAGGTAAGCTACTGACTTCTCTGGTAGTTGGTGTGAGCTATGAGTGATGCAGTTGTGCCATGGTTCCTCAAAATGTGGCTGCAGTGGTGTTAGCTGTCAGTCCTCCCTTGACTTGGTAGGATTCCATGACTGCTCTTGTGTTTTGTCATTGCAGAAGAGTTGTACACAAAGAGAAATGAATCCTTGATGCCCTCTTTCTTGTCTCAACATTTATTTTTGTAACAAAATACAGCTTGTCAGAAGCAGGTTTTTTATGTGGATGAAGTAGTTGTAAAAGAAAAATGAACACATGTTCATTGCAAGAGTGCATCAAGAAAGAAGTAAATAGGACATAACTGTTTAAACTTTCTGCAGGGCTTCTTCCATTTCATGATTTTAGGCTGGACTACGAACTTGTAAATGAGCAATCAAACCTTTTATCTTTAAACAGGGACAATGAAAGTGTTTATAGTATTAGCTTTAAACTTAGTAAATATAAATCCACAGAGTAAACTCCAACATGACTTTGAACATAGACTAGGTGTATAAAATGATGCTGGAATCAGTCTAAAAGAATGATCCATTGACTTTCATGTAACACTTAAACCAACTGTGGTTTCTGCAGCAAAGTACAGGAATAATTTATTCTTTCCAAAGTCACAGTATTTTCGTGGGTGGCCTTGCCAGCACTCAACATTGTCCTAATTTTGATTAGATTTTAAAAGTAAGCCTTTTTCTACCTTTCATGCCCAATCTAAGAGGCCACTGTTGAAAAGTTTAACCATCCTGGCAGCCATGTGCAAGTCCTAGTGGTTGTCACACATAGGACATATCTGTGCCACATATAGACAAGAGATAGGACCTTTCATATAAATACAACTGTTTCATAAATATGGGCACAGCACTAGTTTTACCAATGTTATTTAAAGGAAACAGATTAGAAAGACAAGTTCACTTGGAAGTAAAAGGCATAAATGAAAGTTAGTTGAAATAATACAGGTTACGATCTTTCCATCCTGAAGACCTCAATTAAGAACTTATAAAAAAAAAGTATGAATCCAAACAGATTTCTTCTCTGTGATACAGTTTTGAGGTGTCAGTCTTTCTTATTTCTGAAACCTAGGTTTGGACCAAAAGCCAGCTACATGGGAGAAAGATACTGATCTGCAAAACTGCTGTACCTATCTCTTTCTGGATGTTATCTTTCTAGACATCTGTTCTGTGCTGCTAGCTCAAGTTTTGCCCTATGCCTCAAGCATAGTTTTCTAAATGTTCCCTGCTTCCTGCTGTGAGGAATATTCTAGCTCCAGTTTGCAAGCAGTTAGTTCCAGGAGAAAATTGGGGTTTGCAACAAAAGACAAACAGAGCAGGAAAAATACTGACAGAACTCAAAATACATCTTACAGGTATTTTAAGGCAGCTGACTGAATCATAGCCAGATAAAGCTGATCAAGATAATAGAGGAAATACATTTCTATTCATGTAAAATGGAGCTATTCAGGTAAAAAGGGAAACTAAAATGTCTCCTGCCTCAGAGCTGTATAAAGACAGAAGCAGGGAATACTCCAGAATTTGATACTACAGTCTATAGAGAGCTCCTATATGTACAGATGGAGCTTTTCTTTATTAAACAAGACATATCTCCATATGAGCTGAGTAACGAAGTTCCGCTGGCATGTGCATATGCTAGTGCATAACTCGTAAATACATGGTTAGATAGTAGCAACTCTATTTTGTATGTGTGTAGCTTTGAAGTT
The DNA here is from genome assembly GCF_017976375.1 of Cuculus canorus. NCBI lineage: Eukaryota > Metazoa > Chordata > Aves > Cuculiformes > Cuculidae > Cuculus > Cuculus canorus. The sequence continues at coordinate 32,647,734 of NC_071441.1, read as the reverse complement.
GGTAGAGTTAAGAGCCTATGCCAGGGCAATCAGACCTACTATGAGTTAAACAGTTCCCTGATTTTTAACAGCAGTTGCTCTGTGTCTTTTGTCAAATTTGCCTTTGTGGAAGGATTCAAGACTTCATTATTTTCCTTGGTTCTGTTGCCAATTGAAAATGGTTCTGGAGTAAGATGTCCTTGGCTGTGATTGTTACAGCTCTTTACTAGGTATTAAAGTACCTTTCCTGCACATATGCCACATGGATGACACTGTCTCCATAATGATAAGCTTGATTCAGCAAATAAACAGTCCCAGCTATTGCAAATCATCGTGCATAATCTGGATGTGAATTTTAACTTCTGTGAAGACTCCTAACTATTTATTTGTATTGCAAGCTCTTATCTGCTGCTGGATTCTGCTAGGCTATATTGTTATTCAAAGGGAAGTAGGATGAAAATATCTTGGCTCATAAAAATGGACTACTTTTGGTCTATATTTTGTTTGATAAAAGATACGCTAACTAATAGAAGTATGAATCTGTATAAAGACCAGTTAATCTTTGTTCTGTAGACAGCTGGGGTTATTCTAAGTGAGTTTAATCACAGGTCTAAGAATGTGGTGGCCCTTAATTACTTCTCTTCAGGAGCAGCTCAGAGAGGTGTTGCCACTCAGAAACAACCAGACTGTACTGTGCCATGAGCCAACCAAATGGGAATTTAAAGGCAAAGTAGTGAGACTACGTCATGTGGTTGACGAAATAACCACGTTCCTTATTCAATGCTGTTATTGGTCTGCTATGGAACTGGAAGAAAGGGAATATTTTTTATCCATGTACTTACATTGGGTGTGGATTTTCTTTTCATTTGAAGTTGTCAAACTGGCATCTTGACAGACCATCTTTGCTTCACACTGGCTTAGAAACAGACAATGTAATTCTATTAATACATTGTTGTGGGTTAATCTCAAATCTGCACTACAACAATAGCTGTACTAGAAACAAGAAAATATAACAATGAATACACCAGTTAGATAACAATGTTATTCAGATTTTCTTTATGTATTATTTTACTTAGTTGTACTATCAGAAAAAAATGTCACAAAATATATAAGATTATTTTTTTACACTATGGAATCAAGGAAGATGAGTTTTATTTTAAACAATAAGTACCACTATATTAGCAACAATTTAGGTAAAAAAAAGTAATTCATATTTTTGGTGAGCGAGTGTTGTACAATCTCTTTCAGATAAACTACTGACTCTGCTTGAATCTTTGATTTTCCAGTTGGTTAAGGAAATAAAATAGGTTTTGGTTAAACAAATTTAATTTGTTGAGAAATTTTCACTGAAGAAAATAATCAGTTTTGGTGGAAATTCTAAAAGCATTTCTAAAATATATTTGTTATTTCTAAAAATAACAAAATAAAGTGCAATTCTTAAAATCAACAACAGTAGTCAGTTCAAGGAGACCAATCTAATTCTCATCCAAGAGAATTTAATGAAAGCACTCTGATTTTTCAAGGGAGGCACAGTCTTCTTGAGATTATAATCAGCCTTCTTCTACCAAATTAATTTTTAAAGATGCTGTTACAAATGGTTTAAACAAGTGATTAATTTTTTTCCCTGGACTAAAATATCAATGACTTTTCATAACATCCCAGATGTCAGGCCAACCAAGAGCTTATTGGTTTTTAGGAAGGAAAACACTCGTAAAAAATATTTCTTTCCAGATCTCAGTAATCATAACACATGAAAACTCATTCGAAAAAGTGATGATTCTTCAGTTATTGAAATATCTGTAAATGAATTTCTGAAATGATAATAGCCTAAAAATGAAATCCTGATCAATTTCAAAAAAATGCACTGATAGTACAATTTTCAGTATGAAAGGTGGAGAGCACCTGCTTGAGAATGTGAGGGACTAGTTAGAAGCTAAACTATATAGTAATGGAAGAGGTACCAGCACAGGATCATCCCAGTTAACTCCAGCCTTCAGTGTAGGGTGAAGCTCTGTATGCAGCAAGAAGGAAACCACTCTAGCAACAGTGTTGTTTCAACACCTGCAAAGAAAGAGATGTGGTAAGGCTTCATGATCCTTGCCTGCTTTGCAAATGTGAAAATAAAATATTCCTCTCTGGTTAGCTCCTTTGATCACCTCATGTTCAGGGTGTTTGGGTGTTGTTCCAAACAGCTCACTCCTGCAGCCTGGAAAAATAATGAGGGGAGAAAGGATCATGGCAGGAGGAGAAACCAAGTCCAGCTAAAATTTATTGTGTGGTTTAGTTACTCTGCTTACCTTCACTATAAAGATAAGAAAAAGTTTGCAGTCTAATAGGTACATGATTTAGCTCCAGTACAAATGATGGTTTTTTGCAGCAGCAGTAATACATAAGAAAGTGACTGCTTCATTACATTTCATAAAAAATGTTGAGTGTGGGACTTGTCATTTTTGTATAATTTATGAGTAACACGCCATGCAGCCATGAAAGTTAAGGATATTTTTATTAAATTAGTCATGCAGTTTAGAGAATGCAGTAGGTGCATCTCTCCCAACTGCAATAAAATTGTATGAAAACAGCCAAAAGACATCTCTAGGCAGTTTAGTTCAGACTTCAGAAGCAATCTCCAAACTGTCATTGCTTCTTCCTGTAAACCCATGTTTAGAATGGGGCTTTTGACGATCTGTGAGAAAATTTGCCCAAAATTTCTGATGAAGTTGCAGATGCCCTGCACAAGTATCAATAAGGATGGCTTTTCCTGTTTCTTACTTTTTCTTTTTTACTTTCAAGTGGTCATTTTAATTTGCATATGAATGTGAGCTTTAACATTATATATGGTACAGGTTAAACGCGAAGGTTACAAAGTGTACTTCGCGTTCCTTGCTGCAAGGGATCAGCATCATCTGCAACCAAGAAGGATTAAAAAGCTTTATAAACAAACATAAACTTTGTTGTTTTCATGCATCTGTTAAGTTGATGCAGAGGAGGAAAGTATTATTGGAATAGTTCTTTTGTTCTGGGGAACATGTCCCCAAGGAGTCATCTTCTTCATGTGGAATAGAGAGCTTCTCCCAAAATAGCAAAAGTAATAAAGAAAAAGAAACTGCAGGGAAACAGACATTTTACATTGAATTTAAACTGCAACATCACTGAAATCAGACCTGTAAGTGTACTTCAGGAACACATTGTTTATTTTTTATGTCCTCAAGATACGTTAAGAGTCCCTTAAACATAATTAGTATCCCTTTTCTGAAGTCCAGTCCAGTCTCAACAGCAGCTTGAAGTGTGTTTATTTCAGATCCTCATATCTTGCTGTTTTATAAACTTGTCCTCCATATATCGTAAAATTCACAGTACATTGCTAGTGTCATTTTCCCATTTTCTTTTGAATTTTACGAGATATACATGTTTACATTTAATAAGTAGTTACATACTGAAGAGGATTAATGTAGTTTGTTTTATGAGTTTCAATGGATTGTTAAGGATAAGTTCACATAGGAGTGGATAAGTTCCTTTGCCTATATATATTTAATTTTTTTGCTTGAAGGCTCTTCATGGTGTGATGCAGTTGTGAAACCTGGGAAGAATTCATTGCAGATTCATTGATGTGGTGAATTTCGCTCACCGTTCCTGTCTGGTTTTTTCTAACTCTGCTTGCATGTGCAACTCTTAAAATATAATGTATTAATTTTCTGAACACAATCCTTTATTTATCTGGTGTCTTTAAAGTACCTTTCTTTGTTTTTACTTTTATTTTTTCTTATTTTAAGAATGTTCCTCTTGTCTTTGTGTTGTGTGGTAGCTCTACAGGCAATACAACTGTGACCACAGAATGTCTGCAAGAAATGTAGTGACACTAAATAAATGCTTGTAGCATTTTCAGGAGATGTATTTACAGGATGTGCTGTACAAATACTTGTGTTGATGGGATTGATACAGTAAGACCTGCCCTCTATGCTGTGAACAAAACAAGAACACTTTTGTGTTCAGTGTTGTGCAAGTAATATTGGCATTTAAAGTCTTAATGCATTTTAAGTTTCATGTAGCTGACAGTCTAAAGCACAGATTTAAAGCCTTTCCTCTTCTAAGGCTTCAGACAAAAATACAAGCAGGATTAAGTAAACCTTTGCACAAAGCTAAGCACCTCTAATGTCCTGGGCCAAATTCTCAAGTGAACTCCCTTTCTAGCAATAGCAGTGTAAGTAGTGTTTTTCTGCCAACTTTCTCTAGCTAGCAGAAACACCAACTAAATTAAGGAATAACCAGCAAGATGTCACTATGCACTTGCAAGTGGAGTAGGGAGCCAGGGAACTTGGAGGAATTAGTTTCCTAAATACCAGTACATGCAGAAATACACCACAGCACTTGACTGTGTTAAAGCAGCAGTGTTGTGCTACAGTGACACATCCATTTTGCTGTATAGACATTATTTGGCATGTCAAGAGATGAAAGATTCCCACTGCCAACAGCAGACACATTCTTTCACTGTTCACCAACCCTGAAGTGGAAATTTCTTGCTCCAGCCCTGTTAGTAGTCTGTTACGTTAATACAGCTAGACAGGTTGGACTGTGGCTTTACCCTACGAAGACTAATTTCAGTAGATGGATCCCCATGTGGTCAGTGAACCTAGATGAAAGTTGTTAATAATAAAGCAAGACTTCTAAAATTCACCATTTTGCTATTTCAATACAATGCTGTAAATTCACTTTCCACCACATACATTTAGTGAAATACTGCCACAAGCCAATATGTTGCAGCTTATTATATTATTGAAAAGCTCATTGAAAAATCTGTTAGATGCAGTCCAAAACACAGCAAAAAGCTACTGAATTATCCTTTTAAACTAGACTGGGCTCACAGTACATTTTTTTTGCAGAGGACACACTAGCTCAGGAAATAACTTGTCACCAACACTTACCTTTTACATTAGCACTTTTGCAGTGCTTTTCTGAATGAATAAAGTAGAATTTGAAAAAGGTTCAAGAAATTGGAGGCAAAAGCTGTGTTCAAGCACATATGATCATTAACATATTTAAACTCATAAACAGGATCATTCTTTATGCTACATGACATATTTAACAACTTGTTTCTTTTTCCCTAGAGTGAAAATATAAAAATAAAAAAAACATATTTTGCTTAAGAGAACTCAATAGAAGAAAAAATTACATGAGAATATCACTAATGTTAACAAAGGAGTTTCAATTATTACTTCAGTATACCTAATCTCAACTATTTCACAGTTAATGAGTTTGTTTCCATAGTAAATAATGTTTCCAGTTTCCGCAGCCCATTTTCTATCTGCATCAATCTCTGGTAATTTTATCTCGGGATGGACAATCAGATTTTTTAAACAGAGCAGACAATTACCTTTAACATTATCTTCCATTATAAGCTTTTCACAGGCTTCTTCTGGAATCCCCTTTTACTGAATAAAGGACAAAAAGAAAATATAAAAAAATTAAAAAAAAAGATAAAAATCAGAATCTCATTTGACAGCAGTGATATTGACTACCACATGACTGAAAAGTTTTTATTTCTATAATGAATCATGAGATGGCCTGTGATAGAAAGCTCCTCCACAGTAATACATTTTACCTGTTTTCTCCTGGCTGTTTGCTTTCGTGTTTACAATGACTGTGTGGCTTACCAGCAACATTTCAGTATTTGCCAGCAAATGAGATTATTTGTCTTCCCTTATCGTTAAATAGGAGATATTTGTGACATCTTTATGGCTAATGAGCATGTCACATGATGTCCCTATTATTACATGGAAAAAAATGCAAAGATCCTTCACTGTTCTGATACAGAAATTTTTATTTTATAACCGTGTGATAGTGTTGAAATAAAGAGAAAGTCTAGGCATGCCTTTCAACACAAATTTCTTTGCTTGTAGTAATGTTATTCACACATGCTTGGTGGACATCTTTCACAAATATTGTGATTTTAGGTGCTATTGCTCTGAGTTTGTTGTGCTTCCTTCAAATCCTCTTCCTGTTACAATTCTGGTGAACATTAATGTATTACTCTTTGAATACTATTATTTCCTTAGTTAACCACTGTCTCTCTCAGAACCAGACCAGAAGGGCTGTTGCCAGCTAATGTTGAGCTTCTCAAGTCCTTCTCCATGGGGCTGCTCTCAACAACTTTGTCTCCCGTCTTGTATTGAAACTGCAGATTGTCCTTCACCCAAGTGTAAGGCCTTGCACTTGGCGTTGTTGAACCTCATGATTTTCATACAGGTCCATTTCTCCAGCTTGTTCAGGTTCTTCTGGATGACATCCTAGCCTTCTGCTGTGACAATTGCATCACTGAGGTTGGTGTATTTGCAAACTCGCTGAGGGTACACTTTATTTCACTGTCTAAATCATCAATGAATATATTAAATAGCACTGGTACCAGTATGGACCCCTGAGGGACACCATTTGTCCGGATCTCCATCTGGACATAGAACCATTGACCACTACTTTCTGAATGCTGTCATCCAACCAATTCTTTATCCACTGAACTCTCTACGCATCAAATCTATGTCTCTCCAACTTAGAGAGAAGGATGTTGTGGGGGACCATGTCAAAGTCTTTACAGAAATCCAGCTAGATTACTTTTGTTCGTTTTCCCGTGTCCACTGCTGCAGTTACCCCAACATAGAAAGCCATGAGGTCGGTCGGACAGGACCTGCCCTTGGTGAAGCCGTGCTGGCTGTCTTGAATCACCTCCCTGTACTTCATGTGCTTTAGCATAACTTCTAGGAGGATCTGTTCCACGATCTTCTCAAGAACAGAGGTGAGGCTGATTGGTCAGTAGTTCACTGGCCACCTTTTCCTGATGATCGCAAATACACATGAGCTCATCAGTGACATCAAGACTGGAAGCAGCCAGTGGTCATGCAGCGATCATGCACTGGTGGAGGAACTGAGTACTGAGGAACATGGGACAAGCGAGAAGTATAACCAGGACACTAAATTTCAGGAAAGCAGACTTCCAGCTCTTCAAGGAGTTACTCAGCAGAACTCCCTGGGATATGATTCTCAGTGACAAGGGAACAGAATAGAGCTGGAAAATATTTAAGGATGCTTTCTATAGAGTGCAAGAGCACTCAGTCCCCAGATATAGGGACTCAGACAGGGAAGGGAAGAGACTAGTGTGGCTAAGTCAAGGCATGCTTATCCAACTGAAGATCAAGATGGAGCTGTACAGGCAGTAGAAGCAGGAACAGGGAACCTAGGAAAAGCATAGGATTGTGGCCCAGTAGTGTAGGGATGGGGTCAGGAAGGCCAAGGTGCAGCTGAAGCTGAACTTGGCAAGGGGAGCAAAGTAAAAGAAGAAGGGATTCTATAAGCACATTAACAAGAAAAGAAAAGTTAAGGAAGGTGTACCCGCACTGATGAATGAAAATGGTAGCCTGGTATCAACAGATGATAAGGCTGAGGTGCTCAACAACTTTTTTGCCTCATTCCAGGTTTCTCTGTTCTAAAATACATGCAATTCAATTGCTAACATCTAAGTACCGGTGGATTTTTTAGCAATAATGTAGGAAGGAAACTAGCAATTTTTCCTTCTAGCTTAATAGTTGATGTCAAAGACATTTCTTAATTTTCTATTTTTCTGTTTATGTGTCTATGTTTTCATAAATTATGAAAATTACTCATAATATTTTCCTTAAATTTTGCTTTTGACTCTCCTGCCTGGGTTTCCAAATGCTCACCAGTTGAGATAGGACGTATAAATAGTTGAAAAGTAACAATATGTAACTTCAAAAATGAAGTGTATAAAAATAAAAATTATTCAAGTGAGAAAGCAAATTTAACAAGAAGATTTACCTGTAAATAATGCTAAATTCTTTAAAAACCTTTCTGATCTTCTCAGTCTTTGTGGAATTATTCACTAATGGTCTTGATAATTACACAAGGAAATTTAATATCGTTCAAATTCAGATTTCTGTTCTCCTAGTTTACAGAGATGTTGCATTATTTTTGAATCTGTCTTTATCTTTGAAGTAATTTACAAAGGTGAATGTAGTAATTCCTTCCATTTCCTGGGACAAGACAGAAAAATTAAGCAAAGTAGGCAAGTTTGAGAATCAGAACAAAAAAGAAAATATCATTGTCATGTTCTTTTTGGTGTGACTTGGTCTCTTGGAAACATGGGTTTTTTGCGTGTAAATCATAAGCTTCTTAGACAATGGTGGAGATTAGTGGATAAGTTTAGTTAAACCCCTTGAAGAAAAAAATGTTAAATCAAGATTTTAAACACTGAATTATTTATGTTCTCTCAATATCTCTAATGCTTACATCTCATATTCTTCATTCTTGATCTTCTTATAATTATATTTATGTTTCCCCCACCAAATGATGACTTTTGTGTACCATTAGAAAGGATTTTTCATAACTAATAATTTAGAACTTTTAAGCCATAGCCTACCACAATTACACACAGTAATATTTTTAGAGCTCAAAAGTTGAGCTTCTTAATTACATTGGTTTAGCAAAAAGCCAGCTTCTGGAAATGTTTGCTCTTAAAGCACATAAGTTATTTTAGTTTAAGGAGCTGAGATTCAGTTCTCATTTGTATGACTGGTGAACTTACTCTATTTATAGAGTAACATTTGAATTTTTGCAGTGTAATTTTATGCTACTGTTATTTCTTTGGATGTGAAGTATTTAGAAATATTAGCAGAAAGGAAGGAATGAGTCCATCATTCTTACATGCACGCTGACCTGGTAAACAAATATACCTATGTGTATCTAAAGGAGTAATGAAATAGTGTCATTTTGGGTTTGCAGACTGCCCTATGAATTTCAGTCTGAGGTTCATTAGAGCAGACTGAGAAACCTACTTCGGTTGAAGTATGGTTTGGATTGGTTGCTTCACTGTTATAATGAGTGGGCAGTGAACCTCACATGGCAGCTGGAACTGTACTGGAACACTCTGAACTGCCAGTTTAATTTTACATACAAGGAAAATACGTACTTGGCTTAGAGTGTAAAGACTCCTTATTTCATTGCAATGGCAAAAAAAGGTTACTGCAGGATATGTGGTTGTCATAAAATAGTCAGTGTCCAGCATGTCGCAGACTCAGAGTATTCTGACTCAAGACAACCACTCCCTTGGTCTAAATCTTTTGTTTCTTAGATAATGCAAACCATACAAAGTTGGATATAATTAATAAAGTAACCTCTTGCTTAAATATTTTATATTATTTTCCTCTTGTTTTGTTTTCTTTTTACCTCCTGCTTCTAATTTCCATTCTGTCTGCACAATGACATTTTTCACAGGAAAAAACATTGACTACAAACCCTTCTGTAACTTCTTGGTACAACGTTTCCCCTCACAATCATGAGATAAACTAAGCAAGTGGCATCATGTGATGATGTTTTGGGAAATTTGAGACTCTTAGGTTACCCAGTTTCTCTCAATTCTGTTTTACTAGAGAGCTAGTAAATCATTACACGAGTTAATGTCCAAATCTGTAGATTCCACAGATATTTAGTTTTCTTTTTAACATAACCACATTTTCAATGAAGTTGAGGACTTCATCAGGAGATTTCATTATTTGGTGTAGAAGTTTGTAGCTCATTTCCATAGTAGATATGATGTACTCAAATCTCTAAGTTAAGACAACAAATACACAAAGCTTGTTTGATGCCTGCAGTGCTCTGATTCTCAAGCTAGATTTCTTTAGGAGATTGTGAAAGACGTGAAATCAGAAGGAATAAGGGACGTAATGTTGAAGAGTTTGTTCTCAGGATCCCCTGCAGAGGTCTTAGCTTAATGAAATTCCTAATTTAGAATCAAATCATAGGTCATACCAACATTTTGTTTATTTTTGCTTTTGTTTTATTTGATAATATAAGTATCCTTCATATGCCCATTTCAAGCCTAAGTCATGGCACTAAAACTAAAAAAGAACTATGCATGAACAGGGAGATCAGGGTTAGGTATCTTCACTTCAGTATTTATGTGAGTTTATTACAAAGGATATCTGAAAATCAGGTGGGTTTATCCTTCAGCAATTGAATTAACTCAATCATTTTTTTTTCTATATTCAGAGGTAGGGTAAGGTTGTACCTTTCTGCTTATTTATGGTATGCATGATTCAAGCAGAGTTCTTGACTCGCAAGTAACTTTGCAGAAAGTGATAATTTCTTCAATGAAACACATTCCTTAATGAACCATGGGAAAGCAACTTCTTAATCACTTTTAGAGAGTCATTCTGCATAAAATGTGCTAATTAACAACAAAATGCATACCTTTGTGTTTGTCAATACAGAAAATTCTCCATCAGATCCTAGTGTGACTTTCTTACTGAAAAATGTCCTAAATACAACATTCACTAACATAAATCTAGCCCAGGGTCTTCAAATTATGACTCAGCTCTTCAGCATAATTGAGAAAGCACCTCTGATGCTGTAGGGCAGGGACAGTAGTTCAGTAGGAACAGAACTTGAAACAGGAATTATGAATGAATGCTGAGAAGACTGAGGTCAGAAACAAAAAGGAGGATTTAGGCATGAGCAGGTACTGAAGCAGGCAAAGTCAGAACTGTGTCAAGAACTTCACATAGAAAAAAGGATCTGCATATCCTCAAATGGATCACATTGCATGGAACCAGAGAGGAGAGTTGGTCACCTGTACGTATGCCATTTTGAGGCAGTGGGACATTCCTACCAGCTGCAATCCTGCTCTAGATGCATGTGCTCCTGTCAGCTTTGCCCATCCTGCAACCTGTGGCTGATTCCCATTGAGTCAGTACAATGTTATACTCCAATGCTTTGTAAAGAGAATGAACTAATTAAATCCAGTGATGCAATAAATCTTCCAGTGGGGCAAATCAATCCTCGAGAAACTCAATGACAAATGCCTAGACACTTTTTTCTAATTGAACTCGTTCAGTTAATTCTTGCATTTCTCTGAACTACAAAGCCTTCATATCTAGACAAGAATGCTCAGAAAGGGGAAAAAAAAATGTCCCATATTCTCAGGAAGACTAATAGACTGTAAATCTGTAAATCAGAACATGTGCAAAGACAGACTAAGCTACAGAGGGTTTTTTTAAATGGTTGACATTATTCAAGAAATCAGGCTACTGAGTAAGCAACTTTTATGGTTAGTTGTAGAATCATAGAATCACAGAATCATTAGATTGGAAAAGACCTTTGAGGTCATCAACTCCATCTGTATTTCCCCACAACAAAATCATATTCCTAAGCACTTCATCCACCTGCCTTTTTAATACCTCCATGTATGATGACTTAATCATCCCTCTAGGCAGCTTGTTCCAGTGCTTGATAACCCCTTCTATGAAGAATTTTTTCCCTAATGCCTAATCCCAACTTCCCCTGACACAGTTTAAGGCCATTCCTTTTGTCCTATCACCTGTCACTTGGGAGAAGAGACCAACACCCACTTCTCTGCAACCTCTTTTCAGGTAGTTGTAGAGAGCAATAAGGTCTCCCCTCAGCCTCCGCTTCTCCAGGCTAAACAACCCCAGTTCCCTCAGCTGATCCTTGTAAGGCTTGTTTTCAGCCCCCTTCACCAGTTTTGCTGCCCTTCTTTGGGCATGCTCCAGGACCTCAATGACTTTCTTGTGTTGAGAATAATGAGAAATTTTTTCTTACAGTGAAATATTCATAGAAGAATTACTATATTTGCTCTTTTGTTGTACAATTTGGAATGAGACTATGTTAATTAGTCTATTTTTGTCTTGGAAAGATGACTTAGATATTTAAAACTTTATTTTTTATTTTTCTTTCTTTTTTCTTTTTTTAATTCCACCTTTTCTTTAGGAGGTTCAAGTCTTGTCTCCTGGATATAAAAATCTAATTAGCAGCTGAGACAGTAAATTTGGAATTTAGAATATGACCAATAGGTTATGAAGAAGCATTGTATGATGTCACAAGAAAAAACAGAAAGAATATTTAAGACCAAAACCGTGGAAACCATTAATTGAAAAATTTTAGGTGACTAGGTTAGCTGTGGTAACTCCCCACAGGCATCTGTCTGCAGAACAAATAAAAAATACTTAAATATTTGTTAAATAGGTTAGGTACATTATTAATTTTCTTCTGATATGTATATAAGTTAGTTATTTAACATATATGCAAAATAATATTTTTTATTTTCAATTGTTCTTATAGTTGGCAGCCTGGAAATCAATAGCATTCTAAGTGCGCTACACATGTATTCCACATAAAGTTCTCCAGAAAGGGAAATGGCCTTTCATTTCAGCGGCTTGAAATTTTTAAAAAATGAGACTGTCCCTGTGAGACCATAGACCATTTATCATTACTAGATGGATTTCCTTCTGTGCTAAAGTCTTGATGATACTTTTCAACACTGTTCATTGGAAGCAGAAGGATATCTCCTCAAACATATATTCACTGAAGTCTGAGTCTTCAGAGGTTGTATTTAAGAGATGAAAGTCTGGGCAGAAAGGGAGTAGTAGAGTTTAATAAGCAAAGTAGTAAAATAGTACTTTGATATATTCAGAACAAATAAAATCAAGCATTATAATGAACACAAAAGCCAAATGTAAATAAACTTATTTCACACTACACAGCTATCTGAAGATATTTAACTGCAGATTAATGAAAAAAGATTAACACTTTTTAACCAAGCATTGATTTTCCATATATACTGCTTCTTTTGCTATATATTAGTTGTAGTTTTTCTGAGGTATTTCTCAATATGTGGAAGCCTCTCTCCAAATGAACCATAGTATCAACTATAAGCGTCCCATATGGGATACTCTGCAGAAGAACAAAGAGGCTTTCAGGCTGAAAAGTAACAGAACTGTTCAGGCTACCAAGCACTAAACTTTGGTTTTTACAGAACGCTGTATAAAGTGTTTCCTCTGACTAACTGCTTACCATTGTAAATTAAAGGAAAGACATGCTCACATTTTTCCTTCTGCTCTTTCCAAACTATCTTCTTACTTCTTGGGCTCTTGGACATTTCTCTGTAAGGAGACTGGAAGATGTTTTCAGGCTGAGAAGGGTGAAGAAGGGAGGAAGCATGTTCTCATTGATTCTGAGCATGAAAAACATTTTCCTTCAATTTTGCAGTTCATTAACTAAATATGTTTCAGGTTTTGCTATAAATGAGACTGTTCTACTTATTGAAGTGTTCAGAAATTGTGGATAGGTTAATTTACAAGCACATGCAAGGCTTTCAAAGACACAATATTCACCCCACGTTCTTTATGTCATATTAGTAACCAAGAATGAGTAAGACAGCAACTGTGTCAGCTTGATGAGGTTCAGGTGATATAATGTGTTTACATGTCAAGGTTTTGGTAGTTGGGGGACTACAGGGGTGGCTTCTGTGAGAAGATGACAGAGTCATCCCCTGTGTCCAACACAGCCAATGCTAGATGGCTCCAAGATAGATGGTGGTAGAACCTCTATGATGACATATTAAAGAAGGGGTAAAAACTGCTGTGTAACAGCAGCTGGGAAAGGAGTGAGAATACATGAGAGAAACAACTCTGAAGATACCAGGGTCAGTGAAGAAGGAGGGAGAGGAGATAATCCAGGTATTGGAGTGGAGTAGCTGCAGTCAATTATGAAGATCACGGTGAAACAGATTGTCCCCCTGCAGCCCAGGGAGTTCTGTGGTGGAGCGGATGTCCAACATGCAGCCCACGGAGGACTCCATGCTGGAACAGGTGAATGTGCCCTTAAGAACGCTGTGACTCTGCTTGGAGCCTGTGCTGGAGCAGGCTCCTGGCAGTACCTGTGGTCCTGTAGAGAGGACCCCATATTGGAGCAACCTGTTCCAGAAAGACTGTAGTCTGTGGAAAAGATCTATACAGAAACAGTTTATGAAGAACTGTGGCCTGTGGGAAGGACCCTCACTGGATAAGTTCCTGAAGGACTGTCTCCTGTGGGTATGACCCTACACACTGGAGCAGAGGAAGAGTATGAGAAGAAAGGTGTGGCAGAGACAACATGTGACTGCAAGCCTGTTCCTCATTCCCCTGCACGACTCAGGGCAAGAAGGTAGAAGAGTTGGGGGTGAAATTGAGCCTGTGTTTTCAGAATTGATTTTTTATTTCTCATTATCGTATTCTAATTTCTGGGTGGCAACAGTTTGTTTTTCCTGAGTTGAGCTCATTTTGCGCATAACACTAATTCATGAATGGTCTTTGTGTCCTTGCCTTGACCCATAAACATTTAAGCATACTTTCTTTTCCTTTTCCAGTTGAGCACCTTGGTGGGCACCTGTGGCTAGTCAAGGTAAACCCACCACGTCTGGTGGCCATTTAATCCAAGTCTGTCTGTGGTACGATGAAAGCAGATGCAGAAACTAGGTTATCAATTTAAATATAGCTTTGGCACTTTCCAATACAGTTCCTTATTATGGCATAGAATTATCCTTTCACACTACATTTCAGAGCAGGTTCTTGTTCATATCCTGTCCTCTGTTAGTACAACTCAGCAGTTGTATTGCCAGGTCAGATCTTAAAAGTCTTCAAGCAAAAGGACAATAAGTTAGGCATTATTGATCCTCTTAAAGAAATGTTTTGACTGAAGGTCTAAATAACTAATCATATTTAATCAATGCAGATGGGACTCTAAGAAGTGTTACAGGTATTGGTGTGTAGTAGAAGAGGATTTGAAATATTGATGTCTGCTGTAGAACACCTGAAGAAGGAAATAAGGGTGTAAGGAAGAAAATAGATATGGTCTTACCAACTCTACTGTGAAAAACAACACACAAACTATAAACACAATGCAAAAGTAATAGTGCAGAAAAGCCTTTCCTTCATTTTAGTGCTGTATCCTATCACAAATATGAAAAAGAAAATGCTCTAAGTTGTCATTTCACCAGCTTTCTATGAAAAACTCTGCATTTGAATTAAATTTTCATGAAAGTAATTCACTTCATGTTCCATTCTGCTTTCTGGTCATAATTCTCTCCCTCTTCCTCCTCTTTTTTGCAGGCCTAGGAAGTATTTGTTTTACTAGAATCATATTTTCTGAACCATTTCCAAACTTCAATTATTTTGCCTCAGCCACAGGAGAGTCTTCTAGGAACTTGACACTGGATAGTCAGAGACTATTAATTATGTTCAGACCAGCATTTTGTGTAAGCTTGCTATAGAATTACCATGCAGAATTTCTCAAACTTAAATTATGTTGAAATATGCAATTAATGTATTGTAGTCAGAGATTAATTTCATTGTAGTTAAACATTTGCTGACAAGCTGGCCTTTCAGTTTAGTTTTATACATTGAGAGAAGGCTGATCTCATCTGGCTTTCTTTTGAGCAAATTCTCAAAATGCTTTCCCATTACATCTACTTCTCTCTATAAGTAGCCTTTATGTGTGAATATGAA
The DNA here is from genome assembly GCF_017976375.1 of Cuculus canorus. Classification (NCBI taxonomy): domain Eukaryota; kingdom Metazoa; phylum Chordata; class Aves; order Cuculiformes; family Cuculidae; genus Cuculus; species Cuculus canorus. The sequence goes on along the minus strand of NC_071441.1, from coordinate 32,632,417 downwards.
GAATCCTTTATAAGTTCCAAGCTAATTGTTTGCAATTACCATATTTTAATCCAAGGTATAATATCGGTATTCACCATTCAACATGAAAAACTCTCGAAAGGAAGCTGGAAGATGCAGTTCAAATTGAACACATATATATTTCTAAATGAAGGTTATACTATGGTCTTATGCTAAATTAAGTCTCAGGGGAATAAAACATTTTCTTATTGTTTTTTCCTGATAATAATAATGTAATATGTGAATTATAAATATTTTACCATCTATACAACTTAATTCTGAGAGTTTTCCTGAGCAAGATTTGCCATGTAAAATTAAAAGAAAGCTGCAGTGCTGCTTTATTTTTTTTTTCTCCATTGTGGCCGAACTAAATATGGGTAACCAAGTATTTTGCAGCTTATATTTTCTTTCTTGTATTTCTAGAAGAAAATCTCTCAGATACTTTTATAAAGTGAAGAGCCTATCTTTGTGGCTGGCATTTTTTAAACTCTTTTATTTGAAGGGTTTCTTTAAATTATTAAAGAAAGACGGTCTTTGGAGCAGAATAATTCAGAACAAAAACTTCTCTGCAAAGATGTTGGGAATAAGTCCGATCAGTGAACCTGTGCAAGTCAATAGAGAAAAATCTCTTCTAAAGACCAGGGTTTCAGACACAACTAAGAAACAACAGCTGAGATAAAGCTACGCTCTCAATTTTCAATTTTACTTTTACTGATATAATATTTTTCATGATCTATTTAGCCTGGAAACTATATAAATAATGGATTTGATTTTATTTTAATTGTTACATTATATTAATTATCAGGACATCAATAATTAATCTGATATTAATGTCAGGAAATGTATACAGTATGAAGACCTGTCCCTGAAGAATAGCAATGAACAGGTCAAAAGTTTATAGGTGAGAATAAAAGACCAAGGTAACAAAAGGAACCTTGTGGTTGTTATATACTACAAGCCACCTGATCAAGGGGAGCCTACCAATGAAGCCTTCTTCCTCCAGCTACAGGAAGCTTCATACTCACAAGCTCTTGTCCTCCTTCGGGACTTCAACAAGCCTGGCATATGCAGGAAAAGTACCATTGCAAGCTTCAGGCAATCCATGAGACTTATAATAGAGTGCATCAAAGATAATTTCTTACCTAGTTAATAGAGACCCCACACAAGTGGATGCAATACTGGACCTGATGATTGCAAATACACATGAGCTTATCAGTGAAGACTGGAAGCTGCCAGTGATCATGCAGTGATCATGCACTGGTGCTGTTCAAGGTTCTGAGGAACATGGGACAAGCGAGAAGTATAACCAGGACACTAAATTTCAGGAAAGCAGACTTCCAGCTCTTCAAGGAGTTACTCAGCAGGACGCCCTGGGATATGGTCCTCAGTGACAAGGGAACAGAATAGAGCTGGAAAATATTTAAGGATGCTTTCTATAGAGTGCAAGAGCATTCAGTCCCCATATATAGGGAATAAGACAGGGAGTGGAAGAGACCAAAGTGGCTAAGTCGAGGTGTGCTTGACTCAGATCAAAGCGAAGATCAAGAGTTAACTGCACAGGCAGTAGAAGCAGGAACAGAGAACCAAGGAAGAGTATAAGGTTGCAGCCTGGTTGTTCAGGGATGAGGTCAGGAAGGCCAAGGCGCGTGTCGAGCTGAACTTGGCAAGGTAATAAAGACTAACGAGAAGGGCTTCTACAGGTATGTCAATCAGAAAAGGAATGTTAAAGCGTACCCCCACTGATGGTTGAAAATGGAGAAGGCTGAGGTATTCAACATTTTTTGCATCAGTCTTCACTTACAGCCATCCTTTTCACCCCTGCTGGGTCAATGGACAACAAGATGGGGCCCAGAGGGGTAAAGACTCTCCCAGTGTAGGGGAGATCAGGTTCGTGACCACCTGAGGACTTTGAAAATGTATAAAAGGGTATAAAAGATGACCCTGTGAACTACCGACCTGCCAGCCTCACCTCTGTGCCTGAGAAGGTCATGGAACAGATCCTCCTAGAAGCTATGATAAAGCACATGAAAGACAGGGAGGTGATTCAAGACAGTCAGCATGGCTTCACCAAGGGCAAATCCTGTATGACCAGACTCGTGGCTTTCTATGATGGGGTAACCACAGTTGTGGACATGAGAAAACCAGCAGATGTGATCTATCTGGACTTCTGTAAATCTTTTAATATGCTCCCCCACAACATTTTTCTCTCTAAATTTGAGAGTTATGGATTTGATGAGTGGACTTTTTGGTGGATAAGAAATTGGTTGCATGGTCCTACTCAGAGGGTAAAGCTCAACAAGCTGTGTCCAGATGGAGATCGGTGACAAGTGGTGTTCCTCAGAGATCTGTACAGGGACCAGTGTTGTTTAATGTCTTCAGCAATGATACAGACAGTGAGTTTGAATGCACCCTCAGCAAGTTTGCAGATGACACCAAGCTGAGTGGTGCAGTTGCCATACCAGAAAGATGGGATGTCATCCATCAGGACCTGGACAAGCTGGAGAAGTGGGCCTGTGTGAATCTCATGAGGTTCAACAAGGCCAAGAGCAAGGTCCTACACCTGGATGGGGGCAATCCAGAATTTTAATACAGGATGGGGAATGATGTGATTGAGAGCAGCTCTGCAGAGAAGGACTCAGGATTGTTGATTGATGAGAAGCTACCTTCCAGTACCTGAAAGGGGCCTACAAGAAAGCTGAGGAGGGATTTTTTTTTAAGGCATGTAGTGATAGGATTAGGGGGAATGGCTGTAAATTGGAGAGGGGCAGATTTATACTAGACATTAGGAGGAAATTCTTCACCATGAGGGTTGTGAGATGTGGGCACAGGTTTCACAAGGAAGTTGTGGATGCTTCATCCCTGGAAGTGCTCAAGGCCAGGGTGGCTGGGGCCTTGAGCAGCCTGATATAAAGGGATGTGTCCCTGCCCATGGCAAGACATCAGAACTAAATGAAATTTAAGGTCTCTTCCAACTCAAACTGTTCTACGACTCTACGAGTACAACGTATATTTTAAAGGGTGTTAGTAGTTTGTGCATATGTATGTTTGAATATGATGATGAGAAATGTTATGCTTATGAACATGAATAGGTTTTATTGGAAGTCCTGATATTCACAACATCTACTATAACACAAGAATAGATTATTTATGTTTTACTTTTTATAATAGTGCTAAATATTGTAAGCCTCTTAGTTTATACTCTTCTTCTTCTGTGATAGAGTTTTACTCTAGCTTTCTTCTTGGCTCCCTGACAAATTGTAAACAAATTTCAGTTCTTGCCTTTTCTCTTGCTGAAAACTTGTTAGCCATGGTGGAATTTTTATTTATTTATTTATTTATTTTCACTAAATGCATCTATTGAATCGGTCCAGTCTCCAGACTGATTAAAAAAATCCTTTGTTCAGTACACGGTCTGTTATCTCTAATCAGATTTAGAACAGATTTGAGGTTAAATATGCAATATACATGGTAACATATTCTAATTTAAGTTTCTGCTAATTCCAACATATGTCAATGACAGCAAAATATAATGATATTCATGCTCTTGCAAGTCATTCTTCTACGCAGAGATTTAGTGTACAAGTATGGCTGCTGTTAGAAGTTTTAGGCATAATTCTTTATATTTAATTGTGAGTTTATTTTATTCCTAAATTTTTATTGTCAACAAACTGACAGCCTGGGCAACAGCACTGAGTTTACATTAAATTACACAGAGTTTAAGTTACACAGAGTTTACATTACATAGCCTATGTTGTTTATATTTATATATGCTGGTAGGGGAAAAGAGAGGAATTGTATATTTTTAAAGACCTTCCCGGTTCTCAGACACATTATTTCTGGTCTTATTGACCTCAAGTAAATAGAAGTATAGATGCGCACACTGCTGCTTCATATTTCCCACTCTGAGGATACTGGATGTAAGTTTTGGAAGAAATTGCCTTAGTTTCTATTTTATAGATTACTCAGGATGATTGTCAAAATGCTTCAGCAGTGCCTGCTTACAATATCTATTGTCATCAAGATTTGAGCATTTTACTGTTGTCTTGCAGTTGCTTTAGTAGAAGATCATGTTTCAGTAATATCAAAGTCCAGTTTAGCAATTAGTGAATACAAACTGGTGTGGTTGTGAAACCTTGACTTATTTCTCTGACCACTGTGACTTTTGTAAAGCTATAATATGTTCTCATGTTTACTTAAAATGAGTTAAATATGAACAGAAAGGTGAAAAATTAGCCACAGCTGTGGTTTCTTTCTTATTTTTGAGATTGAGAATGCAGAACCTGACTAAGCATGCTCTTTGGCTCCAGAAGGTGGATAAAATGAAGCTCTAGAAGATCTGAGATCTTCGTAATCTTTCAATTTTTTAGTTTTGGAGAATAGTTTGTGTTTAGGGAAGAACTATTATAACCATTTAATAGGCAGACTGCTGAGATTCAGTGGGCCATATATTTGGAAGAGCTGGAAAGCATACACTTAACTTCCCTACTGAGGAACTAGCAAAGTTATTCCTTTCTTTAATATAAGTTGAATGTTTATGTTTCAATGCCAGAAATAAAATTTCTTCTGTTCACATGTGCAAGGTCAGACTACTGTTTAGCATTTCAGCAGATGCCATACTACAAGCTCTGCCAGAGTCTCCAGCAAAATACAGCAGAATTTGTTTGTTCTCCTGGTTGGTGGGAAAGAGAGGTTCATCTCTTCATTCAAGTCTAAAGGACATCTCTAAGCATCTCTAAACATCCACCAGGGACAAAAATAGAAGACAAGTCTGCAGAGCACTAGTGTTTAGGAGGTTTTTGTCAATGTCTCCTTTAGAAACTTAAGTGATATGAAAGTTCACATGCTGCAGGACTATATGCATCTACAGATCTAGTTGTCACTTGAGCAGTACCTGAAGAATCTCAGTGACATCTCAGTGTTTGTGTTCGGCATGTAGGTAATACTGAATTGAGCTGTAAGTCTTTTGCCAGAGTAGGGTAGAAGTCAGTTTTCTATACTGTTCCCTCTAAAAAATTTTCTAGCTTCTCTCTTTTTTACAGATATTACACCTTAAGTATTTATAGGACTGGTGTCAGCAGCTGATTTTTTGCTACTCAGATGGTTTGCCTTAAATAATTTGGTTTTGAATGTTAAGACTGCAGCAGAACAGCGACCTTAAGCACCTTATCTCACCCTCACAAGTAGCCTGGCTCTGTTTTCAGAGAGGTCATGCTACAATCTGGCTGGTAGGAAGAGCAAAGGCAGAACGATACCTTAGACTCACTTCGGACCCCAGAATGCCCTAAGCCTCCCTGAACTTGGTTGCAGAACCTTCCAGAGAGAGCATGGTACAAACCCACTGGGAATCGGTTCCCCTTTGGGACTTCAACATACAAATAACACTTGTAAGATAGAGTGGAGAGTTCCCTGTGATCCTGGGAGAAGAAAAAGAGCATCCGGAGCCCAGATAGTGTCTTTGCACCAATACTAATCTTATTCCTAAGATTGCCTGTACAAATAAATCCTTTTTGGCATTGTTTTGCCTTAATTTTCCCCAATGTGTACTGAACCCACACATGTTATGAGGAGATCCAGGTTCTTACTCCAGTGATCCCTGGACTGTATAGGTTTGAGTTGTGAAAACAGACTACAGTAGGCAACAAGTCCTATTCCACTATACATTTGTAATTAAAAGACACGTGATTATTCAGACAATGTTTTCATGTCATACTTTCAGATACAGTTTCTTGTACCACTGTGTACCCTACTAATTTAGAGATAAAACTGAAAACACTCCAGAGCTATTAAACCAGACTGTTTTTTTTACTCATCTTAATATTTTAATAATTTTGCCACTATTTATTGACAAAGTGCTTGTTACGCTACCTAGAGAAAAATGATACTAAACCAGTGACTGAAGTCTTGAGCTGACAATTTAATATATTTTAAAATAACAAAAATCCTTCCTTAATTACATATTTATTTGATGTCAAGTTATCTTCTGTATGGTCTAATTCCTAAGGAAAAAAAATATTTTGTTTTTTCCTTATGCTGTTTGTCATAGGGCAACCCTGACAAGTGGTCTGTCTGGTGACAGAGTACTCTGATTGCTACCAGCTGTGCATAGTATCCTTTGTTGCAGTTTCTCTGTAGATGCTCTCTTTTTGATTTTTCAGGGTTGCTGTGCATAAGAATCTGTGTTTATTGGAATTTGCTTTTGGAGAAGATAATTTTTATGAAAACCTGAAAAGAAAATCACATTTTTCTATGGTAGTCTACCAAAAAAAAAAATGTGGCATTGTATCTAAGCTATTTTTATCACTGATACACTCTGACACCAAAGGGATTAATATCATGCTTTATAGTGTGACAAATGATCTTAAGGTTGGGATTCCCTTGCGGTGAGAGAGATGGCTGCCAGAGCAGTCAGAGAAGGCTCAGTGCAGAACAACTCTGCACCCTGTACAATATATGTGGGCATGGAAAAATTTCTGACTCGTCAGGTACCTAGTGCAACTGGCATTATTGTATTTGTTAATTAGATACTTTCTTCCTTTGTGACTTTGTTATGTTTGTGTTCATTAATATTTTGCTACTGAGGGTCCATATTCTCAAAAAAAAAAAAGTCAGTCTCTAGCAATTCTCCTGATACAACTGAATTTTTGCCATGCTTGTATCTCATGCAGAAATTAAGGACGTAGTAATACATCAGATCTAGAATGTTCACTTGAATATTGGTGAGCTTGAGAAAGTAAACAGAACTTTATAAAGAAGAGAGAAAAATACACTGCATGTTTGCAATGAAGACACCCTAACCACAAGCATTCATTCAGATAAGAAAAAAAATCTTTCATTGGATTGATTGGTTTCTTTTTAAAGTTAATGATTTAACATGGCAAAAGGTGATCATCTCTCTTCTACTACTACCAATTGATGTCGTGATGATGGAACTGAGAGTAGCGCAGGCAGGATTCAGCCTTACTGTGACACACACAGTGTAAAAACAAGAATAAAAATGACAGTATTCATATGATATTGTTAACTATATAGGCTAGTTTCTTAAGAGCAATGAAATAAAGTGATGATATTCTTCTGAGGAAAATCTCCTGACTTAAAGTTCTGATTAGCAGAAAAGGCAAGGAAAAAAACACAAAAATCAGAAAAATAGTTATTAGAATGTTTTCTTGCACGGCTATTGTATACAGATTATTCTGAATGTCCTTCGTTTTCAGTACAGGATAATATTTCTTGCTACTGACCCTTCTGAGAAAATTTGTTTTCTATGGTACACATTTTGTAAGACATGAATTAGTACAGTTTCAGAACAGCAGAACATTAGTTCCTCCAGATGTGATGAAAGCAATGGCTCATAGGAAAAGAACCTATGCTTTTGAGGAAGATGTAAAAGATGAAATGTGAAATATTTTGCACATCTTTGCCACTGTCAAGTTAATTGGAACAACATGTTTATTACACAATATACATGCTTCTTCCACATGTTAAAAGGACTATTAAACAAAGCATTCATGTTCTTTGGGGACATCATCTGAGTGTTGGAGTAGGAAGGCTGGAATTACAGACCAGAGAATAAATCACACTGCGTCTACTTCAATAATAATAGCTAGATAACAGATAAATATATTTATTTTGATACATTCATTGAATCTTTTTGACAGAGCTACCATTGTCATCGTTATCCCTGTACTTTTTTTATGTTGTTCCTGGAGAGTTTACACATTCTTGGAATTTATTTATAACTAGATATTATTTTCTTAAAAGCTTCACCAACCATATTTGTACTATACATAGTTTGTAATAATCAGAAGAAGAATTACAAAATCAAGATCAAATGGTGATGGCTAGTATTAATTTGAAATGTACCCATAGCTTATTCTTTCTGTTCCCTCCACAGGTGTTTGAAAATACTTTTCTAATTCATATAGTTGTGTTTATAAGGTCATACCTCAAAACTCCTAAAAAATATCACTCTCATATGGATTTTTACTTACTGATTTATTAGAATCTTGTTTAAAAAATTATAAATTTGGCTTGATTTAACTGTGGATTCAAAAAAATTAACAGAGTTCAGAATGTTTTCTTTTATAAGGCTCAGTTTCTTCTTATATATTTTGCTTCAGTTTAAAATTATAGATACAGAATAGATTTAGTGTTATGCTTTGATTTTGTTACTGTTTAGCAGTCTGCTTAGCTAGGAATATTTTTTCCTGTTCTAAATAGGCAGAAGGTAATTATAGATATTTATAACATTGTTAACTAATTCTTTAGTCAGTATTCAAAACAAGAGAAGATTGCAGATTTGGTTTTGAATTTAGTAAGGCTCCTCTTCGTGCCAAATAAGATGGATCATACCTACAGAACAATGTTGTTTTGTATAGTGCATCACTGGGTTTCATCAATAACGGGGCAGAAGGGCTTCTTACATTGGACATTTGTCTCTGCATCAAAAAAAGGATCACTTAATTGCATCTGCCTTAATGATTTTGCAAGATCTCCCTGAAACTAAGTATGGTCTTCCTTATTGTATGGAGGAAGGAGAAAAGAATTAGATTTCTTTCCCTGCACACTATAATATTACATATTTCATATGAAGTGTTTAAATAATTATGGGTAGAAATACTTTCTGGCAAAAGAGTGGGTCTTACATATTCTGTGAGTATAGCAGTTACCAAACTATATAACACACAATAATTATCAATGATTTTTCCTCTGCTCTGTTTTGAACATGGTCCACTTTTCTGAATGCTCTCCAGGAAAGTCTTGTTGTTCATGAAGATAGAGATTTTGATGAATGAATACTTGGTACATATAATGTACCTTTTTCATGACCTAGACACCTAGTTACTCATCACTGAAATGATTCTAGCACTCGGGGCAGAGAAGAAAACAGTTTTAGGGAGCCTTTTCAGAGAAGCGTATATTCTTAGAGACTGAGGGCAGCAATTCAGAGGAGGATCCAAAATTGATCAAAATTGACACGAAAAATATGCCTAAAATGAAGAAAAAAAGACAGGCTGGAGATAATGGCGATGTTAAGAGAGCTCTTAGTCACCATGTGCATTAATACTTAACTTCACAGTCCTGCACTTTGGTTTGGGTTGATAGACATGTCTGCCCTTAGTAATCTTAGCTGATTTGGGAAGAAAATTTCCATACATATCCTGGAAAACTTATAGTATTCCTGTAGTTCAGTCTAGAGATATTTTTATAGTATTGACAAAAAACACAAAAAGATTTGTTGGAACTTGAAGAAATAACATTTAATTATAGTCAATGCTGGTAACTTCCACACCATTATCTGCAAAGAAGCCTGCAATGTTCTGTGGCAAAACAAAAACTCTCAGCAAAATGATTTATTCTTCTTTTCTCACCCTTCCTTTCACCCCTGACTCCTGTCCCCACCCTTCCTGTCATTTTAATATCTCATGATAGGATCCAGAGAATGCAATTTAAATGCAATTTGTAGTGAATCCCTGGTAGTATTTCCACTAACAGAATTTCTGGTAAATACTTTCTAAGGTCTGTCCTGCTCTTGCAAAGTAGGAGATGAGTATGACTGTTTTTCCGTAGTGACTGGTCCAGATTAGCTATTACCATGTCTTTCATGTCTTTCAGTTAAGAAGACAAACAGGACAAGCTGATGTTTCTAGTTAAGATCACGCCAAACTCAATCTTTGAAAGCTTTCCAGGTAGATAGGGAACTCTGTTGACACAGAAGAGATGTAGATTTTCAGAGACCATGTGTTTTCTTCATCTCAATCTCGTTCAGTGTAAAATCATCAGAAATCTTTATACTTCAGATGTCAGATAGGTTCTGACACATACTATAATAACAAAAAATTTTATCCTTGAGATTTTTACATTGTTTGTTGTTAATTTTGTCTTATATGTGAATGTCTACACTTGCATGTGTATTGCATTATTTTCCTTCTTTCCCATATAAATGAGGTTATTTTAGTTGTTATGGATAAAAATCGTACTTAGCAAGCTTCTTGGTATGTGTGTTGATTATTAGCAATTAAGTATTTTTTACTCAGCAGCACTATCAGAGTTAGTTGGTTTAAACATAAATTGTTCAATTATTTTTGTTTCAAAATTCAATAAAATCGTAGTACAGAAAGGTAGTAATATTGTAAAAATCTGATGGATATTCAACACTATATAATTGTAGACTGAGAAACAATGCAGCAGTACTGATTATCTGATTTATAATGAAAGACAGCTTGCGAAGTTAATCTTAAGTGTATGAAAAGAGATTAGCAAAACAACTCAATTGTTTTAAATGTTGATTATGCATGTCATTTTGACAAAAATGGCTTGCACTTAGGGAGTCATGATCCAACTCTGGCATTTTACCTGAAAGGAGAGAAGTAGCATACAGAACAATCGACCAATTTTTGCTTCTTTGTAGAAGAGAAATGGATAATTCAGCATTAAGATGAACACAGCTGTTTTTTCAACAATAGTGTCACATGAAAAGTAACAGGTTACCTTTAAAGAGTGAACGTGATTTACACAAAAGTCAAGTAGCTAATGTATTCATACTCTTTCTACCAGAAAGAGATTTTTTTTTCACAGATAAATATTCCTGTAATGAGTGCTGTACATTTACAGTGTGTAATTGTAAGAGAAATTCTTGTGGTGTCTTTTGCAAGCACACATTCAGCTTCTCCTTTGGTCGCCATGGTGAGCCTCTTTGTAGTAGTAAAACCCAACACTGTTATGTGAGGTATGGAGGATGGAAGTAGGGTAAAATACAAGCAAACAGTTTATGGGTCTTGCTACTTCTGCTGTTCCATGCAATATGTAATTCCTGTAGAATTTTTCTCCTACTGACCCATGTGTATGTGTATCGATGCATTTGAAGATATATGCTGGGGAACATGCTTACTCAATGACAACATTATCCTGATCAGAGAGGTAATCTACTGCAAACTCTTCTCTGCATAATGAGTTTTTCCTTCTTCAAGCTGGTCACTCCGTGTTTGCATGTGGATGATGACAGGTGATGTATCTCCGACAAACTCTAACGAGTGTGCACAGTGTGGAAATGAATTTGCTGTGATAGTATGAAAACATGGAAAAGTAGAGTGGAATCTAGTCTGTCACCTTTCATGTTGATGAACCTCTGATATTTCCCTTAAAGGGCTATGATCTACATTATTCTGCAGTATGAGTCCCATTTACACCCCAACTTTACATTGTAACCACAAACTGTTCTTCTAGTGGTTTTGTTTCAGACACAGGAAGTAGTGCTAACATGCACTTGTGGTCTGCTAAACACTTTTTTTAGTAGAAAACCCACAAATAGGAAGAAGTCTGTCAGCAAATATAATTTTAATATTTCAACTTAATTTTTGAACTGGAGTTTAAATTACCTGGGGAAAAATACAGCTGTGATAACAGCATTTGCATGTGCAGTGAAAGATTTTGTTAGCACTTTTAATTTTAAAAGATTTTTAACAGGTATAAATTAAAATTGTTTTCAAGACAATATTTGTTATTCACAATTAAAATGAAATTGACATATTGAATAGAAAGGTGACAGTGGCAGAAAAGAGCAGGGAGGCACCAAGAAGCAATCAGTCCTGGAGTGATGTTTGTTTCACTTTAACAGCTGAAAAATAATTATAAAAATTAAAATAACAAAAGTGCCTATTTGTACAATGGTTTCGTTACAGCGTCTTAGGAAACAAACCCATATTTAACTCTGATAAATCAGCACATAGAATGGCTGTTTTCTTAAGGATGTTTTTCATTATTAAAAAAGGATTATCTTTGGTCTTGCCACTTTTCAAGCAGTAGTTGAAAGGTTGTATTTATCGAAAGAGGTTGGAAAGAGGTGAGATAATTGGGTAGAAAGTCAAGAAAAGTTTAGAATGCATGAAGATGAAATAAACTAGGAAAAATAAAATGTAAACATTAATAGAAAGAATCTTAAACTTTGTGGTAAAAAAGAGTGAAAACTATATGAAATAATGTGTAATAGCTGGAGAATATAGTGCAAACCTAAAAAAAAGCAGACAAATATACAGATATCCAAATATCCAACTATGACAAAGCCATAAATAGAAAACCATAAAAAAGATGCAAGGAAAAATGTGTATATGAAAGCCAGAAATAAAATAAAGACTACATAGCATTTTCATTTTAATACTTTCTCTAGAAGGCATTAGAACTGTAATAGTCCTTGCACTTATTATTCCAGAACTAATCGAAGTCTTAGTGCCCTGGATCTGGGACTTTGAAAAAAATGATTAGAACTTTTTGGGTTTTCCTGGTGCAAAGCTCCTCCGAGACACATTTCAGTTTCTGAAGCTCACTCTGTGGATTGTGGTGCTGGCTACTCAAATGTAGCGTGAGAAAACTGGCAGATTTTTGGAAGAGTTAGAAGTCTATCTCTCAATCTCCCCTTTAGAACATACAGACTTCTTGTTTTCCTGTTTTTTTAGTGGGTGCTGCAATCCCTCACCTTCAAGTGATACTAATGTGGATCCCTCTGGTTCTGCTAATAAACAATATCTGAAGAACCTCATGCCTTATAGCAGAAATGCTATGCATTCCTATTCTAAAATTAAGAGGAACCTCATAGGCATGCTAGACTGAGCAGAAGATGAAATTGGGAAGAGTATGTGAAGTAAAGTATTACATTACTTTGCACAGAAATGTTACAGAGCTTTTGGCATTGGATTTCATTTAAATCGTTCAGTAAGGCTGTGTTTATAGCTGTATAACCAGATAATGAAAAGTTTTGTTAAGACTGTAAGTAAAGTTGAATTTTGTGTTCAAGATTTGTTTGTATGTAAGGCAGATGAGAAAGACTGGTTTAATTACTTTTGCAGAGAAAATTCGTTCTTCTCTTTGAGAAACCTTAAAACTTACTTTGGATAATTCATACACAGAAGTAAGTAATAAGAAGGGGATTCATTTTATCAAGTGTCTTTAAGTCTGTACTCTTGCTCTCACCTTGTTTTTTCGTTGGAAACCTGGTGTTACTAAAGCAGGCAGCCTGTTGTAGCCAGAAAAGTAGTTTCATAAAACAAGGTAGTGGTAATGATGTCTGTGAACCCCGTGGAGATAGCTTGAAAACCCTGACAGTTGCTTAATAAAATTAAGATTTTCTTTTTTCTTGGAAATCTTTTTGTTTCACTAATTAGACAGATTTTTTTTTATACAGTGATGTAACACATCGTTAAAACTTACATCTGTGTTGTGGCATTTTAGTTCCAGGCTCTGTGTTCCTGATCTGTTTATTTACCAAGAACAATTACCCTTTTAGGTAGTGTTATATATCCTCACTAGCTGAAATACCCCTTGGAATTTGAAATAATTAAGTATTCTATCATACTGACCACAAGCCTTACCCGATAAAAATCTAAGCATTAACTAAAAGGTAGAGTTTGTTCTACAGGAAAGGTTATTATGTGTCACTGAGTACCACAAATGGCTTTAAAATGAGCTAATTTTTCCATTTCTCTTAACTCAAATAATCAGTAGATGTGGTCACTAGGTCTACCCACTGTTAAGCATGTTTTTGTCCACTGCAAACTACAGTGTAAAAAGAAATGAGATTTGGAGCGGGTCCTCATCCCACAAATAGAGTTAACGCATCCAGATTTGGAAAATGATGGCAGTAATATTCTCTTAGCAAAGCTGGAGCTTAGCCCTGTTATACTTGTTAAAAAGCCTATTCATACAAATTAAATCCATTCCATATCCTGGCCTCTGATGACAGCTCCATTTTTTTTCTTGTCTGGTTTAAATTACCTCAAGTCTGCATCCAGAAAGAATTCATCCCTTTCAAGAGACTTCTCCAAGCCTATAATAAATTCACACGAGTTGTCCCATCAATGTAGTGAATTTGCATTATTATTTCATTATGAGAAGGAAAGAAAGAGGATTAGATCTCTTGCAGCACTGGCAGTGCCTGATTTAGCCTGAACACAAGATTAAAGCTGGCATTTATGACTTTAACTATCAAAGAAAACTAATTGTAAATTGAGAGCTGTGGATTACTATGGCTTTTGCTGCTAAACCATTTTTTCCCGTATTTATCACAGGACTAAATACAGACAATACTACTGTCTGCATTTAGCTTTCAGTTACCTGAAGCCTGTTCATGCAAATGAGAATTGATCTAGATTTTCAAATTGAAGGCTGTATGTAAAATTTAGCTTCAATCATGCTGTAAAAACCATGAAAAAAGGTGACACAATCTGCAATATCCGTGACACAGCATTTTGTACTGTCTCACTCATAAATACCCTCTGCTTGTAGTGTCTGCCTGGTTAATTTGTTTCACATGAATGCTACTGAATAAGCAAGTTATTTAAACTACCTTCTCACAGGAGGTATTTTCCTTTGTCTTTTACAGTTATTCGTATGTTGCTTGCACAGATTTTTTTACCTCTAAAACAATATGCATCATAGTTTAATAGATTGCTTAGAATCATAGAATTATTAGGTTGGAAAAGACTTTAGAGATCATCAAGTCCAACCGTACCTGTCTACTATTAAATCACGTCCCCAGGCACCCCATCTACCTGCCTCTTGAACACCTGCAGAGATGGTGACTCAACCAGCTCTCTGGGAAGCCTGTTCCAGTGCTTGGTAACTTTTTCTGAGAAGAAATTTTTCCTACTGTCCAATCTAAACTTCCTCTGACACAGTTTCACACCATTCCCTCTTGTCCTATCCCCTGTCACTTGGGAGAAGAGACCAACACCCACCTTTCTGCAACTTCCTTTTATATATCTGTAGGCAGTGACAACGTGTCCCCTCAGTCTCCTCTTCTCCAGGCTGAACAACCCTAAAGACCTACGAATATTTAATTTGCCTAGCAGGTCTGTAAGCATTTCCTCTTGAATTAAGGGACCTTTGTTCTGCTCTTCCTCCCTGTCTACTGACTAGTGAGGTTGAGTATCCAGGGAACATCTCACTTTAGTATTACAGACTGAGGCAAAGAAGGCATTAGGCACCTCAACCTTATCCTCATCTTTTGTCACTATTGTTCCCCTTGTGTCCAGTACAGGATGGAGTTTTTCCTTGGTCCATCTTTTGTTACTGATATATTTGCAGAAAAAGTTTTTATTATCTTTCACAGAATGGCCCAATCTAAGTTCTAATTGGTCTTCAGCCCTTCTGATTTTCTGTCTACAAGATCTCACTTCATCTTTGTAGTCCTCATGAGTTGTCTGCCCCTTCTTCTAAAGTTCCTATTTTTTTCTTTTTTCCTGATTTCCAGATCCTTACTCAGCCAGGCTGGTTTTCTTCCCCAAGGCTCATTTTCTGGCACAAGGAGATGTGCCATCAGGAATTCCTTCTTAAAGAGCATCCAGCCCTTGTGAGCTCCCTTGCCCTTAAAGACTGTCTCCCATAGAACTTGATTGAGCCGCCTTCTGAACAGATCGAAGGCTGCCCTCTGGAAGACCAAGGTGGCTGTTCTACTGACCCTTCATCTTGCTTCTCCTAGAACTGAGAATTCTATCATCTCATGATCACTGTGCCCTAGGCGTCCTCTGACTGACACATCTCCCACAAGTCCTTCTCTGTGAACAAACAGCAGGTCCAGTGGGGCACATTCTCTAGTCAGCTTGCCCAACAATTTTGTCAGGAAGTTGCCTCCCACACACTTCATAAACCTCCTAGACTATTCCCTCTCTGCTTGTATAAAACTGCTAGCAGACATCTGGAAAGTTAAAGTCTCCCACAAGGACAAGGCAATCATGAGACTTCTCCCAGTTGCTTATAGAATAACTCATCAGAGTCCTCATCCTGGCTGCGTGGTCTATAGCAGACTTCCACAACCATATTTGCCTTATTAGGTGAACCTCTGATTTTTAGCCATAGGCGTTCAACCCTATCATCACTGTCAATGAGTTCGAGGCTGTCAAAACTCTCTCTAACATTGAGGGCTACCCCACGACCTCTCCTTGCTCACCTATCCCTCCTGAAGAGTCCGTAGCTATCCATAGCAGCACTCCAGTTACGTGAGTCATCCCACCACATTTCTGTGATAGCAACTCTATCATAGTTCTCCTGCCTTGCAATAATTTCTAATTGCTTTTGTTTATTACCTATGCTGCGTGCACTGCTGTAGATGCACTTCAGCTGGGC
The DNA here is from genome assembly GCF_017976375.1 of Cuculus canorus. Classification (NCBI taxonomy): domain Eukaryota; kingdom Metazoa; phylum Chordata; class Aves; order Cuculiformes; family Cuculidae; genus Cuculus; species Cuculus canorus. The sequence goes on along the minus strand of NC_071441.1, from coordinate 32,616,307 downwards.
TGTTGATCGTGCTACCCTACTAGGGGGAACAGTCTTAATTCCTAAGAAACTACTCACTGAATTATCTAACCCTTCTGTGGTGCCATCTGATGTGCTGTTCCTCACTTCCTGTGAGGTGACAGACCAAGGGTCATCCCCCACACACCATCCGTCAGAAACTGGAGTGACGCTCCCAGACTTTTTTTGATCAAGACTTATTACATCTCCCTTCCCCTTCACACCTAGTTTAGCTTATACATTTATAGAGAAAGGAGTCTTTGAGGCTTCTGAATAGAAGTTATGATAGTAACAAGTTTAATGTACTTTGCTGGAATATGACTACAGGAGTACTTTCTCCTTTCTACTTTCTCTTTTTTCCTTTGGCCTTGGAATGGATTTCAGATAGGAAAACTAGACATATGGAAAGCAGTAAATTCTGGATGTTGCAAGGGATGCAAGCAACAATTTTTAACCTTTTCTTGAGTTAGTATTGGTTGAAAGCTAGCGTATATCTACTGGTGCCTCTAAATTTTCAAAAGAGACATGAAGAAAAAAACAAGAACAAGAAATATAAAATCTGTGAAAAAGTATATATGGAATAACATTATGAGGTACTACAGTAGAAGAGTTATGATCAACTAACAGTCATCTATGAGACAGAAATAAATGCTTTTTCACAGTAATGTATAAACATTCATTGCCTCAGAATTCCATTGTGACCAAATATAACTGGTTTACAAAAAAGTTAACTTCATTAGTGACCTCTAATATGACAGTTCTAGGTGTAACCCTTGGGCCAGCAATCCCTATGTCTCTTGTTAGTGGACCTGGAACAGCTGTTGTCATGCTGTCAGCATGTTTCTTGTATTCTCTCCCTAAATACTTGCTGGATACTGTGAAAGGTGGGAGATGTGAAAACAGATTTTTTTGTTTGACAGTTTAGTGTAATAGTCACAGTTTCCAGAAGGAGGAAAATAGTGACAAGGGGCTTAGTAGGACTGATAATGTAGCAGAAGCAATAATATTTGGTGTAGCAATTAGGAAAACTTTTTGGGCTTTATTAGCCAAATAAATAAATGTAGTTGATGGCAACAGGCAAACCAAAACAAAAGCATAAATTAAAAAAAAACTCCTTTGAACGTAAGCTACAATAAGCGATCCTACCCTGATTTTTTTTAATCTAATGACTATTGTTTTCCATTGTTCATTCAGTTACCTTAAAGGATTTAGGCCTTAGATAAGGTTTCCCTGTCTGTGATAAAATATTTTATGACTGAGACCAAAATGGAAAACCAAGCCCAATCCAAACAGCAATAGACTCAACAGGAATACAAATAAATATGTTCTGTAGCTACTGACCAAATTATTAAAGGATTCAGCCTTAGCTCTGGAAAATTTTACACTGCTTTTTTGATAAAAGACAAAATACATATCCATTCATTTGTATGGTGATTAAATCGAGATTTCCCATTTCAACACATTTGGAGAATGTAGCTCCAGATGTATTTGATTAGAAGAGTCTACTTGAAGTTTTGAGCTGCTTTACATTCAGTCCAAATTCAATTTTTTTCTAAGTTTTATTTAAAAATTCTGATTTGTGTGCACATCTCTACTCTCTGCATCTCATTGTGAGTATAGTTAACTTAGGCCACAGCACCAATAATCTGTGTTTGCAGGATGTTATCTGTTTCTTGTGAAATGGCGTGTGCTGCTTCTAATCAAGGGGGCTGATGAGTGAATCCACTTAGATGCAAACTAGTTTTAAGTGTTTTCAGATCAGGTTTAAGGCATTTAAATGGGTATGATCCCTAGATCAGTAAAATGAATGCAAGTTAGTTTAGGTAGAAATTCGCATTGACAGGATGCAAATGGTGACAGAATAACTCATACTGTAGAAGAAATAGATTTCTTGAGGATTACACAATTGCAAAGTTTTTAAAGGTTGCCACAGTATAATAGATTGATGTAACCTAACTCCATAGATTTCAGGTATTCTAGATAAACACTTTCCTGATTCAAAGTGTTACACTTCTGAAAACAATAAAGATGGAATCATGAAATAGTAACATGGTTGTAAAATCAAATAAAAACAGTAAGACCCAGTAAGGTATTCAGATGCTATGCTATAAGTTTGCATAAGATCTAATGGGTGAAACTCTCAATACCTGTCTACTAGGTCATTCATATACTTACTTTCATTTCCTGAGTGATATCTCAGTTCTGGTCTAGTGAGATAACACCTATGATTCAAAGCCAATTTTTTTTGTTCTGTGGAAGGGCTCCTCCTCATTTTCCTAGAGGCTAGATCTGGACCATATGATTGTTTGTACAAATGGAAGGGAGGAGAGGAAACAGCCATATCACTTTCTGACGTCATTCTCTCCTCAGGGTAGAGTACCCTTTAATGCTTTCAAGAGTCATATGATGAGAATGTTCTTTGCCATGAGAAATAAAAGAATAAATAGTTGCGGGTGGGTTTTTTTGTGTGGTTTGTCTTTGTTGTTTGGTTTTTTTTTTCCAGTAGAACACCTAACACTATTTTTTGTTTTATCAATTTTCATTTCCATTTCCGGCTAGGCAGCCTTTTCTTCAACTGCCTTGCCAAAAACCACAATGCCTCCAGGAACTCAGACACTCTGATGGTTTCATTCTGAGGTAACTGGTAGCTGTAAAACTACTTTAGCTTATTTAAAGGATTTAATTTTTCCTGGAGAATCTACTTCAGTACTTTATAGTGTCAATCCAGTACTTGAAGCCTGTTAAATAGGCTTTCTTACCCTCTATACATGTATCAAGCATGTGCCTGATGATAAAGAACTAGTGGCAGCAATAGTAAGTCTTATTTTCCAGATTTTTCCCTAAACCACTAAATATATGTTTTCTTAACTTCAGTAGAACCCATTGAGAGTGTGTCAGCAAAATGAAATGAGATTCAGGTCTCAATTTTTCTGCAAGACAAATACATTAAAAAATTATGATCACAAGTGAATGTCCACAAATGAAAATGTTCCTGTGCTTTAGAAGCATGAGTTCTAACAATAAATTACAGAAGTTATCTCATATTAAAAATATATCTTACAGAGCTATTTAAGTGACAGATTATCAACACTTTTGATCTTCTTGAGACATTAACATTTTTCCTACTAAACCGTCCAAGTATACTGTTTCAATATTGTATTTCATAAAATACAGACAACTTGGTGAAAACAGTGAATACTATAGTGACTAAGAATTCAGTCAGAATTAAAAGTTGTGATTCTATCTCATTGACAGAGACAGGAGTAGCATGAACTCATTTGCTAGAGAAAATGCCAGTGATGTCCAAACAGCCATATTGGCAGCAGGCATTTTGGATCCATTTTCTGACTGTGTTTGTAATGGATGCCCAGTGGCTGTGTGCAGCACTGCTCCAGTAGTGCTTACCTTCACTGGATGAGCTACTGTAGATCTTATGTTGCCTGTAAAAGGCATTTCATTTTTCAGCTCATAAACCTGCTGTTAGGAGATCTGACAAGAACCAAAAGCAAGTTTCAGGGGAGGATTAGTTGATTGCTGCTAATTATTACTTCACTTTAAAGGCAAGATGATTAGACTTTCAGCAGAATATGAAAAAAACCCAGTCTTGATCAGCCCAGAATTAATTAAAAGAAAGGCAAAAATGTAGCAGGGGGCTCACTTTCTACTTCAAAATAAGGTTAACACTGTAGTGCTGAAGAAAGGTATGTACCATAGAACTAAATAGAATATGTGATTACAATGAAGTATTTGGAAATTGTCTTTTATTATTGTTGTATTTTATTAAACTTTGTTCCTCTGTTCTTCTTTGTAACATGATATCAGTGAAGGAATTTTAGAATGCAAATTTTGAATAATTAAACCCCAAATATTAATTTATTCACATTCTTTGAAGAGATAGTATAGTGACTTACCTTGCACAGTGCAAAATGTCAGAGAGTATGTATACAGCATCTCAGACACAAATACCAGAAATTCACACTGAAGATAAAAGGCCAACCTTTGTGAACTGTAGAAGATCTTTGGACTGCGGCTAGCGTAACTGAAATCAGCCATGGGCAGACTGTTTTCTCTGTCAGTCTGTGTTTCTGAACCAGGAACAGAAGATGGTATCACAGAAATGTATTTTAATAATTGTGTCTCAAAGTGGCACAGATCATGGTTTTTAAGTCTACATCAAAAAGAAATTGTTGTTCTCTGACAGGCTTTACAAGCATGAAACTCTTTCTTCGTCCTTTTCTGTCTTTAGTTGAAAAGAACTCACATCTTTGTTTTGATCCCTTTTGTCTTTACAGGAAAACATCCCTAAGGGTTGGGAATATTTGTGAGGAGAGTGTCATGAGTATTATACAACATGTAATATTTTTCCTACATGACAAGGCTAATAATTCCTAGAGTTACCTGTTTCTGAGGCTGCTTTTTTGTGCTGCATTCTGATGAGATCATAGCTACTAGCTGGAGACACCTATTTGCTGATCTGAAATCCAAATGAACAGTGACGGGAAGCACTTATCTGAAATTCTTTGTGCTCAGCTCTTTGAGAGATTAATATAAAGCTACTAGCCATGAAAGGAACATTACTACTATGTTTACTGCTTGTGGGGACTCTCATCATGCTTCCTAAAATAAGATTTCTCGAACTTTCTCTCAAGCCAAAAAAAACCTGAAGTTTTTCCTCTAAGAACTCTGCAAGTTCTTCATTTGTTCTTAGGACATAAACTGTCACTCCCAGCATTTGTTTAAGAAAACCATTGTATACCTGTTTGTAAAAGCTCAGGAAATTTTAATTAGCACAATGCTGATATGACATGATGCTAAGAGTCTTGAAAGCACCAAGTATATTAAGAATTTGCATAAGCTAAAATTATTTTTTTCTTCTTTTTTTCTTCCAAGTGAGATGCTTTAGGACACTTTTACAAAATTTTAGTGGCCATTTCTAGCATTCCTAAAGCTTTCTTAACCACCCTGATTGATTTTTATGGTGGTACATTCAGTATTTTTCCATTTACAGTATTTGCAAATTCTTTCTTTTCTTCTGTCACGTATATTGCCACAGTGAAAATAATTGTATTCTGAAGACATTGAAATTATTTTACAGTACGCCTTGTGGGTGGCTGCAGGCTGTCAAAGATGTACAAGGCAATTCACAGAGAGGAGAGAAAATAAATAAATTTAGACTGGGTTTCTGGCGATCGAAAATTGCAGTTTCCCTGCAGGTGCCAAAACATCTAGTCCTACTGACACATTCAAGATGAAACTATAAATGTACTTTTAGTTGTCAAACAGGAAAGCAATATCTGAATGAAAACTTTGTGAACTCGTATATGACCAACGTTCTCTCCTCCTCACTCCACTAGACATATGTCCACGATACAAGATAAGCGGCCTCTGGGACTTGGTTGTGAGCTGTGAAGTGAAATGAATTATATGACAGAGTAGGCACTGGAGACTTGGCAGTCTCAAATTCCACTGGAACATGGGTTAGAAAGTTGTTCATTGCCTTTGTTGTGTGTTTCCCTGTTAGCCTCCAGCAGGCTCGTTCTGACACTATAAAGTCCGTCCAGCGCCTTTTGGCATTGTCCAGACTGAGACACTTTTGAAAGAATCCAACAGGAGAAGGCAACCTGTTGTTTCCAAGGGGCTGAAGAATCTGCTATGCTTTCCTCTTTTTCTGTTTGATGTGATTGTAGGTGATTTTGGTTCATATGGAAACCCAGTGCCATAGCTCATCATGCTTGCAATTCAGAGAGAAAATTTTGCTTCCCTTTTTAAAAATATCAATTAAAAAATTAATCAATATGTATGACTTACTCTATATATAGGCAATTAAGAAAACAAAACATTTCCTCCAGCAGAAATCAAGTGATGGAGCCTGCTTTTTTAACAGCTTTAATAATTTTTTTCCAGGTCTTTACTATATTGTAATATAAATGACACAAAATCAGTGAAATCGTAGATCTATCAAGAAGCAGATTGTAATAACTACAACCTTTTTGCTACAAAGTCTGTGGTAGCTGTGTCCGCTTATGCAAATAAGGCATTAAAGACCCCAGTTAACAAAGTTATTTCCATATCCAAATGTCACTGACTTCAGCATGAGGTAGAGTAGTAAGTAAAAGTTAGGAATTGAATACTTTGGCTGAATTACACCCGTTGTTTCTTTTGTCCTCTGTCAATATCAAAAGACATGGTTAGTCACGGTCACTCTGAAAACTTAGCATGAGAAAGTGGCTTGAATTTTCCGTTGTAACAAACTCTGAGAAACTCAAGTATAATACGGCGGAAGCTATCTGAAAATGTTTGTGCTAGTGGGTATTTTTCATTCTGTGGCTGCTTCTGTAAGAGACCAAAACCCAACAAAATGTGGAGAATTAAGATGAAAATGAGAACTAAATTATTAATATAACAAAGTACTGTTGCTTTCTCTGTGCATGTTTCTAAATCTATTGGATTTTCTCTCATTGTTCCACAAAAATTGCTTCTGACTATATAATGGACATCAGCAGGGCCATAGCTTTCAGGTTCTTTATTTTTCATAATTCACTCAAATGTCAACTCATTGACGTTAAGTGGAAAAAGAGAAAAAAAATGCCCTCACTTTTCCACAGAAACAATTTCAAAAATCCATTTATACAGATAATAAAGAGGTATTAAACCCAGTGCAAATCTGCAGCAGAATACAAAGATCTGAAACCATAATATTTTATTTTTCCAGATAATACAATCCAAACTGTTATTTACTGCCTGAAAGGGATGAAGAGTTTTGAGTTCCATGGAAGGGGGCGAAGTAACTGGCTGTAAACAATTCCACTTCTAAAAAATTTCTTTTAAGAAAATAGACCTTAAATGGAGGCTTTTGTAATGTTTTTAAAAGGTAAAGTAATATCATTTATTAAATAGCCTTTCCTTTTTTTTTCATCCATGATAATGCTTCTCAAACAGTTCAGTCCCTTAAACAGTGGTGTAAGATTTTTACTCCTACAAACTGTTTACCACTTGCCAAGCTACAGTTCTCAAGTGAGTGTTCTGCAAGATGTTTTGCTGATTATTGCTATCAACAACACAGGTGAAGCAGCAAAAAAGAATTTTTATACTTAGGGGAAAGTAGTTAATCCATGTCAGCTGACTAAAATAAAGTAGGAAATACATTTTAAAATAGTGCAAATATTTAGTAATATTGCAAGCATTTAATATTACAAGTATTCAATAAAACTATGCATAATGTCTAACCATGCAGTCTTAAATATTGCAACACGAGAGCATGAATCTGTCTGACTGGTAATAGTAAAAGTATGTTTCAGTGGTTTAGGTATGTTCTCCAGCTGCCCAAGCATGGCAGACAATATACAATTAAAAAGCCTGTAGATTGCCTTACAAGTCAAACAAGTTAGGGTTTATTTCTTTACTATTGTGACAAGAGGACATTTTTGCTACAAGATTATGTACCTATATATCTAGGTAAACTGAATTTGTACATCTGCAACACTGGAAAAATATGGACATAATATTTGCTAAAGTGTCTTGAGGTAATACCAAAAGACCTGGCAGATAAAAGAGGTCTGTCCTCTTTCAATATGTCTGTGTTGGCCTTTCGTTAAAGGACATGGAGAATGTGATCTTTTCCCACCTGATACTAAACCAGCCTTGTGTGCTGGAAAAGTTTTGTCAATTGGTCACATGAAGCACAAGGAAGACTGCTTTCATAGATACACCAAAAATCAGTGTCAGCATGCTGATAAAATTCCCCAAAATTTAAGCTTTGCATTTTCAAAAAATTATTTTCCCTTTGTCTAAAAATCCTATATGTATTCCAGATGAATGAAATCTCTGAGTAAGAAGAAGAGTGCCAAAATCTGAGAGAAGGGAAAAATAACCCACCCACAAAACCGGGTGGCATCACACAAGTGTTCTGGCACAAAAGTTATAATCAACCATTAATATTCATGTCAACAAAATATAGAATTTTCTCCTAGAGGGAAATAAAAATTACTTATAACACTGGGAATAAGATCTTCTACGTGCTTTGCTGGATATTGCTTCAACCACATGAGAAATGGCCAAATGCCAACGTGGCATATAGTAATATTTGTTGTGGTTATAGGGTGATATCATGATAATAGTAGAAAACTGAAAACTTAAAATTGAAAATTTGGAAGTAAGAAGTATTCTCTGTCATTACAAGACATATTTAAATAGAATAAGTTGATGAAGAACTTGATTTGATGATTATCTTAACATTGCTTTCTTCATGGAAACCAGTGAGACCAAATATGGTTTCAAAATTTATTTTCTGTTATTCTTTCACATAAAATAAATTTTAGAGACAATTTTTAGAGACTTTATTTTTCACCACTTTATTTTTCACTGTACATCCACTTTCACTGTGAAAATGTAAGAAACCTAGCTGTCATATACAAAGAGAAGGTTCCAGGTTCTGATATGTGTTTCATACTAGCTAGAGAGTTCAGCATGTTTTCTTTCATATTTAAACTGGTTTTCTAGAAGCCATCCGCACTTGAGTTGCATTCTACTCCTGCCATTGATTTTACCTGCATTCAGAGGTTAGTTTGTGTCCTTTCTGGAGATGACAATGAAATATACATGATCGTCATTATTTAGCCAGACATTGTTATGGACAGGTATCAAGCATATGATTGCTTCCATTTAGCAGAAATCTGCAAATTAGGAAGTTTTCAGGCAGCACATATAAAATGTCATCAGGGCTTTTGTTTGTCTCCATCCAGAATGGTATAATGACTACACACATCTCAATATGAATCGGGAAGCAGAAAATTCCTCTTGTGGTTTACTGTCTGCAGCAGGACTTACCCTTTGATAAGTCATGGTTTTAAAGTGTTGTTGCTTACAGTTAGCAAACTAAGCTGCTAGTTAAATTACATGATAAAACTTCCCATCACAAGGTTACTGTGAGCAGATCTTTTAATACTTTGCAAAACAATATGTTTTGTTATATTTCAAGGATTTATGCATAATGGCAGACGTTCTGCATAAGACATAATCTTTAGAAAGATTCTTCAATTCTTTTGAAAGACCTGTCATCATTCATAAATGAATGCCATCCTAAATTACTTCATCCAAGAATGTGATCGATAATACTGGAAAACCAATTTACTTTCTTTCCATCTCAGAGAACTACAGTCAAAGCTACCAACAGCTCTAACTCTTAATGGGATATAAAGATCTTTTCACACTGGGACCTTTCAACACTAATAAAGGCCCATAGGTCACATGAGTCATTGAAAAAATGCATGGTGGACTGGGTTAGTGTGAGTCTTCTGAGATGTAAAAGCACAGAAAATTGATATGACAACAGCTTCCACCTGATCATATGCAGCACGTCTGGCGGCTGCTCCAACAATTTCTACTTCTTGATCTGCTTAGCTTTTTCTAGCAGTGGCAATGGTAGAAGTACCGTGACTCAAGCTTTAAAAAGAGTGAAGCTCTGGAGAAATCTGGTACAAAATGCTATTGCATCAATTCAGCTAAGGGCAAAGTAATTACTGCCTGTAGTAGTACTTTTCTACTTTGATGAACCCACTTAGAGAAATTGGAAACTGTCCACCTGAAAACCTGTAATAAAAACTTTCTGCTGGTCTGATCTTGCCAGTTGAGCCTGCTGAATTGCTCACTTGCACATCAACAAGCATATAGGTGTTTAGCATGGCAGGAAATGTTAGAAGAGACAAGAAAATCAGATTGCTACTGCAAAATGAAGAGCATTTGGCACATGTGAAAGTGAACTTGCCAAGACTGAGTTAGAAATAAGTATATAGTTTTGAAATTGCAGTGTTGCTGGCTTATAAATCAGAAGACAACCAAGGTATATCCCATTGTATCGTAGCAACTAGAAACTCAGGTCTTCTTTTCCATCTTTGCTCCATTTGATGATCAATTTAGTATGTTTTACTCGATTACAATTTTATGGGCTGGGTTAGCCAGCAGTTTCTCATTGTTACATTAGGTTAAATACTAATGTTTCTTATTTAGTCAGTTTTTACTAAGATTGAAGAGTCAAACTGAAAAAGACTTTTTATGATATCCATATTTTGAAATTTTCAGCTTTGTTTTGAACAACGAAACAGTATTTGTCAAACAAAGTAATGCACATTTGGTCTTGAATTGAATCGGTTATCATGACAACACCTTCCACAACTGGGTTTGATATTTATTGCATCTTTGGGACATCCTATATCCAGTGTAAAATCAGCAGTAATAACAAAGGAAAGAGGGCTTTGTCAGGAGTACTTGATTAACAGAAATATATGAACTAGCAAAATAACATTGTGGTAATAAGATGGTGTGTCTGCTGCTGGTCTGAGTAGGGTGAGCTCCACTATGATATCGGTTCCATTATTTTCTGCAGTTTGCCGTACACTCTGTGATTTGCCCTTTACATTTTCTTGCATTGTACTGCCCAATCCTTTATCATAAATCATAAATACGTTTAAACTGTCTACTGTAGAGAAGCCAAATTAATGTATGATACAAAGAAAGTAAATTATAGATCTGTCATCAAGTACTAAATGCATGACATAAATGATAAACATGGTGTTTAAAAGCAGGTCTCTTAGTCTGAAGACTAAATTTTCTGAGTATACTGTTTGGGACAACTAAACTCTAACCTCTCTTGAGACAACATAGATGGAATTTAAATAATTCCGTTTTATATTCAGTAAAATCAAAGCCAAGTGCAAGGTCCTGAAGCAGGCTCGAAGTAATGCCCAGTATGATTAAAGTATGATTAAAGCCCAGAAACTTAACCATATTTTGGGCTTCATTAAAATATGTGACCAGCAAGTTGAGGTGGTGATACAGGAAACCCCTTCCAGTGTCTCACTACTCTCACAGTAAAAAAATTCTTCCTAATGTCTAATCAAAATGTCCCCTTTCGGCTTCAAACAATTTCTCTTCATTCTATCGCTACATTCCCCAACTTTTCTGCAAGTCTCCTTTAACTACTAGAAGGCTGCCAGATCTCCCCAGAGCCTTCTCTTTTCTAACCTAAGCAAGTCCAAGTCTCTCAGCCTGTCCTAATTTGTCAGGCAAGTTTTGCCCTTAGTGAAGCCATGTTGGTTATCGTCAGTCACCTCTTTATTTTCCATGTGCCTCAGCAAAGCTTCCAGGAAGATCTGTTCCATGATCTTGCTGGTCACAGAGGTGAGACTGACTGGCCTGTAGTCACCTGGGTCTTCTTTTTTTCCTTTTATAAAAATAGGAGCTATGTTTCCCCTTTTCCAGTCAGTGAGAACTTCACCAGTTTGCCATGACTTCTCAGATGTGATGGATAGTGGCTTAGCAACTTCATCCACAAGTTTCCTCAGGACCCAGAGGTGCATTTCATCAGGTCCCATAGACTTGTGCACCTTCAGGTTCCTTAGATGGTTTCACACTTGATTCTCTCCTGCAGTGGGTGATTCTTCTATCTCCCAGTCCCTGCACCTGTCTTCTGCAATTTGGGTGGTGTGGCTTGAGCCCTTGCTGGTGAAGACTGAGGAAAAAAATCATGAAGTACATCTGCCTTCTCCATATCCTAGATCAACCAGGTCACCCATGTTCCTCTGGAGAGGTTCCACTCTCCCTAATCTTCCTTCTATCACTGATGTACCTATAGAAGCTTGCCCTTGACCTTCTTCAGCAGGTTTAATTGCCTTCTATGACAAGGTGACCTGATTACTGGATGAGGGAAAGGCTGTGGATGTAGTCTACTTGGACTTCAGTAAAGCCTTTGACACAGTTTCTCACAGCATTCTGCTCAAGAAACTGGCTGCCACTGGCCTGGACAGGTGCACAATCTTGTGGGTGGAAAACTGGCTGGGCCCAACGAGTTGCGGTAAGTGGAGCTAGATCTAGCTGGAGGTTGGTCACAAGTGGTGTGCCCCAGGGCTCGGTGCTGGGTCCAGTCCCGTTTGTTGCCTTTATCAATGACTTGGATGAGGGGATCAAATGCACCCTTAGCAAGTTTGCAGATGACAGTAAGCTGGGTGGAAGTGTTGATCTGCTGGAGGGTAGGGAGGCTCTGCAAAGGGATCCAAACAGGCTGGACTGCTGGGCTGAGGCCAATGGCATGAGGTTTAACAAGGCCAAATGCCGGGTCCTGCACTTGGGGCACAACAACCCGATGAAGCACTACTGATTTGGGAAGAGTGGCTGGAAAGCTGCCTGGAGGAAAAGGATTTGGAGGTGTTGATTGGTAGCCAACTGAACATGAGCCAGCAGTGTGCCCAGGTGGCCAGGTGGCCAAGAAGGCCAATGGCGTCTTGGCTTGTATCAGAAACATTGTGGCCAGAAGGCCCAGGGAGGTTATTCTGCTCCTGAACTCGGCACTGGTGAAACAGCAAGTCAAATCCTGTGTTCAGTTCTGAGCCCCTTGCTACAAGAAGGATATTGAGGTTCTGGAGCATGTCCAGAGAAGAGCAATGAAGCTGGTGGAGGGTCTGGAGAACGAGTCTTAAGAAGAGTGGCTGAGGGAGCTGGGGTTGTTTAGCCTTGAGAAAGGGAGGCTGAGGGGAGATCTTATCACTGTTTAAAACTACCTGAAAGGAGATTGTAGAGAGGTGGGTGCTGGCCTCTTCTCCCAAGGGACAGGTGATAAGACAAAGGGGAATGGCCTCAAGCTGCACCAGGGGATGTTCAGACTGGACATTAGGAAAAAATTTTCAGCAAAAGTGTCATCAGGCACTGGAACAGGCTGCCCAGGGAGGTGGTTGAGGTGATTTGAGTCACCATCCCTAGAGGTGTTTAAAAGACAGGTAGATGAAGTATTTAAGGATATGGTTTAGTGGCAGATGGGTATGGCTGGACTCCACGATCTCGGAGTTCTTTTCCAACTTGGTGATTCTATGATTCTAGTTCTGTCTGGGCTTAGCTTTCCTAATCGGATCTGTGTGTGCTTGGGCAATTTCTCTGTCTTCCTTCCAGGCTACTTACCTTTGCTTCTGCCCTCTGTAGGCTTTCTTTTCGTGTATAAGTTTGTCCAGGAGTTACTTGTTCGTCATGCAGGCCTCTTGGCTTTTTTGTCTGACATCCTCTCTGTTGCAATGGATCAGTCCTGAACTTGGAGGAGATGGTGCTTGAATATTATTCATCTTTTGGGGTCTCTTTTCCCTCCAGGGCTTTATCCCATGGTACCCTACCAAGCAAATCTCTGAAGAGTCCAATATTTGCTCTCCTGAAGTCCTTGCTGCCCTAAGGATCTTATACTCCACCATTTCACGGTCACTGCAGCCAGTGCTTCCCTTGAGCTTCACATTCCCCACTAGCTCTTCCTTTTTTGGTTAGTACATGATCCAGCATAGCACCTTTCCTCACTGTTTCTTCTATCACTTGGAGAAGGGAATGATCAACAGGTTCTGGGAACCTTCTACATTGCTTGTACCCTGCTGTGTTGTCCCTCCAGCAGATATCAGAGTAGTTGAAGTGCCTCATGAGGACCAAGGCTTGTTTGTGGATATGAGGCTGTGCCTATCTGTCTACAGTGGCCCTCATCTGCTCACTCTACCTGGTCTGGTGGCCCGCAGCAGACCCCCATCATAAAGTCATATTTTCCTGCCCTTCCTCTAATCCTGAACCACAAGCTCTCAATCAGCTCCTTATCCACCCAAATCTCCATGCCTGTACATCCCATGTACATACACATTTTTTTCACTGCACTACATCTTACCAGAACAGTCTACTTACCTGTGAAACTGCATCAGCTTTAATTTACGAAATTGTGTAAAAACTTTATATACTCATGTTGCTAATGGTGACTGTATTCCTAAGCACACTAACGTGGTACACATCCCTGTTCTTTGAATAGCTGTCTCTTTCATGGACTCTCAGAAGAATCTTAAAGGAAACGGTATGAACAGTCATATTTATATTTCTTACAATGACATGTAGGAGAGGAGGAAATACTAAAACTGGTAACAGGTACCTGTGTTCCTGTGGTTGGAAGAAGGTTGGTTTTTGTTGTGTCTGTCTTTCCCTTCGAAAGTAATTTTTCAGACTCTCCACATGCCAGTAGGAGTCACTCTTTCATTTAGAGTTAGTCTGGACTTTCACAGAGAAACCAACAATTTTTCTGTTTTCACATGAGTAGAGGATCTAAGATGCTTGAATTAAATGATTACTATGCTTTTGTTTTATTTTTTTTTTCACTGGGTGTTACAGTGTCCTGTTTAAAATTCCAGCTTTCAATGAAAATTTTAATCTAATCAACAAGAAATGCTTGCTCTGTTTCGCACAGCACTATTTGTTCAGTGTTTCTGCTGGAAGAATGCATGTTAAAAGCGAATATTTCTTGAATAACTGCCACAGAATAGTTTTGCTTGTTTAGCTATATCAGGAATACTAACCACTAAGACAACCATATATGAAGTTTGTATCTCGGATAAATTCTAGTATAATTCAAAATTCCACAGAAGAATTTCTCAGAAGAAATGCACACAGCAGCAATTCCAAGGAAAAGTAATTAATCGTTCAAACAGAAATGAACTCTGAAATGGGTAGAATGCAAGCTTTCACAGCTAGGCTTCCTATGGTAGCACTGCCAATGCAAATAGTCTTTGTTAGGGTTGGGCAGTTCTAGTTTGCAGCCATCTGATGCAGTCTCCTGTTTATGATAGATCTGAGGCTGTAGCTAGAGAACATTTCCACAGTAAGGACATCATAGTTCAGAAGGGTGTATCACAAAGAAAATCTCAATTTAGTAATATTCTCAATCCCAGAATCACACTTTTTCATTAAAATACACTTATGAACACGTTACACACACATATATATATTTGGATACACTTACACATTTATAAAAATTTCATGCTTGCCACTCTGACTATAGGTCAAAGTACAATTACTTGTTTATTTTTACACATTACTGTTAATCTAGCAAAAAACATCCTACTAGCTTTCTTTAGCTTTTGTCAGTTCTATGGTTTAAAGAAACTTTAGACTGTTAATTACTTATTTATTTAATACTAGATTCCGCCCCACTGTTCATGCAAGCACAGGAAAAAAAGGCATACATCTGTTTATGTTCCTGCTTCATTCTCAGTCAGAAAGAAGATGCCATGTCCTCATCTTGTGTGCAAAAATGAGTTAGTTCAGTGCTGTCTACTTTTCCTTATCACATACATCGCAGTGCAACTCTAGGTGTGCATTTGGGAGTATAGACTGTGACAGAAAGAGATCCATTTTAATTTACTTACTTCTAACAGCCATAGGAAGAACTTGTTCTGAGAGCATTGCAACGATGTAAAGCGAATTCTCTCTTTTCCTTAGTTTTTCCTCAGTTTTTCCAGTTGTGTGCATATGGTCTGCACCAAAAATTAAAGATAATCATATTCTATTGAATACCCTTGGGGACAAACTTTGTTGCTTCAGGGCAAAATGATTAGCAACCCCACCTTTACGCTATTTAAGAAATGAGTATGGAATAGGACGGACAGAGAAACAATGTGAGAGGGAAAAAGAAGTATGTTAGAAAAGTTTTTAAAAGTTGTCTGATTGGCAAAGGAGTACAGCTGAATAAACTAAATGTTTGCTGGATTGATCTTTTCCTCATTTTTTTTTGTGACATTTCTAAAAAAAAGCAATTATTCTTTTTGAGTTCAAATATTTGCTTTCTGTACTAATCTCAAACCACTACACAGTTGTGTAAAACAATTTTGAATAAGCAGCCTAAATCTGCTTAAATCCCATTTGCCTCATAATGATATATAATACATGGTTATGACGTTGTGTCCACTTTCTCCCAGTTCTATTTCACTATACAAAGATTTTACTGTGGGTATTTTTTTAGTACAGCAGAAGCCTAAACAGGTCTTTTGCTTAAAGAAAATTGGACAATAAACTTCTTAAGCCAGCTTTTTCATAGAACTGTCTTAAACAAAAATAATTTTAATCTATTCAAACCAATAGTTGCAAGAAAGTGACCATTAAGGTTATTTTTCGTCTTCAGCTTGGCCATATGTCAACACAGCACTGCAGCTGCTTTTCAAAGATTTTTGTCCTGTTGTGATCTTGAGTACTTTCAAGTACACATCTTGTTTTTCCAACTGATCCTTTGTGGAATTCAATGAGTATGTATACTGTGTAGAATTCAGGCTTTTGTTGGCACCATAGCAACAGTAGGAAGAGAAACACAGAAAATATTTTGAACTTTGAATATGGCAGCCAGGATCCTTGTTGTTCTCACCAAATATGGGAACAGGACTTAGGAGTAGGTTTTCTACTAAACATGCTGGAAAGCTGACAGCTTTCACCCTAGTGAAACACTGAAGTGCTTTAATTTCTAGAAGAATATAATAAATATGTCTTAGTGCATTCTACTTATTGTTAGTACTGCCATGACTTACAAACCTGAAAAAGCTACTCATTGTGTCTTGTCCCCCCAATGCCTCAAACTAAGGACACAAGGAAGCTGGAAGGGCTCAACCCCTTAGTACAAAGGTTTTTCCAATAAGATCGAACACCATGACTGCAGCAATTTCTTTTTTTACTAATGCAGATGACCTTGAAGCTGAAGGTGATAAACAACAGGCTATCTTTTTTTTTCTTTTTTATTCTTTCAGTTTCCAGTCTGACCAAGATCTAAAGAAAAGTCTAAACCTGAGCTCCAAAATATTAGCTGAAGTTCCGGATAACTAGTCATATGCAAAAATACATCCTATAATTTTCTATATTTTTTGCCTTTCCAAGACTTGTAATGAACTGTGTTGTAGATTTTTCACAAAATCTTTCATCATCTAGGTGTCCTCATCTTTTAGGAACTCAGTGCTCAGAAAGTCATAGAATACAATATTGATGCAGATATTTCAATTCTGCATCTTAGTTATTCAAGGTAGTATATTTAAAAGTATTGGAGGAATCCAAAATGATAGCAAATAGGCTGTCATGCTACTCTCCACACACAGAGGTTTGTCTTCCAGTATATTATTCATAAAACAGAGTGGACGTGAATTTGCATTTGTAACTTTACTGACTTGTATAGGGAAAATGCTGCTATACTTTACCAAGAGATTACTAGCTAAGGCAAAAATCACTCTTCTTTCACTACTGCACAGCAAAATAGGCTGAAGACACCTTTTGCTAGGATCAGGCAACTTTTGCAAAAGATGGTCTTAGTTGCCTGTTTGTAGCTTTTGTTGTGAACACACCCTCTCAGAGTTCTGAAAGTTGTTACAGTTAGTGGCTTATAGTCCTTTTCCTCCTTCTTCATTTTTGGTTTTAACATTTCTCTTCACAATTTTCCATTTGCCTTAGTCTTTAGGGAGAGATATGCTGACTTGTATTGCTGTGCCATGGAAACAAAATTTACAGAGGTTACTGGCTCTTAATAGGGAATTTCACAGTCTTGTCAGATAAGTAGAGATTACTGAAGAGGTTTGCATTTTGCTGGTGAAACTAAATGATTTCTAATATCATTTTAGCAATTCCTTGGGATTATAAATGTATAAACGGATAGATTTCCCCTCCTGTTTTCTTGTACCAAGACTTTAGTATGTTGATGGATAAAGACATTCTCCTTTTTCTCTTCACTGGTTTCACTTCATTAAGACCTTCTTTATTTCTGCTTCTCAGATTCCTATTTGATGATTTCAAAGGCTATTTTTTTCTCTGTCTTGCTTGAACTTCATAAGCATCTGTGACACCTGACCCTGCAGCAAGCGTAATCACTGCCCATATACACTGCCATGCTTTGATTTCTAATCTGTCTTCTGCTTTTCTGCACAGTATGTCTCTTACTCACTTCTGAAACCCATCACAATTCATTTCAATTTCCCATTCTTCCTCCTTTGTGCTGTAATTAAGTGTTCCATTTACTTTTCAAAAGCCTGAAATAAGCAAGTTGTTCTAAAGACACCTCTTTGATTGGTCCACCCAACCAAAAGAAGGACTTTCTGTATTTGGAATTACACAAAATACAGAAGCTGTGAAATCCCGTTAGAGTTTAGGCTTGAGATTCATGTTGAGCAATGCAAGCATTTCAGCGTTATACAAATCTATACTGAGGGTCTTAGACTTTGGGGTTTCCAAACACAGACATTTTTGATCTGGTTTTATACTTGAATACCTAATACATGTTTAAGAACATTTCAGCATAGCAGGAGCTCTTAAATTGTTTGTATGCTGCAGCTATATTACTTCCAGATGTGAATTGCTATATCTAGCTGTATGCTATTATTTTGTACCCATGTGGATGTCCTAGCTTGCTTGCTTCAGTCAGCATTAACATGAGATTTGTGCTTTCTATTCCTCTGGGACCTGCAGAAGTGTTTCATATTCACGTATTTATCTAGTGCGTTCTATACATTAGTAGTTTACAGTCTTAAGCACAGTCCTCTGATATTTAACTTTTTTTGGAGACTCATGAAGGGTATGCTAAGACTCCAAAGAATGACTGTGCAAGAATAACCCTCAACAACTACAAAGTTTAGAGTTTGTGGAAGGTTCTGAAAAGACCACACTGGGTAAAAGGGTTGGATGGAACATTAAAAATTGTTTAAAGGGAAAGAAAACCAGAAAGAGTATGCTTGATACATGACAGAATTTTCCTACTCAGAAAAAGGTTTGGATCAGCCTGAAGAAAATAGAAGGTTCTTGTTTGTAAGTAACCAAGTCCTATTGAATTCAGTTAGAGTTTCTCTGAGTAGTGTCTGACTGAAATCTGCATTAGGACCACAGAATTAAAATATTCTGAAGAGAAAGGCTGATATAACGTAATAGGAAGAATACGAAGTAAGATAGCTGAACAATTTTAAAGCTTAAAAAGTAAATTATAATCTTCTTTAATTAAATGACTTTTGCCTTCATCCTCTTTAAGTTTACACCTGGAGACTGCAGTAAGTGATAGCAGTATTGAAAGCATTTCATGATCTATGTGATTTAATGCTCCAAAATCCTTTTGCTGGTTGTATGCATAAACACCTACTTTAAGTGCCAAAACTTTCTGTGTGATGATTCATTTCCTGCACTTGGCTAATTTTATTATTTAGAACTGTATGGGGAAAAGAATCCCATTTTTTTCATGCTGAATCCTTAACTATACTTTACTTTTTATCTATAGATTTCAACTGTATCCAAGTCTTGCTTTGGTACAGTATGAAAACCTGGGCAACGTAGAAACACCCTTGGTCTTAGATATATTTTTACCATATTTTCCCTGTTAGTTTGATTTTTTACCAAGTTACTATCGTTTTAGTTCTTTTTCTATTAAGTTAATCTGTTTTTTTAAGTCAAAAGCACATTGGCTACCCTTGGAGCTAAAGTATGTACAGCGAAAAGTACATAAAAAGTACAAGCAAAATCTCACCAGCTTAGGAGAAGCTGTATTCATGGTACCATAGCACTAACAATTTCATTCTCACCTTCTTGTACAGGAGTATAAGAGAAGGATTATCTCCTGTTTCAAGGGATGAAAAATACAGTTTTTGTCTTTGAATCATGTAACATCTCACTGATGCCTTTGCATAATCAACAAAGGGGGCACCGCTTTTGTGCAATCTCAAATTCAATTGGGTTTGGTAACACAACAACATCAAATGCTAAGAATTAAACCTCTTTATATGGTCTATTACCTTGATTTCCTGCTAACAGATTCTAGTTCCTGATCTTATTTCTCAGGTCTCACTAGACTTGAAAACAGGTTGTCTTGTGGATTTCATCTTTTGTCAGTCAAGATTTATTGGAGAGGTAAAGATCCCTCACTGACAATACAGAAAAGAATGGCACAAACTTATTGGAAGAGACATTCTAAGACCATGACATGAAGCTCCTTTCTGAAGTTCAGAAAGAAATGCAATATAGCTCTACACAGCCATCTTTCTACACTAATTGCTACTTCAAGGAACAGTAGCTAAGTGATGGTAGCTATAAAGGCAGAGTGAATAGAAAAAAAAAAATCAAAAACGCAAGCTCTAGACTGTTTCCTATAAAAATGTGAAGGAAAAATTAGTAAATATACAAACTGTATCTGTTTCAAGTCTACACTTGGCTTTCTAGATTTTCTATAGGGCATGAATTTGGCTACGCGCCCTTTCAAATAACTATGTGAAGGTACAGGAGGCAAGGTTATAGCCTGGACACTGCTGTAAAATCTCAGGACAACTCACAGGCTGTTACAAAAACAAAGAAAAGAAAGCACTTTTTTCAATCCAGTTATGTTTCCAAAATAATTTCTGCTTTATAAGAAATTTTTAAGTATACTTATATAAAAACCAATTTTTGATGAAGGACCAGGCATAAAATCTGTGCCTTTTTCTTTTACCCTTTGAACTGTATATATTATTGTTACTGACTCAGCTAGTTATCTTGAGATATTATTTGTACACATTGGAGTTCCATATAATTATCTGGTTTGACCATGTAGAGAAATAAATCATCTCTACTTTGCATGAGGTGTTGGCATTTATTGATTTAACGTTCCTGTGATACCTTTCAGTGAAACAGTTTTAAAATATAAAATCAAAGGACCGGAAATAAAGAGAGAAAATTGTAACAAATACAGATAAGTTACCAATGTAAGAAGGGTATGGAACTTCTGGAATTGCTCCAGAGGAGGGCCACAAAGATGATCAGAGGGCTGCAGCACCTCTCATAAGAGGACAGGCTGAGACAGTTGGGATTATTCAGCCTGGAGAAGAGAAGGCTCCGGGGAGGTCTTAGAGCAGCCTTCCAGTACCTAAAGAAGGTCTACGAGAAAGCTGGGGAGGGACTTTTTACAAGGTCTTGTAGTGATAGAACGAGGGACGATGCCTTTAAATTGGAAGGGGGAAGATGAGGAAATTCTTCACGATGAGGGTGGTGAGGCAGAGGAACAGGTTGCCCAGGGAAGTTGTGGATGCCATCTCTCTGGAAATCTTCAAAGTCAGTTTGGATGGTGCCAGGTAACACAGCCCATATCCGGGGTGTTGGAACTAGAGAATCTTTAAGGTCTCTTTCAGGCTCAACTATTCTATGATCCTAGGATTCTATGACCATTTCGAAATTTGCTGAGAAATGATGTAATAAAATGGAGTTTCTGAAATGCATAACATCTTTGCTGCTAAAATCCTCCTGTTGTTTGCTTTTTGTGTGAATTATTTTTTTGTCATTTTGTTTTTGTCAAAGAAATAACTTTATCTTACAATTTCTGGTTTAATGGTCACAGTCAAAATTCCAAAACACCGATTGGAAAGCATAAACAGTCCACTGCAGGTATGTATTGTTTCTTTCCAATTCACCACACTAAGTTTGTCTTAATGAGTAGCAACAAAAGGTTAAAAAATGAATAACTTGGATGGAAAGTAAACAATAGAGGAAACACACATAAAGCATAGCTTTTGGACTCAAGAAATATTTTGTCTTACTTCTGGTAAACACTGTCCTTAAGAAAATAGACTAATTGTTCTATATTCACCTTTTTATGTGTGTAGGCTGAGGCTTTTCCTATAATAAAAAATACACATGAGCAGTGATGGGAGACTGAAAAAAATAAACTGTAATGGATGCAAACCAGATCTCATCTTATATCTTTATACACGCATATATATGTACTGAGAAAATATTTGAAAAGTTTTTCAAATGTGTTTGCCACTTTCCACAAGAGTATGAGTTCTGTAGCTCTTAGAATTAGGCAAATTCAAAGTTAAGTCATCCAAAGAAAGGATGCTTGGATCTGTATCAGAAGTGGTAGCTTTAAAGGATCAAGTTAATGTACTTTCCTAAAGATTTTGAACCACTGAACATTATTAATAGAGCTCCTTTTTAAGTACCATAATGTTCCAGAAGCAAAATGACAGATTCCTACAGGTAATTTAGTTTTTTGTTACCTTTCGTAGCTTTCACTTTCTTTATTTCTATGTTACCAAGTTTCAACTGACACCTCTTATCTCCTGAAGAGAATCTTTTTGCTTTGTTTTATTTTTCCCTTTATATGAACCCTGCTAGATTTATCTTTAGGGCAAAGCCATGATCCAGGAGTGTGGCCTTTTGCCTAATCATATTTAGATGTGCTGGGTCTATGTTTCAAAAGCAATATTCTTCCAGACTTTTTTTTTTTTTTAATAACCTCTGAATTTTATTAAGCTGTCTGACACAGGGGGGAGTTACTTAGAAGCTTGTAATAAAATGAAAATTATTTTTTAAAGTTCTGTTGGTCATACTCTGTGAATAAGGGTCAGGAAATGGAGCTTGGACTGCTACTCTGTGGAAGCTTTGTGCATAAAGTGCAGGTTTTAATTCACAATCAGTCTTTTGTCATCCACAAAAGGCTCAGACTGCATAGTATTCGAGTGTAGAAACTAGTACACTAATTTGCATTGCATTCTTGTCATTTCACAGAAGCAGGCTGACATATCAGAAAGCAAGATAAGGATGGGGAAATTTTTCTGTAGGAAGACAAAGTGAACTCTTTGGTGAGATTCGTCACATGCAGCCTGATATCTGAATTAAAAAAAAAAAAAATCCCAGCTGGGATTAGGCTCCTCTGTTTTGGGACTCAGACTCTGCAGGCACATAGAGCATTGCAGCAGCCTGGGGTGACCTTGTTTTGCCCAAAAGAGTCTTTAACTCTGACCCTGAATCTCCTCGTACTGAGTATCCATTGTGCTGAATTCTTTATTTACCGCCAAGAATTTCCAATTCATGAGGACTTATCAGATGTTACACTCAGACACAAGGCCTGACAAGATCTCCTATGATCAGAAAGCTTCCTCTGAGGCTTGCAGCCCTCTGTAACTCTTGTTTGATCTTTCAAATGTTGAATGAATCAGTGTTGTACTAGATTTCTTACTTAAGACATATTTTCAATGCCTGTTTGAATTAATTATCTAGGGGAAAACTTTTTAAAAACAATTTTAAGAGTATCTGGACTTAGTTCTTTTCATGATGTAATTCATAGAAACCTTGTGGTTGGTGTATACTACAGGCCACTCGATCAAGGAGAGACAACTGATGAAGCCTTCTTCCTCCAGCTACAGAAGGCTTCGCGTTTGCAAGATCTCATCCTACACAGGGACTTCAACCACCCCGACATATGCTGGAAATGCAGCACGGTGAGCTGTAGGCAATCCAGAAGAATCATAGAGTGCATTGAGGATTTCTTAGTCCAACCGATAGAGACCCCCACCCGAGGAAATGCAATACTGGACCTTATGGTCACCAATACAAGCTAACTCATCAGTGACATTAGGATCAGAGGCAGCCTGGGCTGCAGTGATCATGCACTGGTGGAGTTCAAGGTCCGGAGGGATATGGGACAGGTGATGAATATAGTGACCACATTAAATTTCAGGAAAGCAGACTTCCAGCTCCTCAAGGAACTACTTGGTAGGACCCCTGGGGACATGATCCTCCGAGACAAGGGAATGGAACAGAGATGGAAAATATTTAAGGAAGCTTTCCACAAATTGCAAGAGCGCTCAGTCCCTGTATGTAGAAAATCAGGCAGGAAAGGGAAGAGACCAGCATAGCTTAGTTGGGACCTGCTGGTAGCGCAAGCAGGGGCAAGCAACCTGAGATGTTTACAGAGACACTGCCTGGTCGTGTAGGGATGAAGTCAGGAAGGCCGAGGCGCAGCTGGGGTTGAACTTGGCAAGGGAAGTAAAGACTAACAAGAAGGGCTTTTACGGGTATGTAAATCGAAAGAGGAAGGTCAGAGAGAATATATCCCCATTGATGATTGGAAATGGGGATCATGTATCAACAGATGAGGAGAAGGCTGATGTACTTAACAACATTTTTTGCCCCAGTCTTCACTGATAACTGCTCTCCTCACCACTCCTAGGTGATGGTACAGCAAGATGGTGACCAGGGGGTAAACCCAGTCCCACAGTAGAGGAGGATCAGGTTTGCGAACACCTGAGGAACCCAAACACATGTAAGTCCATGGAACCTGATGAGATGCATCCCAGAGTCCTGAGGGAATTGGTAGATGTGGTTGTCAAGACACTCTCCATGATATTTGAATAGTTATGGCAGTCAGGAAAAGTCCTTGGTGACTGGAAGAAGAGTAAGGTTGTGCCCATTTGTAAAAAGGGTAGGAAAGACAACCCTGAGAACTACCGACCTGTCAGCCTCACCTCTGTGCCTGGGAAGATCGTTGAACAGACCGTCCTAGAAGCTATGCTAAAGCACATGAAGGACAGGGAGATCATTAATGGCAGACAGCATGGCTTCGCCAGGGGCAAATCCTGTATGACCAGCTTAGTGGCTTTCTGTGATGTGGTAACTGCAGCAGTGGACACAGGTAAACCGACAGCTGTGATCTATCTAGACTTTTGTAAAGCCTTTGACACAGCCTGCCACAACATCCTTCTCTCTAAATTGCAGAGATATGGATTTGATGGGTAGACGGTAAGGTGGATAAGAAACTGGTTGGGTGTTCATGACTGAGAACAGCCCTACAGAGAAGGACTTGGGGGTGCTGGTCAATGAGAAGCTCAACATGAGCCAGCAATGTGTGCTTGCAGCCCAGAAGGCCAACCACATCCTGGGCTGCATCAAAAGAAGCATGGCCAGCAGGTTGAGGGAGATGGTTCTGCCCCTCTAGTCCTCTCTTGTGAGACCTCATCTGGATTACCTTGTCCAGTCCTGGAATCCTCAATGTAAGAAGGGTATGGAGCTTTTGGAACAGATCTACAAAGGAAGGCTACAAGGATGATCAGAAGGGCTGGAGCATTTTCTCTACGAGGACAGGCTGAGACCGTTGGGGTTGTTCAGCCTGGAGAAGAGAAGGCTCAGAGAAGATCTTATAGAGACCTTCCAGCACCTGAAGGGGGCCTACAAGAAAGCTGGAGAGGGGCTATTCGTAAAAGCTTGTGGGGATAGGACCAGGGGGAACAGGTATAAACTGGAGAAGGGCAGATTTTGACTGGATATTAGGAAGAATTTCTTCACTATGAGAGTGGTGAGGCACTGGAATGGGTTGCCCAGGGAGATTGTGGATGCCCCATCCCTGGACGTGTTCAAGGACAGGTTGGATGGGGCCTTGGGCAGCCTGATTTAGTAGGATGTCCCTGCCCACAGCAGGGGGGTTGGAACTAGATGATCTTTAAGGTCCCTTCCAACCCTGACTGTTCTATAATTCTATGGTTCTATGATTCTATGATTCTATAATTCTATGATTCTATATTCTAAATATTCATTTATTTTGAGATTAGAGCCTTGATTTTTCTTGTTCAATTGCTTTAGCTTCACTTTTTGCTGCTGTGAAGGGGTAGGACTCTGTGAATATAGAAACCACTGACTGGCTACGATCCTCATCATATACTAGAAATAGTCTTTGAAATCTGACAATGTATCTATATTTTCAAAGTGACCACTCTCCCTTTATCTGCAGTTAAATAAGACTATAAGCCTGGAGATGTTGCTGTCTTCCTTGCCTCTGCAAGTTTATCATTGTAGGGGAGGAGCTTCTTATATCTTCTTCTACATTTTGTGGACAATAACCTGAATTTTAAATTTAACATAGAGAGATTGTTGCAATTACTTCAGTCCTCTATTTAACATAGAAGTATGTCAAACAAAAGAAAAGCTGTCTACTTTCATTTGTTTTCAGACTACAATCATGGAGAATGTGCCCCTAAGTAGAAAACTGAAACAACACAGAGTACAAACACTTAAAGTCATTAAAAATTGAAAAGCCTTCTTCCCACCTATCAATATCCATTGCACTCAAATGGAATAACAATGGACAGACTTGTTTTACCATGAGTGCGGGGAAAAAGCACTGAGAGGTGCAAACAAGCAAAGCAAAGACAGGGACAGATACAAGGAAAAGGAGAAAAAAGAAACCTGTTTAAATACATGTTCATCAGTCAACAATTATATTTATTTGTTTTTTTAAGAGGACTATAGTCAGTGTGGAAGTCTATTTATTATTGAAAGAAGGTTTTCTGCTGGTCCTGATGACCTTGATAGTAACTATTGTTTAAGACAGAAGAAACCAAATAAATAAAACCCCCAGCTGATTAGGAAGGATTGGACTAAGCAGCCAGGGAGGGCACTTCAATAACTTATTAAAAGCTTAGCAATTATATTCCTGTGTCTGCTGTGCTACACAATTTATTTTTATTCTTATTTTTTTACTGCCCTTTCTGCCCATGGAAGGTTGCATTCTTCTGTAATAATCTCAAGCAAATCTTTCTATGGCAGCACACATAGTCATTAATCATATTTCCTTTAACGCAGTCTTGGGTGGGTTTTGCATATCCTGTTTTTATGTATGTAGCCTTTAATTTTCTGTCTTACAGGCAGTACTATATAATTTGTTTCTAGTAACAAAGATAACAGTTAGCTACATATTACTGAGCTGGAGCTCTCAGTCTGTCTGTGATCTTTTTGAGGCCTCTTGTACCTCTCCTGTATGGGTTTCCATAACTACCATAAGGAGTCAAAGAGATGCCACCTAAGTATGATAGAAAACTGTCTTTAGAACATAAAAGTTACAAACAAATTCTTGCTTCACTCTCCTAAAATTTGATATTGTAATAGCTTAAACTCTGGATGAGTCATACTGCTCATTAAAACTGGAACTGTCAACATAAATGGTAATACAGAAAATACAGTCCTTCAGGGAAGTTCAGACAGGGTGAAGCAAAGTGCCAAGCTGTTGGGGTTTAGGGCAGATGCGGCTACAGATTGTCTGGTATGACTCTAAGCCGTACTGTTCTATTTAAAAGGGGAAAGAAATATTGATGAATTGTGAAATTCATCTTCCAAAAGCATAAGTACCGATTGCATGTGGAAACATTCCTCGGCATATGGTAAGAAACTACAAAATTTAGTATGTGGGCATGATCAGTTTTATTTCAAGTATCCCATTTTTGCTGTGAGTATCTGTTAGAAATCCCTTGCATAAAACCTAAGGATCTAGGAACTTTCCCCACTGTATCATAAAATGCCAGGAATTTTACTTTACTAAGGTTTGTCAGGTAAGATGCTTTCCCCTACACTTCTCACTAGGTCACAAAAAAGCTTCATGCATATCTTAGGAAATGGAACTGTGTTGCAGGGTATTGTAAGAAGCTGAACATCCAGTGAATACAAAGGATTGGGATGTCTGTTAGATTACTCATTTTCCTTACAGATCAAGCCAGCCAGATTAAAAAAGGACACTACCTGAAGATACAGATAACATGACAGTGATTAGTGAGGAGATTGAACTACAAGACTCTTTAGTAAGACTGTTCTTATCCATGAGAATTTTTCCCAGATGCTTTTGTTGGTTTTGGAGTATCTAATGAGTTCTGGTGAGTCCCTACAGGTTCACCTTCATTGTATCTGTTGCTAAAGATGACTCCCAGAATCAACTGCAGCAGCTGTGGCTGACCTGGCATCTTCCTGTAGATTTCTGTGGAGTTCTTTTTGCATTCTCTTTTTCAGATTCCCTATACTCATTTTATGAGTTTGGATGATGTAGTAATTACTATCTTTCCACCCCCACTACCTCCACCTTAAATTCCTTTAAACAACATTTTTATGGTGTTTCTGGACTCTGTGAAGAAAACAACTGGAAAACACATAGGTGAAACTTTATACTGTAAACTCTCAGGAACTGAGACGAATATGTAATTTATTTTGAAGTAAATGTATTCCTTTGAAAGTAGCACAACTGAAAAAATAATGCAGCTACAATTTCTAGCCCTTTAACTCATGGTCTTGAGTCATCTGAAGACAAATTTTTACAGAAATCTCAGTCATTGCATAGTAGTCTCCCTTTGTTATTTGTGAGAAACAGTAAAATTGAACCACTCACTTCACAGATTAACTGAAGGACTAAAAGGTTTTTCCCACCTGAAAAAACACAGTGGATCTGATTCTAATACGACTTACAGGCAATTAAATCAGGAATAATTTCTCCGAAACCAAGAGAGTAACACCAGTTTAGAAAGCATGTAAGGGATGTTACAGTAGTGACTGGTGTAATGATGTAAACACTTTGCAGATTTATTTTCATCCATACAGCATTTCTGTGAGGGGTTCAACAGCTGACTTTAACTGTTCTTCCTAGCATTAAGTACTCTGTCTGTTAAATAAGAGCCACCCAACTCTGTATTTGTAATTGCACTCAGTATAGATGATAAAAGTGACAAAGTATATGCATATATAAAAATTAGGAAACAATGGCCTGATGTAGGTTTCCCTTTTATTTACTGTTTTTACTCATAAGTTGAAGTACTTTGATCTTTAAAATTCAGGACCAAATCGTCCCTAGAGATTTGGGAAATGAGTTGGGGAAATTAATCTTTGGGGACTTCCTTGGGGAACATGTTCCAGCACCTCACCACTGGAGTGGAGGGACAGTTTCACAAAGCTTTATTTTGTGTCCTTAAGATGCAATTCACGATACCTAAGCTCAGTAAAACTCAGCATTACACAAGTGTCAAATTTGTATGTAGGTGAGGCTCTGAGAAGGTAAAAATTTTGATCTTCCTGTGACAGCCTAAACCCTTCAAGGCCTTTTAAAAGACTGCTCTCACTATCAGCACAGGCACTTTCAGCTCCTTTGTGCTGTAGTTGTAGTACGTAATGATCACTGGATTAACATGAATACTGACATTTTTGACCTGTCCTCTGGATTTATAGCAAAGCATTTGTTACAGGCCACCTTCTGTGATGACCCACAGAGTATATGAGTTGTTACTGACTTAAGATAGAGAGTCTTGGTTATTCGTTTCAGGCAGTAGTGGTTTGTGCTTTTCTTTTTGGAGGCCCAACATTAAACTTTTATGTGATTTCCCAAGAGGGCACATATTCCATCAGTTTTCCTGCCCATCCTTCACCTCCTGTTGGTTGTATTTGAACACCTGACCTTTTTGACAAAGGTGCTGATCCGTTTTTGTTCAGTCTTCAATTAGGGGCAAAGTAGTAAGAAAATAATCTCTAAATTCATGCTACTGGACTAAAATACTAAAATTAAAAAAATACCTTTTTTTTGCATGCACCATTTTTTGTACTAGGATGACTCTCAGGAAGTTAAATGGAAAGAGAATTTTCTGGAAAAAAAGTCCATATTTATCTTTGCATACATTTGATTGGATAACCTTTGCAGTACACAAGATTGGTACTCCTGTTGTAACATAAGCCATGGTCTCTCTATTAAGGCTTTGTAACTTAGAGTAGAAGATACGGTCTAGCAAGAAGCATGTTTTCTACAGCATTAGAAGAAAAGTAAAAATAACTTGAGGCTGTTAAATGCATTCAGATTATGAGGAATTCTATAGCTTTCTCATGGAAGGGCATTGGAGGAAGAGGTGCTGATCTTTCTCCAGTGACCAGTGATGGGACACAAGGAAATGGAATGAAGTTGGATCAGGGGAAGTTCAGAATGGACATTAAGAAGAGCTTCTTCACTGAGAGGGTGGTCAGTCGCTGCAATAAGCTAACTAGGGAAGTGGACATGACACGAAGCCTGTTCAAGGAGTGTTTTGACAATGCTCTTATTCACATGATTTAATTTTAAGTAGAGCAGGGAGTTTAACTTGATTACCCTTATGGGTCCTTTCCAACTAGAGATGTTCCTGTAGTTCTATGATTCTAGGTGGTAAAAACCCTCCAAGATTGCATAGTAATGTTTTTCCTTCCTCACCTTGTTTTGATTTCTCTTTAGAGGAAATAAAAAAAAAAAAGAACACAAGAAGACATAGTCATCGCATTTTTAATTGTAATATATATCTGCTTGTGGCATCTGTCTAATAAATCTAATATATATGTATTGGATGGTATGTATTTTATATAGATGTAGTATCTAATAGTTCATATATAATTATATAGGTTTGTTGATTTATGCCAATGTATTAATCTACCTTCATGTATATTCTATATATACTCGTATAATCCTATAGTGAACTGTCATCCAAGCAGTTACAGCAGGGACATAGCAAACAAATTATGGTTACTGAAAATGAACTGAAAAAGTTGTATAGATTGTGATATCAGCTGAATAACTAGATATGTGTAAAATCTCTCTGCTGATGATTTTGATCTGAAGGATGAAGATACCTTAGTCCTGTTTTCATCTTTATCACTTCTTTGCATAATAACAGATTATGCAGGAACCTGTAATAAACGATGAGCAATGATTTATTTAGAAAACCCATGTTAATTCTGCAGTGACAAGCCAGATATCTGCTTTTAAGACACAGAGTAAAAAACCTATGCTTTTGACAGTCAATCCCTATTTTAGTAATGTGTTGACAGCACAATGTGGCATTCTGCTTCCCTGTTGTCCAAATGGAACTATTGATGAGTGAGTGTGCTTTGAATAGAAAAATAGGGCAACGACCAAAGCTGTAAATAGCTGCTGTAAAATGCGAAAATATAATTTTGTTACTAAAATAATTTAGGTTATCACTTAATTCAGTCCTATCTTTGTTACCTGAGGTTGGAAATTGTGTTGTTATTATGATAGATTAATCTTCATTTCTGCGCATTCAAATTCAACCTGCTTAATTAATGGTTCTGTACGACAAAAGACTTTCAGACATCCTGTGTGCACTTGCTTTTTATCCATTAAGTTTATATTAACAGAGAAGACTTCTGGAAGTTATTGGCATAGAGCATCAGATGAAATGTCAGAATCAGCCAAATTAGACAATACTCA
The DNA here is from genome assembly GCF_017976375.1 of Cuculus canorus. NCBI lineage: Eukaryota > Metazoa > Chordata > Aves > Cuculiformes > Cuculidae > Cuculus > Cuculus canorus. The sequence continues at coordinate 32,585,730 of NC_071441.1, read as the reverse complement.
ATGTAAAATAATTGATAGTGGTTCTCAAATAAATTTACAATGCACAGCAAGAGAGTAATTTTTTAAAATTAGAAGGGCAAAGAGGACATGGAGGCATGCTGAGATGAACTCTGAAGGAAGATTTCAGAATCTAGCAGCATCAAATACTGACATAACTGCCTGCTTAAGAAGTAGAACAGCAGAAATAAATGAATAAAATTGCATAACTCCCTGCAAACTAGAAGCATCTAAGAGGCACTCTGACAACTTATTAGGCCTGAATTTTTATGTTAAAAATGGACCAAATCCTCAATGACTTCAGCTTACAATTACCAACTGGAAAATTCTGGAGGTTTCTGGGAAACAAATATTTTCATAAACTTGACTTGATAGTAACCATAGATGTAAGGCAATGTTTAAAAAACAGGTGTGCCATGCTAAGATGACATTACTTCCTGTCCTGCAATTGTTTATTTGTATATTGTTCAAAAGTTGTGCATGGGGGCATTGCTATCCTTACTATTTAAACATCGTAGTGTGTGTACTTGAACACTACAAAGTAACAGCTTCTTATTGTCAGCACAATTCATAGACTCTTGCCTTACTTCTTTTCCACTTCTGGCTCATTTTGAATCTGGACACCAGGATTCCACAAGTCCAGATGGAGATCCACGACAAGTTGTGTCCCTCAGGGGTCTGTACTGGGACCAGTGCTGTTTAATACCTTCAACAACGTTACAGACAGTGAGATTGAGTGCACTCTCAGCAAGTTTGCCAAGGACTTGCTGAGTTGCCACAGTTGCCCCAGTGGAAGGATAGGATGTCTTCCAGAGGGACCAGCACAAGCTGGAGAAGTGGGCCTGTGCAAACCCCTGAGGTTCAACAAGGCCAAGTGCAAGTTCCTACACCCGGGTTGGGGCAATCTCTGATTTCAGGAAAGGATGGGGGATGACTTGATTGAGAGCAGTCCCGCAGAGGACAACTCAGCAGTGCTGGTTGATGAGAAGCTCAACATGAGCCGGCAATATGTACTTGCAGCCCAGAAGGCCAATCATATCCTGGGCTGCATCAAAAGAAGCATGGCCAGCAGGTTGAGGGAGATGGTTCTGCCCCTCTAGTCCTTTCCTGTGAGACCTCATCTGGAGTATTGTGTCCAGTTCTGGAATCCTCAGCCTATAAATGGATATGGAGCTGTTGGAATGGTTCCAGAGGAGGGCTACAAAGATGATCAGCGGTCTGGAGTACCTCCCATATGAGGACAGGCTGAGAGAGTTGGAGTTGTTCAGCCTGGAGAAGAGAAGGCTCAGAGGAGATCTTATAGCAACCTTCCGGTACCTGAAAGTGGCCTACAAGAAAGCTGGAAAGGGACTGTTCACAAAGGCTTGTAGTGATAGGACTAGGGACAATGGGTATAAACTGGAGAGGGGCAGATTTAGACTAGACATAAGGAGGAATTTCTTCACCATGAGAGTGGTGATGCACTGGAACAGGTTGCCCAGTAAGTTGGGGATGCTTCATCGCTACAGGTGTTCCAGGCCAGGTTGGATGGGGCCTTGGGCAGCCTGATATAGTGTGAGGTGTCCCTGTCCATGGCAGGGGGATTGGAACTAGATGGTCATTAAGGTCCCTTCCAACGCAAATTATTCTATGATTCTATGATTCTGTGAATAGTAGGTTAGAACATACAAATATATGAGACTTGAAAAATTAAATCAAATTCTTCATTAACCGTAGGTAAAAAAACAAATTTGGGCCACGCTTTGTTTTGTGATACCAGAAAAAGACACAAAGATAGGGGAGAAAGAGGGATGAAAGTCTAATAAATCAATGAAATCTCATGTCTTGATATATCCATTATGTTGTTTACTTATGTACAGTGTAAGTATGTGGGACTTAGTTTTGTTTTATTTCAAATCACATCTATTTTATGGCACAAAAAATACCAAGAACCCATTACTCTATTGTCCTCATAATTCTCACAGAACAAGATGAAGCACAGAGGACAGGTAAAATACATGCATCTCTGAGCTGAGGCCCTTCTTGGTTCCTCTCTTCTCTGGTCAGATGCAGGAAGAGATGTGTAAGAGTATATGCTGTTTCAAGGTGACATTTTATTTGATGCATTCTCAAAGTACCTGGAAGCGTATTGAGTCTTTCATATAAACTGCCACAGCCTTGGGACTTCCCTAAACTTACGAGTTTAAGGCTGCCTTGAATTAATAGAAAATACATCAAGTTCTGTTCCTCTTCCACTGGTAAACCTCTTCCCTTTGGAAACCAGAGACTCAGAACCAGCTCATGTCATGTCAGTATGAAGTATAGTCAGAGCAATACTGGTCTGCAGTGGGCCAAACTGATGATCAGATTGGAGAAAAGGTGAAAGAACAGAGATCAGAGAGATAATAGGGGTGAAAAAGAGTAGCTTCCATTACAAGCGCAGGACCTCTTCCTGTCAGATGTTTTGAATTCATGGTGCTCGATACAGAAATAGCAGTGCTTCATCTTAGCAACTGTAGCCTTGTGAAGGACCAAAGCAGTATTTTCAAACTCTTTCTTTCAAACAATTTTTTTCTCTTTCAGTAAAGTAGCACATTGTCTAACAATTGTGTAAAGAACATGATCAGCACTGTTGTTAGGTATTGCTGACTTCAGCTTCTTACAATACATTATCTAGTCAAGAACATTTACATTTACAAAAGCTACATTGAATATCATGATAAGAGTGTATGACAAGTGTGATGAGATAGTTGTTTAAGGGATTTTTTCCCTAAATAGGTAACTTAATGGTTAAGGAAATGTTTATGTCATCTGTAAATTAGTCCTGCCAGTTGTACAAATTAAGTTCAAGTACCTTGCCATAATTTCATCTGTAAATCTATGTATATATATTTTAAACGGGCTAGGGGGAAAATGAGACTGAAGTAGTATAGCTTAATAGTTGAGAGAAGGAGGGAGAAAAAGTAATACAATATTATGTTCTGCCTTCTGGCCTGGATTTATAAAAATACTCACAAGTGCAGGTTTTCTTTCCCTGTAGTTTATACAATTCTGGAAGTGTACTGTGCAGTATCCTTTCAAGTAATATGCATTCTTCTTTGGTTTATTATCTTCTTTTCTAGTGGACAATGTTATATTGTTGATGGCAAGGGAGTTTGTGAAGAAAAAAGACAGATAAGCGTTAACAGCTTCCATATAGGAAACAATAGGTTTAGATTTATTTTTCACAAAGGATACTTTTCAAAAGTCTAAATACATCCAAAGCTAAACTGAGGAGAGTGCCAATTTGTATTCTTTCACATCTTGTTTGCTGCACGATGATTGCTGTTCAGTAATATATAGTTCCTATAGCAACTGTAGCAAATTATGTTACATATACTAAAAAACTAAAGAAATGAAAAGGACAAATTGCGGTGTAATTAAAAAAAGGCAAAAATGCACAAAAAATGCACTTTCATAACTGTAGATAGGCAGCTAACATATTGCACTTAGATACATATGAGAATGTTTCTGAAGCCTCTCAATTCATATGCAGTTCAGCTGACAAAATTTCAACACGATATGAAAAACATCAAATGTCTCTAATGATCTAATTTGCTAACATTCACAAAAATTTGCACTGAGTTCAGCTGAGATCAAAATTTACTCCAAATAAACCTTTCCTCTTCTCTTAATTATTCAGAAAAAAAAAAAGATAAACAGGCCGTGTAAGTAGCTCTTCTATAAAATAGCAGAACATTTTAGGTAGCACCAAAAAAAGGATTCTTTTATTGGGTTTGTAGCTGTGTGCCAGCAATCCAGTTACAGCCTGAGTAACAGTGACTTTGAAGGAGCATGAAACACTTGAGTATGTTATATAATTAAGACAGCGTGTGTCTTCAAACAAGGATGAGTTCAGTATCCGCCAGTGGAATAATAACGCAACATGCATTGAAAGAGTCATTGAGACAGTGTCCAAAGGTTCCTGCAGTGTGGAGAAAAAACATGATTTATAACATATGAGAGTCACATTCATCTTGTAGCTATTATTTCAACATTAGTCCACACAGAGTGAATCCAAGGCAATTCACCAAAACTCAGAGTGAAAAGTTTTAGCTGAGGTCAAAAGCCTGAAATGATCCTGCTTTGTTTCATTTTTCTTCTCATTCCTTTTTTTTTTCTTTTTTTTTTAGCTATACAGAATTAAAACCTCTCCTAGATGAGCTTGAAGAAAACAAAACACTACTTTAAGAGCCCCATATTCATGCTACCACTATATTATACTGTCATTCATTTAAAATCTCTCATTGCCTCTATACTTCCAACAGGCAAGAAGTAAGTATGTGATAATAAAGTGTGATATATGTAGGAGAAATTCTGCTTTTTGTAGTATTTAGAAAACCCAAAACTTCACTAAAGCAAATAAATGTTACTTCATATATATGGCGGATTTTAAAAGGATGTCAATACCAGTCTGACCAAACCCAACATTTGCAGGAAAGCAATTAAGTTAGCTGCATATTGTCTTTTAAGATGATGAATTAGTTGTTTCTTAAAAAGTGAACAAAGGATTCCCAGCCATTAACCTCATGCTTAACAGTGCATGCAAGGCTGTTTGAAGGCTAAGGATAAGGGCACGAAGAATATTGTGGGCCATACTTGTGTTCTCTCAGAAGCAGACACTGTAATACTACCTGACTTTTAAATTAAGTATTAAGGCATACTAGGATGGGGAGCTGCCCCTTTTTGGGTACATCTCCTCTAGGCCTCCAGTTGGAGGGCAGTTACAAGTGGGGTTCCTCAGGGCTTGGTACTGGGTCCGGCCCTGTTCAATGTCTTTATCATTGACCTGGATAAAGGCATTGAGTGCACCCTTAGCAAGTTTGCAGATGACACTAAGCTGGGTGGAAGTGTGGATCTGCTGGAGGGTAGGGAGGCTCTGCAAAGGGATCTGAACAGGCTGGACTGCTGGGCTGAGACCAATGGCATGAGCTTTAACAAGGCCAAATGCTGGGTCCTGCACTTGGGACACAACAACCCTGTGCAGTGCTACAGACTAGGGGAAGAGTGACTAGAAAGTTGCCTGGAGGAGAAGGGCCTGGGGTGCTGGTTGACAGCCAACTGAACATGAGCCAACAATATGCCCATGTGGCCAAGAAGGCCAATGGCGTCTTGGCTTGTATCAGAAACGGTGTGACCAGCAGGTCCAGGGAGGTTATTCTCCTTCTGTACTTGGCACTGGTGAGACCTCACCTTGAGTATTGTGTTCAGTTCTGGGCCCCTCACCACAAGAAGGATGTTGAGGCTCTGGAGCTTGTCCAGAGAACAACACAGAGCAGCAAAGCTGGTGAGGGGGCTGGAGAACAAGTCTTATGAGGAGCAGCTGAGAGAGCTGGGGTTGTTTTGCCTGGAGAAGAGGAGGCTGAGGGGAAACCTTATTGCTCTCTACAAATACCTGAAAGGAGGTTGTGGAGAGGAAGGAGCTGGCCTCTTCTCCCAGGTGACAGGGGCCTGGACAAGAGGGAATGGCCTCAAGCTGTACCAGGGTAGGTTCAGACCTAGGTTCAGGGAAACATTTTTCACGGAAAGGGTCATTGGGCACTGGAACCGGCTGCCCAGGGAGGTGGTTTAGTCACCTTCCCTGGAGGTGTTCAAGGGATAGGTGGACGAGGTGCTGAGGGCCATGTTTTAGGGATTGTTAGGAATGGTTGGACTCGATGACCCACTGGGTCTTTTCCAACCTAGTGATTCTATGATTCTATGAAAAGCCCCATGCTGTTGTCCCAGTGGTCTCAAAGAAGAGGGAGGAATGTCTGCTTCATTTAGTCAGTGCACAATATGCTTCGTATCCCTGGAGAAGGATAGAAAATTAGGCTTACTCTGAAAAAGTGAAGCAGACTCCCTACAGCTTTGTAGTGAAGGGTAAGATTTCAAAAATTGAAATATATTTTTAAAAAAGTATTTGGCTTTATGTGAATATCCTCAGTACACAAACACAAAACTAAATTTACGTGCACAGATGGGCACTTTTGTGCAAATATTGATAGTGTCATGCTTGAATACCTAATCTTCTTATCCAAACGTTAGTTCTGGGAATGCAAAATACAGCGTGTACACAATCCTAGGATGGAATTTTATGACATTGTTAATATGGCCCTTGGTGTATTTGTGTTTAGTGCATACTATTCATTCCCCAGGGAAGATTTTTTATAAGTATTTTTTTACAGCAGAAATAGATGTTATTCATGTAAAGTTTATTGCTAACACTGGACACCAAAAGATCATCTGATGCTGAGTTAGATTATTTTTTAACCAGTTTAAATTTCTTGTTAGGGAAATACTTCCTCACTCTTTTGTTTTTTAAAAAGTAAATATTAACAACTTTAGATACAAGAGATTCATAATCTCTTTGTGTACAGGTAGGTTTCAGTCTGTGATTTTACCAATGCAAAAAGCTGGAAAAAGGAACAAACAGCGCTATAAAATGCCTCTCTACCCTTTCATCTCCCCAGGTAAGCTGGTATTCTTAAGTGCCAGTTCTGTGCTTGTTTTTTTTACACCTTTATCCACAGAGTGGAGAATAGGTGGGGCTTGTGGTTTATTCTTCTTAACCTGCTAAGTGCTAAAGGTTTGTACTTGTCTAATAGGATGGAGGCCAATAATAGTCCTTGGCAATCAGTCCAAGAACTCTTTTCCTTTTGAAATTTGTGGGAATATTTCAGAGAATACTCCCTACCTGATGCTACAAGAAGGTGTAAGTGTAAATAATAAAGAATACAGCAGATATAGGTAATCTAGGCTTAGATGACCAACTGAAATATTAATATTAAAACTAATTTCCAATGCTTTCTCCTAGAAAGCTCAAAGTGACATGGAACAATCTATTAATTTGATATTGATTAACTTTTTTTAGTTTTCAGTTTATTGTCCTAGTAAATATCTTTCTCTCTCATACATGAAAAGACTGAGAGACCTGGGTCTGTTTAAACTGGACAAGAGAAGGCTGAATGGGGATCTTACCAATACTTATAAATATCTAAAGGGCAGCTGTCAAGAAGATGGGGCCAAACTCTTCTTGGTATCACCCAGTGACAAAACAAGGGGAAATGAGCACAAACTGTAACACAGGAAGTTCTGCCTGAACATGAGAAATACTTCTGTAGTGTGAGTATTGGAACTGGCTGTCCCGAGAGGTTGTAGAGTCTCCTTCTCTGAAGATATTCAACACCTGCCTGGATGCATTCTTGTACAACTTGCTGTACATGAATCTGCTTTAGCAGGGGATTAAACTAGATGATCTCCAGAGATCTCTTCCAAACTCTACACCTTGTGATTCTGTAATTCTGTGATCTTCTCTGAGTAAGATACTTTCAAAAATTACTATGCAGAGATGAAAACCCAGCAGTCTGTAACATTTTTAACACTGTCTAGATGTTACTTTAATAAAAGCTCCAATAATTCTAAAATATGTATTTGTAATGAGGGAAAGAATACTAGCCTAGAGCTATCAGGTGAGTTTCGTATACATTCATTGTCAGTTATAATAACTGTTAAAATAAGAGTTGCATCAAAACATCGGACTAATAAGACTTTTGGGTAGGATGAATGAGCAGGCTTGATGATGTTAATACCAGAATATTTTGTGACCTAATGATATTCTACATGCCCTGTGATGGTTCCTGTGGGTCTGACAGCCTGTTTGCCTGTCTTAGAGGGAGACATTTATCTTGTTTGATGACTAAAAGTGCTGCTTAGTTACTTTTATACTGTTATCTGAACTTTCCTCTTTTCTAGAAAATTTTTAATCCCCATGGCCTCTGAGGTACTTCTTATCTATAGTAACAGAAACTCTTTCTAAAGACTTGAACCCACTGTCCTGTGAGAAAATTCCCGCTCATTGTCTTTCTTATATCATTGCTTTGTTCGGTGTATGAATACATCTAAAACACTAACACCTCAGAGGACTTAAATGTTTCAATAACTGCTTTTAAAACATACAGGTTTCACTTGAGAAAGTCTGAATAGTTGTTGAAAAATAAGCATAATACATAATACTTGAAGTAAGAATTCTAAGAATATCTAGTAATTTTCAGATTGTTTTATAACTGTAGGGGTAGGAAATGTTAGACTCTCTTTCCCTAGCTAGCGTGTTTTATGAATTATTGAATGCTCTCAGCATGCTCAGTGATGTATAAAACTGGAGAAACTCTTACCCTGCTACAGGAAAATCAATTACATTTCTGAGTGTGGTGGGCTCTGCTTCACATGAATTTTGGTCCTAAACCCAGTCTGTCTCTGCTGAGAAGGGTTAGATAAGTGTAGTGAGGCAACACAGAGAAGGCTTTTGCTCCTTACTACATCTGCTGCATTGCAGCTTCACATTCTGTCCACTCCCCAGAAATAACTAAAATTTGTTCTAAATTATGCTGTATGAAACTGAACAGTCTCACAGGTGAATAAGCTCTTCCTGTTACTGACCCATATGATGACTCACAGCTGTAGATCTGGGCCCCTGAACACTGACAGGCAATTTGATGTCCATAGTCCTATCAACAGGAAATCATGATACGATTACTACAATTACTGTTCATTTATTCTAATGACACACTGATTATTTGTACTCAAAGAATGACACGGGATAAGAAGCTGCACAACAGAAAAATTCATCAGGCACGTTTAAGGTGATTGTCATATGGAAAATCCTACACATTTAGTAAAGTCCTCTTGGCTTTTCCTAGTTCCTCACTTGTATTTACAGTCTCATCTTTGTTGCTAATAGAGTAAAGCAGAGCTTTTTTTATGGGCCTTTTTTTATGCTCACATGTTTCTCAGCACCTCTTCATCTGGAGAGCTGCTTTTTGTAGCACTGTCTTCCAGTAACCTTCACACTTCAGACTTCTCCAGCTCATGATCAAACAGTGAAACACCCTCTTGCTTTTTTCTGGCAGAGAAAAAATTCTTGTTGATCTTTATCATTTATTAGAGAAAAAATAGAGATGTAGTCCAAAACTCAGTTAGGAATTGCAATGCAGATGCATGGAAGACCTTTATTTGAAGTTTAGACATGGAACTAGGCATGATTATTCTGAAGATAAACACTTGCTCTCTTAATCTGAGCGACATGGCAGAAATACAGTAGAGTAAAACTAGGCACTTTGACAAAGATGACAGGCTGCAAAGTGAATCTGCTGCTTTAGTTGCAGAAATCTGGAAATATACAGTTTCTTTGAAGATATAATGTTGATTTTTATAAAATTGTAAGACCTTCCCTCATGTTTCTGTTTTAGTCTGTTAGGTCTGCTAAGTAACGTCAGACTGATAGCCTCTACAGACTTAGAAAAGAACAGTACAAAACTAGTCTTGCTAAGTTGTTCTTGACTAAGCAATGATTTTCTCCAATTTAAGAGAAGTTGCAATCTCTTGGTTCTGATGAGCGAAAGCAGACAAGGGGGGTTGGGAGTGTTCATTAGAGTTTGGTGTTTTTCTCCTTGAAGACCTTGGAAGTTGGTAACGAAGTTGATAAGAAGTTTACTGATAAGTGGGCATTGGAATGCAGAAAGCTGGCTGCATTTGGTTCAGGAGTTTGAAAACAGCCAGAGGAGACTGAGTCTGCACAAAGTCCAAAAAAAGAAAAATATTCATCCTGAGGAAGACTTCCTACTTCATCCCTAAGACCTCGGGCCATGACCACCAGGAGGCATTAGGCAGGCAGAAGACTGGAGCGAACTTTCCAGAACTAATTATAATACAGAGCAGGGAAAGGGTATGAATATGTAGTAGGTGCTTATCGCTGTGTATGTCTTTACACTATAAGTAGCTGCTTCTTAAGTTATACGGTGTGCAAGCTAGGAGGAGAACCCCCTTGCACCCCAGCACTGGAAATAAACATACCCACTTTATAACTCATTTTGAGATACAGGGTTTGATTCTGCAAAACAGTTCCTTCCTGCTGCTTCTGAGCTGCTGGTATTTTCATTCTTTGCCTTTCATTCTGAAACAATGATCTGAGCAAGGACAAGTGGCAAAGATTTTAAGAAAAGAACAGAGACTGAGGAGGGACTAAGAATGTGGACAAGAGGGGAAAGGAGATGAGCATAAAAGTACAAGGAAAAATCTGAAATGCAGAAGATGACCTGATAGAATAGCAAGAAAATGGGAAGAAAATAAAAATGAAATGGTACTGAAGAAATAAATTTTTATATTGTGCTGAAGTTTCCATTAAGCAAGCATTGCAATTATGCTTTAAGAGAGAAAGAAACAGAAAAGTACACTGCTGCAGTGCTAGTCAGTGTTCATTCGGACCTTTCCTCCTCAGTACTATGCAGTATAGCTGTAGGTATCCATCTCCAGGAGCGAAAAGAAGGTTGGCTAAAAGTAAATGGTTTTGATATTAGTGACTGAAACAGAGGTTCCTAAATGCATGTTTCCTAAGGGAAGGTTAGAGGCCATTACCCTTCAAAACACATTTGTAGAAACAGACAGTAGAGAAGTTTGAAGTGTTCAGAAGCTAAGGAAACAATTTTAGCTATTTTTATGTTTCCATTTATTGACTTTCATGGAGGTTGTTGGGTGGGGTTTTTTTAATGATTTCTTTTCCTTGTACTAACAGACACAGTGTTCGTGGTACTGGAAAACACAATGAACAGTTTTTGTGGTTATTAAATGCCTTGGCATCCCTTCACTTTTTTTAATCAACTGCAAAATGTTTTTAAAACCTGCATACTCCTCCATGATGAACATTATCCCTTAACTGTTTTTTTCTTGAAGCAATGAATTGAATTTGAAACACTGATATGCCTGCTTTTAACACTGTGTGTTATTATGTTGAAATGTGTTTTTGAGAGTCCTCAAATTTGATCATTAAATATGGAGTATTTAATAGCCTGTGAAAACAAGGATTCTGGGATGTGTAATCCTCTAACAAAGTTAGGTAATACAAACTTGCTTTAGGAAACATTTGACTTTAAGAAAACTCTATACACACTCTGTCATGAGCCCCTGCAGAAGTGAAAAGCAGGGCAACAGGCAAAGTAGTCGCTGGCACAGGGCAGAGCTGTTTGGTTTACTTTGGTTCTCTCAGGCCAGTTTTCAGTGCACAGCTTGAGATGGGGTTTTTACATAACCGGTCATTCAAAGAAGGGCTGTGGTAATGTTTTGACAAAATGCCCAGGGATATCCACAATTGCCTTAACCATTAATAATGAACTGCATTTGGCAACTGAATACTTAGGGGAGTGAGTTGATTATTATAAAGCATGTGTGTGAAACTATAAGGAGAAAAAAGAACTTTTAGCACAGTTTGAGTGTTATTTGGGAACAGAAGGAACATAAAAGCCACTCCTTCCACCAGAGTTTGCAAGGTAGCCTTAAACTCACAGTCTTCTAATAATTGCACTCTGCTACACCCTCTTTGTAACAGATATAATTACAGTAACAGCTTTCCTACACAGGCACCATATATTTCCATTATGAAGCCAGCCTTATTTAATTAGCATCATGAAGTAAATTAGCAGTTATAAGAACTGTTTGGTACAAGAGGATCTCCATTTTCTCACCATCTACTTAATCCCCAGTCAATGTTGAGATTACCACTCACTTTGCACACAAAAAAAAAGTGCTGACATCCTGCTTAGATATTGTGATTCAGTCGCTTTATGGATTTGGGAAAAAAAATGAGCCACTGTGAATATATAGCAGTTAAAAATACTAGATTCCCATTGTGGTATATTTCTGTGTTGACGTAGAGTGATCATGTATACTGAAATTGGTTTTTTTCGGTATGTCCAGGGAGGTGGTTTGTTTTTGTAAGAAGCGCCAACAGCTAGCATGTAAAGTATCAAAAATTAAGTTTGCAGGGTAAACCATTATATCTGAATAAAAAGGGAAAAGGTAGGTATGTTTAAATAGCAGCTTTTAGATATTCTGAGCACCTAAGTAAGGAGATGTTTTTGGATTAATGTGTTACTCATATGAGCAAAACTGATGATTCTCATCTCCTTTTTTACTGTTAACTGAAAAAAATCTCTTTTTGTGTTAGTGTTTGCCATTAGAGTCCAATTCCAACACATTAGAAAGAAGTGTTCTTAAAATATTTGGGAATATTATTTCAGTGCTTTGCTTTTAAACGCTTTGGTACTCTCCACAGTACAGAGAGATGCTTAAATATTACAACAGCTGTCTGAGGTGTGAGGAGTTGTCCACTGGCCCTATGGTGTCTGCAGGAATGATTTTGGCAGTTGTTCCCAAACTGCAGCCCAAGCTGGATTTCTTCTGGGAAACGAACTGCAAATATTTACAGTATCCTCTTTGCACTTGCTGGATGATTACTCATCTCACTGAAGGCAATAAAAGTTTTATCATTCACTGTAGAGGGACTTGTTAATGTCTCTGTGAGATTAAAAATGATTGCACTGAAGTAATGTGAATAGATTTTAGCAATTGCAGTGAACAGCTGATTAGTAATTAATAAAAGTAATAAATAAATGAATAAATGAATAAGGGATGTATTCGATTCACAGTCGCTTGATGAACAAAAATACACAGAAGAAAAAAAAGAGGAGAGTTTTCACCATGTTTATTGTTACTCTACTAAATAGTTTTCAATCTTGCATAATATATGTGTAAAAAGATGAAACAATGGAGGTGAAAACACATCCAAAAAAACCCTACAGTGAATGTGGAAGACAGTAACATGTGAAAGAGATAGATAAAAATGGTCTTTATTTTAAAACAAAATTGTTCTAACAGGTTTGACTTAGCCATGTTTCTGCAGTACAGGATAATGACATCTGCAAAAAGTGGGTTTCAGAAGAATAAAATATTTAATAATTAATTAAACAAATACATAATATTGCATTGCATAACTATACTGTATAAATTATAATATAAATATAATTTTTATATATATACTGCATATATATATACTGTATATATATATATGCTGTATAAATATAATATAAATTGCTCACATTACATTATGTAATATTTATTAAATAATTTAATATTTAATTCATTTATTTCCACCTGGGTATGCATGAAGAGTTGACCGAGAGCTATGGGTCAAGATTAAGGGCAAGGGAGGTACAGGTCACATTACTATGGGGGTCTGCTACAGGTCACCAGACCAACCAGAGTGAGCAGAGGAAGCCCTCTATAGACAGATAGGCACAGCCTCACCTTCACAAACCCTGGTCCTCATGGGGGGCTTCAACTACCCTGATATTTGTTGGAGGGACAAAACAGCAGAGCACAAGTAATGTAGGAGGTTCCTGGAATTTGTGGTGATAACATAACTTCCTCCTCCAAGTGGCAGAAGGGCTGATGAGGAAAGGTGCTATGCCGGACCTTGGCTGCAGTGATCATGAAATAATGGAGTTCAAGATCCTTAGGCAGCAAGCAGGGTTTGCAGCAAACTCACTATTCTGGACTTCAGGAGAGCAAGCATCAGACTGTTCAATGATCTGCTTGGTAGAGTACCATGGGATAAAGTCCTGAAGGGAAAAGAAGCCCCAAAAAGCTGGCTAATATTCAAGGACCACCTCCTCCAAGCTCAGGACTGACCCATTCCAACGAGGGGATGTCAGACAAAAATGCTAAGAGGCCTGCATGATGAACAAGGAACTTCTGGACAACTTAAACACAGAAAGAAGGCAGAGGGCAGAAGCAAAGGTAGGTAGCTTGGGAGGAAGACAGTGAAATTGTCCAAGCAGACACTGACCAGATTAGGAAAGCTAAAGCCCAGATAGTATGAAGCCTGCCAATGACATCAAGGACAACAAGGAAAGCTTCTTACCTACGTCAGTGATAAAAGGAAGGCAGGGGAGAAAGTGTGTCTCCTCCAGAAGGAAACTGAAAACTGGATAGTGAGACAGCTGAAGTACTCAGTATCTTTTTTGTCTCTGTTTCCATTGGCAAGGACTCTAGGCATACCAACCATGTCTCAGTATACGAATGCAGGGACTGGGAGATAGAAGAATCACCCACTGTAGGAGAGGATGAATCATGAGACCATCTAAGGTATACAAGTCCATGAGACCTGAAGAAATGAACCTCCGTGTCCTGAGGGAACTGGTGAATGAAGTTGCTAAGACACTATCCATAATATTTGAGAAGTCATGGCAAACTGGTGAAGTTCTCACTGACTGGAAAAGGGGAAACATAGCTCCTATTTTTATGAAAGAAAAAAGAAGACCTGGGGACTACAGGTCAGTCAGTCTCAGCTCTGTGACCAGCAAGATCATGGGGCAGATCCTCCTAGAGACTCTGCTGAGGTATATGGAAAATAAAGAGGTGACTGATGATAACCAACATGGCTTCACTAAGGGTAAAACATACCTAACAAATCTGGTGACCTTCTTTGATGGGGCTACAGTGTTGGTGGATAAGAGAAGAGTAACAGACATCAACTGCCTGGGCTTGTGCAAAGCGTTTGACACTGTCCCACATGACATCCTTGTCTCTTAATTTGGGAGACACACGGATTTGACAGATGGACCACTTGGTGAATAGGGAATTAGCCTGATGGTCACACTCAAAATTTCTGGTCAACAGCTCAATGTCCAAATTAGGATCAGTGATGAATAAAGTTCCTCAGGGGTCAGAATTGGGACAAGTGCTGTTTAACACCTTTGTCACAAACATAGACAGTGGGATTGAAAGCACCCTCAGCAACATGGACAGTGAGATTGAAAGTACCCTCAGCAAGATGACACGAAGATGCATGGTGTGGTCAGCATGCTTGAAGGAAAGTATGCCAGTCAGAGGGACCTTGATAGGCTTGAGAGGTGGCCATGTGTGAACCTCATGATCTTCAACAAGTAGAAGGCCTACACATGGATTGGGGCAATCCCAAGCACAAACATAGGGCAGGCGGTGAATGGATTGAGACTATCCCTGATGCCATAGAACTTCAGGGTGATGGTGGATGAAAAGCTCAGCATGAGCCAGTGATGTATGCTTGCAATCCAAAAAGCAAACCATATCCCAGGATGCAACAAGAAAAGTGTAAACAGTAGGTTGAGGGAGGTGGTTTTGTTCCTCTACTTTGCTCTTGTGGGACCTTGACTAGAGTTCTACACTGAATTCTGGAGTCCTTAGGATAGGAACAATACAGGTCTGTCAGAGCAAGTCCAGAGGAGGGCCATGAAGATGATTAGAGGGCTGGAGCACCTCTGCTATGAGGACAGGCTTGTTTAGCCTAGAGAAGAGTCTGGGAAGACCTCATAGCAGCCTTCTAGTACCTACAGGTCCTGGAAAGGGGACCTGCAGGAAAGCTCAGGGGGAGCTCTTTGTCAGGCAGTCTAGTGATAGGTCAAAGGGTAATGGTTTTAAGCTAAAAGAGGGTAGATTTGGATTAGACATTAGGAAAAAATTTTTTCCTGTGAGGGTGATGAGGCAGTAGAACAAGTTGGCCAGAGAAGCTGTGGAAGCCCTATCCCTGGTGACATTGAAGGCTAGTTTGGATGAGGCTTTGAGTAATCTGATTCAGTGGCAGATGTCCCTGCCCATGGCGGGGCGGGGCGGGGGGGCGGGTAGAACTAGATTATCTTTCATGTCTCTTCCAACACAAACCATTCTATGATTCTATAATTCTGTGGTTGTTGTCACACTTATCTGCGCTCTAACCAGCAGAACTACTTTAGAAACATGTAAAGGGATGGTGATTTGGGTTTGTAGTAAGGACTGTATTTCATCTGACTAGCAATATAATAAGATGCCTCTGCTGCTTTAGAAGCAGCTGTAATATTTTTAAATGTCATGTACTTTTTCACTGTTTTACACATACAATGGAAATTTTAACTTGGATGAGACAGAATGACAATATTGTCAATTATAATTTTTATTAGATGCCCAATATGTATTACTTGCAACACTTCATACAGATGTATTATTCCTTAGAACAAGTTTGATTTTGAAATTTATCTGGCAAAACTAGTCTCTCATTGATATACATGGGACATAAGGACAGACATTTTCAAGAATCAGCAGGTAAGCTATTTAAGAGATACACAAAATGGAAGAATTCTAAAATTATTTTATGTAGAAGTATCATGTTTAAACATTATCTTGGCAAACTTCTCTTTGTGATTTGGAAGGAATTGTGAACCAGGTTAAACCCTGAGGATGGTTTGCATGTTCCCAGCTTCAGGTCATGGAATCAAAGGACCCTTCTGTGGGCTCACAAAGCCCATTGCCAGAAAGACGAGCAGGAGGCTAATTTATTTGCAGCTCTTAGGAATCAGGAAGGCAGGCCATAGTACAGGATTCATATAGTCCATGTGGTTGTTTCTCAGATGAAAAAAAATGGCTGAAATGTGGTTGGACACCTCTTTTATTTTGCTGTATTCAGGGAGAAGAATGTGCATTGTAATGATCATAAAGCTTCCTAGTGGGGATAGGTTTAACTAAATGTTCTCAAGGGCTGAAATCCATTATTTAGGCATGTTCCATTTGTTTGATGTGTTCTTACAGGAAACTATTAGCTCAGTACAACTAAATGGATAAAGGCTTTCTTTAGCACCACAAGACTTGTTTTTTGGAGGACATTACCCAATAAACTATAGAAAAATAGAGAAGCATGAGCAGAAGTCACACTCAAGATACAGACTTCTTAACTAATTTACAGAAAACAATCATTCTGTTAAAACCTTGCTGCTATAATAATCATCTTACAATTTTTAAAAATGTGGGATTAGAATACAAAGTCCTTCTTGCATTGCTCGAATATTTCTTGAGTTAATCTTTTACTGACAGGCAAAGAATGAATACTTCTCTGTTTTTTGTAACGTGGCAAGGAGGGGGTTTTTTTGTTTGTTTTTATTGTTTTTAATTTTATTTCTTCTTTCGTTGTTGTTTTTGCTTACATAGTTGTTTTTGCTTAGATAGTTGGGTTTGGGCAGTACTACCAGAGTATGTGACATATACAACAGCGTTTTCTGAGTTTCAAAGCTGAGGTCATAGTTAAATTTACCTTCAATTTTACATGGATGAAAAACAGTGATTATTGTGGTTTACATGAATGAAAACTACCATGCTTTGGACTAGCTTGTATTGTACTAAGCCAACAATACAAGTAAAAACTATGGCTGAGCTGCAGTTAAAAGGTGATAACTGCAAATAGACATATCTGTTCACTTACTGAAGTGAACATATAAGAAATCCATAAATTAGCCACCATTAATTTTTCAAGTTGCAGACACCTTGCAATTCTAGCAAGGCAGATTACCTGTGGGCTAACCAAAAGGTGTATGATGGTAGCTTTGCTAGATGGATGATTGAGGTAGTACCTGAATTATTTATTTAGCAGTAAACTTTCTCCTACACAAAAGTTTATTACCTTATAGGTTAATGATGTAATTTGGAAACAAAATTTGATCTAAAATGTTACATGTCTGGTTTAATCTAATCAACACCTAAAAAAATGTAGAAGCAGCTCTTCCTTAAATTGAAAATATCTATGGAAGATATCTGAGCTCTTTCAAAAAGAAGGCAAATATTTAAATGTTTGACGAATATGTCAAGAGTTGTATTTTATTCAGCAAAGAAGGAAATTCCATGGTAACAGATGACCTAAGGTCTGTTCACTAAAACTTTAAGGATAAGTAAGAAAAAGCAAGCACAGAATAAAGAATAAACAAAGAACTGCAAAAACATTTGAAGAACTCTTAAGTGTCTGTGTCATGAAGCTTTGTTAAAATAGCTCTTATTTAGCAAATATATAATTTACCACATCCATTGAGGGGTTTAATAAATTATCACAATGATAAAAGCAATTATAGCACAAACTTTGCAATGTTGGATAGGAACAATAAAACTGTGAAGCATAATGAGTCTTTAGTCATGAGAGATATTGTTAGAGGGGAGTATAGTTCATCACGAGTTGTTTCTTCCTTAATCTTCAGGTAATATTCTGTTCCACAGATAACTGTAGATAAATATAGCTGTACAACTCAGGGGAGCTCCTGGGGGAAAACACCAGCTGATTTCTTAAAGTCATTGTCTATTTTTATTCCTGTAACATTATTGTTTAGGTAAAAAGTGGCATAATCCAGATACCATTTTTGACAGAAAAGCACAGATAAAGAAGTGGCTGGGCACCTGAAATCAAGTTTACGCAGTCAGCAAAATAGAGAAAATTTTAACCAGGTGTTTTGATAAGTCCATGAAAAAAACCTCTTTAACATTTATTTTCTGCGGAAAATTGCTGAGAGAATTGTATAAGGATTTCACAGATTAATAATGATGCTTCATAAGAGTCGCTAAGTCTAACAAGAGCAAAGGGAACAACAAGGCATCTGGAAGCAGTGTACACTTTATGTTCTGATACTATTAGGCAATGTATGGAAAAGGTCCATTAAATACCGGAGTTTTTTAGGGACTATGGATAAAAAGAGAAATAATCTCATTAAGGAAATGTCACGTTTTCAGAGGGAAGAATGTGCCTCAAGCAAGGGATTGAAAGTTACATAATTCTTCAATTTGTTTCGTTTTCAGTTTGTTTTGGTTTGGTTTTGCTTTTGATGTTGGGATACTGGTCTCTGATTGATTTCTCAGGAAGCTTGCTTTTCCAAGCAGATTGTGTGTTCTAGATTTGGGCAACACAGTCAGACAGCTGATGAGCACGTAACTTCAGTTCCAGAAGTTGCATAGCCTTTCTCTCTTTCTGCTTCTAGTTTACATGTGTAATATTTAGATTCTTTTAAACCTGAGACTTTGTGTAAAACAGGGTTTCACTGCAATATTTATGGTCAGTGTCAATTGCTTTGGTCCTGTGCACCATGCTAACATTTTTGGAACTATTTATGGAAAGGTTGTCCCACCTATGCTCACAAGGGTTTTCTTAGTTTGACTGGACACCCTGGATACCCTACTGATTCCTATTTTCCCTTGTTGTGCCAAGAGATTAGCATGTGTCTTCCATGCCTTCAGATGCAGTTTTAGTGAAGTGTCAGCAAAGCTTAAAAGGCACTGCAATACTTTCACATTGATGTTAATGTAAAGGTTTTGCTTTTGATCCCATATGGTAAACTTTCACAACTCCTAATTACTGTGAGTTTTAACACATAAAGAAGGAGATTAATTTTAAAAAATCTTTCTGAAATGAACTTTTTAACTGTATCGGCTAATTATGTTGCTGTTGCTCAAGCAGGAATTCTGTATGAGTAAAAATTATTGGCTGTTGTTTCTATATTGTGTAAATGCTATATTTAACTCTGACACTTCATTGCTTAACTATGTTCATATGCATGAAATCTGGCTTGTAAGAGCTCATTTATACCAGCTATGGGGGCCATAATTTTGTTTCTGACATCAAAACTTGTTGCTGTGAAAATGAGGAAAAAACATGTACTTAATAGATAATGAAAATTATTGTTTTAATTAATGATTTTCTTGATGGAGTGTAGGGCATGTTTATAGAACTGTGATGCTGAGCTCAGAGGGTAAGATTAAAATTAAAAAGATCATTGTACAATGAAAATCAGCTAAAATAAACTCAAAATTTCAGTAAAGGAAAATGGAAAGTAGTACACAAATCACGTTTTAGAATGGTGAAAAAATGAATGAGCACAGCAAAACTTCTTCAAAATATCTCAGGAACCTTTAACTCTTAACACTTTTTTTTTAAAATGACACAAATGTGATTCTGGAATGCATTAATAGCAAAGCCATATTAAAGGCCTAGAGAAGATTATTCCATTTGAATGAGATCTTTGTTTTCTATACTCTGCATGGTTAGCAATACCTCTTATCATAAATTTGAGAGCACCGAGACAGAAAAAAACAATAAAATCCAGAGATCTTGAAAATATGACTTATAAAGAAAGACTGAAGGAAAAGAGATATTTTAGTACAAAAAAAAAAAAAAATTAAAGAAGGACATAGCTGTGTTCTGTCACACTAATGAAAATGTGCATCAGTTTTGCTTGGAGAAGGATAAGAACAAATGAGCTTAATTTACATGAAAGGAGATTTACCATAGGTATTAGAAAAAACCCCTACAAATTCACAAAAAAACCAGTCACTGTGATAAATCCTTGGAATAGACTGCCCTTGTAGATTGGATTATGGAATTCTCTATGGTCTTTAAAAAGCAAATTAGGCAAACCACTGCTTGGGTGGTCCTTATGCACTTGATTCCTTGGTTGGTTTTTGTCACTACTTCAGGTAATCTATTGAAGTTTCTCCTGAATCTACATCTCCAATGGATGATTTTTAATTATGATTTTTAATAAATACTATACTTTCTAAAGTTGTATGAGAATACTTGAGGCATGAAGTTATTTTTCAGCTTTTTTATGTTTCGATAATTTTCAGAGGCTTATCCAGGCAGATACAAGAACTAAATCCCTTCTCTCCACACCTCAAAAAGATAATCATGGGGAAAATCCAGAAAGAAAAGGAAAGAAATTAATTGTTTTGAGATGTTGACCAAGGAAATTAATAGCAAGTCATACATTTAATAATAAATAAGACTTGGAAAGACTATTGGAACCCCAGCGTCTATGACATTCTGTGTTTCATTAGCCCTTCAGTTTGAAAACAAAGGAGATACAACATGAAAATATAAAAAGTGTACATAGTTGTAGAAAACTCTTCTTTGATTTTCCTTTCAGTTTGAATGCAAAATCTTTAATATGGTGCTCGTGTGCTCTGGTCTTAGTATGTGATTACATTTACTACTGACAGAATATGACCCATTAGGGTCTTTATCTTAGGTTTAGGCCTCAAGGGTTTGGAAGCCAGAATGGAATTTGGAGGTGTGTATGTATTTTGCAAAATTTTTGCTAGTTTTCTCATGAGCAAATTGGTTAATGATAAGATTAAGTTTATCTGTGGCTTTTGCAATCTCCTCTATCTCAATGAAGAACTTTGGTCATTTCTAGATTGCAGAAAATATTGCAGAAAAATATTGTTGAACAGTATTATCTTTACAAAGTTACAGATGGTCTTGAAAAAAACAAATATTTTATATTTAATCAGAACTTAGATTTTAGTCATGATTCCTGTTGAAATAAATTAATTTTTAGACTCTGTCACAGAGAGTGACACCTTATCACCAAGTTGATGTTTCTGTGTTTCTCATTATACACCACTTTTGTTCTGCATTTATAGTATTATGCAAAACCAGATATTACTCTTACTTCTACAATTTTTTTGCAAGTAAGAGTCACAGTAGCAATAATTATACTAATGATCCATCTGCTATCTGCTTTTATAACCACAAAAATGATCCACAGCAGTTATCTTTCCCATAGAATTTCTTGGGAACAGAACTGTTTTGGCTCTGAAATTAACCCTGAAGTGCTATACAAATCTAGGGATATAGTAGTAGTATTTACTTATTAGTATAGAATAAGTGAGTCAAGAAATGAATCTTCCATCTGTACATAAATTATGGATGAATGAAACAATAAAAGCTCTAAGAAAGATGACTTCTCTTCCGCATGGGAGAAACTAGGGGCCAAATATACTACAATTTTATGTCAATTCAAAATTGGCATGAGTAATTCATTTTTAAAACTGAACAAACTATTGCCAACTTTTTTAAGAGGTCTAGAAAAACAAGTATAAAACTTCAGGAAATATGTGTTCTGACAGACAGCTGTAATCATTAAAAATATATTTACCATCAGATAATTTGTAGATGTGCAACTAGCACCAGTTTAAAAGAAAAGGCACAATGTTTTTCTGAGTAATAAAACTAGATTTTACAAAAGTATCTAGGATTTTCCTGTAATATGTAAAACTTTTAAATATATACCTTCATATTTTTCATATGAAGCTGAACTCTGACAGATATTGAAAGATATTGCAGTGTTCTCTTACAAAAGAAATGCAAAGGGATATGCAATATACTTGGAATGGATCGTAGCTTACGTGGTGTAAACACCAACATCTTTACTTCTTTTGTTTGTGTCCTAAACACTGTTCTAGTGTAGGGCTGTGTGAACCTAAGGAGGGTCTTCTGTGGTGCCTGGTTAACAATGAGAGGTGGAGGTGTAGGGGAAGGCATTACTCTCTCCTCCCTCACCCGGAGATAGGCTCGCTGTCCTGGATCGGCTGTCACAGAGAGAAGGAAGGAGGTGCAACAGCGGGCACTGCCCTGTCCCCCCCACCTGACTGTGCATGTGTACCCAAAGGGTTCAGGCAGAGGCTATTCAGTCTGTTGAACTGCCAGTGACCTTGGAACCCCCAGCCTCAGTTAGAGAACCTTCTCAAAGAAGCTTCTGTGAAGGCCCTGTTTCAAGAACTTTCCCAGCAAGACCACCCCCTACATGCTAATAGGGCATGGATTTGCCCCATGAATAATGCCTGCCAAGAAGGCAGAATGCTCAAGCCCACTACCCCCATGGAGCTGGCTTAAAGTAGTGTTGCTGAACAACTACCAGACCAAGTGTTCCTGAAGAATTCCGGCCAGCTGGACGTTTTCCTGAGGACTCCCGTGCCCCATGGGGTTGGTGACTATTTTTTCTTTTTCCTGCTACATTTTCTTCTCTCTCTTTCTTATTTGTTTTATTGCACCTTCTTTTTTCCTTAGCACATGATACGTTGTGTCAGGTGTGTCAGGTGTATCAGACCAAATCTGAGTTGTGGTGTTGTTGTTGTTGAACTTTGGCTGTGTTCAGAGCATCACATTGTGATCTGAACAGATTGGGATCTACTTTTTGCAACTTGGAGAGGTTGTGACTTGGGAGTGCACATGAGTATCTGCTTTGTTATTTTGGCTGTACCCTAAATAAATACTGCATTTGAGTTTACCCTGGAAGATTTGTTGACCTCCAATTCACTGTGCAGATATCTTCAACTGTGCAGGCTGGTGGGGCCTGAACACTACTGGTGTCAGGATCAGGCTCTAACACATGTTAATGAAAATCATGAAGGCAATGAAAGCTGTGTTTGACTAGAACATGACCTCTATGAATCTCCTTACATGTACATTTTTCCTACTCTTTCGAATACATTGAGAAAAGGTGAAATACAGGAATGTGGCTGGCTTAACTCTGATACCTGGTTCCAAGAAGGAAGAGAAGAGATCCTAGGGAGGAAATACTTAATTTTTTCAGTCTGCAAACTACAGATTAATGTTAAGTGTTATTGATCTGCTTGTCTGGTCACCCTAAAATTTTTGGCTATTTCTACTAAGGTAGGAATCTATAATTTGGGAATGTCTAACCCACACACTGTCATTTTCTGCCCTATTTTTCTCTTCCTGACCACTCTCTAGTAGCTGTGATTCCTGCATAAGTGAAATGATTGACTGAACAGAATCATCTGCTATGTTAATAGGCACAGGACGGTAAAAGCAGGATAGGGGTGGTAAAGAATGAACAACCACTCAAACACAGATGACTTATATACTCTCACTGTTGGAAACAACAGACGCTGGATATATTGACTTACCAAAAATCCATCATGCATTTTTCAGTAGTTTGCTGTTCCTGGTGTTTCAGCTATGAAAGACATAGATGAAATAATCCTGTCAGACATCAGTCTCATAGTTTCTAGGTTGCCCGTCCTTATAGATACGTTTAGTAAAAGGACTGCATGTCAAAAGTTTTATTGGAGTGCTTGTTCCTTCAGAGAGCTATCCTGCCTCCTCTGGCTGTAGGTGGACTTCCTGTAGCCTTACTGACTGCTTGTTACCAGGTGTCCTCCTATAATTCCCTTTAATGCAGTTTGGGGTCTACTTTCAATGCTCCAGTCTATTCACTCTGTTTCAAGGCTGAACTCTGTAACCTGAAAGTATGACTTCCTTTATACTCTACTTTGGTGATGATAGAAATCTCTTCTGTTTGACACTGGTATAATTGGCAAAGCTCTAATCATCAAGCTACCAACTTAATACCACCACAGGATCTGAGTCAAGTAGTGAAGCGAGGCGTAACAAATCAGAATGTCTTAGATCAAGTGCAAGGAAAAGTTCTTATATTGAGGAGAGAGAGATACTGCCTTCAGTTAAAATAATGCAGTGTTCAGGCAAATGTAGGCTCGTATTGACATTGCTTTCATATAAGTTTGGAGGAATAAAAGAGATCATCAAGAATAACCTAAGATACCAGTTTATTTCAACATAATCAGCAGATTAGAACTATGATACAGATGCCAAATTTAACTTCACTCTTTTTCTATTTGAGAAAGTACATAGAATCATATAACAGTTTGGGTTGGAAGGGACCTTAAAGATCATCCAGATGCAATCCCCCTGCCATGGACAGGGACACCTCACACTATATCAGGCTGCCCAAGGCCCCATCCAACCTGGCCTGGAACACCTGTAGCGATGAGGCATCCCCAACTTACTGGGCAACCTGTTCCAGTGCATCACCACTCTCATGGTGAAGAAATTCCTCCTTATGTCTAGTCTAAATCTGCCCCTCTCCAGTTTATACCCATTGCCCCTAGTCCTATCACTACAAGCCTTTGTGAACAGTCCCTTCCCAGCTTTCTTGTAGGCCACTTTCAGGTACTGGAAGGTTGCTAGGCTTTCTGGACTGTGAGCACACATTGCTGGCTCATGTTGAGCTTATCATCAACCAGCACTGCTGAGTCCTTCTCTGCAGGACTGCTCTCAATCAAGTCATCCCCCATCCTTTCCTGAAATTAGAGATTGCCCCAACCCGGGTGTAGGACCTTGCACTTGGCCTTGTTGAACCTCAGGGATTTGCACAGGCCCACTTCTCCAGCTTGTGCTGGTCCCTCTGGACGACATCCCATCCTTCCACGGGGGCAACTAAGGCATCCTGGTTTCCTTGGCAAACTTGCTGAGAGTGCACTCAATCTCACTGTCTGTAACATTGTTGAAGGCATTAAACAGCACTGGTCCCAGTACAGACCCCTGAGGGACACCACTTGTCATGGATCTCCATCTGGACTTCGAGCCATTGACGATTACTCTCTGAATATGACCATCTAAACAGTTTCTTATCCACCAAAGCATCCACCCATCAAATCCATAGCTCTGCAATTTAGAGAGAAAGATGTTGTGGGGGACTCTGTCTAAGGCTTTGCAGAAGTGCAGGTAGACCATATTCAGTGGTTTAGCCATGTCCACCATTGTGGTTACCCTGTCATAGAAAGCCACTAAGTTAGTCATACAGGATTTACCCCTGGTGAAGCCATGGTGTCTGCCATTAATCACCTCCCCATCCTTCATGTGCTTTACCATGTCTTTTAGGAGAAGTATCTGTTCCATGATCTTTCCAGGCACAGAGGTGAAGCCGACAAGTCTGTAGTTCCCAGGGTCTCTTTTCTACCCTTTCTAAAAATACAGGCACAATGTTACCCTTCTTCCAGTCACCAGAGACTTCTCCTGATTGCCATGACTGTTCAAATATCATGGAGAGTGGCTTGGCAACCACATGGTCCGATTCTCTCGGGACTCTGGGATGCATCTCATCAGGTCCCATAGACTTAGAAATATTCAGGTTCCTCAGGTGATCACAAACCTGATCCTCCCCTACAGTGGGAGGGACTTAACACCCCAGGTCACCATCTTGCTGTCCCATGACATAGGAGTGGTGAAGAGAGAAGTTATCAGTGAAGACTGAGGCAAAATATGTTGTTGAGTACCTC
This sequence comes from Cuculus canorus, assembly GCF_017976375.1. Taxonomy (NCBI): domain Eukaryota; kingdom Metazoa; phylum Chordata; class Aves; order Cuculiformes; family Cuculidae; genus Cuculus; species Cuculus canorus. Next base: position 32,560,203 of record NC_071441.1, on the reverse strand, counting down.
CGCCTTCTCCTTCTCTGTTGATACGAGTTCACCTTTTTCATCCATCTGCTGTGGGATGCTTTCTTTAACTTTCCTTTTCTTATTAACATACCTGTAGAAGCCCTTCTTGTTAGTCTTCACTTCTCTTGCCAAGTTCAGCTCCAGCTGCGCATTGGCCTTCCTGACCCCATCCCTACACAACCGGGCAGCATTCTTATACTTTTCCCAGGTTCCCTGTCCCTGCTTGCACTGCCTGTGCAGTTCCCTCTTGGTGTTCAGCTTGACTAGCAGGTGTTGACTCAGCCATGCTATTCTCATCCCTTTCCTGCCTGATTTTCTACATATAGGGACTGAGCGCTCTTGCGCTTTATGGAAAGCTTCCTTTAATATATGTCAGCTCTGTTCTGCTCTGTTGCCCCCAAAGACTGAGTCCTGGGGGGTCCTTGAGGAGCTGGAGGTCTGCTTTCCTGAAATTTATTGTCCTGACTATACTCCTCACCTGTCCCATATCCTGTGGATCTCAAACTTCACCAGTCATGATCACTGCAGCCCAGGCTGCCTCCAATCATAATGTCAGTGATAGAGAAATGTTCTTGTAATCATGTTATCACATACTCTTGAAATTATTACAGTATTTCACATAAATTGCAGAATTTTAATCCAGCAATTCTCTTGACAGTTTATTTTCATATTTTTTAGTTCTAGAGTGGCAGAAAATAAAAAAGCGAGGCTTATTAAATAGTTCAAGTTTCAGATTTTAATATACAGTTCCTCTGAGTTATAAAAAGAACAAAATGAATTCAAACTGTCTGGCAATCGCGAAGCTGATGAAACATTGCTTTGAAGGTTAGTGATATACAGTGATGTATGAACAAGATTAGTCATAGTGCAGTCCCACTGACAATCCACTTGTCACCTTCCTGCTCCATCCGTATCCATTTACCACTTTTCTCTGGCCATCAGCAACACCACTAAGCCAGTTTATTATCTAATTTAGAATATTACCATCAATAATGCAGTAACTCACTAAACGTCTGTAGAGTTCTATTATCTCATGACTTACTTCTTAACCTTTTGTGCCAGTAGTATTGAAAGCATGATCTTTCTTTTCCTTTTTTTCCCTGCTTTGACTTCCATTGTAATTTCCTTGTATGAAATAAGTTCAGTGTTTACCGATATGTATGGCTAGTAGTCTGCCCAAACTTAGCATCTCTTTTTCCTGCTATGTAATAAAAGTTTCTTATATTTAATTTCAAACGTGTGGGTTTGAAATAGTTTCTGATTTCACTGGCTGGATCAGATCTTGAGTTCATGTATGTTGCTATAGTCCGCAGAAGATTTGCCAGTTCACACTTGCTGAAAAATGGAGTGTCATTTTTCTTAAATATAGATGAGTTGTTGATATATTTCTGGTCTTTAGATTTCCAAAGATTAAAAAAGAAAAAGCAAAAAATCGGGAAATATTTCATTGAATTATCTCTATTTTGAACGCTTCCAAGAGGATAAGGAAATGAAATATAGGTCTTAAATTTCTACAGTTAGCACTTCTATGATTGCTTTTCAAATCTTATTATGTTTAAGTTGCTGTTTCCTGTCTTTCTCTAGAATTTTGGCAAAACAGTTCTTTATTGTAATATCTATTTGAGGATTTTTTATGTTAAGCCAGTAAATTACCTTTGGTTTTTGTCATGGAAAAGATTTGAATCTTGTTAAATAGAAAGTATTTCAAGTAGAAAAAAATCATCAAGTTCTGACTAATGATTCAGCAAAGGGCAAACAGAAAAATTTTCCTGTTCCATTAGTATTTATCCTTGGAGATAAAACCATAATAATAATAAATCTCTAACACAGTAAGTGCTGAGCAGCCTGAAAAGAATATGTATTTTTCTTTAACTCAATAAACTTCTGCTAGCATTCAAAATGAGGCCTGCGTTAAAAGGGAGGAGCTGTGTAAGGATTTAAGAATGTTTTTGTAAGGCGTATATGAATGTTCAAATAAGAAAGGTAAAATTCAGATACATTATCTCATTCTGCATTGGATTAAACTACATATTCTATCTTTATATTATGATCAGCTTTCTATCAGTGTTCTCTCTCTAATCACTGCTAACAGTTCTTCCAGGCAAAAGGTCTGTGAGAAATGTAAAAGATGGAATGGGAAAAAAGAAAAGGAGCAGCTGCTTTTAGGCCTTTATTGTGTCAGTACATTTAATGAAGATCACCTGACAATGTTTGTAAATTCCTGCTTTTTCTCAGTTCTGAAGTCTTAATTCCCAGAAGAATGTTACTGATGAAATGCAATGCTATACGTTTTGTTCATTTTTCCTTGCACCTATGAATATAAGGAAGTGCTAATTTGGGGGTCATGTACATGTGTGCATTCCAGACTTTCATCTTGTCAAAATTTCTCTAATGAGTTTTCACTGGAGTGAGTTTCAACTGGAATTTATTAAGTGAAGTTCAACAAAAATATGTGAAAATTCTTCACACTATGATTATATTACGTTATGTATTATCAAGCTGCCTTTAACACTGCCAGTAGTCTGGAATAATGAATCCATTCTTTCATTGCTAAGTATGTGGTGGATTTGCTTTGTAAATGAATTTATGAGGCAGTTTGTGCATATACGGCTATATTTACCTTCCCAGGAGAATTGGGATTAGCTTTCCCTGATTTTTCATACTCAGGAAATCAAGGACTGGCTGGTAACACTCCACCTCGCAAAGCAATAACGAGAACCCTCCTTCCATTCTTCAAGGTACAGAAAGTGGCACTGCTGGAGAAAAAAGTGCAATACCCTTTGAAGGGGAAGCATTAGAAACACAATGGTTACCATTGATCTTGAAGATTATTTTGTATACATCCTATATAGGATATACATATCCTGTATATCCTGTGCTTAACTAATTGAGTAATATCTCTATCCTTCCCTAAAGTTATCCCATTATATCTTTTTTAACTTTTATTTGTATGAGAAATGCTTTCAAGCAGTGCAGTCTTGGTATATGCATAATTTATTAAAAACCAAAGAATGAAATGAGAAACAGAAGAGTGTAAGACTGCCTGTTTTGGCTACTAAAGTCTATGAAGCTCTTCATTATAACGTGTATGGTAACACTGAACTGATTTTTCTGTGAACTTTCCTCTCTAATAATAAAGTATTCTCTCCAGATGAAACAGAGAATCATAGAATAAACCAGTCTGGAAAGGACCCCTGGAGGGTGTCTAATTCCAATTTCTGTTCCAACTTCAAAGACTGATCAGATTATTTAATGCGAATCCGGCAATTTTTAAAGATTTCTGAAGATAGATTTTGTACCGCCTTTCGGAAGATATACGCTTAAACACTCAATATGAAATACTGTTTTCTTTCCATTCAGTTGGAATTTCCCACCTTGTAGCTTGTTACTGTTGCTAGTCATCCTCTCTCTATGTGTGCCTGAGAAGTAGCTGACTCCATCTTCTCTATGACGCCCCTAAAGTAGCTGAAGGTAAAAGTAGGATTCCCCATCAACCTCTTCTCCAGGATGAAATGGCTGAAGTGTTTACCCTGTTTCTCCTCACGTGTACTGTGGTCCAATTCTAACTGTCTAGCACCTATCTACTGAGTTCTTGTTTGTTGCAGTGGAGAACCTACAACAGTATGCTAAATGTGTTTTCCCCAGTGTTGATTAGAGGGGGAAAAAATGCTTTCCTTAAGCTTTCCTGCAGCCCAGGATGTGATCAGTTTTTCTTGTAAGGTGTTGCTGCAAACTCATGTTTAGCTAATAGTCCATCAGCATCACTTGGTCCTTTTTTACAAAGGATCACCCTAGACATTTGCTACCTAGCTGCATGGAGCTAGTCCATCACAGGTGCAGGATTTCTACTTGTCTTTGTTTCATGAGGTTTCTGTCAGCCTGTTTCTTCAATTTATTGAAGTACTCTCAACTGGTATCTTTTCTTCCAGAGCTTTGAAGATTCTTTACCTTTGTTGTCATCCAAAACCTGCTGAAGGTACATAATCTCCTGTTATTCAGGTTGTTCAGTAGGTGGAGAAGGATGAAAAGATTCCATGAATGCTTCTCAGTAGATGGAAGACTCTTTTCCAACTTCAGTTTGGATTTTGTGTACAACATTTAGGATAACTACTTGGGAACAATTTTATGAATCTTCTTCCTTTTGGCATACGCACAGTCGCATTGAAATTTTAAACATGATGAAAAATCATTGCAGATCTCAAATACAGGTTATACTTTAATAAAAATCTGTAAGTTACATTTGTCTAGGGTAGTAATATATGTCTTATATATACACTGAGTACAGATATATGTGTCTGTGAGGAGGTATGTGTAAATTGTAGAAGTGTATTAATTTAACAGCTCATAAGAGCAGATCAAATGGTGGGCGTCCAGCATTGTGTCTTCCCACATTACAGGAGAGTGTATGAAGACTTAAAGACAGTCCTGGACAGCCTTAAGTCTTAGAATGTTTTTTGTCTCATGGTACTTTCTCTGAAATATCTGTATTCATTTTAGTGAAAGTCTTGGTTTGTGGCAGCTGTACTTTGGGCTGATATGGCTGGGCTGACCTACAGGATTTTATAGAAAGTAAATATGAATAAAAAAGACTTCAATTAGTCACATATTTGGAACTTCCAACAACATATTGTAAGAACATTTTCGGCTGTGCAAAATCTTGAGCTCTTAACATTATGTTTACATATGGTTTCTGTGTGAAAGTCAGCATACTATGTTTCATGGCCAGGAAAGTTCTGTACTACTATTCTTATGATGAAAACATTGTCACATGAGGGAGACCACATGTGAATTTCAAACTTTCAGCCAAGAAAGAAAGACTTGTTGACCAAGGAGTGCATCAAAATCATTAGACACTGTAGGAACGGCAATGCTACAGGGCGTGCCACTAGAAAGAACAACGATTGATTAGGTCTAAACGTCCTTAATCTGGATATCACTCAACAAAGAAACAGGTGGGAAGATATATTTGAGCCAGTGCAAGAGAAAGGAATTTTGACCTCACTGAGGATATGTCTTGCGGTTTCTTCTACTTCATATTATTTGGAGAACTACTGTTTTAAAATGCTCTCTTTGTAGTCAAGAGGGACAACGATATGCCTGGGTAGGATTAGCTGGCTATTGAAGTCCTGCATAAGCCCAAAAACTCCTGGAAACATAGGACTGTACTGAGTCTGACTGAGATGGAGTTAATTTTCTTCACAGTGGCTGGTATGGTGTTATGTTTTGGACTTGTGACTATAACACTGTTGTTAAGCCACCAAAATTCTGGCTATTGCTGAACAATGCTTGCACAGTTTCAAGGCTTCCTCTTTCTCCCACTTTGCACTCCCTCAGGGATCAGCTAGGAGTGGTCAAAAAGCTGGGAATTGATACAACCTGAATAGTTGGCATAGATCCACTGGATGGATATTCCCTGCCATATAACTTTGTGTTCAGAAATGAAAATTGAGAGAAAGGCAGTCTGGGGTGGTAGCCATTGCTCAGAGACTGGCTGGCCTTTATCTGTTTGTGGAAGGTGGTGAGCAATTGCCTTTGCATAACGTTTTTTGTTTTTTCCTGTTCTCTTTTCCTCACTTATTAAACTGTTTTTACCTTGACCATCGAGTCCTCTCACTTTCACTCTTCTTATTTTCCCATGTCCCATTGGATGGGAGAAGAGTGAACAAGTGACTGCATGGTGCTTAACTGCTAGCCAAAGTCAAATCACCAAGCAGACTTAAAAGTTCTTGCCTTGTAGTTAATCAATATGAATATTATATTTCTCTGATAATCTAGAAGTTAATTAGGAAATATTGTCTGGTGATAATAATAGCAAATAGATCTGAGATATCTAAATACCTAAACCAAACCCACCCCTACCTCCCCACCCATTGCACAAGGAGAGTTCTTAGGGAGGATATTGGGTCCATAAGGTGGATTCATCCACTGGGCATCATGTATCAGAGAACATGGATCTCAAACAGAGAAATTACTTTCATTGATGAAACAATTGCGATGATCTCAGATGCATTGCTTAATAAATCTGAGACATACTTCAGTGGGTATCCCTGCCACTGGAAGCAAGGGCATAGCTGTACCAACAGTGATTATAGTGACTTATAACAGCCATTGTCCTGTCAACAGTCTTGGAATACTTAAAAGGGGAGTGCAGCTGCGACAGCATTTTTTTTGTAAAGAAGGGCCTCACTCCAGGCATACAAAACCACTGCCTGTCCTCCTTATGATTGCAATCTGCACAGCAGCATAAAACAAGAGACTAAGTGTTGTGTCTAGCTGACTGTCACTGGCTGTGTGATGAGATCTGTCAGGGAGAACAAGTGTTCCTGTGTCTTACTGTACACAATGTCTATGTACCTTCTATATGAAGTGGCCTGGTATGGATTAATTGAACCATGTGATTATCTCAGGCAAGGATTGGGGAAGACTTGTCCTGTCATCCCCTTCAGCCCTGTTCTGTGCTGTGTCATCTGCTGCCTTTCAGGGGTCCCAGGTGGCCCTGTGAGGTTGCCTAGCAAAAATATTTTGTAGGACGATTGGTATCCTGATCTGTCTGTGTTATGAAATAACACTGACATTTCTGTGACAGAATGTGCATTGCAGAAACCATTAGCCTCCCCCTAAAGCAGAGGAGAACGCTTCATTCAGATGGTTGAGTTGGCTCTTGTCTTCCAGATTTGTTGCATTTGTATCTGTGCCTTAACACCTCACTGCTGGGACTGGAGGGACATCCTGGGAGACATCTACAATTGGAAATACAGATCAGGCATACTTGGTTAACATTGGATGTGCCAGGTCCCATCTACTTGGGACTGTAGCACCTGTTTGGAGGCTGCAGAACCATTTACCAAAAAATACTTTCATAGTCTTTTATGTAAGCACATGTCATACTTTCCTTGTCTATAGCTAAGAAAGATCCATCCATGTACTCTTAATAGGAATGAAATGAGATCTCCAAGGTTTTTCAGTATTAGATGGTCTCATGTTTAGAGGGCAATCCCAAAACTATGAAGAGATGTTTAGCAGATGACAAGATGTTACTTCAGCTGGCATAAAAACATCATTCAAGGGCTGTCCCAAAAATAGTACTTCACCATTCGAGTTTCATCTCATTCTCTCTAATAGTTGTGTCTTTCTGGTGTATGTCTTAGGAAGTTGTTTTAACCCCTTGATATAACATTGCTAGATGCTTTAAGGATGGGATAGAAAGTTGTCCTCTATGTCCTCCTCCTGTTTGCAGCAGTGCCTGGAGAAACTATTTCCAGTATTCCCAACACATAATTTTTAAGCAATCAACAATATAAGATGACACATAAATGGCAACATTTAAATACCCATATTTATAACAAATGGACTGAATTAAAAGATTGTAACATTATAATTCTTTTATTATCTAGAACAAACCATTGAACCCTACAACTATAGAACAGAATGCTGTAGGTATAATATGATAACTTTAATTAATAACAGGACCTCTCTTTAGAACAGGTAGCCTGTTCTAATTTTGTGACATTGGGTGTGTTGCTTATTGTCATTAAACATGATTTTCCTTCTTGGTATAACCTAGAATAAACGTACTGTGTAAATTGCTACATGAGGTGTACTGAAATGCACTGCATTACAGTTGTTACTGACTAGTTATAGCAGTCAATAGGCAACCAGAGAGCAGAACTTAGGAAAATGTAGCCTCACCTCTTTATGAAAGACTACACTTTATCTTTGTAGAAAATGTTTCCCTAAGCTAAGGAGAACTGCAAAAAGGAACAATGGCACATTCCCAGAATAATGCTTCCAGTTTCTTCTGGCATAAGGAGTTGAAAACAGCCCTGGGATTTGAACTTGGAATTTCTTCATGAAACTCTGGTAGAAATGATATCTGGACTTAGGAACTGGTGAAACATTTAAGAATATACAGTGGAAATGTTTAGGTGCAAAGACAATTATAAAGGTGAGATTATTGCTGCTGCAACAGAAGGAACATGTAGGGAGCAGCAGTAATGCTTTGCAGGTATTTCTTTAAAATCTTTTTAAGACAGCCATCTAGATTTATCCAAATCCAAATCCAAGGGTCTTTGCTCAGGAGCTTGCAGGGCTCATTGAGAGGGCTTTAAACTAGATGTAAAAGTGGAGGAGTATAACATCAGGCTTGCCTATAACAAGCTGCAGAACACACTGTGGTTGGAGGGATGACGTTTAAGTATGGGCTTTCCACCTGTTACCCTGGTGTGTGCTGGGGATGCTACAGGACAGCTGAAGTCTTGTAGAGGTGAACTGGGATTTCCTGAGTTAGCAGGAGCCGCCAAAAACACTTCTGTGGAACACCTCAAGAGAAATAAGGGGTCTTCCACTGAGAAGACAATGCAGCCAACAGCCCAGATGATGTTCCTCTACAAAAGTGCGTGTAGCCTGGACAACAAACAGGAGGAGTTGGAAGCTACCATGCTTCTAGAAAGCTATGATCTGATTCCCATTATTGAAACTCGGTCTGATGAATCTCATGACTGGCGTGTGGCTATCAATGGCTACAGGCTGCTCAGAAGGGATGGGCTGGGAAGGAGGTGTGGAGGTGTTGGCCTTTATATCAGAAAATAGAGAGAGTGTGAAGAATTGTCCCTGAAGACAGCGACAAACAGACTGAAAGTTTATGGGTGAGAATAAAAAAAACAAGTCAAAAAAAATGATCTTTGTGGTTGGTGTATACTATAAGCCAGCTGACCAAGGGGAGCTTACCAATGAAGTGTTCTTCCTCCAGCTACAGAAGGCTTCGCACTTGCAAGCTCTTGTTATAACGGGGGACTTCAATCACTCTGACATCTACTAGAAAAGTAGCAAGGCAAGCTGTAGACAATCAAGGAGACTCCTAGAACACATTGAAGATCACTTCTTAACCCAGGTAGTAGACACCCCTACCCAAGGGATGCAATACTGAATCTGATGGTTACCAAAGCAAATGAGCTCCTCAGTGATATCAAGACCAGAGATAGCCTGGGCTGCAGTGATCATGCATTGGTGGAGTTCAAGGTCCTGAGGGATATGTGACAGGCAAAGAGTACAGTCAAGACCTTAAGTTTTAGGAAACCAAACTTCCAGCTCTTCCAGAAGTTAGTCAGTAGAACACCCTGGGAAACGGTCCTCAGAGACAAGGGAGTAGGGAAACAGTCCTTAGGCACAAGGGAGCAGAAAAGAGTTGGCAAATATCTAAAGATTTTTTCCATAAAGCATGACTGCTCAGTCCCCAGATGGAGGAAATTGAGCAAGGAAAGGCAGAGTCCACTGTGGCTGAGTCGTGACCTGTTGGTCAAACTGAACACCAAGAGGGAACTGCACAGGCAGTGCAAGCAGGGACAGGGAACCTGGGAAAAGTATAAGAATGCTGCCCGGTTGTGTAGGGATGGGGTCAGGAAGGCCAATGCGCAGCTGGAGCTGAACTTGGCAAGAGAAGTGAAGACTAACAAGAAGGGCTTCTACAGGTATGTTAATAAGAAAAGGAAAGGTAAAGAAAGCATCCCACAGCAGATGGATGAAAAAGGTGAACTCGTATCAACAGAGAAGGAGAAGGCGGAGGTACTCAACAATATATTTTGCCTCAGTCTTCACTGATAACGTCTCTCTTCACCACTCCTATGTCATAGGATAGCAAGATGGTGACCAGGGGTGTAAAGTCCTTTTCTTTTTAGGAAGAAATTCTTCATGATGAGCGTGATGAGGCACTGGAACAGGTTGCCCAAAAAAGTTGTGGGTGGTCTCTCCCCAGCAGTGTTCAAGTCCAGGTTGGATGGGGCCTTGAGCAGCTTGATCTAGGGATCCATGTTCCTGCCCATGACAGAGGGATAGAAACTGGATGATCTCTAAGGTGTCTTCCAAGCCAAACCATACTACGATTCTATGAATCTATGATTCAAATTCTCTTGTAAAGTGCCTGTATTTATAGGCTGAATTTTGCTAGGCTGTTAGAGTCATAACTAGGTTGCTTCTGATTGATTTATATCCTGCAAGACTACTTGTTTCCCACAACATAATCTGATTCGCTGCTTAACCTTGGAGACACTTACAATCCTGTAATACTTGCATTTCCACTTCTGACAATGTCTGGAATTAGCTTATTTTGACATCAGTGTAGAGTTTTAACTCTAGCCTTCATTCCCACAGGAATTCAGAAACTAAAAGTTTTCTATCAATTTTAAATATTTGCTTCTAGTTCAGTAAATATTGTCACATCCTGTTGTCATGTCCCACTTAAAGTGAGCTCTCTGAAATCACTGATATAGTGGCAGAGCGACACAAATGACTGAGGACAAAGGTGCAAACAATATTTTACTAAGAAGAGGTTCATGCCTTGAAACACTGTATACAAACAATCATACGTCTCATGTGTGCAGCAATCTATAACCTAGAAACTGATAACACTGTATAACAATCTGTTTAGCAAAACTGAAAAATAGCCTGATGTTGTTTGAGTCAAAACTAAACACAAAAGCCTTAAGGGCTCCACATGTTGTAGTGTGTAGTCCTTCGTCCTGTGGGTCCAAGAAGATTGCAGGTATCCACAAGTTTGCAGGTGTAAGCGCTCTCTGTCTCCGCCTTACACCTTGATAGCAGGTTGAGATATGCCCTTCAGCACTCCACACGTGTAACTCTGCCCACTGTCAACTTGGTGTGGGGGTGTAGAGTCTCATCTCAGAATCACTTGCTTTGGGACATTTTAACCAATGCCATGCTGGGTCCATACAACTATCTGTTGGGCTGAGCCAGCAGAAGCAATTGAGTCCAGCGTGATTTTATTTTTGAGGCATGTAATGGCATGTAAACTTCTCCCGGAAACTTTAGCAAAGCATAAATGGTTGGTTCTTTTGAATCCTTCAATATCGACCACTTGCTTGCTTTTTCAGCTTCTGTGGTATTCTTAACTCACAAGTACTCTACAGTATATAACCACGAGTGGCCTTTAAAGGTTTGTGTTGTTCATAGTGAGAGACAATAGCGTTTCATTCATCCTGCAGCTGATCAGTCAGCACATATGTATCTCATCTATGGTTGGTCAAAAAAGAACACAGTGTGTGTTTTCCTCCCAGCAAGAGCATTTGAGAGTACTGTACTTCTAGCAGTGAGAATTCAGAGGCAAAGGGGAAATAAAGTTTGTTGTAGGCTGGATAGAGGGGGAGTTTTCAAATATGATGGTGGAACTGAAGAAGTAGAGGCATTGCAGTGATGCAATGTGAGGCACTCACAGTAATGGGTGTCATCATCGCATTCACGGTCTGAGTACATGAGAGGCGTGTATTGGTAAACAATTCAGATGATATGGCAGTAACTAGGCTTCTGAAGTGAGATAGAGATACAGTCATTGCTATATTGATAAGAAAGGATAAAAACAAATAGTTTCATCATGGTGTGGGCTGTGTGGTTGGAGATGAATGTTATGGTGGAGTGTATAGACTCTGAGTAGACCTGAGAAAATTCTGGTTATGGAAAGGAAGATACCTGGGGGTATCTCTGTGGGGAAGTAACAGAAGGAAAGAGGAGGCTAAGGAAACATTGTAATTGCTAGTACATAAACACAAGACGTTCAAACAGGCTTGGACTACCCACTCTGTTGTGCCATGCTTTCTTCTATAAAAAGGAAGATATCTCAAGGTTAACATCGTCAAGATTTTGATACATATTCTCTTTCATGCTTTTAACTCCCTGTCCTTGTGAATAAGGGGAAAAAAGGGTGATAAAAAGAGAAATATTAAAGGTGTATTAATACCTACGGAAGCTACATGTAAAAAGATTTTCACTGTTTTCTCTGAAAGCTTCTTCTCCAGATGTGTGATTTGTAAGGCATAATGGAGACCTATAAGGTCATAAGGTTTTAAATTTTAGATTGAACTACCTCCCTGAATAAACATTATTTATTAAAATAGTGTTTGGTATTACTATTAGATAAACTGTATAAACTTCACTCAAGGAAAATGCAATTAGTAAAAGAGTTAAAAAACTATCTAGGAGAATTAAAATAATCAAAACATTAGAGACTACAATTGTCACCTCTATGTTACAGCAACACAAATAATCAAAACTGCAAGAACATGAATCATGCCTATGTAACAGCCATAAGACTATTGTGAAGAAATATTTATGGCTAGTTATCTGTCACACCCACATTTGCTGATAAAGAAATAAGTCTTTATTCAGGTTACATCTCATTAAAGATCTAAGAAGCTATAAGTGATTTCCAGTACAAAAAAGTCCTTTTGTAGTTAGTAATAATTAAGTGGAGATCTAGATATCAATACCCTTAACTGCAGCCTGACTTGCAGCTCATATCAGGATTAAAGTGACAGCAAATTCTGTAAAACTTTTACTTATTACATTTCAGTTTTTGCTCTTATACTGATTTTGCGGTGCTGCTGTACATGACTGGGAAGTATCCCTTAATGATGCCTGGGGCTATGGGGCATTAGCCTAGATCTAAGTCCTGCCAGAATGCATTAGCCTAGATCTAAGTTCTACCATTGACGTAAAGCCTACAGAAGATAATTAAATGTTCCACATTTCTTTTCCTACATAAGAGAGAAGCTTGTTGTGTTACCTATAAAAGGTGATTTGCTGTGTTACGTATAAAAACTATAAACTTAGTAGTGAAACTGACTAAGCTGCAGAAACATGCATTAATTCAGAAGTAGAAAATAATGCTTATATAAGGATAATAATTAGAACAAAGGTATTGCATGAAGGAATGCAATGGCTTTCTAAAACTATGATATAAACCTTATGCGATTACTGTTAGTGAAATGAAACAATGATGTAATTGCAATTGCTCATGCAAGTGGCCATTGAGATTTTTATTTTTATCACTGGCTTGCCATTTGTGTTAAATTATTCCAAGATTTTTTAGAACAAAAAAAAGTTTCTTTCCATGTTGCATCCCAAAACAAGACGTATTTGTTGATTATCATCAGAGTTCATCACCTGATCAAGTACTTGTAAGATACTACAATTATTAATCAGCACATGATCTTTTCTTGGCTCTGAATATACTCTCGATATTGCTATGAAAGGATCATTCACTTTCATAGAGAATTAAATCACTAGTGTGTACATAAATTCTCTAAAACACACGAAGTTTATAGTATTTATGGAGAGATCCTTATCTGGGATTTGTTTAAATTAGTCTTGTGTTTTCCATTTTCCAGGAAATTGGTTATTGGCATAAGTGATCTTTTCTAGATGTCTTCTGTAGATCTCTCCAACTTGAAGATTTTCTATATATATATATATACATATGTCTTTAAGGCTATTCTATATTTTCACTGTAATATGATAACTATGAAGTGTACCCTGTTCCAGGAAAAGCATTGTTTCTTTCTCTCTGCTCATAGCTCAATAATATTTATTGTACAGCATAGTTCAGAATATTACTGCATATTCTTCAGTTCTGATGAAGAGCAAATTATCCTCAAAATGTTAGAAATCTGACCTAGGCTTTCTGTGAGTAGGAACAAGGTCAGAATAATGTCACATACTGCTAGGAGAGCATGTTCTGTTGCTACACCAAGCCCCTGTTTAGAATGAGCCAAGAGACACATATTAAAAGATATTCAAGCCAGAGCAGGGAAGAGCCAGTTTAGAGAATACTAGAGTAGGTAAAGTAGAGGAAACTGTCTACTTAGAGTGTCCTTCTAGCAAACCTAAAATGGGAAGGAAAGTAAAAGACACAGAAGTAAATTAAGGTAAGAAACAGCTCTGGATGGAATGTATGTAAGCTGATAATCTATGAAATCTGTTCTTTTTCTTGGCTTTTCAAATAGTGGTATAATAATAAAAGTGAAAACGCTACAAAACAAAAGGACATTGAAAGTGTTCATTACCAGATAGGCTGAGGTTTTGGAGACTTGAATTAAATGTGCTTCCAGCAAAAGTAATTATTTAAAATCTTTGTGGAAAGACAGAACAATACATGTGAGATGCATGGAGTTCTTTTCATAAGTCTTGTACTAAAAGTTATTTTTTTCTTTGTAAGCAACAAAGCAATTAAATTAGCTGTCCCGTAACTTCATTACTGTTCTTGCAGTCTTGAACCACTTAGGCATGAACAGTATTATGTTCTTACTGCTAGAACACACCAATGTTTAGCTGCTTGGAAGACAGTGCATGTCTGCTTTCATGTTGCTACTGTAGGATTTGTACTAAGTGTGTATCAAAAATACTGCAAGGAAGAATATTAGAGCTCAGCAACACCAACTTCTCTTCCTCTCCATGTGCAGATACAACTGAACTACCTCACTGTGCATAAAGTAAGGACACCTGATCTCACTGCAATTGGAACAAGGCAGATTTACTACTGGAGATCAAAAGAACATTGATTCCAGGACAAAATGCTGTCCTAAAGCGTGCATGATCATAAACTATTGTTTTTCATCTGTCTGAAGTCTCCAGTGCACTTCATGAACTAAGAGATGGTGATAGTATTACCTAAACTGACCCATCAAGAACAAAACCAACCAACAGCCCAGTCTCAAACAATGCAGGGTTTTGTTTAATAAAAATCACACTCAGCTGTGTGTGATGGCCAGAGGATAGAGAGAGAAAATATTACAGAAATGTGGAGGTTGTTTCTTCACCTTTTTCTCTTGCACAAGGTAGCTATTAAGCTCTGGTGTAACCCACACAGAAAAAATTCTAACTACTTTCTCTTTGACAGGTTTTTGAATTATCAGAACTTTTCCTGTAAGGCACCTGGAAGCTAAATCATACCCAAATCCATTCTATTTCCCATAATATTCCTACTACAAGAATTATGTAGCCATAGCTCAAATGTAGAATATAACTGTCTCTAGAATCAGGAAAACTTAAAGAAAGGGTGTCAATATTTGGATCTAATGAAATAAACACGGCATTATAGAGTTACTAGCCTTAAATCTGTTCTGTCTTCTCAGGAATGCTTTGAACATTAGGCCTATTCACTGAAATATTAAAGTTTCTTGCTGAAGTAATGCAATGCTAGAATAAAACGCACTTAATAATTTAATTTTTAGAAATCTGCTTACCGATGTCAATGATGTATAGAATAGGTCACAGACACAGAAGTTTTAAATAATGAAGTAGTAATAGTTAATTAGTCATCTCACTATGCACAATAAGTCTTGTACTCGAGGTCAAACTTCTCAGAAGAAAACTAAATGCAAAGATCTGCTTTAATGCAAAGGAAAGATTTAGACTGCAAGACTCAAATTTTTACTTCCGAAATATTGAAGGGAAAATGACTTGCGCCACATTTTCAGGATAAAATAATGAACATGTTCACCATGTGACAGCTCTCTGACTGTGCTTCATAGGAATTAAAATTGCAATGAAGATGTTTTACTATCATTATCACAGAAATTAGGGTCTTATAATTGTATGCACAAGTGAAATTCTCAACTTTTCCTGTTGGATGTAGAAATGTGCATTGGTTTCTTTGAATTTGAAACTATTTCCCAGTTGAGTGCTATGTTTGGGAACATTTAACTTCTTTTGTCTGATTTGGATGTTTCCCAATATTTTCCGAAAGTTTTTAATCTTTCTACACCTTTAGCTGTCAGCAACTTTTGGAAATATTTGATCTTACAAAAGTGATGTTCACTGCCTCATAAAAACCTATAGATTTTATCCTTTGAATTCAAACATTTCCAGACAAATGCTGTCAGCAGGATGTATTTTAAACCCAGTTGGGTTCAGTTTGACTACAGACAGAAAACACAGGAAGGAAAATATATCTACTCAAGAACGTGTTCCTTTCTTTTTTTACTCTATTATATTTTTTTCACCTGGACTGTGTCTATGCAAATTACTTAACGATGATATAAGTCTGTAGTGGAGCTAAGTGGAAGTTTCTGTTGGAGGAATTTGTTGGTAGCAACATGTTTCATAGAAACCAGTTACCTCTGATGAAAAAACTCTTCTAATAAAAACTGGAAGTCCTTAGTAAGTTTATTTTTTTATAACAGAATATTCCTATTTTGAAATACATTTAAATTCAGCTTAATCATAATAATATCAAGATATACAAAGTGAATAATCTGAATGAAGTGGCAACAAATGCTTTTGTTTTCTTTTCAAAAGTGGACAAGAAAAGGGACTTGAAACTATTTTTTTAATTCTTTGTGGTAAGTTCTGACAACTCATTTTTTCGTTCATTCCAACATCAATGACTCCCTGACATCTTTAAAAAACTCTCCAAGACTGAAACCTTGATTCCTACAGAACTCTGGGATGTATTAGTCACTTCTTTTGAGGGGGTAGATAGTGTCTAGATGTGGACAAAACGAGAGATCTGAAATGAATTTAATTACATGTTGTGTTCTTACCACTTAATGAAGAACAGATTAAAACTTAACTTGAAATCTCTGCTATGATTCACATCATCTGTAGTTTGCTTTCATTGTTCTCCACAGCATAGTTTCTTTATTAATATCATTCAAGACCCATACTTCACCTACTCTCTGTATGATTGTTTATGACTTCTCATCAAATACACCTTTTGGCCAGTTGCTGAAATATTGTTATTAAAATATGACAAGTTTGTCTTTACTTGTAAAGCACAGCTAAAAAAAAGGAAACTAATATGCTTACTATATTTTAATTTTTCTAAGTAAGTATACATGAGTTATCTCTACCAGCTTCTCAAGAAAATGAGTATCCTTCACAAAATAAGCAGCTAGTACTGGTAGGAAAAGAAGAATAAATGATTAACACAGCATTCAGATGGATTATATTATTCTCGGATGGAAAAAAATCCAAGATTACATGTATTAAATAGAGATTGTCAAGGTGAACACTAAACGAAGAGCAATAGAGCAACCTTAGCTTGCATTGCTTATTGAAATCACAGAAAAAAGTGTAATGTTAGTTTAGTAAAGATACTGATTTTATGTTTCATTGTGAAGCATACATCAATGAATTACTGCATTGCATCCATTACATGTAAATAATAGGGAAGACTAATAAATATCCTGGTTTGTCTAGCCTCTTTCATCCTACTGAAACAGCAAGTACATGATACTTTTGTTTTCGTACACATTACAACTGGTATGTTCAAATAGCCCTAAGACAAAGGAGGAAGTGGAAACTGTAGTCAGAGAGAAAATATATTCATCTGTGTTGTATATTCAGCATAATTGCAAGAAAGAAAGAGCCATGCAAATTTCATCAAACTAATTTTCATTTGTCTTTGCATAAGGCAACATGAGCCAGACATTCAGAAGTTATTTTCAGTTGTATAAACTCTGAAAACACAATATTTAGAAAGAACAGAAAAGGGGAAGGTATGTCTCACACAATACTCTTTACTGTTTTTTAAAAATACAGTTTGAAGGGGTTGTTTTCTATCAAATTTCTTCTTTTTAATAACATCTCATTTACCAGAGATTCTTTACATTTTGTAAAGACTTATTTATCCAATAAGTAAGATTGTAAAGCAATATAATCAAATTGGACAGTAACTGGGACCAACATTAATCAAATACTAGCACCGTCGTCCCTCCAAAAAAAAGGCCAAATAGGAGTAAGATTACTTCACAGCATTTAAATATAAAATATATCAATATCTGTAAATAAAAATGAGAACTGACTATGAAAGTAGATGCATAGATTTTCTGAGAGGTAAAATATTGTAGAGTTTCTGAGAAATTAGGTGGCCAAAATTTAGCTTCAATATGTTCATTTTATTGTATGATACTGTCCTAGTATTTCCTCTAACTTATTACAGCCAACATATATCAATTTATAGACACAGTTTACTGAATGCTTGAGCCTGATTTGTTACAGTCAGAGAGACTTACCTTTAACATCAGTCTTCAGGAACAAAGAATTGAGCCCTTTACGTCCTCTGCTGTGTCTTATTTATACAAATATGTATTATACATGCAGGCATTGTAACACAGTAGCACAATACATTGGCCTTTGAGGCAAAACCATTTACATTTTAACTACATGTTGCTTTCATTAGCAGTTGAAAAAATGCCATCAAAACACTTTTTTTCATTGTAAGTTTTGCAAATATTTCTTCCAGAGCCCCCCTTTTTCCTTCCAATACTTAACTTTTGGGTTCTTGAGTACCTAATAGTTTCTTTTTATGCCCAGGTTCTTCACTTTTTCTCCCTTTACCTGTATAGCTTTCAGTCCCTTTAATACATCCTCAGCAACAGCCTTTGAGAAGCATTTCTTTTTTTGGAGATTTTTCTGGTGGTATGGGGAAGCATTTACAAAAATAAAACATACATTTTACTTCTTTCGATGGAAGTTGCATGTCCCAGTGTTGTATAGGAAGCGAGGAGCCAGAGCTCACTTTCAATGTGCCACATGACTTCGTTTAGAACTTTAATATCCGTGTAATGTTCACTAATTCTCACTTTCTCACTAGGGAAAATTTAGAAGAAAGGCCACTTTTCGTTTTAGGTCACACAGGGTAATGATTTTGTGATGAAAAAGGTCTAAAATCAAACTTGCACAGCTTTGTTAGACAGAACTGGACCTACTTAAATCAGGTCTGAACTGGGCTTGTATCACACAGAAATGGTTTAAGCTATTCTTGCAAGAATTTAACTCCTATGAAAAATCTATTTAACTGGGTTTTGTTCTGCCTCGGAAGTGGTGTTATTTATCCTTCCTAAAGAAGATAGTACTTTGTATGAAAGAAACCTTACAGAGGATGCAGGTACATTCTCAGATTTCTCTAAAGCATGCTGTGATCCTGGAAATGTGTTTTGAATGTCTCTATTTCTTGCTTTTCCCATTGCACTTCTTTGCAGCCCAGTGATCAGGAGTATTATCTTCATTTAATTTTACTCTCAGAAGTGCACAACCTATGCATACTATGCCCATGACTTGCACCATTTTCTAAACTGCTTCTCTTTCTGTGGTTATAACATTATCATTTTGGCTTATGACGGGCTAACAGGTAGCCACCGTGCTGTAATTTTTCTCATTTTAAACGGTATTACTAGATCCATTGTTGTTTTCTTATGGAGATTTTAGATGCAAGGGGTTTTTACACATAAACCAGCCAGAAATTCCTCGCACTCACTGTGTTCAAAACTCATAGGGTGCTCTGTGTTTGGACCTGAAAGCTCTTTTTTTGAAATTTCTTCTCTGGAAATGTTCAAATCTGGGGATATAGGGATTTATCTGTTGCCTAAACTTCATGGCAATCCGGAGATTAAGCATCATCTTAAGATGTAACTTAAGTGAGTGCATGTAACTGGCTATATAAGTGTTTTAACTTCATAGACAATCATAAAGAAAGAAGGCACTTTGAAGTACCATCTGGCCAGACAATTTTAATTTTTGTTTTTATTACAGTAATTAGAGTGGAAACATACTAAGAGGAATTTAAATATAAACAAAACCCCCAAACATTTACTCTCTCCTACAAGCCAGATACTTAAACTCCTGGACCTGTGTTTTTAGACATTAAAGTCCACCACACAGTTACATTGGAAGATTCTGCTCAGATCTGGAGCCAATGAGTCCAGCTTGGGAGTGAGAATCTTGAACGGTAGAAGGGTGCTTGGAATTTTGACTGTACACAATCATGACTACTCATGCTTGAGAAAACTCTTAACCAGAGATTAAGGGGGTGGAACTGTCTGAGAGTTGTCACATGTAAGACTTTTTTACCTATAAGCCAGTTGCCTCCATCATCTCATTGACTGATGTGAACGAGCATTGCTTTTTTTTCTATTCTGTGTTCCTACTTTCTAATTTTTTCTCTTTTATCCTAAGAAACGGGGCTTGGCTAAGTAGAAGGATGGTATGTCTGGGATTTATATTAATATGAAGATTGGACTGAGACCATATGTATATGAGGAAAAGGGTTGTGGAAATATTCCCATTTCATAAAGTAGAGACATGGTAATTGTCTCACTGGTTACAAAAACTCTCGTTGGTAGAATGTTCACTATGAAAAAACAAATATTTTTGCATGCCAACAACAATACATATGAAATAGAGAGGGTTTAAAGAACATTCTTAATATTTTTTTCTTGGCTTTCCTTTTTGTTGTTTTATTGTACATGCTTTAAAATTTGTTCTCACTCTCAACAAACACATTGAAGTATGTTTTGTTCCAACTGAAAGAAAATCTTTAATTTTCCGGAGACATTATATGTCCCTTATTTTCAAAATGTTTTTTAAAATTACAGAGTAGATGTCATTCAGAAATTAACCAGACTAACGTAAGCTATTTTACTTATACAGACTTCCTACAAATATTCACTACATCCTTGTGTATGGGGTTATTTTAAACGCCAGTGGGAAGTAATACAAAACCTCAGTATTTTTTAATTTGACAATGAGACAGTTTATGAAAGGCCAGTGTCTTAGTGTCTGTTTTATAAGATTGACTTACATCCTCAGTAGACTCCATAACTATAGCATGTCTTTTGCTTTCATGTTTTGCCCTTTGGCTCCTCTCCATCTGTGTTTGATTAGATAGAGAAAGATAAAAGTATATTACCTTAATTTTCACAAGAAAAATGCAGAATAAAAGACAGGTTTCAGTTTCTCACAGTTTTCTTTCTAGAAGCTCTGGGCAGCTGCTAATCATTATGTTTGCAATATTAAAACAAGACCCCAGGTTAGTCTGTGCTAGTTCATTTCCAAGAATCTTCTGTGTTTGATTAGATTCATACATTTTATAAGGATGTCAGCAGAAGAAATTGGGCCATTTATTTCTGTAATGTTATTAAATGTCTGTTCTCTATGGCATCATCTACATTTTCTTCAAAAAAACAGAAATAGGCCCATACATCTGATAATAGTCTAAGACTTATTAGGCAGTTACAGCGTTAACCATCATCTCCTTGTACTTATGGAATATTTTCGCGTGACTTTTGTTTTGTGTATGTTGTATATCTCTAGAGTTTAAGAAACATTTTCTGAAACAGTAAGCAAAACTATGGAATTGCAAGAAAATTATTAATAAGTCTAAGTTTCTTTCTCTTTTCATATCCATATTTCTAAGCCTTTGAATGATTTGGCTCTAATTGAGGTAGAGAACTTAATGATTTCATTCCTGAGGTGTCTGTACAGATGTACAGACAAAGTATGGGATTCCACTGAAAAAAAAAAACAAAACAAAACACAAAAGCCCAGAACCCCCAAATATTTTATTATTACTTGCCATTTCTATCATAAATGTTTTCATCTAAAAATAACACTGCATCAGCACTGTACAAATTCCTAAAAGCGCTTTAGGCAACAGATGGCAATGGCAATGATACCTAATGTTAGTTTGGTAATGGTGTCTATTACAGTACCCTTGACCTCAGCTTAAATGTCGCCAAGCTTTAACCATTTTGGAATGAATTTTCATGCTGGTTACATGCTTTTGTTTAAAGGGCACAAGAGAGCAACCAGACTCCACGTGGTGATGTTAGTTTACAAAAAAAGTGACATTTGTTCCTATCCAAGTTACTGAGTACAGAGGAAATGTCCTTTGAGATTTTAAGAAACATTGTCCAGATTGAACAATGTATAACCATCTGAAATTGCAGCTCAGCTCACAAAACATCAGAAAAAAAACTTATCAGAGGCTGACGGTTAAATTCTTTACAATGTTAATTGTTGTGAGCATGCTAAAACTCCACAGAGCTATCACAGGCAGGGTGAAGCAGGCATTTTCTGCTCAGTAGTCAAACAACGCCTTTTCTGTAATTTTCCCTCTAGGATGCCAGGTGCTGTGTAGTATAATACTAAGAGTGGGAAAATTCAAACTGCAGTTTAATAGGGGTTGCTCTGTGATTCCTGTGCAGGGAGGCTGGCTGCCTTACTGATCAGTGAAGTTCTTGCTGGGTGCACCATGGGAAAATAAAATTTGTGCCTCTAAGAGGAGGCGTGCTGAAAAACTATGAGATAAACTGGCAGAGAAAGGAGATTAGGGTACAGTCAGGTTGGCACAGGAGACAGAGGGAAATCACAATGCGGAGACCTGTAAACAAAAGGAAGGAAATACACCTGCTGTTAAGGGAATTTTCTATTCAGGATATTGATTTAAACTAATCAGTTTCTGTTTTGTTCTTACATAATGCAATCTATGAACAAAAGATATTTTGCTCTTCTGTACCTCAGAATATTCACAGGACAATAAATCAGGAGTAGTCAGTTATCCTGGTGTATGTGGTCAAGGATTAGGAAGTACTGGGACAGAAATGAAAATAAATCTTTAGTGGCTCATAGTCCACTATCTAGTGGGAGTAGGCTTGACATCCATCTGAAATACAAGGTAATTTTGCGGTACTGTCCTTAAAAACCTCTAATTTTTTTTTTTTCCTCCTATGGCGTCTGCTACTTCTTCATTGTTTCAGCTTTGGATTTTCCAGTAGAGAACTGCTCCTCATGTGATAAAGCTTTGCCGTAAGAATGTCACTTGGATGGCTCATGAACTGGAATCCCATACAGTTTAACACACTAAATGGCCAGGCGGAAGGTGCATAGCAACACGCTGTTGATAATATTTGACCAGCTGACATGGCATATGTCGGTAGACTTACTGGTGACTGGCCCAAGCACGTAGCGACAGTTCCTATAATTCAACAAACTGGGATTTTGTATGGATTACATTGTCTAAGAAAAAAATAAGAGTAACAAACAAAATACAAGGCAAGAAAACTAGGGTAAAATTGAAATGTTTGAAAGATAAGCAACTCCAAAATGTTAAGTGACAAACATTTCTTACACCATTCATAATTTGCTTACAATTTCTTAGCTTCCTTAGTAGGTGAATGAGATCAATAGTACCCTCTGATAGCTACGCTATCTCATGCTAAAGACTGTATTTAAATACTGGGTTTTATATAACTTCTGAATTCACCTGGAAAATCTTAGCAGAATGAACCATTCTTTCTTGAGTTAGAAGCCCCCCAAAATGTGATACTGAGTCCTTGTTGAACAGAAGAGACACAACCCACAGGAAATCCTTCTATACGCACCACCATGAAGAAAAAGAAAGTAAAGAGAAGAAAGTAGGAAAGAGAGGGAAAGAAAAGGAGTTAAAATTGTGTTTATGTAAAGTAAATTAGTATATTTCCTGCTTACATCCAGATAGGACAGACGTGTGGAAGGGTAGTTGTAGCTGTTCCTGTATCATCACTGTGATAATCTCTTCCCTGTGAAAAAAACAGGCTCTCAGAAACTGAACATCTCTGTGTCCAGCTCACACTTTTAAACTTTACATTGAAACAAGATACAAGCAGGAGGACTGTATACAACTGCAAAAGGGTAATGTTTGCATATTCTTCTTCTCTCTGTGTATATGATAAAAAAAGTATATGAAATGCATGGATTTGTGTATGTGAATGTATACACGTTTTTAATATTGTCTGTTGCAGAAATATCTACATAATTCATATCCTCTTCTAACTTAAGATCTTTAAAATTATAGATTTCTTCCTAACACTGAGTTTAAAGATGAATCTGGCATTCTCTTTTTTTCTCTCTTTGTTTCACAACATTTCATTGACAATAAAATAGAAATAGGAGTTTAATTGACAGAGGTAGGTTTGTAAACACAAAATACATACCCCAAATGATCACAAAATATCAGATTCAGAGTGTAGGTATTTAACCAACAAATGTAATATTCACTGCATTAAGAACATGCTTGTCAAAGTTACTGGTGCTAATTCAAGCAGTGTATTTGTATAATGGATGATAATATACTCAGAAATGTGGCCAGTATTTGGAAGGTAAAATTTGCTGTTTCCCTATTTATCCGAAAGCAAATGAATAACCTATTATAAATGCATGTATGATGTAACAGGAAAAGAAATTAAAGCTTTGAGATAAAGAGACTCAACCAAGCCTTGTGGTCAGTGGAAGAAGTGCAAGCTTTTGTTTTTGTTGAACATTGGTTGTAACACCATATTACATTAGCTTGCCTGCATTGCCAGTATGATGATACTAATGTTTAGAGGCATTAGAGGTTGCATCTTTTCTGTATTTTGGCTAAAACATCATAGTGGTTTACTATTTATATATAATACTTATGTGGATCTTAAACGGATTTCATTTCTAGAGGATGAGTGAGCAGAATATTGAAGAATTGAGGCTTTGGTATCTGAAGAACATTTTATTACTATTCCTGATCCATTCAAGGGACCTTCTCATTATAGTGAAATTAGTATGTCAATATCTGCAAGATTTAGGTTAACTGTGATAAGTGAGAGTGTAACTATTCTTTTGTTGTTTTAATATTTGTTCTCCAAGAATGGAGAATTAAGCTTCTTTGGTGTAGGATCAACACATCCTACTTCTAGATGATAATCTCAGATGAAACAAGCAATTTGTGAGATGCTGTAGGTGTACACCCTGATAAATGCACCAAAGAGAGCACTAACATAGGAGAACCTTCACTGTAATGTTCCTATGGACTAGAGTCCATAAGAACTCTAGTCATAGGCAGAGAGAGAAGTACATTTTGAGGATGATTCATATCCGAGCTGGTAATTGAGTAGCACAGTAATGCATTTTAGTTATATCTGTGAAACTGCTGGGAATATTTCCTGGTCTTTATGCGAAATTTTCACATAAAGGTTCCCTCAACCGGAGAGAAATATGAGAAGCTACTGAACAGGCGACAACAGGGCTTTCTTAGGGGCCTTTCTTAGGGGCATTGATGTCTGTTTTACTTTTCAAAAATTAAGCTGGAGTTAGAAAAAGTAGCCAGGTGAAATAAACTGTTTTTCTGCTTCCATCTTTTATACAATATTATGCTGTTTGTAGAGTTCTCATAAGGGATGGAGGAGACTGAAGTTCATATCTCTTGTCAATTTGCATGGTTTCAAAATTGCAGTTACCAGTTTCAGAAAAAATTTAGTAACCTTATGATTGTGGGTCTCAGAAAGGCAGCAAAAGCAGTAAGAAACTAAACAGAAATCTTCAAAATCACAGTTGGAGTTAATAATTTATGTTGAAAGCAAATACTTTATTGAATCTGATTCTCCATTAAAATCATTCTTTAAAATATATTTTGTACTTGAAGTTAACAGAGTGCAATTGTTTTGCAACAGGGACTATATTATTTTTATACATGTTTAGGAACATATTAAAAATAAATTATGCAGAATGCAATCTGAGCACATGAAATATTTCACACTTATAGTGTAAGAAGATATAGACTTCTCTGAAGTACTAGACAACATATGAAAACACCAAATTGAAAATTTTTTAAAGAGATTTATTTTTAAATGTGTGAAAAACTATTAGCACTTTTCTATAGGATGGTAAATACTTGAGATGTTAGGATTATATTTGGAAAGGTATCAGAATGTTAGTATAAAAAAATACTCTGGCAAATTACAATGTAACAAAAGTAAGAAAAAATGAACAGACTGAGTCACTGTTCAGGTTCACAATAATGTTTTGACTACAGAATATTTTATATGTTTGAATCAAACATTACTGTACAACTGTTTTCTGAATTGGAAGTGTATAATTATGTGATAACAATAAAATGCGGATTGTATGATGCAAATGGAACAAGTGAGTCATCTCACTGGCATCAGGAAAATAAAACCTTAACACTCTGCTGATGAAGCAGCTGTCACTGCCAGGCAGCAAAATTCAAGCATCAAAATTAAAAGCACAGGAAAGGAAGAGAGGGAGGAAGGAAGGGAGGAAGGGAGGAAGGGAGGAAGGAAGAAAGAAAGAAAGACAGAAAGAAAGAAAGAAAGAAAGAAAGAAAGAAAGAAAGAAAGAAAGAAAGAAAGAAAGAGAAAGAAAAGAAAGAAAGTTAGTTGTAACAACTCAGATGTTCACAACTTTTTGTGTCTTAACCTTGTGTGATGAAGCTGTCAGTACTGCATATTTCTTTATATTTCATAAACCCTGCACAGATGCCTTGGAACTTATAATCTTAAGTTCAAGGCTGTGCCTTATCTTTAGAGTGTTTAAAATACAGAATGACGCTGTCACAGTTTAGCCCCACCCAGCCAAGTGTGGTAGCTAAAACTGTGCAGCTGAGCCTCCAAAATCCCTTACCCACCCCATAGGGGAATGGGAGACAGAAATGAGAGAAAAAAGACTTGCAGGTTGGAAACTAAAACTACAGATTTAATAAAAATATCATGATAATAATGATAATAATGAGAAAGTAATAAAATATATATATAAGGGGAGGGGAGGGGAGGGGAGGGGAGGGGAGGGGAGGGGAGGGGAGGGGAGGGGAGGGAAGGGGAGGGGAGGGGACGGGAGGGGGAGGGGAGGGGAGGGGAGGGGAGGGGAGGGGAGGGGAGGGGAGGGGAGGGGAGGGGAGGGGAGGCCCAGGTACTTAACTATTTGCCTCAGTCTTCACTGATAAATGCTCTTCACTGATAAATGAAATCTATCTGGAATTCCCCCAGGAAGAAGCAGAGGAAGAAGGAGATGGTCCCCACAGCCTAGAAACATTCCCTAGGCTCCAGCATCCTCAGAGGGCCCTAAAAACATCCTCTGTCAAGAAAAAGAGGAGAGTGATCGTCTTAAGGGATTCCCTTCTTAAAGGAGTGGAGGGACCCATCTGCAGACCGGACCCGCTCCACAGGGAGGTCTGCTGCTTACCGGGGGCATCAATGAGGGATATCAATAGAAAACTCCCTTCCTTGGTGAAGGAAACGGATTACTATCCCCTGTTAGTATTTCAAATAGGTAATGATGACTTACAGTGCAGAAAGCTGAAAGCCATCAAAAGAGACTTCAGGGCTTTAGGGAGGATGATGGAGGGCTCTGGAGCACAAGTGGTGTTTAGCTCTATCCCAATACTAAGGAATATGGAACAGGAGGTCAGGAACATACAGATGATTAATGCCTGGCTCCGAGCCTGGTGTGAGGAGAGAGGCTTTGGCTTCTTTGATCATGGGGTGACCCACCCACCCCCAGGTTTTCTTGCTACGGATGGGTCATACTTGTCTCCAAGGGGGACTAAAGTTATCTCTAAAAATCTAGTTAGGCTCTTAAATAGAGCTTTAAACTAGATGTGAAGGGGGAAGGGGAGGAGACCAGGCTAGTTGGGAATGAGCCTGGAAGTGGGAAACCGGTGGCTGAGAAATGGTGTGCTGGAGAGGACCACCAGTACACTGCAACAGGGCAAGTGAGGGTGAGTACAAGTGGGGACAGTAAGGATGAAACTGAGTCTGTGGAATTAGTTATTCCAAGGACCAGTCAATCGAGAATAAACTCTCTTCCCTTTATGAGGGCTGAAGGTTCATCAGCCCAGCTGAAGTGCATTTACACCAATGCAAGCAGCATGGGCAATAAGAAGGATGAGCTGGAAGCTGTTGTAGGGCAAGGTGACTATGATGTCATTGCCATCACAGAAACGTGGTGGGATGACTCACATAACTGGACTACAGCTATGTTGGGATAAAAACTCTTCAGGAGGGACAGGAAGGGTAGGAAAGGAGGCGGGGTAGCCCTCTATGTTAAAGAGTGCTTTGATACTCTTGAACTGGATTACGGTGAGGATGGGATCGAGTGCCTATGGGTTAAAATCAGAGGAGCCCACAAGAAGGGGGACTTTGTGATAGGAGTCTGTTACAGACCACCCAGCCAAGAAGAAGCATCTGATGAGCTCTTCTATAAACAGCTGGGGACAGTCTCTAAATCTCTGCCTCTTGTCCTTGTGGGAGACTTTAACTTTCCGGATGTCTGCTGGGAGTACAATACAGCAGAAAGGAAACAGTCTAGGAGGTTCCTGGAGTGCATGGAAGACAACTTCCTTGCACAACTGGTTAGCAAACCAACAAGGGAGGGTGCCTTCCTAGACCTGCTGTTTGTGAATAGAGAAGGTCTTGTTGGGGATTTGACGGTTGGAGGACACCTGGGATGAAGCGATCATGAGATGATAGGGTTTTCAGTTCTAGGTGGGATTAAGAAGGGGGTTAGCAAAACAGTCACATTAAACTTCCAGAGGACAGACTTTGGCCTGTTCAGAAGATTGATTAGCAAAGTCCCGTGGGAAACAGTCCTTCAGGGCAAGGGAGCCCATGAGGGTTGGGCGCTCTTGAAAAATGAAATCCTAGCAGCTCAAGAGCAGGCCATCCCTGTGTTCCGGAAAAGGAGCCGGCGGGGGGAAAAGCCAGCTTGGTGGAGCAGGGAGATCAAGATGTGTCAATAATAAGAAGAAGCTCTATGTGCTTTGGAGGAAAGGACAGGCATCTTGGGTGGACTACAGGGACGAAGTGAGATCATGCAGGGAAAAAATCAGGAGGGCCAAGGCCCAACTAGAAATAAAACTTGCTAAGTCTGTGAAAGACAACAAAAAGTCTTTCTACAAGTACATTAACAGGAAAAGGAGGACGAGGGAGAATATCCAGTCCCTACCGGATGCAGAAGGAATAACAGTGACAGGGGATAAGGACAAGGCTGAGGTACTTAATGCCTTCTTCGCCTCAGTCTTTAATAGCAAAGAAAGTTGTTCCTTCTGTTTACAAATCCAAGAGTTAGAGGGGCAGATTGAGGCTCCCGTGATCCAAGAGGAGGCGGTTAGAGACTTGCTTGCCCAGCTAGACGCCCACAAGTCTATGGGGCCGGATGGGATCCACCCAAGAGTATTGAAGGAGCTGGCGGATGTCCTTTCCAAACCCCTATCCATCATCTTCCAGAGGTCCTGGCTGACTGGGGAAGTTCCACTAGACTGGAGGCTGGCTGATGTTGTGCCCATATACAAGAAGGGTTGCAGGGAGGATCCGGGGAACTACAGGCCTGTCAGTCTCACCTCAGTGCCGGGGAAAGTCATGGAACAGGTAATCTTGAGTGCTATCATGAAGCACATGCAAGAGAACCGGGTGATCAGGCCCAGTCAACATGGGTTCACGAAAGGCAGATCTTGCCAAACTAACCTGATCACCTTCTATGACAAAATCACTCGACTACTGGATGGGGGAAAGGCTGTGGATGTAGTCTTCTTGGACTTCAGTAAAGCCTTTGACACAGTTTCTCACAGCATTCTGCTTCAGAAACTGTCAGCCTCTGGCCTGGACAGGCGCACACTCTCCTGGGTGAAAAACTGGTTGGATGGCTGGGCCCAGAGAGTGGTGGTCAATGGAGTTAACTCCAGCTGGAGGCCAGTCACAAGTGGAGTTCCTCAGGGCTCAGTACTGGGTCCAGCTCTGTTCAATGTCTTTATCAATGACCTGGATGAAGGCATTGAGTGCACCCTCAGCAAGTTTGCAGATGACACTAAGCTGGGAGGAAGTGTCGATCTGCTGGAGGGTAGGGAGGCTCTCCAAAGGGATCTGAACAGGCTGGACCACTGAGCCGAGACCAATGGCATAAGGTTTAACAAGACCAAATGCCGGGTCCTGCACTTGGGGCACAACAACCCTATGCAGCGCTACAGACTGGGGGAAGAATGGCTGGAGAGCTGCACGGAAGAGAAGGGCCTGGGGGTGCTGGTTGATAGCCGACTGAACATGAGCCAGCAGTGTGCCCAGGTGGCCAAGAAGGCCAACGGCATCTTGGTTTGTATCAGAAATGGGGTCACCAGCAGGTCCAGGGAGGTTATTCTCCCTCTGTACTCACAGAATCACAGAATCACAAGGTTGGAAAGGACCCATTGGATCATCGAGTCCAACCGTTCCTAACACTCCCTAAACCATGTCCCTAAGTACTTCATCCACCCGTTCCTTAAACACCTCCAGGGAAGGCGACTCGACCACCTCCCTGGGCAGCCTGTTCCAGTACCCAATGACTCTTACTGTGAAGAATTTTTTTCTGATATCCAACCTGAACCTCCCCTGACGGAGCTTCAGGCCATTCCCTCTAGTCCTGTCCCCTGTCACTTGGGAGAAGAGGCCAGCTCCCTCCTCTCCACAACCTCCTTTCAGGTAGTTGTAGAGAGTAATAAGGTCTCCCCTCAGCCTCCTCTTCTCCAGGCTAAACAACCCCAGCTCTCTCAGCCGCTCCTCATAAGACTTGTTCTCCAGCCCCCTCACCAGCTTCGTTGCTCTTCTCTGGACACACTCTAGAGCCTCAACATCCTTCTTGTGGTGAGGGGCCCAGAACTGAACACAGTACTCGAGGTGCGGTCTCACCAGTGCCGAGTACAGAGGGAGAATAACCTCCCTGGACCTGCTGGTGACCCCATTTCTGATCCAAGCCAAGATGCCATTGGCCTTCTTGGCCACCTGGGCACACTGCTGGCTCATGTTCAGTCGGCTGTCAACCAGCACCCCCAGGTCCTTCTCTTCCGTGCAGCTCTCCAGCCATTCTTCCCCCAGTCCGTAGCACTGCATAGGGTTGTTGTGCCCCAAGTGCAGGACCCGGCATTTGGTCTTGTTAAACCTCATCCCATTGGTCTCGGCCCAGCAGTCCAGCCCGTTCAGATCCCTTTGCAGAGCCTCCCTACCCTCCAGCAGGTCGACACTTCCTCCCAGCTTAGTGTCATCTGCAAACTTGCTGAGGGTGCACTCAATGCCTTCATCCAGGTACTCGGCACTGGTGAGACCACACCTCGAATACTGTGTTCAGTTCTGGACCCCTCACCACAAGAAGGATGTTGAGGCTCTGGAGTGTGTCCAGAGAAGAGCAACAAAGCTGGTGAGGGGGCTGGAGAACAAGTCTTACGAGGAGCGGCTGAGAGAGCTGGGGTTGTTTAGCCTGGAGAAGAGGAGGCTGAGGGGAGACCTTATTACTCTCTACAACTACCTGAAAGGAGGTTGTGGAGAGGAGGGAGCTGGCCTCTTCTCCCTGTGACAGGGGACAGGACAAGAGAAAATGGCCTGAAGCTCCATCAGGGGAGGTTCAGGTTGGATATCAGAAAAAAATTCTTCACAGTAAGAGTCATTGGGTACTGGAACAGGCTGCCCAGGGAGGTGGTCGAGTCACCTTCCCTGGAGGTGTTTAAGGAGCGGGTGGATGAAGTGCTGAGGGACATGGTTTAGGGAGCGTTAGGAATGGTTGGACTCGATGATCCAATGGGTCCTTTCCAACCTTGTGATTCTGTGATTCTGTGATTCTGTAACAGCTTTGACACGGTCCTACACAATATCCTTCTCTCTAAGTTGGAGAGCTATGGATTTGATGGGTGGATGCTTTGGTGGATAAGAAACTTGTTAGATGGTCATATTCAGAGAGTAGTCGTCAATGGCTCGAATGAGTCTTGTCATGGAGATCCATGACAAGTGGTGTCCCTCAGGGGTCTGTACTGGGACCAGTGCTTTTTTATTTCTTCAACAATGTTACAGACAGTGAGATTGAGTGCACTCTCAGAAAGTTTGCCAAGGACTCCAGGATGCCTTAGTAGCCCCCGTGGAAGGATGGGATGTCGTCCAGAGGGACCAGGACAAGCTGGAGAAGTGGGCCTGTGCAAACCCCTGAGGTTCAACAAGGCCAAGTGCAAGGTCCTACACCTGGGTTGGGGCAATCCCTGATTTCAGGAAAGGATGGGGGATGACTTGATTGAGAGCAGTCCTGCAGAGAAGGACTCAGCAGTGCTGGTTGATGAGAAGCTCAACATGAGCCGGCAATGTGTGCTCACAGTCCAGAAAGTCGACCATATCCTGGGCTGCATCAAAAGAAGCGTGGCCAGCAGGTCTAGGGGAGGTGATTCTGCCGCTCTATTCCTTTCCTGTGAGACCTCATGTGGAGTATTGTGTCCAGTTCTGGAGTCCTCAGCATAAGAAGGATATGGAACTGTCAGAATGGGTCCAGAGGTGGGCCACAAAGACCATCAGAGGCTGGAGTAGCTCCCATATGAGGACAGGCTGAGAGAGTTGGGTTTGTTCAGCCTCGAGAAGGCAAGGCTCTGGGGAGACCTTATAGCAACTTTCCAGTACCTGAAAGGGGCTACAAGAAAGCTGAAGAGAGACTTTTTACTAGGGCATGTAGTGATAGGACTAGGGGCAACAGCTATAAATTGGTGAGGGGCAGATTTAGATTTCACATAGTGAAGAATTTCTTCACCATCAGAGTGGTGAGGCACTGGAACAGGTTGGCGAGGGAAGTTGTGGGTGCCTCATCCCTGGAGGTGTTCAAGGCCAGGTTGGACGGGGCCTTGGGTAGCCTGATCTAGTGGGATGTGGCCCTGCGCATGATGGCAGGGATGGAACTAGATGATCTTTAACATTCCTTCCAACCCAATCTATTCTATGACTCTATGTTTCTGTGGTTCTATGATTCTATGTTTCTATGATTCTATGATTCCATGATACCATGTTTCTATTCATAATATTAAAAAGTATGGTTTGGATTATGACATCAAAATGCTACTTAAAACTATTTTGTTTTCTCATTAAAGTGTTTTCCCTATATTAGTGATCTCAGGAGATAAAACAAGTTTTCTCCATGCAGGTCCTAGGGGACAATAAGCGATATGCTGTGTCAGTTACATCATATTAGTTTACTAACAACTGGAGTAGCTTAGCTGCAGATACTCAAATTATACTGCTTATCCACAAATTTCTAATTATTAATAAGAAGCCAAGGATTAAACGAAGAATTGCAAAATCCTTTAATGGCAATTTTATGACAATCTTGGTGTCCAGGTTTTCAATATCATTTGGATACATTTGCACAGCTTGGGTAGCTAAAAAATCCCCCAGGCACAGAGCAGTCCCTGGCTGACTTGAATGTAATACTGACTTGTATTTCAGCTGTCTGAAGGATCTGTCTGCATTGTGGAGTTTTGGAAACTCAGCAAAGTCACAGAAGTTGCTTGCCTCTGCGTGTGATACTGGATGGACAGATCTGAAGATCAGAGCTAGTCATTCCTGACTGCTTTGGAATGCAGAGCTGCCTAATCTAACTTTAAATGACCTTGTTTGTGAACCGGGGTGCTTCAGCCACATCAGCAAAACCTCTAGTTTTCGACTTCTGAAACTCAGATTTGACTTCAGCTCCAGCCTCAAATTTACCCAAGGTGATAAAACGAGTGCAAGAGCAAGTGTTTTATATCATCTTTGTGATTCATGCTTGAAACTGAATAGTAAGTACCAAAGTTTTGGAGAACTGAATGTGATGAAGAATCTGAAAAAATAGTAAGATAAAAGTTGCAAAGATCTGCAAGAAAACCCTTAAAAATCCTCTGCTTCATCGTACACCGAAGGCTTATTATGTAGTCTATCATCTCTTGTCAAAGTCAGTGGATTGAAGTATTGTGAAATATATCAAATACACTGCTGAAGGCACTCTGCATTTCAAAAGAAATAAAGATTAAAATATAGGGACTGCCTCCACTTTTATTCTGTTGTTGTTTCAGTTTTGTTTAGAAGATTAAGTTGAACAATAACATTGCTGGTTTTATAATTCAGTGTTTTGGATTAATTCTCATCTCTGACTTCTAAGAGAGAGGTTCCAGCACCCTCGTCATGCTAGGACTTACAAGACACATGACTCATGCAAGGCTGAAATAGGGATCCTCCTGCCAATATTTCCTCTTGCTTAGTTTCCTGGGAGAATTCTACCAATTCAAAGACCAATGTTTTCGCAGTTGAAAGACAGTAACAGAGTTGCCATAGAAAATGTAGTTCAATCCATCCCATCTGCAGGCAGGCACAATGTTAGATTTCTTTTCAAAAGTAAACAACAGATGCTTTTCAGACATTATTGCTTTAGAGTGAATTTAAAATGTGAGAATTCCTACAGCGTGTAAATATCTTGCAGTTCAAACTATAAAATATTTCAGGCTTGAATAATGTTTTTATAATTCAGAAGGTGATTTAAAGAACACATTGACTCTTTAGATGAGTGATGATATCCTAGGGAATGACCATCTTACAGGACTCCCAAGCTGCCTTTGACTCATCATCTTTCAGAAAATGACATAAATAAATTAGATAAATATTGTAAGTGGAATTATATGCAGATGTTGAGTGAGCCTTTAACCCAGCGTGACTGTATAAAGTGCATAAGGTATTCTGTTTGCAGATTCAAGTTTAATAAAACCTCTAGATGACTTTAGTGAACAGAATTAAGAAGCAGCAAATGTCATAATGAAAATCTCTTAATGTTAGTATTGCATCATCAATTTCTCATCACGGACATCTTTTCCTGTTGTAATGGAAGACATGCACACACTGTGAGCATAGCTGAGTCATCAAGCTGTGATCGCTACTTCAGACACTGCTTCTGAACTGGGATGGTGCTTGGTATGTAACATCTGAGGGAGTAATGGTCTGGGAACGTGACAATTGAAAACTCATCCGAGCAAATTTCATTTCCCCCCCCCAGGATTTTTGGAAGTAGTATAGGTCATGGTCTTGATTTTTGAGAACCCAGGTAGTGCTGCATACTGCTGTTGGAAAACTCTAGTTTGTCTTACTAAAATGTAGTCGAATAACTAATAGTTCTAACAATTCTATTAAATATAGTTAAAAACTAACTACTCTGTTGAAATTTCGCTTGCTCCAGGGTATAGTCTCAGGTATCCTTATTTGGGAAGGAATGCTGAAAACTCTTACTGAGCCAGAAGAAATCTTATCTATGTTAACAGGACATAGAGTTGGTATCTTTTCTAATGCAAGCAGTAAACTTGCAAAGAGATAACAGTTTGCATAAAAATGTAAAGAATGCTGAAAATGTTGCTAGACCTGATGTGACAATCACCGAAATGAATATGTAGGTTGCATCCCTTTTGAATATGTAACAGATTGAGCAACACTTTAAGGATAAATGGCGAACGCGATGTGACGGTCTTTGAACCAGATTTGGGTGCGTACCCCTGGTTCCCGGGGCCTCGAAATAAAGCACCGCATATAACCTTCTTCGTATGGTTATGTGTTTGTCTTTACGCTAACACTGCCACAAAGAGAAGCAAATGTGTTGTAATTATTGTAGACGACAAAACTACAAATACAAGAAAAATCATTGTGGATTCCTTGAGAAGGAAACTCATTTTAAGAAATCAGTATCTTCATATGTTTAAAAGAACTTATTCTATGTAATTCCAAGTATGCAGATCTATTATCATAGCTTTTGCAGTCACTAACTTTCAGGAAAATAAGTTAAACTAGAAGAAACCATACAAACTGGAAGTTATAATATAATATTGTTTGACTGACTCTGCTGACAAGTGTAGTATAAAGGAAAAGAGGTTTTGCCTTCTGAATTTTTGTCTCATTTGATTTAATATATTGAAATTTTGGCAATATGTCCCAAATATGATAATCTTTTCATTATATCTAATGCATAGACCTCATTTTATTTTAATCCTTGTTGAACAACTAATTAAAAATAGCTCCAAAGAAGAAAACTTTCAGATTTTTAACAATGTAGCATAACAAACATCAAGAATGGACTCTTTAGGACTATTTTTGAGATCTGGAAATCCATCTATCCATATCTGGTTCACCAGTAATATAGAATGAAAAGAGATTAATCTGTATTGCACATAATTCATGACAGCTACAGTTGAGAACAGTAGTATGAAGTAAGGATGGAAGGGGAAGGTAGAGGACGAAGGTAAGAAGGAGGAAGGGGAAGGTAGAGGAGAAGAGAGCTGTAGAGCCATACCTTTCTTACTTGCTTAACTGCTACAGTTGATATGCTTAAATGTTACAGCTTGCCTGTTGCGTAGGTGCATGCCTCTGTAGTAGAATAGGGTATGTATCTTTGAGCATAGTGATAGCATCTTGATTTGCTTCAACTCAAGTCAGTCTAGAGAGTTAAAAAAAAAGCACGGTAAAATTATGCCGCGATTGAGAGACGGGACGCAACTTGATGCAAGCAAATGTCGTCTTTATTGCGCAGCTAACGTATATTTATACTACTAGTTACAGATAATTAAGGCTCATACATATTGCAAAAAGCAAGCTCATTATTGGCTAATACAAAAGGGTCTTTTCTCTAAACATCCGCCTCACTTAACGACAGTTTCCTGCCATTCAACAACAAGTACCCCCAATCAAGCCAGCAATCTTTGTTAAAGTTCTTATCTCACTCCCTCCCAGGGCCTGTGGCCGACAAGTTCCAGCACGTCTGCTTTTATCAACTGATCCGTGCTGGGGGTTTTCTTGAAGCTAGACAAATCCTGTCCCAACAAAAGTACTTTTGTCGAGAGACAATCGAATCAATTTAATAAATAAAGATTTGCATTTTGTACTGTAATCCACAAGCTAAAGTCTTCTACTTTCTCACACTGAAATCCAGAATGTGTTTTGCATGTTTGTACCCTTTATCCTGAAAAAAATATTTGGTTTTGAAGAGAACGCTGACTGAACCAGCCAAATGAACAAAGCAAAAACTAAAAGTTTTATTTCTTACCCTCAGGTAACAGAGCTATATAAGCCAAGTCTTGGTTTATCTCAGAACAAAATAAGACTGAGTTCAGCTAGCAATTAGTACAGTTTTAGTGAGAAAAGGACTTTATAATTTAAATTCAGATGAGCTTTGTTTAAAAGTCTCTGACAGACAAAGAAAGAATTTTACTGCCTGGCAACTCTGCCTGCCTATTAAGACTACCATTCAAATGACTAAGTGTTGAGGGTGTTAAGGGTGAGATCCAGCTGGAGCAGAGTAAGCTCCTAGAACTTGGTTACGTTTGTCTAACTAGCTGTCCATAGAAGTGAAATGATTTTGTCACAGGTAATATATTGCAGAATACGCTTTTGTTTACACTGAAACTCTTGAAATTACTTACACAGACCTCAAAACATCAACAAGCTGATAACAGATTTAAAATATACTGCTTCAAGTTCATGGGCCATTGAATCTACTAGAAATGTGATTAGATGTTGAAATAAAATCTATGTTCTTTAACTGCTTTTCCTTCAGAAAAAGGAAGTATTTTTAATTAATATCTGCACATAGGTATCAGTCCATAGCAAAGATTCTGAGTATCTGCCATACTTCAATGTTTTCAATAAGAGTGAAAAATATCGGTTATTCTTGGTCGCTGCTGCTGTTTTCAGTATAGCTCTGGCTAGTACGGCAACATGGAGCTTTCAGCAAAGCTGGACTCCTCCTGCCTGCTTAGGAACAGGGTGTGGATCTAGAGAGACTTAAAGTCCTGAACACAGGTTTGAGTGAAGAGGTGCCTTGGACAATTAATCTGAGGCACCTAATGCAATCATGATGAGGTTGTTCATTTCCTTTCTCAGCTGATGGCCTGTGATTATGGAAGCCTCAATGGCTTAGCTAAGGTACATGAGGTAATGCTCTGAGGACTTCTGGGACTGTGGAAATTTGCCCAAGTCACTTTGGCACAACTGTTGGTCACAGAATAAAACATCCTTCAAGGGAGTAAATCAAGAAAATATTTTGTCTATATTACATGATATATAAATGAACTAATCAGTTCTTTCAGGACAATTATATATTATTAGCTAACAGGGTTTTTTTTCTTAAAGTATTTATTATCTTGAACAAAGACTGTATAGGAATATACACATTCAGCTGTTGCTGATGATGTAGGCGACAGGGAAATACTTGAAGCTTCAACATCCTGCCATGTAGTACACAGAGTGCACATGAGCAGATGAGAATGTATGTATTCATTTAATGATTGTTGCCTCAAAATATAGTCTTTTAGTAGAGAGTAAATTCTGTGAACATGAAGAAAGATTAAACAAAAATTTAATTTAAGTATGACTTTTTTTCAGTAAGCTGGCCTCCAAAAGTTCTGTTGAAGAAAGATAGACTTCCACTGAGAATAGCAGATTTTTAATCAAGTTGAAACTGAAGGTCTAAAGTTTTTCAAAAGTTCAAAGTTACTGAAATTGAAGGTTAAAATCTAAATCACCATGTAACGTTTATACAATACTCACCATCACAATTACTATATACAATTTAGAATTAAAAAAGATACAGTTTGTATTTTTGCATAAAAAGAGGCTGCACTTATCTTTCATCTGAATGAAATGTAGTAATGCACTCACTTCAGTAAAAGCTATCGTTGACTTCACATTAGTTTTCCTGCAAGCATTACTCTGAAGATTGCTATAGTATGCAAATCAAAATGGATATCTTTCACAAAATCTTTTTACCAAGACATTTTTCCTCTTGAGAAGTTACTTAATAGCTGCCTATTTTGAAATATAGTAATTGAATCTTTTACTGAGTTCAAAAAAATGTGACTGTTTTGACTTTATGGAATCAGAAGTCCCGAAGTCTGTGAGAGGGATTAGTCTGTTGGCATTTTCAGTCAGTTCAGATGTGGAACAGCTCATAATTTTCTAAATGCTATTCTAAACCATGTTTCTTAAAAGGCTGAAGTTACCCACCTTGCATCCAAAGGAACAATAAAGAATTTTCTAGGTATTTAGATTTGTTGGAAACAATCTTTTTCTTATTCTAGTTTGGTTTGTTTGGAATAAAGTGAGGTACATCAATATTTTAGTGACAGAAAGGGAAGAATTTCACTTTATCAACCCTGGAAAACTGGGTAGATAACAGGAAATATATTTAACAAGGAATTATGATGTCTAGAATTTATTTTAATTTGATATCTGAATAAAACATTATTTCCAAATAAAGAAAGATTTAATTTTATTTATCTAACAAACAACTGATGCATTTTAGAAAGATACATACTTTTTCCTGAAAAAGCACTGATAATAGGAGGAAATTAGTTTTGTGTCGTATATCAATAACAGATACATGTGTTCTGAGATTTAGAGAGAAGTGACGATGTTATGATACAAGGTTCTAAACAAATAGCTAACAGAGAGTATTTCTAAGAAATTACCAGATTCATCCAAAGGGTAGGACATGCTGATAATGAGATGCCTCAATTACCTTGTGTGTGTTGGATAAATAAACAGCACGAGTCCTCAGGCTAAAATGCTAGACATTTGATGGGGTTTCTTTATAGTTCTTTGCATAAAGCTAAGAAATAGCAAGATTTATCTGTGCAACCTATTCTATTACTTCATTGTATCATTTCACCTGCAATCCTGCTTTCATATTACCCCTCTGCAGGATCCATTCTTATTCTACCACAGGAGACAGCAAAAATATGAAATTAGTTTATACTCTTGATTAGAAGTTTTGTTTTAAAAGCTTAGTTTTAAGATCAACCACAAAAATACGAGTATGTCAGTTAAATTGGAAAATATGTTTTAAAGAATGTTTTATAATAATAATAATCATCAACATAAAAATCATAAAAATCATAATAATAATAATGTAATCAGGTATGTATTTTTTATGTCTTAACAGAGCTAAATCCTAGGAGTTAACTTTGTTTACATATCTGTTTACATTAAAAAGTGGCTGTGTACAAAATTTTAAAGACATTACTTCATAGATAAATACTTATTACTTTCATAAACAAAGAAATAAGTGTTCCAAGTCACTGCATGCAGATATTTGTGATAGAAAAAGCAGACTATCTGAATAAAGTCTAGATTAACACTTTTTTTTGGCTCTACATAGGATTGCTGAGAAATATTTAATAGTGACCCACACCAATAGTATGGGAGACGAAATATGGAGGAATACGAATCTTACCTATGTGCTTGTGTAGGTTATGTTGAACACTGGTGTTAGTGTTACAAACTGCTGGTTGACATGTGGTGAACATATGGGCATGCGAGATGTGATGCAGGAATTCTTTTCTATTTGTTGAACAGATGAATACTACATTAATATAAATATACTTACACAACAACCTATCCCAATACAGAACAAAAAAGAAACTACCTTACTCCAGGTATATCTTTGTTAATGTAAGGTTTTGAACAACAATTATAGTAACATATGTTCAGGATACAAAAGAGTCAATCATTGGCTGTGGCAGTAAAAGAGTATTCAGATTTAAATTTTTCAGCTTTTGATGCTGTCTCTGATGGTATCCTTCAGAACAAAATGTCCAGCATACAGCTGGACATGTACACAAATACAGTGAGTGAACAATTGGCTGGAGGGTCAGGTATAAAGAGTTGTAGCAAATGAGATGAGGTTTCCCAATTCTGAGACTTGTCCTGTCTCACAGACACCTCCGCACAGATAGTGTTTCCTAATCTGTCCTGGCTTTGCTTCTCACATTTGGAATCTGCTTCTGTGCCCTCTTGTCAAAATGGATTTAGCTACAAGCACCTTCGTCTACATCAGGGCTTAAATTTGTGGCATGCCTACATCCTCAAAAGTCTCACATACTGAAGTTAGGATCATTTTTCAGTAGGAGTACTTATCTTACAGGACTTAACAAATTAAACATAGAAGTGAAAATAAATGGCTGTAAGGTCTTTGGAACATAAATTAGTATTCTCACAAAAAAAGCATGAACTATAATTTGCACTAGCTCAGTTTCCTCATTATCCTGAAAGGTAGTCCCAGACTGGGCACTTTTCATTACTGTAGGTGATGGAGGTATTTAATAGATGCATAGATCTATTAAACAAGTAGAGATGTACTTTAGAGGTGGACTTGGCAATGTTAGGGTTATGGTTTGACTAAATGATATTAAAGGTCTTTTCCAACCTTAATGATTCAATGATTTTATGAAAAAATTACTAATCCTTGTGAAATATGCAATGGAAAGGACAGATTCTAATTTTTCTCTGCTTGCTACACCCAGGAGATAACCTTGCTCTCAAGCAAAACAGACCTTTCAAATATCATTGTAAATGAAAAAGAAATCTGGATCTCCACTGAAATTGCCACTTGCTCCTCCTTATTTTATTCATGAATATATATATATATATATATATATATATATATGTATATATAATTTTGAAAGGGACATAGAAGGAACCAATAAAACGAGATTTATTTAATAATATATCATAACAGCAAACTCTAAAATTTCCACATCTATTTTATTTTGTTCTTAACAAAGAGAAGTCAATGTTTGTTTTTCTTGTAAATGTATTTTACTTCAATAAAATTCATAGCTGTGAACATTCTGGAAAAATATAGAGAAACTCTTCTGGTGCGCACTTAGAGGAAGGATGGTGGATTTGTGCTGTCTAGTCTGAAATAGCAAGCATCAAGTTGTGAATTAACTTCATGCAGATCTCTGCACAACTGAAGTCTCTTTGATATGTTGGGTTGCTGAATTACAATAATTTTAGATAAATATCAGATAGCTGATCTGACTGACTCCAAATAACTGCCCAAATGTAGTTGTAGTTGAAGCAGCTCATTGTGTCTTTAGTGAATTGAAGCAGATTTTCTTTTTTTCTCGAAAACTCTAGTATACCCCAGGGACATGCTGATATGGTTTCATTGTAATCAGAGGCTCTATGCACATGAAGGATTTGTTAAGCTCATACTGATCAGTTCATTAAAAGCTTGAATGCCGTTTGAAAGCCTTCTATACTGATTAGATTTCACTCAAAATTTCTAATTCACAGTAATAAGCATAGGACAACAGTTACAATGGAGAGGGAAAATAAATAATATTGATTTCCCCTCAATTTATCTTCTTTTAACAGTACCGGTTCTCCTGTGATGTGACTGAACAATGCACTAGTACTCAAAAAAAGATTTATTACATTTTTCAATTTTCTTCTCAGGTATGTCTTATGTATGGATTTGTATGAAAGAAATAACCAAGGAGAGTAATCTGTTTCAGAATTTAGAAGGCAGTCAATGAAAATTCTTAAAACTACCACTTCTTTCTTCAGTTAAACTTCTGACTTTTAATCCTTTGCTTTAGAATAGTAATAATGTAGCAACAACATTATGCTCTACTTCATTTCACAGAATCACAGAATCCCTGTGGAAAAGACCTTTGAGATCATTGA
Source organism: Cuculus canorus (assembly GCF_017976375.1). NCBI lineage: Eukaryota > Metazoa > Chordata > Aves > Cuculiformes > Cuculidae > Cuculus > Cuculus canorus. The sequence continues at coordinate 32,518,582 of NC_071441.1, read as the reverse complement.
GTCCAACCGTACCCGTCCACTACTAAACCATATCCCTAAGCACTTCTTTTGCCTGTCTTTTAAATACCTCCAGGGATGAGAAGATCCCCTTGGAAAACCAGTGTGAGTCTGCATTTCAAATGGTTTTACTCTATTAAAAGACTGGGTTATAAAGCGTGGGCTGTAAGTGATCTTAGATCACTTTTACCACCTTAGATATGTCTTATACCTAAGTCTTATATCTAAGGTGTGCTGCAGTTTCTTAGTGAATTGCATAGAACAATGAGGTTTGCATTTATAATGACACTTTTTTTTTTCTGTGTTTTCACTGTTAAGAGGCAAACAAGTTTGTTACAAAACTAAATGAACTGGAGGAAAAAAAACTGTTTAGCAGCTAAAGCAAGCACCTATATCCAGCCATCTTGCTTTAAAAGCATCTGATCAAATGCAAAAGAAACATTTAAACTTCCATATCAAGTTTTTATGCAGGACAATTGTGTCATTCATATGCTTATGGAATAATATAAACATGGTTGGTTTAACCCACTTAGTCAAAAGACCCCTCAGACAAGTATTTTGTACTCTGTAAGGGCCAAGGCCTAGGAAAGATGGTACAAACAAGGCAAATCCACAGCAATATTTCTTCAGCATATGCCACATCTCACAAGGAACTTACTGAAATGAGGATGGTGACTTTGCTTACATTTATAAGTCTCGTGTAAAGACCATGGAGAAAATAAATTACTATTTTTCCATAATTTGCTGGTAATGGGAGACAATGTCTCACCAACCTAGTGAGACTTGTGAGATGTTCGTTTACTCCTGATGTCAACAGCACACAAGTGCATGGAGCTCCCCTCACAAGGGCTTAAGAGTATTAAAGAGTTTTTTGGCTAACTCACTTTTTTCTAGGTGTCTTCTTGTCACGTCTGCTTAAATATTTCAAATTTATATTATCCTATGTTTAGTAAATTAAGCTTTAATTTATGAGATCATTGCATTAGAAAAAACAAGCCAAATCAAAGAGCTGCTCAGTCTCTCTTCTGAAAACCATTATAATATGAATTCTATTATTTGTTACTTCATTAATTCATTAATTCTGCTACATTTACACCTATGAGGAAAACAGTCACCTAGCAGGAGGAGTGTTCATTCTTCATTTTTCGACATGGTGCAGGTATCTGAGAGGCACGAAAGCCTCATCGGTGAGGCTGCTGTTGGATCCATTTCAAAAGCTGTTTTAGACAAGCTGACTTACTTACACTTCAACTCTCAGTAAGTATGTGACGACATAGGTGATGATAGTTGGAGGAAAGAGCAGAGTACAGCTGATAATGTCTACAGGAGGGCCTGTATCTCCTCCTGTCCACTGCGTCCAGTCTAGGACTTACTCTTGCTGAGACCTAATGGTGCCATCTCCCAGCACACATCATGCTCTGGCATAAGCTGTGCATTTGGCCAAGACCTGAGCAGGAGCTGCGTGAATTATCAGATTCCCCATTAGTCAGTCCTCCTCAGTGCAAAACATAAGAACATGCCGGGTCCAAAGGTGTTGATGAGTTTTAAGCCAGTTTCTGCTGGCTTTTGCACCTCCTTGCAAACACCGCAAAAATGTGCTAATAACACTTATCACTGTAAAATACCCAAGTGGATCTGAAAAACTTAGGGCACAAAATTTTGCAGAGAAAAAATTTGGCTTTGTGTCTAGCTAAGTACTAAGAAAACTTTTAGCCAAAAGGCTTATCAAAGTTATTTTGTTTCTTTAGTTTTTTTTTCAATTATGAAATGTTTCTCTTAGGCAGACTTGGTCTTTGTTTTAGTTCCTCTCAATATCTCAGATTCCCACGTCTAGCTCAAGTGAAATAAATTAACATACACTGTGGCAATAAGGCTGAATGCAGTAATAGAAGGTAAAAATTGGAAGAAATGGGACTGGACTCTTCTCCTTCATCTTCCTTTGCTATGGGCTAATTACAAGGCTTTCAACAGAAAAGAATGCATCAAGGGCATATCAGAGTCTGAAATAGAAGTAGGTGTAGTCATCTCCTGCTTATCCTTGCAAGGACAGCAGCCTAATTATTTTCTAAGGAGATGGACTGCAGCTGCTGCTCGGACAACCCAGACCTCCAGCTGACCTGTACTCATCATTCTAACATCATTACAATACTAAAATATACGTCTACACCTAAGGTTACCTACCTCCTCTCTGCCTCTGAGGCAAAAGACTGCCAAAACCATGTCTCCTGCTCATGCACAGCTAAGTGTTGGCATGAAAAGTGAGAATTCTTTCTCCATCAATCAGCAGGGCTTGATGTACTGACTTCAGTCACTCAATCTCCGCCTAAAACCCCATCCCAAAGATCCAGGTGACCATAAATAGTTTAGAACAAAGGGAAAAAATTGAGGAGAGGAACAAATGACTGAAAATTTGAGATCAGCTGACAGGCTGTACTCCACCTTCCCCCAGAATACATCCGAGATTCCACTGGGATCCCTTTGTGTTATGTGTGCTAAATATATGTCATAACATTGAGCTAATCATCATCACGCTAGTTATTAGTATCTCTCTCTACTTCCACCTTAACTATATATATTCTATCCCTGTGTTACCTTACTTACATCTGAGTGTTATTGCCACATGAGTGTAACTGCTTGTTGTATTCTTGTACACGTTCAGGTGTTGGGTCATGTAGAGAGTTGTTCAATGTGTTTTCACAAACAGCGTCTTCTCCTCAGCCACTAATGAACATCACTAAGTCATGAGCTGCTATAATAAATTATTTTGTTATAAAATTGACTTGTTTGTACAAGTCTCTGCAGCCTCTCATAACTGTTTAGAGAGATTTAAAGGCAGTCTCTATTTCGAATTAAACAAGATAGAAAAGATTGATTGTCTTTCTGATATTGTTGATAAGAATCTCAAACTGAAACTATGAAACATGCTGGATAATATTTTATTGATTACCCTTGTGTCATTGCTTGTTAAGTACTGTGTGTAAAGCAAGCTGGAAAAAGTTGCTTATCCTTGTATCAATGCTCATTAATTACTCTGACTGGCAGGCTTGACCATATATACTTTTATTTTTCTTGTTACACTGTCAGTCAGTTAAACAGTTAAACAGATTGGTAAACTCTCCTTTTGAAGTCTCTTTTGTATTTTCAAATTTTCCTGCTCGTGATGTCACATGAGACACATGACATACACAAAGCAGTTTTCCTTACTTGTTACATTGGGCACTGGGTGACAAATATCTAGCCTTCAATTTCCATAGGTTCTACACATTGTGCCATAGTGTATGAGGGGATAAACACAGAACAAACTTTTCAAAGTAGTATTATATTAGCACATGTAGTGTGTTTCTGACACATTTGAACACGTGATAGTAATATTTTTCAGAATTGTCTTGCTACAGTCACACTTGAAAGATAAAATTTCAAATAGTATTTTTAGAAAGTATTTTTAAATTACAATTTTAAATCTTTTTCAATATTTTTCAAACAATGCAGTGACTTGGAAGAGAAAAAGTACATCTAAACATACTGTTTCAACATTCTCATTGTCTCATCAATAATATTAAAATTATATTTAAGTTTCTGTTCTACATGGTCTTTTATTTGTATGCTTTATTTGTACTTATTTAGACTAGTGTTTACACAGTACTAAAATATTCTGATCTACAGAAGTCTGAATCAAAACAAAGTGGTTTGCTGTTAAAACTATAACTAAATCTAATGTTTGAAACTTTTGAAGAAGATATTTATTTCTCTCATCAGCCTTACTGCTCAGTGTCATATTGTATGTATAAATACCATCTTGGGAGGCAGATCCCTTTGGAAACATGATTTTATTGCTCCTAGCTTCATGCTTTTATGTTATGATGCTTTTGTGTGTATTTAAAGTTACTGAAGCCATGGAAGTCCCATATGTTTTTACTTACAGGGATCAGATAGAACAGGATTTATTTTATTCCATGGAAAGTACATTTTATTATCAGGCATGAGAGGATCCAATAGGTACTGAGAAACTTGTATTTTTCTGCATGACCTAAAGAAGCAATGCTTCCTTGAAGAGGGCATTGTGGGGGGAAAAACTCTTAGAATGTTTCTGCCTTTTCTTCTTATGACTTTGGCCTTCAGACTGTAAATTAATGCTTTGACAACCCTGTTAGAGGCTGAAACAACATGCTACAGTGCTAAAACAGGGATGAACTTGACTACCTATCTTGCTAAAGCATTTACACCAACGCCTTGTTTTAGTCAAGGACAAATTGAACTCTGGGAGCTCTGACAGAGAGGGAAGAGTGTTGTGAGGCACCCACCTCACTGGGGAGACAGTCTCCTTCTCCCTTCTGCTGCTGATCAGAGTCTGCAGCCCAGCCAGTGCCTTTTGCACTCCCTCTGGCACAGCTCACGTCAGCAAAACTCCCATGGAAGTAAAGTAGACTGCAGCTTATAGGTGTCTGCTGGCTCTGGGCCTAGTGTCCTGCCAGGGAGAACCCTAGAAATCCTTCTCCTTTCTGTTTATACACTGAGTGTTTCCTCAGAAGGACAATGTACCAGCCTAGACTCACCCGATGAAAGACAGCAGTTTTAAATTTCTCTGTAACGTTTGTTTATTTGGAGGGCATTTTGTTAGGATTTTCTATGATGTACAGTCTTAAGTATGTTGTACAGTCAAACTGCTCCATTTCTGCCAGCAAACCTAGCTAATAAAAAAAATAGATACATATGCCGCTAACACCCCCCCTTCCCTTTATCCCCTTCTTCCCCACCACAAAATGATCAGAATGAATACAAATAGGCACCAACCATCTACCACACTTATGCACCCTTACCTATCAAAGATTCAGTGGTTGTTTCAGAACAACAGAAGGAGAGACTACTCAGGAGGATTTCTTCAAGTACTCTTTAACCACTATGATTTAAATAGCACGGTGGTAATTAAGATCAAGACTGATGATGACATGGGCAAGATGATGTGAACAAATGAGCTTCAGCTGTACCATGTTTTAATATTGATGTGTATCAAGATGAATCAGACAGTGACTATTCTGTATGACTCTTCCCACTCTAATTTTGCTCGTACTCTTGAGAAGATGAATTACCAGTCATTTCCCATTGAAGTGTGGGGGCATCTATATCCAGTCTAGCATTTTGTAGTGATTGTTAACAGACTCTTAAGAGCCCAAGAAAGGGCTCACTTTCTCAAGAAGCTCATTTATGAATTCTTTCTTATACAAAGAAACAACACCTTCTTATTTTATCCCGTCACTTATGTGAACACTGCTGGACGTTAATTATTTTCAGAACCATCCTATGTTCAATCAGTTTCTTTTATTTTAAGGAAATTGTGATATGCTTTTTTTGACTTGTAAGGGAATGAAGGAAGTAACTTTCAAGGAAATAAATTCAACAGCAGAATTGCCATTGGCAAAAAGGGCTATTTATGAGCCTGCAGTTCTGTACACAGATACGTGTGCTGCAGCCGAGGAAGAGTTTCTGAGGAGAAAACTATGAAGTTAACTAACTAAAATACTCTGTTAATGTATAGATGTCTAGAAAAGCACTCTTAGTAATATGTTATCTGTGTATATTGCAAATTTCCAAATAATAGGGAACTCAGCATGCATCTGGGCTTTCCTACAATTAACTGTTTTTGTCATCTAAAACACAGAAATTTCCTATGGAATTCTAGGCATGAATTCTTCCCTGCTCGTCTAATGTTAGTTTCCTTCCTCCATCAAGGGATGAAATGAGCTTTAAATACACTACTTTTTCAGGAGCTGATTTTCTTTTCATAAGACTCACAGAAGGAACATTGTCATGATCAGAGATTCTTGCTCAGTTTAACTGCTACAGGAAAAACATAATCAATACGATCTTAATTTAGCAATTTTCTTTACTTACCTAGCAATTGTATGAGAGTGAATTAGATGATGCAAATCGTTTCTGTAATAATTCAGTTCTTGGGAAGAACTTCCACAAATCTTCCATTCTTCTGAAGTAGACCCTGGTCTGCTGTAGTGAACCTGCTTCTACTCTGACCATGTATATGTACTCTACTATTAGAATAAAATTAGAGAAACTCAGGTCTTAAATATGACTTAAAAAACTATGAAAAATAATGATTTTTTTTTCATCTCCAGTGATTGGTCATGGCTTCACTATGACCTCTGTTATAGCAGTTCTCATCAATTTTCAGTCACAGACACACAAAAGAAAACCATGGGTCTTCTATGACCTCTTTGTTTCTAAACTAAAGAATAAAATGATCCAGTCTAGGCAGAATTTGCTTAGACAAGAAGTCAACAAAAGGGCAGTGTCACCGTTATTTGTCCATCATTCTATTGTCTGATTTTCCGGTACTTGCTGTTCCTGACGACAAGCCAGATTGTAATGACAGCAGGAGACTCCTACAGACTGATTATCCTCTCCAGCATCATAGTCCAATTATCTTTCGTGTTGCACTGGGTAAAATTTCCTGGTTGGCACTATGTATCTTAGAGATTCCCTCTGACACAAACTGAGTGCACTGAGAACCAGCTGAGTGGTTTTATGGCTGGTTTGTCAATGCACCAGGAAGTTTTTACAGTGAAGCTGCTAATATTCTTCAGGTCTTTATATCTGTCTGCATGGATTTAAGGGATGAAAATCTTCAGTCTAAAATGTGGGGAACACTGTTCTGATAGGTTTAGAGACAATAAAAGATACTGCATTTTTTGGCAGCTGAATGCTAAAATTCATCTCAAAAATGGGGGCTGGCTAGACAGAGATTGAGGTTACTTTCTTTTAGCTTGACCTCTTTTCTCTTGTGGATTATGGCAGTTAGAAGGACAACACGAGATAAAGGAGGGTAATTCCAAACATAACTTCCTATAACTGAAAGTGGAAAAATCTGTTTGATTTAATAATTTTATAAATTCCTTACCCATCTAAATGTTCAGTATTTGAGAAAAAACAATGGTAATATTTTGAAATACTCATATTGTAAGAAAGATAATGATAGACAAAAAATCATCCTTCTTGGTTGAATGATAATTAGAAAATATGGACACTTTTAAAATTCAAGTACATATTTATTTTTTTCCTTTAAGTTGAGTAACAGGCAGATTAAATCATCTAAATGCTAAATTAATTCTAAATTCAATTTAATTGTCATAAGGCTGTAGATGTGACAATTTTCTAGGGAGCAGGAATTGGCATCCTCTCTTATGCTGTTAGTGTCTGATCAGGTACTGAACACAAAAGATTCAGTTCCTTATTCTGATGGAGGGGGAATAAATCAGAGACAGCCTGTGTATAGGAGAAAGGAAAGTCATTCCTACAGCAAAACTTCCTTCCTTTGGACATACTAGAGATTGTAATGGCAGCTAGTCTTGTATTTTGGTTTTGTACTTGTATATATTGTAAGGTAAAATCTAATCTGTACATATAATACTATAATTAGACTTAACAAAAATGTTAAAACCCTCTATTTATTTACAAAAAAAACCCCTAAAATCTTGATTTTTTAATGTATTTTTCAAGACCCGCATGCAAGTGAGAAATAGTGCACATCATAGCTAGTTTGAAGCTGTGCACATGCCCTACCAGGCAACCAAAATATTCCTGCAATCAGTTAGGTATTTCTACGTGCTGGTTGTCTTTCACAGAGTGTCATTTCCTTTTCTATTACCAAAGATGTTGTCTTAAATCACTTTCCTCTGTTCAGATCCAGTTCTTTTAGAAAACTTAGTCAATGCAAAAATTACTTCAGCAGAAGTGAGGAGAGACAAGGTAATTGACTGTGCAAGTATACGGGTTTCAATTCCAAACAATATAGTGTAATTGATCTAGTATTTTCAACAAATTTGTTCTTTTGTCACTTAGGTTTGACAATCCTGTATAATTCCCTTTTGCAATGCTTTTCATTTATCTACAGGTCAAATGAAAAACCTCCCCATGGTTGTCAACTGCTCAGGCTTTAATGAGTTCTTTTAGCGTGTATTCTGATATCCTGGCATGGTATGATACTAAATAGTATACAGCAATCTCCACTACCATATTAAAGCTGGGTGCAAGTTGCTACAAGGTGCACCACTAAGTATTTGAGAGAGCAGCTGACTTATGCTGATGATTCTCGTGCTGCCAGTGCCCCTGAAAAGAACTTGCTTACAATTGCTGTTGCCACTTTGTGAAGGTGAGCAATGTTACTCATTTTGTCATATTATGCCGAAAAATTCTAGTCTTCTTCCTGAAAGATGGAACACAAAAGCAGGTCACTGAACATTAGTTATGAATGTATAAGATTGGAATCTCCAAGTGACACAGAAGGAAAGACAGTAAAGAGCAGAACCAAATTTTTGACTAAAAGGTATTTTTGTCAATTTTTAGAGAGAAAATGTGCTACTCAGGCCTCACTGCACTACAGATGCTAACATGCAGGGTCCTTTTTCTTCTTCTCTTTCTTTGTTACAATAGGAGTATGTGATGATGTAAAACAAATGTTCAAAAGGGAGGCACAGTTCTGTATGTCACATTGGAGACATGCGACATACACATGTCACATAAAGAACAATGTAAGGAAGTAATGTGGCTTTCAAAATCAGCCTCTACATGGATTCTCTGTTGTACTGTGGCAGCCTCGGGCATTTAAAATCCATAGAAGTGATTATTAAAAATGGTGAATCTCAGTTTTATGAAATTTCCTTATGAAACCATAAATAAGGTCACAGTGATATCATCCACAAAAGAGGAGTTTAAGACAGGAATGAATTTTCATTTCCACTGCTTTTTTAAAATGATCTGACAGATTAATTTTCAAGGAATGAATCTAAAAAACATCCCAAGAGGTCTCAGCAGCATATATGTAGGCTAAGAAGCACTTTTCCAACTAATATTTATTTTTCAGAATAAAGCAAGAATGTAACATTATAATTTGATTAATTTTTCTTTTGTAATGTATAAGATTATAAGTTTAATTCTCAGCACTGTTCTTCAATGTAGAGTATAGATGTAAAAAACCCAGAATAGTTGTTAAATTACAAAAAAGGTGCAGATACAGAGCATGGACTCACTTGAGATGAGATTATATCATTCATATATTTTTAGAACTCTTTTCATTTTATTATTCCAGAATGAATTCATATTTAGGCTGTGTGGCATTTGAGAAGGATGAATTATCATATTGACTTTTATGATAAAGGATTCAATTTTTCAACTGTTTTGACTTCTAAAATTTTAAGCACTCTCTTAGCATGAGATTGATAATAGTTATTTGTCATATAGAAAATATGACTTGAATTTATAGAATTATTTCACATTTTTTAATTCTTGCCTTGATCCTCAAGAGTAATTTTTTTCTAGTTGTATATGTTTTTGGAATAAAAGCTACCAGGCTTTCTAATAGATACTTATACTTAAAATCACATCCACATATAAGTGGAGGCAGTGAAATGCATACACACAAGTATACACACAGCACACTTCACAGCCTTGCCAGGATTAGTACGTTTGTACTGAAAGCTTCCAGCAGTGACATTATTCCTGGAATTCCTGTCTTCTGGGAATGTGGTTAGAGACAGAGTCATAAATAACTTTAGAAAGATACTACACCTAACAAAGATAATAAAGGTCTGATCCCAAGCAAAAGCTGCATAGTTCATACTAGCATTCTGTGATAACTGCGTGACCCATATCATGTTAGTGCCAGCTGAACTTATGTGAGAATCAAGTTTCCCGTCTCCTGCTTGTCACCTGCCACAAGCCACTTGCCAGTCTTCCAGTCAGAGGGAGTAATGTTATTGTTCAAATAATAACGCCTAAAAATGCTGTTGCAGGGGGAAATATGTCAGGGGCAGAATTAGGTTTTTGCTACGTTTTTTTGCAAACAACCATAGTGTTCGTAATAAAAACAGTTCTTAGCTTACGGGAAGTGTACCAATGCTGGGTCCCACGTTATCTCTTTCTTGTATAGTCGTGTAGTATTCATTTATTTTGAAATAAATAATCTGAAAGGTTATATAAAACTAACCTGAAGATCTTTAGAGAAAAGGGTTCCTAAATGTGTAGTTAATAACCTACGGAAGCTTAGTACTCGCAATTCCTGTTGATAAAGATTCTTGAACTCGTACTTTTTAAATATGTTATATTCTTACTGTCATTTTACCTGCTTCCATTTCTCCACCTCCCACTGCTTATAAAGAAAGAATACCTTGAAGAAAACAGTCATCTGAATAGTTCACAAAAAGTCCCAAATGGAGCACAGTTTGAGTTTTGGCTAGAGGCCTGCAGAGGTAAGGCAGCCTTGTACATTTAAAATGTTGATTGGATTGACAAACAAGCCTTCTGTCACATAAATCCTGTGTGACTATGGACAAATGCTTACAATTCTGCTGTGTTCCCTTTGCGAAAGATGTAGTTTGTAATAGTTTCTTGCCTCAAAGATGTACTGTGAAGGTAAATACATCAATAACAGTGAGGCATACAAATATTTTAGTAACAGAGGACATAGAATACCATGGTTATTGTCTCCTCAATGGCAGGCCCATTTTAAGCCAATAGATTTCTTGTCGTTTTGCAAATGGACTCCTTTTACAAAAGTGTTGTCACAAATTATCTCAATCTCTCCTATGTGTCAATAATAGTCTTCTGAAACAGTTCACTATCTCATCACTTTCTCAAGTTGATTTCTCCCAAAGACTACTTCTCAGTTACAAATGTAGAAAAAGAAAAGCACAAAGAGTAAAAACCCAAGACTATAAAATTTAATATATTGTGTAAAGTTAATTATAGCAATGTCTGCTCTCTATTTGACATTGGGAGTTGATGCCAATTTTTATCTTTACTGAGAAATTGATTTACTGTAGAAGTTTAAGTCTTTCAGGATAATAAACCCATTGCTTATGTAAAAAAATTCTGTATCTTCCTCTTCTTGTCTTTCAGAATTGTCTTGTTCTAGAACCAAACACTTCACAGTATTTTGTTCTTTTTTCCTCTCTCAAAACCAGGAAGAACCAACTTGTCTAGATTCAATTAGACTTCTCTGTCTCTTCCATCCAGGGTTATTAATTGCACTCTTCAAATGTTACTCTCCAAACCCCTAATTTGTAATCAGGGTGCCTGTTTACCTTTAGGCTCTGTATTGCAATTAAATACTTGCTCTTCTCAGAGGGTCCTTAGCTTTCTTCTCACTGCTTCATCAGTGATAGGCCTCTTTGGGGCTTTTTGAGTACCATAAATACTTCTATTCATGCTTCCTTGTGTTCTAAAGAAAATCAATAACTTGTGTATTCTGTATTTTGCCCACCTGATTTTTTTTTTTTTTTTTTGTATATACTTTGGCTTTAGGTCAAAGATTTTGGCCTGTGGATGGGTTGCAATGGGATAGCACAGGTCTAGTAGATTTTTAGATAACCACCTCTTTGCAGCTTTTCCTCTCATTTGCCATATACTCAAATTCTTGCATTAAGTTATTTGCACACAAAAGAGTCTTGGAGAATGCACCTGTATTACTCTCTCATTTTTGTGAAGACTTTGTTTTTTAACAAACACCTTCAAGTGTGTACAAATGGTTCCTGAGATGCTGGCCATGGGGATGCAATTAGGCCTAATTTCCTTAGTTTAAATTATATATGCATAGTAATGTCTCACTGGAGAAACACAATTTGTTAATCAGATAGGTGACTAGAATCCATTTTGAACAAGTAAAAATTTGTGTGTTTTATCCCTGAGTGTCATAAGTAAGATTCATACTTTATGATGTATTCTATGAGCAGAATGAGGCAGAATTATATCTGTGTGATATTGTGCTTACCAACTGATAACCAGATGTTATTACAGACTTTACTAATTATCAGCCTTGGTTTTTTGTAGTATACTTGCTTACTACACATAAATAAAGCCAAAAATATAACCAGAATCAGATGGTATGCAAATGTACCTGGGATGTCAAAAGTATCCAGTCACCAGGTAGGCAAATTTAGCTATATTAAGTACCTTGCATTGGAAATTACATATTTTATGTGTCTATTTATGCTAGAATTAAAGTGGGCTGAATCTGGAATAATTCTGCTGATGTCAGAGAAACTGATTTGTAATCTTTCCACATATATGACTATTACGAGAAGAAGGCTTCACATCTCTTAATCATCTGCATTATTTATTGTGAAGTTGAGTCTAACTGTAGTTTTAAAAGAAATTATAGCTCTTCCACTGTAAATGTGAAATAAACCTTACAAACTTGTAGAATAATTATTCACAGTCATAATTAACAATGATAGAAAGGCTTTCTTAATATTATCACACATAAGTGAAAGGCTTAATTCTATAGTAATTAAGAGATGACAGAAACTGAATTATTGGAGGCCAACTTGAAATTGAACAGGTCTGTTTTATATCTCCTAGGAAAAAGAGGAAGTAAAAAAAATGTGAGGACACTTAATTTTAAATTATGTAGGATGACTGAGTTGCTAAAATAATTAAAAATTAATCACTAATGAACAATCAAAGGAAAATTTGGAGAAATGAGAAGTAGAGGGAAATAAAACTACCTCACTGCAGGACAAGTTTGTGAATCAATGGTGAGTAAAGATGAACCATTCCCAGACGCTGATGTACTACACTTGAAATGGTTTTAAATAACTTTACTTCAAGCACAGGTTGCAACTAGTGTGCTGGCAAGTATCAATAATTTTCCCATCATGCCTAAGAGGGTAAAAAGATATATAAAATTCTACAGACAGGATTTAAAATAGGTTCATGGCATCCCTTAGTGCACAGAAAGTCACAGCAGCTGTTAAAACTGACCTGAAAAATATGTAGGTGAAGGTGACCACAATTTGTATATACACATGTGCTTGACTTTCAGATCTCGTGGAAATTTAGAAAAAACAGAGAAATGTAGTCCTGAATTGTACCTCAGCACCTAGTGTTATTAATAAAGGCATGTAGGGGCATCACAACTGTGGGTTTGGAATGGGACTGAAGATAAATAATAACTGAGCTTCTGTGTCTGCTAGAAATAGGTTGTCTCCGAAAAGGTTGAGATGTTCTCTGCAGTAAGAAATTGCAAAAAAAGCAACCAAAATAGACAAATCTGTTTAAACGACAAGACAGAACACAGAAAGATGAAGACCTCAACATGATCGGTAGGTGATTATGACACTGGAGTGTTAGACAGCTTGATTGCAACACTTTAAGGGCAACTGCAGGCAAAATTGCTCATCTTAACACCGATACTAGTCTCATGTCATACATCACAGGTGAAGCAATGAGGAGTAGTTCACAACGTGAACATCTGCTGGTGATGGAGGAGACATGCCCTGTGGCAGGGAAGACCAGTTGAAAAAATTAAGTAATTCTGAAACGTCATTGCTGGAGACTGGCCTTTGATGATGCATAAACTAAACTGCAAAAAGGATTGCATTCTTGCAATGAAGTCACCTGAAATGTTCTGCTTCAAAAACTTGTGATTTCAACATGGTTCTATGTTGGTTGAAATGCCCAATCTATGTAGTTCCAAATTCATGTCTAGTTTCTTCAGTAATTTTTTCTTATACTAGTAATTCGGTCCTTGAACAGAGTCTTTATTTGAAAAAATGCTAAGTATTTTCTTTTTCTTGGACTGCAAGGTTTATAAGACTTCTGTTTTCACTTTATCTTTACCTGCTTGCTAAATAGCAATAGAACAAGGATAATCAGATGGTAAATGAATGCTCTCTGCAGCCACAAATATAACTAACTAATGAGCTAAATATATTATAAAATTTCTAGATATTCTAAAATTCCAGCAAATTATCATACACTTGCTGCCAAAAGAAGGATTTCATTTGTGCCTGTACCAAGAACACAGTAATTTGTCTGTGGTACGCTCCATTATGCTGCTTTCTGTCACTGTTGTCAATATCTTTCTCTCATGTACTCAAGACAACAGCAAGAATTGACCATGCATTTGGAATACTTGGAAGTGGTACCCCCAAAAATGTTTCTGGTCATCTGTTACTGTTCTACAACTGTTGAATATCTTCTGTGAGAGTAAACTGTTTCCTTTAGTAAACTGTGAACATTTTACAGTCCTTGGAAAAAGCAGTAATCTTAATCTCCTAAAGAAAGCAAAGCCCAACTTAGATGTCATATTACCTTACAAACAGCTTTTAATTTATGTATTATGCAAAAATACATCTTGAAAGCTGGAAGCATGTAGCAATATGAATCATACCAATATGATTCGTGTTCTATTTTGCAACTAAGCTCCTCAAAATGACTTAACAGAAGGCTGTAGGAGAAGCTCATGAAAAGCCTCAAAAATAGTTGTAAATGCAAATGTAAAGTTGTAAAGGGTAAATACATCCAAATATGTTTAGCTGGCCTAAAGAAGGAATACCAAAAAAAAAAAAACAGTAGAAAATATTTTCTTGTGTTTATTTGATGTCTTTGAAACAGTGTTTAGAAGGAAACATAGAAAGATTATTTGTAATCTGAATGTTTTGAGAAATATCTTGCTACTGGAAAACATTTTGTCTACAATAAAAAACAGCTCAATATTCACCAAAATATACCAGTATGATTTTTTTTTAACAGGATATTTTTATAAGTCATGACAAAAATACTTTTGAGCCAAAGCGTTTTTGAGAGAAAGGATATAAGCCAAGGTTAAAAGACAGAAATCAAGGTGGCATCTTTTAATTGCGTAAAAGGGTGGTACCTCAGTGACCTTAACAGAATTATTTTGGCAGATGCAGCTTCATTTTGTATAAGATATAGAGTTCTGTTTGCGGCTTTCTTTTTTGCAACTGAATGTTCTTTTCTAAGAAGGACAATTTAACTTTAGCAAAAAAGTCCCACTGTAGCAATGACCTCTCAAAATGCTGGGTAGAAGAGCAAAAATATAGAGAAGAACAAAACACACTGCACTGGACTATCACAAAAGAAATAAATGTAGATATGCTCATGTTAACTGTTTTTTGACTGGTATTGTATTTTTTTTTAATCTATAAACATTAGTAAAATGAATTTTATTTTTTAGGTGGAATGTAGTTATTTCCTTTCTTTTCACTTCAGGTGTGAAAATAAACAATGGAAAATATCTTGAAGAAGATGGTCCGGTGTTTTGGGTAGCAATGTGATCTTGCTTTTACTTCTTCTCTCTGAAACAATTTTTGAACATTCTTGGCAAATCAATCATTTTATCCATACTTCATTTCCTAATATGTAAAATAAGGATAAAACAAGTTCTAGTTTGTAGAAAAGTTCTGCTGATACTTATATTAAATGTCATGGGCATTCATGTAAAATGTAATATACTAAAGAAGACACGTGATGCAAATTAAACCAAACTGCAGGACACAATCTAGATGTTTTTTAACACACAGAGTGTAGTTTTGTATAATTGTTGAGTGCCTGTTGACTTTGTTGGACCATGATATATGTTACTATTAACAGCAGAGGTAATGTATGATACACAGTCACTTCTTAGTGGTATCTACATAGTGTGCATGATTATGATTCTAGTAGGATGAAGATAAGAAGCATTTTCTTATCAGTGAAGTCTGTATAGCTATTATATTTTAGTTATGATTAGTATGAGTAAAATGGAATGGATTTAATGTGAGACTCTATATTTGTCTTTTTAGTAAATCTAAATTTACATAGAAGTTGTATTTGGGCCCAATCCTGAGGTAATTGTCTTGATAGATTCTGACTGGGACATATTTTTATAACCATTCAGCGAATATCTTTTACATGAATTATTTTTGTTAACAACATTGTTAGTCTAGCTAGTGACAACTAAAAATACAGAAATTATTATTAATATAATTAAAACCTAACTTCTACGATTTTCATTTTTACTTAGAAACTGTGAGCAATGGAGCTTTTATAGTTTCCATAGACTGAAAACTCTGAAGGCAGACTTCACAGAGCAGTTAATTTTCTTTTTACTAGCACTATATGCCCTGTGGAATATTGTTATTTGGAACAAAGTTTGTATTGAGTATAGTCAGGTAATGTGGATCCACGGGCTATAGACTTCTGTAGCAGTACTTTGTTTTCTCAAATACTTGTAGTCAGATACTTGCAGTCTTTTAAGTCCAGAAATCAGAGTTTTACTTGAGATATTTCCTTAATAGAGGCGATATAGTATGGCTTTAGGGAGGGTAATTTTGTCTCTAGTCATGATTTGACATCTCTAGCTGTCATCTTTCTGTGATCTTTAAGATCTTTTCTGTTTCTAGATCTTCTATATTTTAGTCTACATGCAGAGTTTATTCCAGCATAAGGGTTAAACGGGTCAGTTATCCTCTGTCAGTTACCAGTGCATGCCCCTTTAGTCTGCTGGGAACTCTGTGCAACATCATTTGTGGCAGTCTACATGTCTCCACTGGACTGCACATTCTGAGAAGGGAAGATTTAATTGATAACTTGAGATTCTTTTCACTCCTGTTTCCTAGAATATTATCTTTTCATTTCTTCTCAAAGAAAGAGGGAGGAAGGAGGAGGGACCTTCTAATTTGTCCTTTAGAATGGATAACGCAGATTATATTAAATCACAGAGAGACCTGTGCAATATTTATGAGTGCCAAAATCTAATCTATTACCATTATTCTCAAGATATAGCCAGAGCAAAACCAAAAATGTCATTCCATTTTTTTTCCCATAACAGATGCTGAAATCATAAGATGTCGAACTCGGGCATATTTATATTGCTTCTGCATAACACAATATAATACAGCACCTTGTTTTCAATGTTGTACTGCTAATGATCACATCTATATGTACAATTAAACCTGTGAAAAACATATGAGCTGACACTATCCATTTAGACTTGATATTAGGAAGAAATTTTTTTACTGTGAGAGTGGTGAGGCACTAGAACAAGCTGCCCAAAGAAGTCATGGGTGCCCCCTTCCTGGAAATGTACAAGACCAGGTTCAACAAGGCTTTGAGCAACCTCTTCTATGAATATTATCACTGCCCACGGTGGGTGGGCATGAACTAGATGATCTTAAAGGTCCCTTCCAGTAAAGAACACTCAATTATTATAAATAATGGATTTTTAAATTGATATTCCTATTTTTTTTTACCAGTTTGTGCTCTGAACAAAAACTCTCTGTCAAATTGCAGTTCTGTAGATGCTGTATCCTCCACTTTCTGTTAACACCATAAATTGTTGATATGTTTATTATTTAATCTCAGCAACTTTACTCCTGATGATGTTTTGCCTGTGCAGTACATAACTCATAGTTACCTAAACCTACATTTTTTGTAACGCACTGTCTATGAAATCTGACTATATCCAAATGAAATTTATTGATATTTCTAGATTATGCATCTTTGTCAAATAATTCTGCCAAGATGTTGTTTGAAAGCTTTATTTGCTGTTAAATATATATGAAGAAACTTGAGGAAGATTTTTCATTCTCACAGGTTTATTATGCAATTGCTTAATAAGTGTACTTGATAATGTTAATGTTTTAAGTTTTAAGAAATAAATTGAATTAACGCAAAGGCCAAAAGTACAGAAAAGTTGCTACTTCATTTGGAAAAGAGGAGAAATGATATGAGAGAGAATCTTTGATGACTTTTCCAGGTAATCTGTTGAAATTAGTAGCAAGAGGTAAAGCACAGTTGATAGGAGTTCCAAATCCCACCCTTAACATTATACCAGAAGGCAAAATTATGTACTGATGCCTGATAGAACATATCATTTTTGGTGCAACTGCTGGCCTTTATAGATAGCAGGGAAGAATAAGAGTTGGAATTTGATAGAAAGGGTGGCTCCTTCAAGAGAAGGATGTCCCACTAGTACTATATTCAGGAAATATGTCTTGGCTTCAAAACTCCTATCTGGCATGTGCTCTGTATGCAGACGGGAAGTGAAAATAAATATAGGGAGATGGGAATATTATCCAAACAGACAAACACTATTCCTTTAGAAATATCACATTCAGAGAGATATAAGCTTCCAGGATCTGTGGGCAAGAGTAAAACAGCAGGCTCGAAACTGCAGTTTTCTCATGCCAAGAGCAAGCTGAGGGGTGTGACTTGTGGGAAACAAGGACTGGAAGGCTGTGATTATGTAGAACTACAGAAGGTAACTTGATCACTTCAGTTGGAGCGTACTTTCTTTGTTCTGCCGGTTGCAAAATGCTATGAGTTCTTGTCCTTTCTATCATACCAGGGATAAATTTCTCCAAATAGAAAAATCTAAAATCTATAGTTCTCCCCTTCTGCAGGGTTATGAATGTCTTAGATTTTCTTTTGCATTTACATGTCCATGGAGGACTCCTGCTTAAGATGTCCATGCTGTTGTGTGGCCAGGGCTGCTTTGAGCTCTAGGAAGTGAAACATGCACTGAGTCACCACCTTCCCAGAACTAAGGGGTGCTGGCAGGGCTCTCCCATGGTGTTGCTCTGAAGCAATGTAATCATAAGCAGCCTTTACCAATGATATTTCCACACAGCGAGATAGAAAATTTCTTTCCAACAGAATCCATCCCCTCACATAACAAAAGAAAAATAAAAGAAAGCAGAGCAGATGCCCAAAGAATAGCAAGCCCTTCAGCTCGTTCTCATGGCTTTCCTCACGCCGATGAGTAGCGTGTATCTGTGTCAAGGGCAAAATGCAGCCCTTTGCTGTAAGCTTGGAACAAAGATTTCTCTCTGCTTCTGTTAAAAGCTGTTTCCATTTAAAAATGCACATTTTGAGATTTAATCCTCTGTTTCACCATTTGAAAAGTATGAAAGTCACAAAACCATGCAGAATGATCGAATATAATGTGGACTGAATCGAGTGTTGAGGATTTTGTTTTCTTTTTTATTAAGGAAGCAAACAGATTTGTTAAAACTGTCAGTATTCTCCCCTCCTCCTAAGTAAATAATGTTAAACTATAACAAAAGCTGTGTTATTTAAAATGCAGCATTTTTACAGAAGGCATAATATATCATTTCAGACTGCGCACTATCCCTAGATTATTTAAAACATATGCCTGTACTAAACCCAATGTTTTCTTTGGAGTGGACACAACTCTTACAGACATAGACAGCGTTGTAAAGTGTATGCTTGATACATAATTTCGATATCTTTGCATGTAGCATACTCAGAATTCAAATTACAGATACAGGCAACAGAATTTTAGCTATGGTTTTAAGACATTTGCAGAGCATTTCATTAAGAAGTCACCTTCCCTCCCTCATTCTTTTGATTGTTTAATCCTTGTTGTAGAGATGCGAACTCTTCAGAAACTCAAAACTTCAATTGTCTCAAATTGTTCTCTGTACAAAAAGGTTTTTTTTCAGGTCAGTATAATTTAAAAACTGTTGGATTAATTGCCATTACATTTGGTTTGGCAGGCTAGGATCAGCAAGAATTTCTTGTGCAAAATTAAATATAAGACTGAAATAGCCAGAAAGAATGCAAGATAGTGAATGATATCTGGAAGAATTCAAGCCCAAGGGAATTGAAATTGCTCAGCACTTTGAGTGAATGCTCTGTTTCATAGGCCAACCCAAACGTTTAGCACCAAGATTACTGCTGTGTTTAATTTTCATGTGTTTCTGCTCTACTTCATCTCAGCTATGACAACTCAAACATCCTTTACTTTTTGTGGGTTTTGAGGTTTTCTGTCCTTCATTTTATAAATCCCTTTTATATTCAACTTCTAATAATTTTACTGTGTGTCCTTGGGTGATCTATTAGGCCAGTAGTGCTCCAGGTTGCCAGACATTGACTAGCTATTAACCGGAGACTTCATCTTTATGAAAAGAAAAAAAAAATAACCTTGTTTGTAAAAAGTTAAAGGCTGTAGAATGTATATAAATTAGTATAATTGTGTAAACCTTGTGTTGCCCTTACCCCTGCATTATACTTTTCTTTTTCAATGTTTAAAGAAAATGGAAAATAGGTAGTTGTGTGTCAATTTTATATAAACTTTATACATAAATTTGCACTTCAAAGGAAATAGACAGTGCTTTTTCCATATCTGTGTTTCTTATTAGTTGTAAAATGCAGAGACAGAGACAGCTTCCTACTGTTTTGCAGTAGACAATAGGTCATTTTAAACTGATATTTTTTTCATGTTTTTGACAACTCTCATACTTAAGCAACTCTGATATTCACCTCTACCTACCACAGCCTTTCTGATTGCTTTACTTTTGGAGAGTTATAGATCTACTTTGTGGCTTTTGTAGATGATAAATTATTTAGGAATAGAGTAGTAGATCATAAAACTCTGAATAAAATACCTGCTTGTCAGGAGTCTGGGCTGGTTTTGTATGTTTGTTTGTTTCAAGAATAAAACCTTCCCAACTTTCTCCTCAGATCAGTGTTTGATGATCCGTTCCTGCAGATTACTGTGAGTTGTTTATAAGATGTTAAGCACTTCAACATCCACCATCACCATCTGGCAAATAATAGTAATACATTATGAGAACTTTACAGATGACTGAAAGGTATTTCTGAACAAAATTGTATTTAGAAATAACCCTAAACTAGATGTAGTTAAGATTCTTTCTGTGATGCATCACTATCAAAAAACTCATTTATTGCAAACTCACTTCATTTTTATCATTTCACTTCTATCTGAAGGAGTCGATTTTACTCCAGCAGTTGTGCTACATAGAAATTGTAGGTTTCACACAAAGCTTGTAATTGTTCATCTTCTGGGAAATAAAAATGCATAAATAAAATTAGTTTAACTTACTTTCTAGGATACTGTTGGCTATCAAATTTAATAGTATTTTCCCATCAATACTCTCCTTTTGTCCAGAAATGTATGTAAACTAACTTCATTATTGGGAAATCACACTGTCTTTGCGGATATATTTGGATGGATAAAAGTCATTTAAAGTCCCTCCAATATAAATCTCTCCAGAAACTCTTTTTCCAAAAGCCATTTATTTGAAACATTGAACTATAACTAAAGAAATGAGCTGTCGTTGGAATGCTTGTACATAAAAATAAAAAAATTCAGAGCTTTTCAACTAGTCAGTCAGCCTTTAAAAATAATACTTTAGCTTGGAAACTGTGCAGCATGTGTAGAGCAGACAACAGTTTTTACTATATTGCTTAATTTTACTAATTTTTTTTCCAAAATATTGACCTCCTTAGAAAGTCAGCTCCAAAGAATGTGTGATAGAAGAACATGTATTTTAGTTCTATGAACCTGTATAAAATAATCAGACCAAATTATGCTATAAAGGTATTTTAGTTTTTCTTAAATTCTCTGATGCATCCAAGTGTTGATAATAAGAACTTTAGTGATTTTTACTAAAGAAATTAATCAAAAAAGTTAATCCTGGCAGTATTAATGGAAGAGCAGTCATGTTTGGAAAACAATTTACTCCAGATTAATCCAGCAAAGCCTTTTTTTTGGTTGCACAGAACCACGTATCTAAGTCTTCTATAAGTCAATCTTGTCAGCTTTTTTAATATTTTGGGTTTTTTAATCAGTGATTAGACATATAAATGTTCTGATGTCTCATTGTATCTCTAACCCTGTGAATAGAATATGAATATTACAAACCCAAACTAAATAGCTTCTGAAACTGTCTTACTTAGGTGAAAGGAGAAAAGAGTAATGAGAATGTCTCAGAGCAAAAAAGTGAGCAAGTAAATGACTCCTATGAATAGGATTATAGCTTTTTATTAAGATCTAAACCCTTACAATTGTAGATTAAAAGATCTATGTATCACTTGGAGATGATGCACGGTCCACTCATAAGTGGACATGTGATGGTTAGTTTCAGCTGTGATCTCGGACAGCAAAAAAGCAATGTTTCAACAAGTCAAGGGAGTTAAATTTCAATCCAAACAGGAACTTTATTAATTTTGCCTGTAAAGGGGCTTGTGATAGAAAGAGAGAGAGAATAAAGAAAAAGGTGGGGAACGAAGGGAAGGAAAAAGGGGTTTATAGGTACCACCATGGGTCCACAGACATCCAGTGTCTCTGGGAGTCCTGGTCCAGAAGGCTTTCTACTGCTTCTGTCTTCGATCGATGTGGTCTCACAGTAGGGAAGATCTTCAAAATTCCTCCTTGCAAACCGCCTTTGCTCCACCTCAGTCCTGTGGAGATATGCCAATCTCCACCTAGCAGGCCACACATGCCAAGAGAGGAGTGTTTGAAGCAGGGTGGTCTTTGGAGGCAGGTCTTCTCCCTTGTACACTCCCCTGACGGCAGTGGTAGACTTGGAGTCCCTGACGAAGGCCAGCAGTCATCATTACCCTGAACATTGGATGAACTTGTCTGTGTGCATACTCTGGTGGGGTCTGTGGTCGGGGTCTGTGGTGAGTCCTATCATTAATTTTCTGTCTTGCTTCATGGATCTTTCACGATAGTAGCTAGGTAGAGGTAGCAGGGAGACTTGGAGACAGGTACAAAGCATTTGTTCTGTACCAGCTTTGGTGGGTGCAAAGCTTTCTTTACATACCCGCTTTGGCCATTTTCATAAGGCCTGCATCTGTGATTTCTGAGGCTTAGCACCTGATGAGAAATGTTGTGACAGAGATTGATCCTTTGACCGACCCTTACAGATGAACAGAAAGTAGATTAACATAAAATTACAGTAATGGCAGTCAATGCTGAAATTATGTAAACTATCTTATTACACCTACCCCCAAAATAAGATTTCAGTCCCCCACTTTGAAGGATGCAGTCAAAACTTGCCTGTTAAATCCACGACCTTCAGTGGTGGTAGTGTCTAGAAACTGAGAAAAACTTCTGCTTTGAGATGTCGTACTACACTGTAAACAATACATTCATTGTTCTAGAGTGCTGTGGTCTGAGGTGGTTCACATAAAACCTTATCTACAAAGGAAGTAGTGAGAACTATTCCTTTCATGTTTATTGCTATATGTTGTAGGTCACCATTAGGGTTTGAAAATCCTGCCTCTTTTCTGAATCTATTGAGCTCTACTAGCATAAGCACATATGTGTGAGAAATTCTTTTTCTCTATTTTTTATGGTTCGCTTGTTCAATTGCTAACAACACAAAAATGGTACCAGAATGGTTGAAGCAAATACCATTTTACCACTGAGTTCTTGTAAAGTCTTCTGAAGTACTTATGCAGCTTGTCTATGTTAATTATTTTGTATGTACCTATGTCCTAAATTGTTTACATTACTGCTAACAAACCCTTTATTTTCTTTATCACGGGGGATGAATCCACCACATCTTCCTGCACATCTCAGTCTGGGATGTGAGATCCATGGCCAGTGGCTCAAGCAAGGCGCAAAATTCAAGTCACTGGAGAAGGGCCAAAGTCTGGTCTCAGTAAGAAAACTCAACAATTGACTATGGGAAAAAGGATAATAGCAGCAAGGGTATATTATTTTCACCATCATTTTGAACACAGTAGGAACAAAAATACCCTGAATCATACATGAGTAATTAAGTTAAACAGGATATCTTTCAATGAAACTCACACTACCTTGGTAGCTGCCGAGAGATCAGAATTAAAATTACAGTCAGATACTCAAGACAAAAGCAAGTATTACCTACTTGTGTCTTTTTCAGATGTTTGTGTCTTTTTCATAAACCTCTGTATTTTGAGGCATAGATGTTATCTGCTCAGTTTTTAATTTGTTTTGCAATGCGTAGTCTCACATGTGACCAAACAAAACTACTCATATGTAAACACTTGACTGTGGTAGGAAACTCACCACACCTTTGGGTCTGTGTAAGATCAACACTGTTAGCCATGGTGTGAAAACTTGTAAACATCCAGATACTGAGCTTAGCTACTTAATTTGCTGATTTTATTTTCTCTTCTCCCTTCTTATTCCATTATGTGTTTTTCTACCACATCTTTTTAAAACACTGGAATTCTACCATTCGGTATTTTTGCAGCTATTTCTTAAAATCACCAGAGCAAAAAAAAAAGCATTATTTCCTATGTAATTTAGCTACTCAAAGAACATAATTGGTAAGGTTTTTTTCTCATATTCAGCCTTTTGAAGGGTTAGGATGTGTGAGAACAGTACAAGTTTATTAATCTTTAGATTGTGCCTGAATACATATTTTATTCCAGGAACTGAACTTTATTCTAAGCATCTGTTCACAAAATATAGTAGTAAAAGTAATGCTTTTGTGTCCAGGTTGCATTATTCCCATGATGTTTTTACTCTCAACAGGTGATGTAGATTATTCACACATAAAAACTCTGTTTAAAATTATTGTAATAACCAGGTTAAATGCTAGAAAACCAAGATGTTCTCAGTTAATCTTCCAGATCTGCATATTAACTCATTCTGTCATGTCCCTGTATAGCAGATCATATGATCTAGAAGGCTTCCTGCTCTAGACAAAGACTGTGTCTCTGGTATCTAATCATACAAGATACATAGAAAACACATCGCATATATGTGATCAATGCTGAAATTCAGGAGTTGAGGCAAATATATTTTTAATTCTGATTTTCAAAATTTAAATGGATGAATGAGAGAAATCTCAGTTTAAATTTGAGGTGAAGAAGGATAGCAATGAGTTTTCTATCTAGTTTCATGTACTTTAATTGGCTTAATTTAAAAACTGTTTTTCAGTTCCAATGTATTTTCTTAAAAGAATATAGGAATAAAAGCATGATATGTGAAGATAAGCTATGAATAAAAATTATTTTTCTCTAAAATATTATTGTAAAACGCGTTAAAAAAGTATTCTTGCTACAAAAAAATGCAACTCTTGTAGGAATCAGGAATAGAAAAATTGTTACTCATTTAGTTTATTTTTTATAATAGAAAAAGCATGTATGTTTTCAACATTAGATTTAGATGTCTTATTTAAGGGTGTTTTAGAAATTACTTTTTTTGTAATATATTTCAGCATGTTCAAATCTTCTTAATTTTAGCCCTGTTCAAGGGAAGTTTGTAATCCAATAGCTTGCAATGATTTCTTTGGGGGGAGTTTCAGTCACTCATGTCTGAGAATACCTGCAGATGCTTAAATCCAACGGTCATTTGTCTGCTGTGAGTATTCACTCACTCTACACCTTAAACACACTCATAAAACTCTCATTGCAGCAGACAAAGGAATGTTATGCGCAGGAGTTAGGAACAGCTAAATAATTTTAAAAGAACATGGAAAAAAAACCCGAACTTTCACACTATGGAAAACATTTTTGGAGCTCATTGCTCAGGAGATTGGAATAGGACACTGAGCTCTGCTGTGGAGTGGGCTAGTAATCAGGGTCATGTCTTGGGTCCAAGTAAGACCTGGTAATGCAACATCCCTGATCAGACCAAGTGATTTTCTGTTATCTTCTCAGTATGAGAATGCAAGGTGAAGACTAAAGGTTGTTCTAGTATCTGCTGTGTTTTCTCTGAGGGAATATGGTTCCCCACCATACAGCTGTTATGGGCTCCAACAAGGTTTCCCTCAACTCTTTTCTGTATTACACTGAACTCTCTGTATCAGGAATCGTAACGATAACAGCTGGGAAAGAAGACACTGTCCTGGGTGTATGCTTACTGGTAAGAAAAAGTTGAATTCAGCAGTTGACAGGGATGAAATCTCACATATTTCAACTGATAAGGCAAATAGGAGTATTGTAATGGTAGTTGAACCATTTGTGCCACATTGAAGCCTATGCCTTTTTAATGAGGAATTTATGTTTGATAGATATTCTATCTTTTTTTTTCCCTATTGTCACCTTTGAATGTGTTTTTCACACTGGATGTATTTGAGAGAGAAAATTAAGAAAGTTCTAGTAAATTAGATTACATTTGTGTGTGCTAGAGATAAGAGATATAAACCAAAAAAATTTATGGGGTTTAGATTTTATTCAGAAACTTTTTTCACCTTCACAGATGCTTTTTTTTTTTCCTTCTGATCCTTACTGTTTCTTTTAGTGAATGAATTTTCTTCTAGCTGCAATTCCTGTTTCTCTTTCTCTATTAGTTTTTCCCAGGAGGATGACCGGAAAACTTGACTTTCCCACTTACTTCCAAAAACTGAATGTGAAAATGTAATTGATTGCAAATGTTCTGCACATCCTGATGCAGTATTTGTGAGTACCTTCAATTTAATGTGAAATACAACAAAATGGCCTT
Organism: Cuculus canorus; assembly: GCF_017976375.1. Classification (NCBI taxonomy): domain Eukaryota; kingdom Metazoa; phylum Chordata; class Aves; order Cuculiformes; family Cuculidae; genus Cuculus; species Cuculus canorus. Next base: position 32,492,583 of record NC_071441.1, on the reverse strand, counting down.
TTCAAACTCTTGTCTAACATACACAGGATTTTTTATTTGTAGCAGAGAATGTGAATAGATTAAAACTTGTTTATATTTAATGAGATAAACAAATACTTCATAATATCAAATACTCCGTGATCTTCATGCTTTGTGACCCAGTTGCCACTGCTGAAAATTGGTAGGATGACTCTCATGACTGGAGTGTGGCTATTGATGGCTACGCCATGTTCAGAAGAGACAAGGAAGGAAGAAGGGGCAGAGAAGTTGCTCTGTACAACAAGAAATGGATAGACTGTGAATTGCAGTCTCTGAAGAACCACTGTGATAGATTGAAAGCTCGTGGCTAGAAGTCAGAGACTGAGGCAACAGAGGGAACCTAGTGGCTGGAACATACTACAGGTTGCCTGATTAAGAGGAGGTGATTGATGAAGCCTTCCTACTCCAGCTGCAGGAGGCATGACACTCGAAGGCTCTTGTTTTGCTAGGGGCCTTCAACCACATGGACATCTGTTAGAAGAGTAACACAGTAAACTGTAGGCAATCCAGGAGACACCCGGAATGCACTGAAGACCTGGTGATCACCAATGTGAGTGAGCTAAGTGGCAAGATCAGGGTTGGAGGCTGTCTGGGATGTAGTGATCACGCACTGTAAGAGTTTGTGCTCTCAAAAGATATGGGTCAAGAGAAGAGTAAGGTCAGAACCCCGAATTTCAGGAAAGAAATTGCTCTGCAAGAAGTTAGTCCATAGGATTCCCTGTATAACTGTCCTCAGGGTCAAGGAAGCAGAGCAGATCTGGCAGGTCTTTAAAGATGCTTTTCATAGAGCACAAGCGCTCACCATCCCCATGTGTGAGAAGTTCGGAAGGAAAGGCATGAGACCAGCATGGCTGAGTCGTGCCCTGTGGCTCAAACTAAATCGCAAGAAGCAAAAGCACAAGAAATGGAAGCTAGGTCAAATACCCTGAGAGGAGTATAGCACTGCTGCCCAGTTGGGATCAGGAAGACCAAGGCCCACCTGGAGCAGAAATTAGCTAGGTATGTAATGAATAACAAGAAGGGGTTGAACTGGTATATAAATCAGAAAAGAAAGTTCAAAGAAATTGTGTCTGCCCTCATAAATGAGACTGGCAGACAAAGAGAAGGCTGAAGTACTCAACAACTTTGTTACCTCAGCCTTCACTAACAAACTGTCTTTCCTGTTTGACAGGATGAGCTGCAAGATGAGGACTGGGAGGGCAAAGTCCCTCTCGCTGCAAGAAACAGGTTTGCAACCACTTGAATTTGGATATGTGTAAGTCTGTGGGACTGGATGAGATACATCTGAGAGTATGTTCTGAGGGAACTGGCTGATGTAGTCATCAAGCCAAATCTCTATGATACTTGAAAAGTCATGGCAGTCAGGCAAAGACCCCAGTAACTGGAAATAGGGTAACATTACACCCATTTTTAGAAATGGTAGAAATGAAGACCCTGGGAACTACCAACCCGTCAGCCTCACCTCTGTACCTGGGAAGATCATGGAACAGATCCTCCTGGAAGCTATGCTAAGGTACATGGAGGACAAGGAGGTGATTTGAGACAGCCAGCATGGCTTTACCAAGGGCAAGTCCTGCCTCACCAACCTAGTGACCTTCTATAAGGGACTGACTACATCAGTGGACAAGGAAAGACCCAAGGATGTCATCTATCTGAACTTCCCTAAGGCGTCTGATATAGTTCCCCCATGACATCTTTCTCTCTAAATTGGAAAGATATGGATTTGATAGATGGACTGTTTGGGAGATAAGAAATTGGTTAGCTGGTCACACCTAGAGAGTAATGGTCAACAGCTCAAAGTCCAGATGGAGATCTGTGGTGAGCGCCGTCCTACAGTGATTTGTTCTGGGGCCAGTGTTGTTAAATATCTTCATCAATGACATAGAAAATAGTGCACCCTTAGCAAGTTTTCAGATGACACCAATTTGAGTGGTGAGGCTGACGCACCGGAGAGACAGAATGCCGCCCAGAGGGACTTTGACAAACTGAAGAAAGCTGAAGAAATGGACCTGTGTGAACCTCGTAAGGTTCAACAATGCAAAGTGCAAGGTCCTGCACCTGGATCGGAGTGACACTCAGTATCAATACAGGCTGGAGGGTGAAAAGATTGAGAGCAGCCAAGGGTATAAGAACCTGGGAGGCCTCATGGATGAGAAGCTGGACATGAGCCAGCAATGTGCACTTGCAGCCTAGAAGGCCAATTGTATTCTGGGCTTTTTCAAAAGAAATGTTGCCAGCAGGTCAAGGGAGGTGATTCTTCCCCTCTACTCTGCTCTGGTGAGACCACACCTGAAATACTGCATCCAGCTCTGGAACCGTCAGCATGGGAAAGACATGGACTTGTTAGGACCGGTCAGAGGAGGGCCACTGAAATGATCAAAATCCCGGAACACTTCCCTGATGAAGAGAGACTGAGAGAGTTGGGTTTGTTCAGACTGGAGATCAGAAGACTCCGAGGATACCTTATTGTAGCCTTTCAATGCTTAAAAGGGACTTAGAAGAAAGATGGGGGAAAGCTTTTTAGCAGGGCTTGTAGCAACAGGAGAAGGGGTAAAGGTTTTAAAGCAAAAAAAAGGAGAAGTTTAGACTGGATATTAGGAAAAAAATAATCTAGCTGAGGGTGGTGAAGCACTGGAACACGTGGTGTATGCCCCGTCCCTGGAAACATTCAAGTCAAGTTGAATGGGGGTATGAGTAACCTGATCTAGTTGAAGACATTCCTGCTCACTGCAGGGGGGTTCGACTGGATGACCTTCCAATCCAAACCATTCTATGATTCTACAATAAGCAACAGATATGTCTTCAGGAAACATGAAAACTTGTTCCATAAATCCTACCTTTTCTGGCCTCTCCATTGCATCTTTTGGGAACATAGTGATTTAGGAAAGTACGCAGGGAAATCTTGGGCTCACTGGAATCTGTTGGAAGAAAAACTTCCACATAAGTGTCTGCTTCTGCATGTGGTGTCAGCCCATGTGAGTTTAATCACAAATTAAGGTAAAAACTCACATTAATTCTTTTTGTGTGATAGTGATGTAAATCACCAGGTCAAAAACTGTCACTTGGTTGAAAAAGAAGGACTTTTGAACCTAAAACTTTCTTGTATGTTTCTACCATTGAAAAAAGATCTCCTCTAAGTAGAAAAAATATTAAGCTTGAAACAAGAAACTAAATACATTTGGAGAAAAGACATTAATTTGATATAATGAATATTTTATCCCTTAAACACTATTAGAATTTTCTTAAGGAATTTTCATGCAAGTGTGAGAATATTACTGTTTAAAAAAATAAACTATGGTCCCAGAACTGGCATATGAGACATGAGACACTGGGGATCCCCTGGAAAGAGCTTGCACATTTTATTGGATTTCTGAAAGAAAAGTGTAACTGCCTTGTTATTTTTTGGTGGATGTCTTTGTAGCTGTTACCTGTAAAAACACAATATATTAATTATGTGTGCTGCTTTTGGGAATTTTTGCCTCTCAAACAGATATACTCTGCGTTTTAGAGAGAAGGGAGATTATTTTCCTCCTTTCCTTTGGTTGAGTTTGTCCTTCCCTGAATTTGTACACTATTCAGATATGATAAAATTACATTGCAGGAAAAAAGATAAGTAAATCACAGAAGGGATTATGTTTCTTAGGAAAAATATTCTATGCTTTGGCCATTTATACAATTATTAATTCAGAGAGCTGTTTTGTTGTGTAAAGAACTGTTAGGTATTCATTCTCCTTTTGTGTGTGTCTTTGAAAGTTTGAGTTCAAATATTGATTCTAGACTTTATGATCTCCTTTACAACCAGTTTTCTTTCTCTTTTTTTTTCCTTTTTTTAAAGGCTTGTTTTTACACATGGAAGTAAAAACTATTTTTGATGTCTGACATAAAAGTTGTGTTTTGCTTGATGGTGTTGAAGCAGTGATTTACTATGACCAAGCTACATTCGTAAAGGTAGGCAGACTTGTGGTAGTGCTCGTAGAACTTTCTCTTGATTATCCAGCCTGGCTAAATGCTAAGGAAGTGTATTTCATCTTATCCTTTGAGAATGTCTTAATGAAAAGAAAGGAAATTCCTCCAAAACATTGATATTCCAACACATTTTTTTAAAAATATAAATCTGTTTATGGTTCAGGTTCTCTTAAGGGCAAGATTTTCAAAGTTTATTTTCCTTTAAATTTCATACAGACATATTCACTGCCACATCAAGAAGAGTTGAATTAGGAGTACATATCGAAAATACTCAAGAATATAATAAGTCAATTTCAATCAGTGACATATTTTACACTGTTTTGCCTATGTGTAGGTGCTTTACCAGATGAGCATTATTTCTTATTATTGTTTGTGATCACAAATGAGTCAAATTTAAAAGATAAAGTGTTTTCTAAGTCTCTGGAAATGTCATTGATACAAACACAGTATGTAGCTGATTTATTCAATTATTCCTTTTGGCAAAAAAACCTTGCTTATTCCACGCTGGTGATATCAGCTCTTTCCTAATTCATCAGTCTTGTATCATCATTGCAGACCAAAGTGTTTTCTTTAAAAGAAAAAAAGTTACAATTCCTACATGAACAATGCCTTTCGAAATGTAGGACCATATTTCTTAGTTCTCTGTTTTGTCTATTCCATTATGTTATCCCAATCTCACATTGACTACACCTAAGTAATTTGTTTTGTTGGTGTGTAACATAAAATGCCTGTTTAGTTTAGCTTTTATTTATTCTTCTGGGGGACTATTGAATAAGATAGGCTTGCAGTGACCAAGCTGACCTTCTGAATTTTCAAAAGTACTCTTTCTGATTGCTTTTTTTTTTTTTTTTTTCCAAACAAGTGTGTGTGTGTTTTACAGACCTCGAAGACTGTTTTCACTTTGTATTAATAGCTACAGGGGAAAATGTAATAAGTGTAATACCTTATAATTATATCAATTTTTAAGGTAAATGATTTCTGCAAATAGTCAGTTCAACAAATAAAAAGCAGAAGAAAACATACACATAACAACATTTCCAAAAAAAGAGCAACTGAGTATTACAGAAAAATACAACAATTATTAAGTAGAATTGTATAGTTTTGCTCAATTATAAATGGGAAAATAAAAATAATAATGTATCTCTTAATTAAAAGGCAATTACAGACCAAAAAAAAAAAAAAAAACCCAAGCAAACCCACCTCCTTCAAAAAAACCCCACACAGGAAAACCAAACAGACTTGAAATTTTAGTTTTATTCTGCAAAATACTTTTCATTTTGGAGAGGCACAGGGGAAACAAGACTGCAAAATATGACTTAGACAGGTTATTGAAGGCAATACCTTCAGATGAATGACACACAGACTTGAACCTGGAGACAGTGTGGTTCAGTATTTAACAGAATTAGAGTAGTTTCCTTACATAATGCTATAAGAAGAACAAGGCAGTCCTTTTCCAATCAGTGAGGCTAGGTACCTTACAGAAAGGAGAGGAAATGAGCAAGTATTAGCTTGGTTCAGGAAGATTAGGTGTTTTTCAATGTTATTTTTCAATTGTTTTAATATTTCATATAATATCATCTAGATGTATACTGGAGTTAGGATAAACCATTATACAATATGTTCATACAGTTTTCAGAAGCGTGGAAATTAGTAAAAGAACATGAATAGTACAAGGATGATTATAATACATACTGAAAGCAAGTGGAATATGCTGGGGTTGATGCACCACAAATTTGGAGCTTTGAGAGATTTGTCCAGCTTAAATTCTTTAAATTGTTTGCTAACCTTTCAGAGGTGCAGCAGTAGGGAAGCCCTGTTAAATCGTTTTTAAATCCTGTAAACCTCAGGATGGATTATTGTAGCTGAAATTATTCCAAGAGACACATCTTTTCTGCTCCGCTTCCTCAGATCTGATTTTACACTGGTAGGTTTCTGTAGCATCCTTGAACCGATCTTATATTCTCCTAGAATAAATTGCCATGTGCTGAGCTGACCCTAGCCGTTTGCACTACGCCTTGTCAGTGCAAGGCACTCTTCAAACAAGCAGGATTTGGAGCTTGTGTGTAGCTGCTAGTCAAGGAAGTATCAAATTTATAGCAGAGACAAACCACGATGACCTCCAAAGTCTGAGAGCCTGAGTGGCCAAAGACTTAGTGCAGGGGAGAGCATAAGCAGGTCACTGTCTGGGATGGCAGTGACATGTTCTTTTTGTTTGACTTTCTTAAAAGGTTTATGAGGGGGATTCTAATGCTAAAGGTTTTTTCCTGAATCGAAATGAGACTCAGTAGGCCATGCTTTTCTAGAAGACTTTTATGTGTTTTGCAGTAGATATGTTTGAAGCAAGAATAGGACACATAGTGAATTTCAGGGCGTGGGAACTTACAGAGAATGAAATTGAAGAAAATAAGACTGAAATCGCATGTGAAGTTTAGTGGTCAGGCTGAGAAGAGCCCTATAAACCCTTTTACTTCTGCCTGCACAGATAGCGTTAATATTCCCAAATTCCATTTCCATTTTGTTTATTGATATTTGACTTTGAAAATTTGGAGCTATATTTGTAGGAGGTAATAAACCAAGAAGCACTGACATGCCTAGCTGGAGAACTTCCTTTCCCCAAACTGGTCATCTTGCAATTTCCCTTTGTAGCCATCTCTTCCTTTTACAAATCTCAGGATGACTTCTGGAGATATGATACAGTGAAGAAGAAAATGACCAGGCACCCAGTGAGAGGCAGAATTGTTGCTCTGGAATTTATCATGCAGGTACATGTAACTGAAAAGACAGAATGCCACAAACTAAGCATTGCTTTCCAGGACAGATGAAAATATAGGATTTCACAGCTTTCAAAACCTAGCTAACCAAATTGCAGGCAATTTTTGCATTTATTCTGCTGTAAAAAAACATCCATCTGGAATTCTCACAGAATTGTGGAGTAATATCAGTTGAAAAGAACCTCTGGAGCTGGAGTGGTACGATGCTGAACACTTGACAGTGCAAAGCAAATAATCTTATCATCAGTGAATTAATCCTTTCTGCTATCCATTCAATGGCTGATCATGCAGGCCATCTTTACTCATTTGCCATGTCCACGTTCACTCAGGAAAAGAGCAGGCCAGGTGGTCTGCAAAGCTCTCTTCTTCTAGGCAAAATAGAGCGAATTCTGGAATTCTGTCTTTCTGAGAAAACAGAACAGAACAGAACGGAACAGAAAGCTGAGCGACCAATCTGATTGCAGCTGCTGAGATATCATGCTAGGAAAGTGACATTTTCTAGGGAAACAAGGAGCCAAACTGTATGACCTTTTAGAAGTCACTTTTAATGTTAGTAAGAAATCTGTTTGAGGGCAGAATAGACATGAAGGACTGATGTTAAATCTCCCTACAAAAGCACTTCAAACTAGGCAGTCAGCCATGCTTTTCACAAGTGTAGGTCCATGGAAAATGTATAACTCTTCCTCAGATGTACAGACAATGATGGAGAAATCCAAAATAAAGTGGAAAATGGTTACAAATCCAGCATGTTTGATACTCTTTAAATATTAAGTAGACAATGAATATAGCTTTAAAAATTATTTACAAATGCAAGAAATTCAGAAAATTTCTACACTGCACCTAGTATTATTTTTTGTGAGGCTCATAATTTAAATTTTATGAGTGCATACTGCCTTTTGTGTTTCTTCCTCCTGCTTCCTCTGCTATTTGGAAACCCAAAGGGAAAACCCTTGGAGGCACAGCCATCTGCTCCTCTAAACACATCAAATTTAATCTCATATTTTAGCTAATTATGATGCACCACATTTCATTTTTGAGGGAAAACTCTATGGTTCATTTTACTTTGGCAGGAACTGAACAAAGTGCAAAACATATTTGACCCTCTTTCAAAACCAGCCCTTCCATTTTGTCTGATATTCTGTTCCTGGTTGTCAGTCAGCTTCTCATGAAAATTTATATTTTTTTATTGTATTATTTATTTTATTCCTTGAAAGAATAAGGTGTTTTCATGTGTTTCCCATCAAACTTCATTGCAAAAACTAAGCTTTAATTTGAAAAATGATTTTTTCAATTAATTCAAATGGTGGGTTGAGAAATAGGTGAGGAGAGTCTACCCTGATGCTAATTATGAAATCATGGAAACTCATTTATTTTCTGTTCTTTGATATAAAACTCCTTGAGACTTAGGTTGTGTCTTTGTACAAGAGAAAGAGAAAAACAATACAGAAGAAATAAAGACTATGGTCCATCATTGAATGGCATCAGTAACATCGCGGAGTAATTTTTGTTTCTGTATTCCTAATTCCTAGGCTGTTCATGTTCATGGTCAAGGTCATTTTTCTCTTCATTTCTGCTTTCTAGATTCAGACATATCAAACCTACTAATTCTGATAATTTATTAATATCTACAAGAATTTAAAAAACCTACCTACTTTACTTTACTGCACTCTTCTTTAATTGGAGGACACTGACAATTGACTTGTTTTATAATGTAATTCTTCTCAATCTTGCTTAGACACACCACCTTCCAGCTTTAGTGTATATTGTTACTTTTCTTTCTTTGTTTCAATGCCCTGCCATTCACCAGTTTAGAGACATTATTACTTTTGGAGAACTAAATTTGCATTTTTCTGTTGTAAAACATGGGATCAAGGAAATAGTTAATAATAATTCAGACAGAAGTGTGTTATGTTTGGACGTGGTTACAAGTAACAAGCTTGTGTTACACTGCAGCTTGTGTTTGTACATTGTAAAGGCAGGAGATGCATGACTTATGTCTAAGTTAAAATACACTGCTTATGCTTTGTTTCGCATATCCTGTCTCCTTGAAGCTGTGACTCAGACAGATCACACTGCATGTAATCTGTTTTCAAGAAATTTCTTTTCTTTTGTTCTCTGACAATGTTGGTCACACTAAGTTTCTTAGTTTTCACGGAGACATAAAGCTTAGAATCTAAAATATAGTAATTCATCTGTAACTGCACAGGTTTCTGCTTTAAAATTACAATACATCTTTAAGAATTAAACATTCAGTCACAGCATGTTGCAGTAAACTCACTGAAACTTAATATCTTCTGAGAGACTTTTCAAAGCAGTTGTTTAACTGAAGTCTTGTAATGACACTTAATTGGATATTTTTTTCCTGGTTTCAGTCAATTGAAGTCATTATTAACGCAGAGCACAAATGGAACAGGATTTGAAGAGGAGCTCGTTGAAACTCTCCTCTCAAAATGCTGATACAGCATAGTGAAATCATTGCAACTCCTGTGGCTGTGAATATTCAGGATCTGATCAAGTGTTAAAACTGATAAAAAAATCCCTGCTTCCAGGGTACTGTGGCCTTAATGCATTGCTTGCATTTGACTAAAAACCACATGTCCCAAGCCTCAGAAAACCACAAGCTAAATGAGTATTGGCCTCGAAATAAACAACAGCGGGTTGACTTGCAAAAGGTAAACTATGGGTATTTTAGAAGTATGAAACACAGAAGACACTGAATGCCTCACTTTGCAGTTCTTTAAGGAAAAATGAAGGTCACCTTGCTTTAAAAGTTTTCTTGAAAAAGCCATTGCTAGCACAATTGGCTACTAATTGTACCTGATCTCATTTATCTAAATCCTTCACATCCTTGCCCTGTTTTCCACCGCGGGTTTATCCACAGCTATGGTTTCATAACAGTAACTTTACTTGCAGGTAGGATAGTGGGACATTAGGTGCCATTGCACTTCAGCTGATCCTTTGACAGGTGACAGGTGGCTTGTATCTGTCCCTGAGGAATGGGATAATTTATCTCACCAATGAGTTCAGCCTCTGGCAGCCTAGAAACAAAGGGCCTTGAATGTTAACTCAAGGTGTGGCTGGGGATGCATAACAAGGCTGTCTCTGGAACCAGCAAAGTGACCAGGACGATATACAGCCTGCAGAACAAACTGTCTCAGAATATATACTTGGCCGCTGCCTGCTGATACAACTAGAATAAAACACACTGATGTTTGTGAAATATAAATTACATGACTTACCTCATTTGTCATACCGCAAATAACTGTAATAGTGGATGTAGAATTTCCTAGCAGGAAATATGTTAAACTTGAATTAAAATGTAGCATATGTATCAGAAATTTGAAAGCAATCATAATATTTAACTTCTTAATAATATTTATCAAGGGTGTATCTTTTTACAAATATAGACATCTCACAGAGAACTTATACATTTAGAATTTACAGACAACTAACTACTGCTTAGACCTGTGGTGATGCTTTACAATACACATGCAGTCATCATTTTTAATGTTTATAATTTCAGATGAAATTAAAATGGCTTCATAAAGTCAAATATGTGTATAAAACACTTCCACCCATTGGTAAAATCAAGATATTGTTATTTTACTTCAGTAAACCAGCTTCTGATTATCTGACTGTTTCCATATTTTTGCCTGAGTTAGGGATGGGAGGAAAAGATAACTTAAATATTACAAATTAACATTAAATCTTTCCTTTGGGATAATAAAAATTACCGCAAAGTGTTTTCAGTCTGTTGCTGAAATACTCTAAACTTGCACTTTCTTTGAATGTATTGAGTTCTTTTGATGATAAAATGTCACCAAAGGCTGGGGATTCGGTTCCTGAGTCTAAGCATCTGTATGTCCTGCAGGGGAGTATGTAGTTTTTCTCAGTTCCACCACAGTGTGAAGTTATGGAAAGAATGTTGGCAAATGTAATAATTTAATGCAAGGAAATTCAACAATAAAAGTAAATAAACATAATCATAATCATGCCCTTGTTTCAAACTGGCTTCTTAAAGCAAACAAACAAAGAAAGAAACAATTTCAATTAATTCTTACTTCATTCATATTATGTTGTCTATATTATTTCTTTGCCTTGACCATGTAGGAGGAACATAAGAAAATCTCTCTTTCCTAAAGATTCAGAAACTAGCAGATTTACTAGTAAATTCTTAGAAAATTCATCCCACATGCAAAGAAAAATGCACAGTACATATCTCTGGAGTAAAACATATTATTTATATGTCACAAAGTATTGAATCTCCAGTAGGATGAAATAGATCTCATTCTTATGATAGGTCTGTGGTCAGATCCTCTGTATTTTGGGAACATTTAGCTTATTGATGAAAACTAATTTTAATTTTATTTAAATTAACATTTTGTTTAATATAACATTTTAATTTCCTGACTGCTATATATTTTGCATTCGTAACTTATTTTCTACATTAATATTAGGTGTTCATTTTAATGGAATTTCTGAGAAAAAGAAAGTAAAGATGGGAAAGAAGACAATTATCAAAAGGAGAAAAATAAAAAAGGAATTGGATAAATGTTTCTTTTCAAAACCATGAATAAATAAAGTTCCCTAAGACTTCAGCAAACATGTAGATGTCAATACCAGCCTAGGTGACCAACTCATCTCCTTCTCTGTCCCTTACCAGTTTAATGTTCACATGGTGAATTCTGTGTTTGTAATCTCACAATTCTTTATGCCATAGACATTGTAAGGAACTTCATTGTAAGGAACCATGTGATTATCAGAAGATAGGACCTGAGAAGATGTCCTTGGAATGCAGCAGGAAATGGTTCTTCTGTCAGCCCCTTATTGATGAAAACTCATTTTATGAGTTTATACTGTATTTTTGCAAACCAGAGTACATCCAGCAGAAGTACTACAACAAAACAGTGTGAGGCGAGAAGAAATGAAGTACAGATTATGAACAGCCACAGCTATTAACTGCTAGAGCTCTTACAGTAGTATTATAGTCTTAAAAAGACTAGTTATGCTATGTCTTAGGCTGAGTCTTGTAGAGCTTTAACTAGATGAGACTGAGATACACCGGGGACAAAACAGCTAATTGCAGTGTTTCCCTCTGTCTTTAAAATACAAGGAAGAGGAAAAAACATGTACTGCCAGATACCTATGTCACAATGCACACTGAAATGCCAGGGTCAATGATCCAACAACACTTTCCCTTGGGAAATAATAAAAAAAAAATCACCTTACTTTTGGTTTAGTTGAAGGATATTTTTGAATACTCAGGACTAGAAAGAAATTCTTTCCTGGTGACAGCAGCTGTGAATACTCAGTGAAACAAAGAAGACATGGAGTCTTAGTACACAAGTGTGTGTGTGTGTCTGTCTGAGTGGATATGTTGTGTTCTAGTGTTATTTTCACCTCTACTTGTAGATACAATTATTAAAACATTTGCAAATAATTGCTAACTTTTGCCATCATTGTTGAAAGGATAAAATTACAGCCCTCTTTACCCTCGTAATAGCTAAGTAGAATATTCTACTTTAAATATATCTGAATTCTTTAAACCATTACCTTGCAGAGGTCATTGATTAGTTTCTGCTAAAAATTTTAAAGCAATAGCATATTAGTTTAATTTAATTTTAATGCTATGAGCTATGTCTCCTCTAAAATAAAGGCAAATTAAAGTAAATAATGAAGAATAAGTATAAATGATTTTTCCTTCTAAATAATAATTGAAAATTCTTCCAGCTCCCCATTCTTCAGTAAGAAAAGTGAATAGAAATTATTTGGGTTTTGATTGTGGTATTGCATATGGAAAGCAAGAATAGTGAATCCACCACAAGATAAAAAAATTGTAAAGAGTATATTTAGCCATGAAGTAATAAATCTTAAGTTTAATAGATGAAATAAAGGCTTTTCTAGCACATGCAAGCAAGATGCTCTCATACCAATCTTGGCTGCCAAGAAAGGAAAGAGCAAATAAAATTTATTATATGATCTGTGGCTATATGGGTGCAGATGTGCATGAATATTTTCCAAAGAGAAAGATTCCTCAGCTTGTCTCCATGAATAAGTATAATTTTAAGAAATTGTTATGTAGCTAGCAGTGTATGTGCTAATAAATGCCAAATAATTCAGCCCAAAGTTTATGTTTAGATATTCCACCTAATTCTCAGTCTGGAGTTCATGAATGTATTTAACTCATCCTTTTCTCTGAACAAGGGAGAGTGTTGTTTCTTCGCTGTAGCTATTGCCTGATCATACATAAACATCTGTAAGAGCCCTGAGCTATTAAGGAGTCTTTTTTTTTTTTTGAGAAAGGATTAAGTGTTTGACAAGGACTGAAAGATAGGTTGTCTGAGTAAGTTCTAAATAATTGTTCTCCTTCAGATGGTACCATTTTTTACACTTATGTCATTGCTTTATTGCCCTTTAAAGCTTTGTAAATGCAGATATAAATTTCATCTTACCTTTTTTTTTTTTTAGATAAGCAATTCCAACTATAGCCATTATGATTTGCTCACATGTAGTTAAGAAGCTCTTGGTTCAGCTTTGTTCTAGTTACAATATTTATAGACTCAGGGAATCATAGAAATACTCAGGTTGGAAGGGATCAATAAGGATCAAGTCCAACCTTTTTTTCTTTGCAGGACTGCCTGAAACTAAACTTTATGACTAAGAATACTATCCACAGACTCCTTGAACCAGGTCTAGTGCTACGATAACTACTCTGGTAAGTCTATTCCAGTGACTGACCACCTTCTCAGCGAAGAATCTCTTGCCTGATACCCAATCTGAACTTCTTTTGACATGGCCTCATTCTATTTCCTCATGTCCTGTCACTAGTCACAAGAAAGGAAGTTGTACACTGTGATGAAGCCCTGTCTCAGCTTTTTATTCTCCAATGGGAACAAACCAAGTGAACTTAGCTATTCATTTTATGTCTTGCCCTGGGGAACTTTCACTGTCTTGTTCATCCTCCCCTGGACACGCTTTGTGTGATGTTGTTCTTATACTGTTCTATTGTTCGAACAGTTAAATTATTTCGTGAACAGGTTCAAAATAGGCATTTACTTTACTTTAAACAAATCCAAGGAGAGATTTAATGACAAAACACTGCAAGAGATGAATCTTTCACCAGCTGACCATGTACCAAATTAATGAATGGACTAGCTGATTACTACTCAACTAGTATCAAGTTCACAAAAGTACACCACCACTAGAGGCACTAAATGACATTCTTCATAGCAATTTTCTTCATTTTTTTTATGAGAAGCTGGAGGAAGAATAACGTATGACCATTGGTGGAAGAAGATACTGAAGAGATCATGGTCTGTACTATGTTTACCTCCTGGATGACTGAAATATGACACTTTCCTGAATTTTAAAAACTCCTATTTGTTCTAGGCAGAACATTGCTCATCTACATCTAATAAGAAAAAATAGTAAAGATGGAATGATGTGCCACAAAGATCCATTTCCAAATTCTTCTTTATATGGTATGAATTCTTTTCTGATCTAAAAATAACTTTATGGAGAAATTGTTGTGGCTGCCCAGTGTCAAACACCAAGCCACTTCAGCTGGAAAATCTGAAAATGCAGAATTGGAAATTAAACTCCTAATTCAACATGGATTATCTCAGATCTCCAGAACCAGCCAAACCTTGCATTATCCTGAGATTGGTTCACCACAGGAATCTCATTTTCACTGCTTATGTCCTACAAAAACTACTTTTTTTCCCTACAATACCAATATTTAATGGTGACATTTTAAAAACTTTTTGAGAGTCACTATTTTAATCTGCACAATTGCAAAGACAGATATTAGATCTTCCACATATTTTTAGGCTCATAACCCATATTTTATAATTTTATTCATGGAATGAATATAAATACAATGAACACTACTTTGAATGAATCACCTTACTTTGGACCACAGCTTATTAACTTCTTCACTTATTAATGAAATAGCCAGGTCATTTTTTTCTTATATATGCTCCAACACCATAAAAGGACTATTGTCCAGAGATGCTCTTGTTTATGAGGAAAGACAGTAGTTACGGTTACTTTAAAGTGCAGATTCAGGTCATGTGGGTCATGATAGGTCACATAATTTCAGGCCAATGATATAATTTCTTAGCAGTTAAGAGTATCATCTACTGTGATTTTTGTGTAAGAAATCAAATGCATACGGGTCAAGAAATTATAGTGGTAAAATGAGAATAGCAACATTATCATGATCACACTATACTCAACGGTTTGTGGTATCTTGGATTACTGGTCACACTGAGAAATGTTTTAATGGAGATCATACAGTATAGGTGTTTCATCAGGATTAGACTTTGCCTAGAAAAGCTAACATTTTAATTTCCTGACTGCTATATATTTTGCATTAGTAACTTATTTTCTACATTAATATTAGGTGTTCATTTTAATGGAATTTCTGAGAAAAAGAAAGATGGGAAAGAAGACAATTATCAAAAGGAGAAAAATAAAAAAGGAATTGGATAAATGTTTCTTTTCAAAACCATGAATAAAGTTCCCTAAGACTTCAGCAAACATGTAGATGTCAATACCAGCCTAGGTGACCAACTCATCTCCTTCTCTGTCCCTTACCAGTTTAATGTTCACATGGTGAATTCTGTGTTTGTAATCTCACAATTCTTTATGCCATAGACATTGTAAGGAACTTCTGTTGTAATATTGTTAACGTAAAGTGTGGAACTGCACCATGTGATTATCAGAAGATAGGACCTGAGAAGATGTCCTTGGAATGCAGCAGGAAATGGTTCTTCTGTCAGCCCCATTGTTGGCACTGGTTGAGGAATAAAAGGTTTTATTTCATCAGCTGTATCGGTTCTGTGGGCCTCCCAGTCACCCCAAAGAATGCAAAAGAAAGGTAAATGTAAAGTCTGCAATCACACTTGAGAGGAAAATTATAGAAAATCAGGGCTGCAGGAGAATGGGGTGGGTGGAATGTTTTGATTTGATATGGATGATTTAGTTCGGTTTGGTTTTCCTACAGAAATCACCAAAAAAAAAAAAGAAGACTCTGGTCCATTCAATGCAGTACCCTTTCTCTAATAATCATCAGATGATTATGAAAAAGAACGCATATAGCAATCGAAGATGTTAATCAGAATGTATTTTCCCATTTGAGGTCATTCTGTTCTCTGAGTCTTCTTTCTGATGGATGATGTATTTAAACCCATTTTAAGTTCACACTTATGTAAATTTCATAATCTGTGAAAATGTTTATCCACTCACACTGATGGAAACTTGTACAGAGGTTGTTGAAGCTATCACATTCTTGGTGTTAAGATGTATAAATTGCAACAGCATGTCAGACTGAACCTGCGAAATGAGGACATGGCATTACTTGTCTTCCATAATCTGTGGATCACAATGTTGCTTCTGGCAGGATCATGCTATTTGTAATTAACACAGGGACTTGTTCATTGAGTTAAAACGTATCTCTGTGGACTGAACCCTTTTTGTTCATAATAGTTTCAGCACTTTGTTTTGTATTTCATTGCACCTATGCGTGAAGAAAATGGAGGTGTTTTGTTCTCTGACATTTTTTGTGAAAGCTTACATTTAGGAAAAAAATATTATGAAGTATGCATAATTTTGAACTTGGTATAGGCTTCCTTTATGTAGCCACAGTGGCTGCATTCAAATGATACTTCCCTCCTTCAGTTTCTATGTTTTCCAACATAATCATATTATAATTAATGGATATAACATTAATTCAAGTAGGAGATAAAAATAGCAAGTATCCAAACTGAGTCAAAGCAATCTGTGTACCAGCTTCAACCATAAACAGCAGCTTTTGTTGGCATTAGTTACTGTGTTGGGCTTTTTAGCTTGCATACTAATGTTATGTTTGTAACATTGAGGGGAAGCTGATACAAGAAATCTCTTTCTAGATTAGATAATTCTGTCAACATAAATCCAACCCCATTCTTTGCCTTCTACTTGCATCAATGCCACTTATGTCTGTCACAACAGTAGTAATAGATTATAGTAGGTAGTTACTATCATCTAAACACCCTGGATAGGGGGCTTTTTAAAAGGCACACAACAGGGAATTTAATTGTTCTTTCTGAGGGCATTTGGAAATCCTCATAGTTGAGAGCAAACAATTCAGGAGTTGTGAAAATCAGCTTTTCCAGTTTGGGAACTGTCAAGAGCTGATTAGCTTTAGATATAGGGATTGGGCAAAATACGAGGAAAGCCAGCAAAACAACTCAAATTATTACAGCAAGGCCACCCACAAGCATTACCAGAATAATTGCGATTCCCTGTGTCTGGAGGTGATCTTGCTTATGTTGCTTAGCTTTGGAACAGAGAACTGTGAAGAGTGTGCTCCTCCCCAGCTCTGCAGGGGAGTGAGTTATTTCCAAAGAGGACTGCCTTAATTTGAAACTGTTTGTTTCCACCCTTGAGAAAGGTTTTTTAGCCTTGTAGCAAAGAGATAGTCCTTGAGAAAGCTGAGTGACTGATTGGAATTATGTCCTCAGGGATTTTCTGAAAAGACCCAACACTGAGTACTCCCAGAGTGCTGCTGAGGGTGGCTAATGGGAATCCTGCAGGTCATTCTCTTGTGGTCTTTATAATTCATCTTTGGGGTCAATTGCATCTTCTGCAGTTAGCCTCTGCTAGTGTATGATCTACCCAAATGGGAAGCTGGGGAAAGCCTGAGTTCTCACGGAGGATGCATTTGAAAACTCCTCTTCTGACAGTAATTTGTATGCTTCCATCTTTTAGGTCACCCCTTGAGCACTTGGTGTGACTCTTAGGAAAGGAGTTGCTCTGGTGTGTTGAAGATGGTTTGAAAATAAATAAGTATGTTTTCTGTTTGCTTTGTTATTTCTTCACAAAAATGTGTGTAGAGATCAGAAAATGCACGCTTGGCTATCTGCCATTCAATGGACAAAATCAGGGGCTTAACTGAAGAAAAGTGAAACTGTAGCATCTGCCCAGATTTGTACCATTTCCTCCTAATTGGCTGTTACTTTGTTGCAAATAGATGTTTCAAAATAGGAACTCACATTAAACATTCTGCTACAAAAACACCACATCTAAACAAGGGATTGCTTAAACTTGCCTACCTTTCAATTTCTATCTACACAGAGAGATTCCATGTTATTTCATAACTTAACAACAGTTTATTTGCTGATTCATTTGCAAGGGTGAATGGTGAATGTTCAATGATTTCCATCATGACGTTGATCTGATCTGACTGACTGTAGTGCTCCCTCTGTGCCATAACATAGCCACAGATTTATCATTCCTGCCTCAGCTTTGCTCCAGGCACCTGATCAAATAAGTCCAGACCAATGTCTGCTTTTACCTGCTTACTTTGATTTTCATTTTGGAGTGCTTTACCAGGACTGTACTCATGCCTCCCTGCTGCTCTCATCCTTCGTGGCACTTATTGTTTGAATTTTCCTCTCAGTGTGGCACCAAGTTATAAATGTATAATATACCTTCTATGCGTGCAAGGATAATCCACACCTTCCTCATCACTCTACTATATCAGGTATCGTTTCTATAACGTTGTAGATATAAGGAGGAAAAAAACAATCATAGAAGTCCCTGGGATTTTCAAGTTGCCTCAGAAGACTAATTAAACTCACCATATGTTTCTTCTGTCTGCTGTGAACTAGGTTTTGCTTCTCATACCCTTGCAAGAAGGTGGAGATTTAGTGTGATGATGTCATCTAAATGAATGGTTTACTTGAGTTTTGGCTATTAATCATGGCTTACTGTTGGTCTGTTTAAAACCACATGGAGCATAGCACTATAACAAAAAAATTTATTAGGAAAAATGACTTTTCAGATGTAAAGACTCATTGAACTTGCACACTACTTGGAAAAATATAAAAAAAGAAAGATTAAACTACTCAATATTGCTTAAAATGCACGCTCTCTCAAATAAACAACAGGGTTTAATATTAATCTCACTGTTCTATTAAAAAATTCTAAGAATAGGAGAATGCACTCAGCGTCTAAGAAACAAAGGCATAACAATGGATGCATGACTGTATTTATTTCCAAACTTTATATGTTTTTCCAGTCTGTGCAATTTCATGTGTTTCAATATGATAACACCACAAAAATTCTATTAGCTGTTAATGCCTTTCTTTGGTTTTGAAGTGTTTGATATGACATTAATCATAGAATAGAAACTTCCAGGTCTGTTATCAATTGCTTTGCTGGAGGTACGCCAGCTCTATAAAGGTTGATACAATAAAAATAAAGAATAATTTCAAATATTTTGCTTAAGTAGTAAAAACTGTCTCCTTCTAAGACTTGCAAGCAATATTAGGTACCATTACTTCCTTTCCTGAATGTAAAAACACTATAAATACATTCAGCAGTTATATGAGTTTAAGAGGAAAACTTAAGATCATCTATAAACAAAAACAGGCTAAAGTGACTGTGGAGTAGCTAAGTGCCCTCCTTGTTCAAGGGCTACAGTAACCTGAGAAACAGCAGTGATCAGACTTTTTTTTCATCATGTACAGCAGTGATATTTTTGGTTCATCATGGATCTTCAAACAGTCCCCTGAAACATTGGCCTTTCTAACCAAACAGGTTGCTTTTCATTATTCCTAACACAAACAAACAAACAAACAAACAAATAAATAAATAACACCTACATTAACATACCTCTTTATTTTACTAGGTGCTCAGTTCAAAATTATAATCCTGACCAATACAATCCTTTATTTACCATTCATTTTAATGTTAGAAAGTCTAATATGTTTTTCTTTGACTCTGTTATACAACCTTACCGAAAAAAATGGAAAAAGATTCTGCCTATGAGTTTTTTGTTTGTCATAGCCTTAGTAGGTGAAGAGATGACATGTGATATAAGAACTAAAATTTCATAGGTAAAGGTATTTGATAAGTTCCCATGACCAGAAATTAATATTAGTTAAAAATTAAAAAGTAATCTATCTGTTGGAACAGACAGTCAGAGGCTTAAATCATGAGTGTATATCTTCCTTATTATATACTGTAAATGAACCACACATTTCATGCAAGAATCTTTGGATGTTGAGGGTAATCCAACAAGTTTATGATGATTACATGATTATAATGACTCAATTTGGTCTTTATTAAACATATATATCTGAAGCCAGTGATTTATAGAGCAGGTCATGCTGAAGGAGCACTTTCCTAGCATATGCTATATAATTTTTGTACCAAGGTAATAAAACCCAAACTGTGAAGCTCTCTCTTAAAATGCAAAACATGGTACATATTACTTAACAGATAGGAATAGACTGAGCTTTACACTTCTAACCCTATTAAGTTCAGCAGAAAACATATAATTAGTATTGTCTATAATGGAGCAGTGCATTTAAAGTGAAGTGGCTGAATCACCAAGTTTACATCTCTAAAATACTTGCTTTCATAATACTAGTGTCATCTAATCAGCGAGGAAGAATAATAGCATGGGATAGCTTCATTTGATTACAATGTCTCTGTTAGGTGTAAGGAAGGGAACACCTTAGGAGGAACACCTCCTAAGGGAACGGAAGGGAAGGGAAGGGAAGGGAAGGGAAGGGAAGGGAAGGGAAGGGAAGGGAAGGGAAGGGAAGGGAAGGGAAGGGAAGGGAAGGGAAGGGAAGGGAAGGGAAGGGAAGGGGAGGGAAGGGAAGGGGAGGGAAGGGAAGGGGAGGGGAGGGAAGGGAGAAGGGAAGGGGAGGGGAGGGGAGGGGAGGGAAGGGGAGGGGAGGGAAGGGAAGGGGAGGGGAGGGAAGGGGAGGGGAGGGAAGGGAAGGGGAGGGGAGGGGAGGGGAGGGGAGGGGAGGGGAGGGGAGGGGAGGGGAGGGGAGGGGAGGGGAGGGGAGGGGAGGGGAGGGGAGGGGAGGGGAGGGGAGGGGAGGGGAGGGGAGGGGAGGGGAGGGGAGGGGGAGGGGAGGGGAAACTTAGGGAGGAAACTTAGGTTAAGAAAGAAGCCCTAAGAATCTCATCATTATTTGATACTGATTCTGATTTAGAAGTCTCAATACTCCTTGTGGGACTCTGGTAACTTTACAGTGGAGTTACTTTTGCATGTTTGACAATTAGATCAAAATGGTCAGGGAAGTCTACCTCTATGGAGAAACACAATTCTGTTTTCTTAGTCTGACACATAACCTGTTAAGATCTGATCTACAGTTTTACTAAGTGATTAAGAAAATTGTACTAATAGTACCAATTAACTGATACGATCCTTGTGATATTTCATAGGAGATCAACAGCCAACAGTTGTCTCTTAGCTGGTCAAAGTCTATAGCCAAATGTCTCCTCATAAGTGCATCCTATGCATTCATGCACCTGCAGGCAGATTCTAACTAAACTTCTCTCATCCTACTCTATTTTCTTGTTTAACATACTGAAAACCCTCTTGTGTACCACAACCAAGGCTAAACCACTTAGTTCTTGTTTAGGACTGACACAATAATTCTCATTTGACCATAACAAAAAAAAAACCCCTCTGAACCTTAAGAAAAATTACTGTATTGATTCACCTCCATCATCAAGTTTTTAATGTTTTTACTTCTTGTAATGCCAGAGCGGCAGTTATGTCTATCAATCTACAGCTAACAAAAATTACTTCTCCGACTTAGGATATATTCCACAGGAAAGCCAGCGTAAAATCCCACAACCTTGAGGAAATGTCATGGGAATTTAAAGCTACTCATTGTAACCTTAGTAATGATGCCATATCAGAGGCAACAAGCAGATTATAACCCCCCGCAAAGATTAGAAAATAATTTCCTTCCCAGAGAGCAGAATAATGCTTGCATGACGAACTAGTTGTAAACTTCCCTAAGGGGCTGAAAGAGAGCAGCATAGTACCTAGCAACAGTCAGACTGGCTGAGCAGCAGGATGTAACATGAAGCTCTGTTGCCGTTAACATTCATGATGAACTCAGAAGACCCACAAGAAGGCACCTAGCAACAACAAGGTGAAAGGGCGACAGTCAGAGACATAGACCACCGAACTGGGCAAACTGTTAAAAAAAGCTCTGCTTTGGAGTTTCTTGGAGCCTTCATATAGTAGGATTACTGGCATTGAGAAAACATATATATGCTAATTAACAGAAAAAATTAATTTAGGAGCTGACAGCAGAGACTAATACAGAAAAGTGACATGTAATTAGGCAGTAGTTTCTCTAGAACATGTTTCTTCACATTTCTTCTAGAAATAAGAGAGAAGAAAAATATTTTTCACGTTTTATATATCATATTACATAAAACATTCATTATGGCCTGAGAACAGGAGGACATAAAGATTTACAGTGCTTCAGCAGATTTGTCAGCCTAAAAGAACAGATAGGCCAGGGACATAGCAAGCAAAGGAAACAGAACAGAATTGCTCTAAACACAACAACAACTATGGCAGTTTCATAGGAACATGATTTGGAAGTTATTATAATGTCACTGACATTTTAATTATAAACACTTATTTCCAGTGCTTCATAACTCAGCAAGAGGCATTTGCTCTAGGCTAAACTAATAGAAGAGGTCTCAGGTTGGGAGAAAAATATTTTGGGGTGTGTAGGTATCTGCATACAAAATGCAAAGGAGGAAAGAAAGAAATTCCTAATATACAAAAGGATCTGGAAAGGTTTTTATAAGGTCTATTTTTTCTCACTGAACTAAGCGGTCACCCTTATCAAGAAAAGAATACTTTGAATGGGTTTGCATATTCATTATGATGATTTTAGTTTATTTATGTTACAATGATTAAGGGTAAGACAAGGTATATCTTTATGACAATTAACAGATTTGCTGAATTAGTAATTCAGCTATATAAAAGATATATCTGCACCTGTAGTTTTCTAAAGAATTTTATTTTCTATTTCTGTGTTCTTAAGACATTTTGCATTGCATTCCAGAACCCTTTAAAAACATCACACATTTGTATCAAAAGGACAAGGAGTAGTGTTTTTAAACTAAAAGAGAAGTTTAGACTAGATATTAGGAAGAAATTCTTCTTTTTTTCTGAGGGTGGTGAAGCATTGGAACAGGTTGCCCAGGGAGGTGGTTGGTGCCCAGTCCCGGGAAACATTTAAGATCAGATTGGATGGGGCTTTGAGCAACCTGGTCTAGTTGAAGACATCCCTGTTTACAGCAGGGGGGTTGGACTGGATGACCTTCATGGTTCCTCCCAATTCAAACCATTCTACGATTCTATAAAGTAAAAAAAAGTCTTGTAAGATAATGAAGGAAAATCAATGATTATAGATAGAACTCATCTGAAAACATATTAGTAAGCTGAATTAATGAAGCTATTTGATTAATATTAGGAAAATATACAGAATGAATGCTGATAGTGCAATTAGTACCACAACAAAAATGTATTGTAATTTTCTTTGCATTTTCCTAAGTTGAAGATTATTAGTGTCTTACCTTGAGCATTTATCACACTCACACAATTTTTTCAGCAGGCTAAGCTTTTCCTACTTAAAGGAGCATATAATGGCAAAACCTATGGATACCTTATAGAGCAGAGTGAATTTTACTTCTGGTTAATTAATCTATCTATTTTCATATGGAATAGCTGTTCATAATGGAACTTGTCAGTAAACTCAGTGCATCTAAAACCATAGCAATATTTCTGGGGCAGTGGAGGGTGAGAAATCGTCATACTTTCTCTGTATTTTTTTCTGAATATTTGGAAGAGTATAAAAAGAAGAAAGATGAGTTTATAAAATCATTTAAAATCATTCAGCTCGAAGGATTTTGAAAGAAGGCAAGTGAGTTGCAGCACCAAAGTGTTCTCCTGGGCCTGAGACTGTGACAACAGACAGAAAGGTAAGGCAGAATTGTGCAGAAACAGATGTAAGACTAAATGTCCAGTAACAAATGGGTGTATCTGAGGCATAATTCTCATGGTCAGGCTGTTGATTTCACCACACATTTCTGCAAAGTCTTGAAAATGCATTTGCTGTGCTCTGAACTAAGCTCAGTAGGAAAGGAGGAGACCTGTTCACTCAGCTCTGAAATTCTTCACTCTCTCCCGCCTGCACTTAGTATTTGTCTCTCATTACAATGTGAGTCAGAGTTGCAGATTTCTTAGGTTACACCAACTATTTTTTCATGCTCTCTTTATCCCTTGGCTACCTCATCAAAGTACTCATACCAGCTGCAGCTCTGACAGCAGCTTGAACAGCAGCCTGACCTGGGAAGTGAGAGATGCAGGCTCTCAGGCAGGTAAAGCCTAAATCATCCCACTGTTATTAACAGCTGTAAAAGCACTGATATGGATCCCAGGTGCATTTTGGGCAAGAGACAACTATGTGGTTTGGGCTGACTGCAGATCTACAGCACAGAGGAAAGGAACAGAAAAAAAAGAAAGAGGAAAAGGAAAAAAGAGGGAGAAGGGAGGAGAAGAGGGGGGGAACAGGAAGAGAAGAAAAAGTGGAAAAGGAGGCAAAGAAGGTGTCAGCCACAAGAAAGGCAAAGAGAAGAAGAAAGAACTCAAGAAAGAAGAAAAGGCAGAGACAGAGAAGAAAGGATGTTTGTATGTAGATAATTTTGTTCATATCATAGTTTTTTGATTTGTATTTTTGTCGAATTTTTTTTTTTGGGTGGTGGTGGGAGGTTCCTTCCTCGTTGCTTCCCCCTTTAATTTCATTGTTTCTAGTCTTTCCATTTCCCTTCTAAATGAAATTTGGAAGCAGATTCGGGCAACTTGGGAGGACTACAAAGATGTTGAGGGTCCTGCTTAACTAACCTGATGTCCTTCTATGACACGGCACCCACTTAGTAGATAAGGGAAAGCCTGCGGATGTTGTCTACCTAGATTTTAGAAAAGCCTTTGACATTATTTGCCACAGCATTCTCTTGGAAAACCTGGCTGCTCAAGGCTTGGGCAGGGGTGTGCTCTTTGCTGGGGAAAAAACTGACTGGCTGGTCAGGCCCACAGAGTTGTGGTGAATGGAGGTAAATCCAGTTGGTGGCTGGTCACAAACGATGTTCCCCAAGGCTCAGTGTTGGGGCCGATTCTGTTTAATATCTTTATCAATGATCTGGCTGATGGATTTGAGTGCACCTTCAGTAAGGTCGCACATGACATCCAAGTTAGGTGGGAGTGTCAATCTGCTTGAGGGAGGGAAGGCTTTACAAAGGGGTCTGGACAGGCTGGATTGATGGGTCAAGGCTAGCTGTATGGGATTGAACAAGGCCAAGTGCTGGTTCCTGCACTTGGGCCACAACAACCCCATGCAACACTATGGGCTTGGGGAAGAGTGGCTGGAAAGCTGCCTGGTGGAAAATTACTGGTCGACAGCTGGTAAAATATGAGCCAGCAGTGGTCCCAGTTGCCACAAATTTTGATAGCATCATGGCTTGTATCACATACAGTGTAGCCAGCAGGACTAGGGACATGACAGTGTCCCTGTACTCTGCCTTGGAGAGACCACACCTCGAATTTTGTCTTCGGTTTTGGGCCTCTCACTACAAGAAAGATGCTGAGGTGCTGGAGCATGTCCAAAGAAGAGTGTCAAAGCTGGCAAAGGGTCTGCAGCGCAAACCTTATGAGAAGCGTCTGAGGGAACTAGGGCTGTTTAGTCTGAGGCAAAGGCAGCTGAGGGGAGACCTTATTGTTTTTTACAACTACTTGAAAGGAGGTTGTAGTGAGTCAGGTGTTGGTCTCTTTTGCCAAGTAGCAGGTGATAGGACAAGAGGAAATGGCCTTCAGGTTGTGCCAGAGGAGGTTTAGAGTGGAGATCAGGAAATAGTGCTTTACTGAAAGGGTTGTCAAGCATTGGAACAGGCTGCGCAGGGAAGTGTTTGAGTCCTCATCCCTGGAGATATTTAAAAGATGTGTACATATGGTGATTTAGGACATGGTTTAGTGATGAACTTGGCAGTGTTAAATTTATGGTTAGACTGAGCAGTGCTAGGTTTACAGTTGGACTCCGTGATCTTAAAGGTATTTTCCAATCTAAACAATTTTAAAAATCTGTGATTCTGTGATTCCATGAATCACAAAATAACTCTTCCTCTAAACGACATCATAAGTATTTAACTTTATCTAGCCCTAGACTGATTCAGCGTTTTTAATGCAAAGCCTGTGTTTTTCAATTTTGGTAAAGAGCAGAATACAAGGAGTCTTCCCATTTGAAGTATCTCTCCGAATATATGCTGCAGAAGAGTCTATAATCTAGACATGTGGGGAAAGAAGATGATACTTCACTGTTTGTGCTGTGTGCTATGCTGTCCAGGTGCATGAAAAAAAGGCAGCCACAAACCCTGTGGGAAATAATGGCTTATTGCAATATCCCGTAATAGATGTACGTACCTGTTGTGTAAGACCTGTGTAAGTGTTTTACCTGTATGACAGCTTATTATTAGCCATTAAATGGATATTTTTGCATCAACAGGATTTTTAACCAGAGGTGATTTCCAAAATTGTTATAAGCCATTACGTAGCAATTTAGGGTAAGAAAGAAATGACTGCGATGGTTTTGCTGAAATGTTTTAAATTCTGGTGGAAACTCACAAGCAGCCTAGATTGCACCTTTTTGGACTCCAAGGTTCTGATACAGGAAATGAAAACACTGCCTGAAAGTCACACTAATCATTTCTAATCAGCTAGAGTTGTAAATAGGAAAGCAACTAATCACATAGTATCTTTGTGTCATTACTTTATCAGCCTGAAACCTCAGTGGATGCTTGTTATATGTATTGGGTAGTAAATCAACATGAGTGTTCTTCAAGCAAGAATATGTATTTTAGTTCTGTATTACAGGTACGAATATTGCCTTTTCAGGTAACACAATTCTCTGTTACTCTCCAATGACAGTGGCACTGACTTGCAACATGAACGGTAAAAGAACATTCTTTATGACTGGCAGGAATGTCTCTCTTTTTTTTTTTTTTTTACATATCTTCCCATTAGCTAGACATAACGGTGAAACAATGAAGAGCATCAAAAGCATGGGTAGGTGATAATGGTAGCTGACCTGACTAACAAGAATATGCTTTAAAGTGATGTGCAGCTATCAGAAAGAATGCTAATAATTTTAAGCGGGTTCAGAGCTATGTGCATTGGAACATGAATAATGAAATACATCAATGGGTTACTTTACTTAGTTTAGCAAAGACATCAGAGGGTAACTTCATCACAGTCCTTGAACAGGTAGTCATGAGAAGAGCTTTTGAAATAGACTCTTTGGCTTACCAACCAACAGGAACCAGTGAATGGAAGTTGACAAATTCAAATTAAATATGAAACAGGGTTTGAACTCACATATTTTAGAGACTTGCTTGCCCAGCTAGACGCCCACAAGTCTATGGGGCCGGATGGGATCCACCCAAGAGTATTGAAGGAGCTGGCGGATGTCCTTTCCAAACCCCTATCCATCATCTTCCAGAGGTCCTGGCTGACTGGGGAAGTTCCACTAGACTGGAGGCTGGCTGATGTGTGCCCATATACAAGAAGGGTTGCAGAGAGGATCCGGGGAACTACAGGCCTGTCAGTCTCACCTCAGTGCCAGGGAAAGTCATGGAACAGGTAATCTTGAGTGCTATCATGAAGCACATGCAAGAGGACCGGGTGATCAGGCCCAGTCAACATGGGTTTACAAAAGGCAGATCTTGCCAAACTAACCTGATCACCTTCTATGACAAAATCACTCGACTACTGGATGGGGGAAAGGCTGTGGATGTAGTCTTCTTGGACTTCAGTAAAGCTTTTGACACAGTTTCTCACAGCATTCTGCTTCAGAAACTGTCAGCCTCTGGCCTGGACAGGCGCACACTCTCCTGGGTTGAAAACTGGTTGGATGGCCGGGCCCAGAGAGTGGTGGTCAATGGAGTTAACTCCAGCTGGAGGCCAGTCACAAGTGGAGTTCCTCAGGGCTCAGTACTGGGTCCAGCTCTGTTCAATGTCTTTATCAATGACCTGGATGAAGGCATTGAGTGCACCCTCAGCAAGTTTGCAGATGACACTAAGCTGGGAGGAAGTGTTGATCTGCTGGAGGGTAGGGAGGCTCTGCAAAGGGATCTGAACAGGCTGGACCACTGAGCCGAGACCAATGGGATGAGGTTTAACAAGGCCAAATGCCGGGTACTGCACTTGGGGCACAACAACCCTATGCAGTGCTACAGACTGGGGGAAGAATGGCTGGAGAGCTGCACGGAAGAGAAGGACCTGGGGGTGCTGGTTGACAGCCGACTGAACATGAGCCAGCAGTGTGCCCAGGTGGCCAAGAAGGCCAACGGCACCTTGGCTTGTATCAGAAATGGGGTCACCGCAGGTCCAGGGAGGTTATTCTCCCTCTGTACTCAGCACTGGTGAGACCGCACCTCGAATACTGTGTTCAGTTCTGGACCCCTCACCACAAGAAGGATGTTGAGGCTCTGGAGTGTGTCCAGAGAAGAGCAACAAAGCTGGTGAAGGGGCTGGAGAACAAGTCTTACGAGGAGCGGCTGAGAGAGCTGGGGTTGTTTAGCCTGGAGAAGAGGAGGCTGAGGGGAGACCTTATTACTCTCTACAACTACCTGAAAGGAGGTTGTGGAGAGGAGGGAGCTGGCCTCTTCTCCCAAGTGACAGGGGACAGGACAAGAGGGAATGGCCTGAAGCTCCGTCAGGGGAGGTTCAGGTTGGATATCAGAAAAAAATTCTTCACAGTAAGAGTCATTGGGTACTGGAACAGGCTGCCCAGGGAGGTGGTCGAGTCACCTTCCCTGGAGGTGTTTAAGGAGCGGGTGGATGAAGTGCTGAGGGACATGGTTTAGGGAGTGTTAGGAATGGTTGGACTCGATGATCCAGTGGGTCCTTTCCAACCTTGTGATTCTGTGATTTTGATATAAAGACCTTATGGAAACCTAGCAAAATGTCTTAATTTCTATGGCAAACAAATTCAGAATAACATAAGAGGAATTAGCTAAATAATGAATGCGATTAACCACTGGAACAAAAATAATAGACTCTCCATCCTGGGAAAGATGCCATATGTTTATAGAATATAAACTTGATTTCAAGAGATAATATTTCATGGAGAGCCTTCTGGCTTGAAGTACAAAGAAATTCAGACTGATTGACCATAGCACTTCTTTGTGGCCTTATAGTGAAGCTTTGAATTTAACCATGTGATCTTACTATCCATTTTCCTTATTCTGTACTATGTGCTAAAAGGATTATGCTTTGTGTTCTCTTCCCTCAGGTTAGCCCCTGATCATGACAATTATAAGCATGTTAACATCCAATTTAGCTGAGGTCGGCTTGTACATTTAGGAACAATGTTTTCCTAACATGTTGGGTTTGCATGGATAGATTTTGGTAGCTGGGGGTGCTACAGGGGCAGTTTCTGTAAGAAGCTGCTAGAAGCTTTCCCTATATCTGATAGAGTCAAAGACAGCAGGCTCCAAGATGGAAGCAGATTTCTGTCATTATAAAAAAAGACTGGCATAAAAAAACCCAGCTCTCTTACATAGATATTCAAGTGCTTGTTTTGTTAAAAATATCAGTTACAAAGCAATATTTTAAAATACTATTTTAATAATCAATTTTATTTTAAAAAAAGGGGGAAGAAATGGAAATGAGGAAATGGGGATATGGGGAAAGGCTGTGATATAAAATGGGGAAAGGCTGATATAAAAATAGTGATATTTTTATATATTTATGCTTAGTAAAAAAGCCCTGACTAAACATACTGGAAAAATAACCAGAAAAAAGAAAGATGTATTGGGGAAAAGTTTCAACACTTAAAACAATTATCTTGTGTCATAGTTAAGCTGCCTTTATCAGTGATTAGAAAACAGAAGTTACAGCTATACATTTATATTCTTACTCTGAGTTCACAGGGAAATACAACCCTCATCAGTCCCTTTCAAAGCTGTGGAAGGGGAAAACCAAAACCAAGCCAATCAAGAAAAATCTTTTAATTCATTATTAGATACAAGAGTCAAAAGTAGGCTTAAGAGAGACCATCAAAATGAAATAACAAATGGAGGAAGAAGGTACATTCCTTAAAGAAAAGAGAATAAACCATAAAGACAATGAATATTAAGAATAACAGTAAGAAAGACATAACAATACTACAAATTATTCATGAATGTTGCAAAAGAGACCTGTTCTGATCATCAAAGAAACTTTTCTCTCCAATAAGTCATGCCTTTTCTCCAAAAGGATGCTTTTTCTCAAAAAAAATACACCTTTTGTATGAATATGCCTTCAAGTTATTCATGCAAATCCTATTAGTTACACCATTTTTTTCCTCAAAAATATATTTCCATTAAGTATTAAATTACCTTTGTATCTCTTCCACAAACATTGTACTTACAGCTCTCTTATCAGAGTTGATAAACATGGCCCAGGTTAAAAGCTGTATTATCCTCACATATCTGTCTCATGTATGAAGTTTAGCAGATAAAAAAGGAGACAGTGGTAGCAGGTTGTGAAATAGCTACAAGACAACACAAACTGGTTTTCTGAAGGTTCCCTTCTCCTTGTCGGAAAGGACAGTCAGCTAATGACATCTTCTTAGTGTATACTTCCTCTAGTGCTGTATCTTGAAGGTGTTTAAGCACCAGGGGAGTGATTTACCAGGTGAAAAAAAAACGACTAGTACAAAATCATTTTTTGAGCTGTCTCTCTCCCACACAAAAGATAAAGCATGACTAGGAAAGTTCAGGGAACCCTCATCTAACTTAGTTTTCTGTGATCACCAGTTTCTTCAAGGATGTCTTGCCAAGAAAGTACCAGCTGATTTTGGGGCAGTAAACTGACTGGGCAGAAAAATATGGGGCTTTCTGCTCCAGGATTTTAAAGGAATGAAAAGATGGGGCTCCTAAGGATGAAGTGAGTAAGAGTAACAGTTTGCTAACACAGGTTTCAATCGATAGTTCAGGAATCAACTCTGATTTCTGCTGGACTAAACAGGTGCCGGCATGGATCTGATGTTGTGTGACTGACACGTTACTCTTAACTGCTGTATGTGTTGGAGCAATCCAAAGAGCCATCTGTCCCTTCAGCACATACAGAATTTACTAGGAGAACACATATATT
This sequence comes from Cuculus canorus, assembly GCF_017976375.1. NCBI lineage: Eukaryota > Metazoa > Chordata > Aves > Cuculiformes > Cuculidae > Cuculus > Cuculus canorus. The sequence continues at coordinate 32,461,818 of NC_071441.1, read as the reverse complement.
GACTAGCAGGGACAAATACGGAAATATGTGCTCTGCTAATGTTGGAAACTGTTTTCTGAAGAGATAAATTAATATTAATTTTTGTCATATTTATTATTAAATAGTAAATTTTACCACAAACACTCATTAAATACGTTAAATATTATCACACTCTTAGATAAGTCTCACATTTTGGCATTATGCAAAGAAAAAGTATTTCTTTTTTTTGTAATGATGATGCAAATTTACAAGGAATTCCTGTTTGATAATAATTTTCTTCAACAATAATTACATGAGTAATTCAGAACAAGAAAAAAAGAAGAGAAAGGCTTTGCATTTTGCTAACCATTAACTAACTCTTTGGCAAAGAAAATTTTGATATCTTCTATTTGAGTGAAAACTATATAACAAGAAGAAAGCCAAGTAAATTTGGTTGTATTCAAAGATTTACCAATTTCTTGTTATGCTGAATTTCCAAAGAATACAAGTGAAGAGAAACAATGCTTTTTAATTTTTCTGCTTACTTTGTTTCAAGCTTTTTGTTTCTGTGATCTTAGCTGGAGACACAGAGGTGGCTTGGAATAAAGAAATGTATTACTGTGTAGGATTTGATATTCTGTGCTTCATTTTTCTTACTGCTTCAAAAGATAATGTCTTACACCCTAAAGAACAAGTATTTTTCACTTCTTTGTGTAATAAGCTACTTTATGTATGTATTTCCACACATGGAAAAATTCTACATTTCTAAGACATTGGCATAAATGTACTGCATATAAATCTGAGTTTAATGAGGTCGACTACTGTTTTTGATGAATCCTGTATGTATAAAATGTCTCAGTAACAAAATGATGAGTCACATAACAGTACTGTTAAACAATGCTAGTAACAAGGAGTTGTTATCATGGCCAAAGTTTTTGCATTTAGTGCCTGAAAACTAATAGAACTATAAAGGTGTATCTTGGCCTGGAAAATCAAATTTTGTAGGGCATTTGAAGAGTTATTCATTGTTTCTTTTAATAGTCAGGTACAAGCCACCTATACTATAGCTACTCAATAAGCTACAAAACCTGCAACAGCAAATCTTGTCACCTACAAAAATAAAAAAGTGTAGTGTTAGTACTTGATTTCCTACCCATATAGTAGACCATTACAATGCCCAGGACACACTCTACACATCATTTAAAATGCTCATTGAGGGATTTGGACTTTGCAATAATAAACCATGTGCCCAAACTAATATGAACATTCACAAGACCTCTACTAGCAACTAGACTTTGTATGAGAAAATGTGGGGTTTGCACATGCGGAATTTCAGTCACATTAATTTTTAGAAAGTTACGTTCTTAAAGTACCAGTTTATTCCCTTAGAGCTACTTAGTATAAAGCTTATAAGAAGGGGTTATACTGTCTTGCACTTGGTACTGGAAAAAAAAAGAGAGAAATAACTTAATATTCCAAACCCAAAATGCTTTCATGAGAACTCCTAAAACAAACATTTCACTGACATCTGCTGAACAGATGATAATTTAAATGCTAGACAGTTAGTAAGAGTCTTATGCTTTCTACAGAGTGAGCTGCAAAGCATCTTTTGATGACTGACTAGAAATGAAAAGGAAGAACAATATACAGGCTGAAAGAAAGCTGTGTTTATTACTGTTTGCAGTCTGGAGGCCCCTGTAGTTTAAACAAGACATAAATCTCTTGTGATAACTAACATGCAGCTTATAATTTTCCTTGTTCCAGCATTAGTAAGAGATGCCTTTAGGACAGCTTGAGAATTACCTGTGCTGGTTAAAAAACGGGGCAAAGGTAAACACTGTTGCTGTAAAGCAAAAGTATATTCTAGGGAAAAGATGCCTAGATAAATAAGAACAAATTATTTGCACTGGCGCTTTAGTTCTTTGCCTGATTATGAACAGAAAAGATACTGATTTCCAAATGAAATACTTTGAACTGGATTACGGTGAGGATGGGACCGAGTGCCTATGGGTTAAAATCAGAGGAGCCCACAAGAAGGGGGACTTTGTGATAGGAGTCTGTTACAGACCACCCAGCCAAGAAGAAGCAGCTGATGAGCTCTTCTATAAACAGCTGGGGACAGTCTCTAAATCTCTGCCTCTTGTCCTTGTGGGTGACTTTAACTTTCCGGATGTCTGCTGGGAGTACAATACAGCAGAAAGGAAACAGTCTAGGAGGTTCCTGGAGTGCATGGAAGACAACTTCCTTGCACAACTGGTTAGTGAACCAACAAGGGAGGGTGCCTTCCTAGACCTGCTGTTTGCGAATAGAGAAGGTCTTGTTGGAGATTTGACGGTTGGAGGACACCTGGGACTAAGCGATCATGAGATGATAGGGTTTTCAGTTCTAGGTGGGGTAAAGAAGGGGACTAACAAAACTATCACATTAAACTTCCAGAGGGCAGACTTTGGCCTGTTCAGAAGATTGGTTAGCAAAGTCCCATGGGAAACAGTCCTTCAGGGCAAGGGACCCCACGAGAGCTGGGTGCTCTTGAAAAATGAAATCCTAGCAGCTCAAGAGCAGGCCATCCCTGTGTTCCGGAAAAGGAGCCGGCGGGGGGAAAAGCCAGCTTGGTGGAGCAGGGAGATCAAGAGGTGTCAATAATAAGAAGAAGCTCTATGTGCTTTGGAGGAAAGGACAGGCATCTTGGGTGGACTACAGGGAGGAAGTGAGATCGTGCAGGGAAAATATCAGGAGGGCCAAGGCCCAATTAGAAATCAAATTGTCTAAGTCTGTGAAAGACAACAAAAAGTCTTTCTACAAATACATTAACAGGAAAAGGAGGATGAGGGAGAATATCCAGTCCCTACCGGATGCAGAAGGAATAACAGTGACAGGGGATAAGGACAAGGCTGAGGTACTTAATGCCTTCTTCGCCTCAGTCTTTAATAGCAAAGAAAGTTGTTCCTTCTGTTTACAAACCTAGGAGTTAGAGGAGCAGAATGAGGCTCCCATGATCCAAGAGGAGGCGGTTAGAGACTTGTTTGCCCAACTAGACACCCACAAGTCTATAGGGCCAGATGGGATCCACCCAAGAGTATTGAAGGAGCTGACGGAGGTCCTTTCCAAACCCCTATCCATCATCTTCCAGAGGTCCTGGCTGACTGGGGAAGTTCCACTAGACTGGAGGCTGGCTGATGTTGTGCCCATATACAAGAAGGGTTGCAGAGAGGATCCGGGGAACTACAGGCCTGTCAGTCTCACCTCAGTGCCGGGGAAAGTCGTGGAACAGGTAATCTTGAGTGCTATCATGAAGCACATGCAAGAGAACCGGGTGATCAGGCCCAGTCAACATGGGTTTATAAAGGGCAGATCTTGCCAAACTAACCTGATCACCTTCTATGACAAAATCACTCGACTACTGGATGGGGGAAAGGCTGTGGATGTAGTCTTCTTGGACTTCAGTAAAGCTTTTGACACAGTTTCTCACAGCATTCTGCTTCAGAAACTGTCAGCCTCTGGCCTGGACAGGCGCACACTCTCCTGGGTTGAAAACTGGTTGGATGGCCGGGCTCAGAGAGTGGTGGTCAATGGAGTTAACTCCAGCTGGAGGCCAGTCACAAGTGGAGTTCCTCAGGGCTCAGTACTGGGTCCAGCTCTGTTCAATGTCTTTATCAATGACCTGGATGAAGGCATTGAGTGCACCCTCAGCAAGTTTGCAGATGACACTAAGCTGGGAGGAAGTGTTGATCTGCTGGAGGGTAGGGAGGCTCTGCAAAGGGATCTGAACAGGCTGGACCACTGAGCCGAGACCAATGGCATAAGGTTTAACAAGACCAAATGCCGGGTCCTGCACTTGGGGCACAACCACCCTGTTCTGGACCCCTCACCACAAGAAGGATGTTGAGGCTCTGGAGTGTGTCCAGAGAAGAGCAACAAAGCTGGTGAAGGGGCTGGAGAACAAGTCTTACGAGGAGCGGCTGAGAGAGCTGGGGTTGTTTAGCCTGGAGAAGAGGAGGCTGAGGGGAGACCTTATTACTCTCTACAACTACCTGAAAGGAGGTTGTGGAGAGAAGGGAGCTGGCCTCTTCTCCCAAGTGACAGGGGACAGGACAAGAGGGAATGGCCTGAAGCTCCGTCAGGGGAGGTTCAGGTTGGATATCAGAAAAAAATTCTTCACAGAAAGAGTCATTGGGCACTGGAACAGGCTGCCCAGGGAGGTGGTTGAGTCGCCTTCCCTGGAGGTGTTTAAGGAGCGGGTGGATGAAGTGCTGAGGGACATGGTTTAGGGAGTGTTAGGAATGGTTGGACTCGATGATCCAGTGGGTCCTTTCCAATCTGGTGATTCTGTGATTCTGTGATCTATGGCAATATAAGTCATTCCCATATGGGTGTAATAATGATGAACAATGATAAAGCCATATAAACACATAGTGAACACAAATCAAAGGTAATAGTTAGCTAAATAATTTGTGCTGCATAGATCTATGAAGCACTAATTTAAAAACTCATAGCAACCAAGGGGAATACCAATATGAAATAACCTAGAGCAAGGAAGAATCAATTTGATGAATTGGGCTATATTAAAGTTGTCTTTCCTCCCCCTCAGCAATAGAAGAGATAAGACTTTCATGTTAAGAGAATAGTATTTTTATCACCAGAAAAATGAAGAGCCTATTTCTCAAGAGGGAAATTTTACATTCAAAACTACTGGTTCCTTCAGAGATATTTTCAACATGAAGATTTTCAAATTTAGCTAAAGGATGAAAACAGAGTTCAATGCTGTAGAAAAGAAAATATGAATGTGCCTAGATATTTCCTTCTCTTCACTGTTAGTGCTAAAAAGGTTTTGATTGGGTCTGTCCAATTGTCAAATTACATATTGAGTAATTAAATATACTATGGGTCACTTACGAATGCAAGCTGTTAGCTTGTTTTTAACCTCTGTGTGGGGACAGGTCAGATTCACCATCCATGGATGCTCCTCAGCTGTGCTATAAATTGCATATATTTAATCTCAAAGACAGCAAACTGCAATCCAAATGCAATCTTGAGCCTGTCTCATCACCATGAATAGGTTATTTCAGATGTACTCCAACACTTCAGGACCTATCCTGTAGGTGGTAATGACCTTCCATTAGAATGAAACAGAGAAAAATTTCACAGTGATGGAAATCAAGGTAGATCAAGTTGTTCTAGCTAATAGAAACCTGCACTAAAGAAAAGCCTAGAATACAAACTGATCAGAAATAGGGTTGGTTATTGTCTCAATAGTGAGCTTTCTGACTTGAGATGTCTTTGAAACAGTCCCTCGTAATAGCCTTTTTAACATCATTGCTTGCAGGGCCAAACATGAGTTGTTATTACAGTCTACATATATGTGAAAATTAATATTTATAGAGGCATATATTCACATACATCCATATTTATTATTCACAAGTACAGGCTCAAAGTGTGCATGTGTATATGTACATACTTGAAACATGATGAGAAAGATGAAATCTTACTGTATACTAATGCATTAATCCAATTATCCTGTATGCTCATGAATAGGAGGTATACTTCTGTTGAGAGATTAACATGAATATTTAAATAAACACAGAGAACACAGAAGAATAACATCTGTTTGTAAGATCGAGGGCTCTAGTGAACTTTTGAACTTCTATGTAGAATTAGGCTTGTTTGTGTTTCTTAAACTTTACATGGTAAAACATGATTGCGTGCATACTTATGATCAAAATGCATGGCATATTTAAGAGACCATTCGTGTGTCACTGAACTGAAGCTGGAGAGAAAATACATTACAATCAATGCCAATATTCTCATTGATTTCAATCTTTTTGCTGCAGCCTCCAGGCCCTATTTGAAGCAGGTGTGCAAATAAAAATTTAAATATAAGAAAGGGTCTTGAAAACTGAACTCCTAAAAGAGTGAAGGTGAAGTGTTCTGTCAGTTCTTATTTTCCATAATCTCATTCTCCTATATTGTAACTATGCCGCATCATGTAGTTATGCGATTTGTTCAAATTATCCTTAAATTACAATGACAAAATATTACTGGCACTTAGAACCTTGCTTTATTTATGTAATTACCATTGTGTCAAACATAAATGGTGTTGAATAATTCCATGGAATGAGTAATGTATTGAATATTTGTAGTATATGACTTTTGGAATTTGATTTGCTGGTCTTTTAAATATTTTTTTTCAGCTTACAGAAGGAATTGGAGCAGAGTATAAACTAGTAGCATACAAAAGCTGTGTGTTAACTGTATAGTACATTTCATTCACAGAAACAGCTGTTCCTGTAAAATGAAGCTTGTGTGTCTTGCAAAGTAGTTCAAGACTATCAGAGAAGAATTTATGGCATTTGCAGCTATCAGTTGTAAATACCTGAATTTCATGAGATTTTCACAATTTATATAGCTGCCACATATATATGTTTCACTTTAGAAAGAGTAAGGGAGAATGTAGGCAGAAGAATTTATAGTTTGTCCTGATTATTTTTCATTACAAATTGGTTCTAAGTAAAATACCTTCACAAAAGGCTCCTGCAGCAAAAATAAGCAAGTAACTTTCTAAAATATTATTTTAAATAATTATTTAGTTATAATTATTTCATTATAAGACTAAATTAGTATGAAAGCCAAATAAAAATATCCTCCTCATCCCACTAACATAATGTCCAGGTATGGAGGCAGGATAAGATGGTGTGTTAACTACAGAAGTCAGCATTTCATGGATTTATATCCATTGAGGATTACTGGCTATGTTTTGCCTGCCAGTAACAAATGCTTTCCTAATTTACTCCATTTTATCCTGCAACTTCAGTCTCTCTTGATTTGTTTGCTTTTCTTCTTTCCCTTAGTTTTATCCAAACCAATTTTGTACTCTATATTTTCAATTTGTTTCAAATAGTCGGAGTCAGAATACCAGTCTATACTGTATTTTCTCTTTAAAATATATGCTTTGTTATCCAGCTTCCTGGTAGTAAACTCTGTATTTTGCAAATGGAATATGACTGAATGTAAATTCTCCAGTTGCGTTTATTAGCTGGTAGTAGTTGGTTATGTTATCAGTTTGCCAGCTAGCATAATGTCTGCTTGCTTTCCATATAAAGATAAAGCAATTGTTTGTAGAGTGTACAAATATATTTTTTATAGGACTTCACTATCAGTTTGGTTTTCTAAAATTTTGAAAAAGTACAATCCTTTCCCAGACATACTGTCTTCGTATAATGCATTCAAGCAAACAATCAATTAAACTAAAAGATTGTTCATATTTTGTAAGAACTTGATTCAGGAGGGTAAAATAAAAGTGAAAATTAAGGTCACACCTGTGGCTTACCGCTTACTGTCAGGTTAGACACATCATCAGGAATAAAAAACAGTGCAATTTTCTTCCCAGACTTACTTTGTCTATTTGTTTCATGGCAAATGCTGTAGATCTTAGGCACAGTTTAATTTCATATCCCTACAACAAAAACCTTGTGAAGACTCTTTACTTTATCTTCTTGTTCTTCTTTTTGTGTTATTTTGCTGTATTGTGCTTTCAAGTTCTCCGTATTTCTTCTGTGTGCTTTTTAAATTCACAGGAAGTGGCAGTCGAAACCAGCCACAGCCACTGTCATTACTGGCTTGCAAAGCAAGTGCTCAGACCCAGTGATAAGGACATCAACAGCATACCTGACATTACAGGATTTGGTTGCCTCCTCTAGTTTGAACTCCTCTATTGTAACCATCAGGATAAACCTGCAGTACCATTCAGTATAAACCAGAACAGATGCAGTGGCATAATGCAGCCCTGCTAAACTTCTTCCCAGATGTTAAACCTCTCTGCTGTTCCTTTCTTTGTGGCACGTGCTGCTTCTTGCTCACATTATAGTTAGGGAAGTGAATGACCACATTCTAAAAATGTTAATTGACTGCATATTTGTCTAGAAATTAAGTGGCAAAGTATGTAGGATACGTCAATACTGTTATTTCTTTGTTGCATTCATTTCCCTCTTCTTATTACCAAATAAATCTAGCATCTGACTTCTATTATTTTTATGAGACTTAATCAAGTTTAAATATTACATAGAATTAAGGCGCTAAGGATGTAGGTTTCACAGGACCTCCCAGTTTGATCTATTATTTATCTCTGCTTCTTCTTATCAACCAAATTCTCAGTTACTTCTCTAATAATTTCAGTGACAAAAATATTTGTTAAGTAAGAAATGGTTTTTTTTGGAGGTGAAAGTCTAACAGAGAAAAGGCAAGAGCTTTGTTATGTGAAGATAAGGTCACAGCAGCCAAGCCAGTCTCTGTCTGTACCGAAGTCTTCCCTGCTTGAGCGGTCTTCCATGTAAAATTACTTGCAAGTATGATGAAAGGGAGAGTGTCCTTCCCAGCCCACATCTCACTACCATACACCCCAAACTTCAGAAAAAAGATACCTTATTTAGGCATCAGGGAAGATGTTAGTAAAACCATTTTCTATATGTTCATTACAGATTTTTCTTTCTATACATCCACAGCTAACTAGCTATAATCAGAAAATATGTTTGTCAGACTTAGTAAGTATCAGTGTATTTGGTCCAGTCAGGTCACCTTAGGGGGAAGAGGTGAAAAATGCTTCAGCAAAAACATGTCTAAGAATTAGTGGCACCTCCTGGCAGTTGAATACACAGACAATTTTTCTGGTAGCAGAGTATTTTCTTTCTCCAGAATACTTTAGCTAAGCTCCAGAAATCTCTTTTCATTCATACAGGTGGGTTTTCAAACATATTTAAAAATCAGCTGTATTGACTGGAGGCACCTCAAATGTCTGTAGCAGCAGAAAGGAGTGCAGAAGTAGCATAAATCTTTGAGATATGCTAAGCCTTAGAATTTACTTGTGACTTTCTTTATACTATAACAAATATTGTCACTTTATACCCAACTGGCCAGTTACTTCTGAAGACTATTCTGCAGTTACTGGAGTTGATGTTTGTCATGTTATCACTGGAGCAGGTCTATAATTTTTTTCTGTGTGCTTGTTCCAAAAAGTATTATGTAGTCCATGAGTATCTACAGTGAAAAGATCAGCTATTAACCTAAAGAACGGCTGTTTCTCCGAAAGAAAGAAACTTTTTTTTGCAAGTTTAGCTCAAGGATCTGGCCACTCTAGGGGACATTTTTTCTCTTATTGTGAAGAAAATTAAGAGAAAAATATGGCTTGTTTATATCAGGTATGTTGAAACTTAATTTTTTTTTATACCTGTGGGTTAACAAACTAGAAGAGGGGTAATGTTATTATTTACTAATAGTATTGTGTGTGTTGGTAAGGCTTTGGGTGAAAATACAGAGAAAAACTCAATGTCTGGAAGAGAGACATGGACAAAATACACGCAAATATAGTCTGTTCTGCTTTGCTTTTTTTTTTTTTTGTGGTTTCATTGTTGTTGTTGTTTACATAGCAGTGTGCTGCTTCCTTTGGGAATGTGAAATATTTGAGCTGTAAACATAATACTGTAGACCCCAGGAAAAGCAGATACATACGTTGGGCATTGGTTGCCTTTTCCAGCTAGTATCTTTCTTTACTCCTCTGTGTTATGTGAAAAAAACAGCCTGTGATTATTGATACATGTCTGTGTCTTTCTGAAGCTCTTAGTATCTATAGCAAGACAGAACAAGGCAAGGCCAAGGACCATCTCTAAGTCACCCTTAGACTGCTGCATGGTGGGTAACTTCATTTTCTGATGCACTGGAGGACTCCTGGTGACTAGAATTCCACTGTCAGGGAAACACATTTCCAGTTTTATGCAATCTTCTTGCAAAACTTAATAAGTAAAATATGTAACTAAAATAAAATCCATTAGTACTAAGCAATTTATTGCTAACTAGACTGAAACATATGAAACATTTCTTAAAAGCTTTTCCACCTAATGACTTCAAAAGGAAATGTTCAGTTAGCATTGTGATCTCAAAGTAATAGGATAGTATTAACCTCTAAACAAATTGCTGCATTGAAATTCCAGTTGAATGGTTCCAATCAGAATATCGAATCATTCCCAGACTGTAGCTGGTGTTGAGACTATGTCTTCAATGCTAATGAAGGCTGTCTTTCTAAATGACTTGTGGTGAAGGTGAATATTTGCCTCTGCAGAACTTTGCAGGAAACATTCCTGTATGATTCACGTCAGTGACTTCAAAATAAAAAAAGCTGATAATTGTGACCAGAAGCCAGCTTGATTCACACAGCTGCATAAATGTATATTAATGAATGCACAATGCAAAACTTGAAACTTATGAGACTTCAAACTATTTATTCCCTTGAGAGATAATAAGTTGTGTATTGACTACATTCTGGGACAGAGAGCAGACTGCCAGCAAATCATTGAGATCTGAGAGTATTGTTCCAGAAGCACAGAACCTCTCCTGAAAATGGCAGGAGAATTTTTATCCTGGATCAGATTAGTGACCTGTTAATGTCTGTAATCTCTCTAAGAAGCTAAATAATTCTGCAAGAGGCTGAGTACCCACTCTATAAGTGAAAATCATCGATAAGTGATATATTGACAATATAGGAACATATTTCCACTTGTGAGAGAAGACTTTAGTCCTGGAGGTTGCATGTCCATGTTTTTTAATGCTTTTTTTCTCTTAATTCGAATTTGTTTTTAATTTTTAGTGTTGTACTTCTGGTTCTAGGATAATAACAATTGTAGTTCAGCAGTTTCATTTTTACTGATAACTAACTTCACAAATAAGTGATGCTTCACATTAATATCTTTTTCAAATTTTTAAACTCAGAAAAATGTCCATGACTTCTCTAAGTATATCTTGCAACAGATTGTTTTGGATGATGGAAAATAATACAGATTTAATCAAAAGGAAAGCTCCATCCCAGTTTTAAAAGAATGAAGTTGGATAATAATCAGTTTGCATTAGGATAGGAAAAATTTTTTTAAAGCAATAATATTTTTCCCCTGAATTCTCAATCAGACTATTAGGAAAGTGACTAGAAAGCACTTCGTGGCTGATGTCAGTTTACATCTTTTGAAAGTTATTTTGAAATGAATGCAAATGTAGAAGTTTAAATCACTTGAGTACCTCTTTTTCTGGCCCATGTACAGAGTACTCCATTAAACATTTGGCTATGTATATGATACCTAATTATGAAAGGAATAAACTCAAAAAACTTGAGTGAAACGCTTTAATTTTCTATAACAGGCTTTAGATCAGGCCTTACCTCATCAGAATAAAATTTTACTTTTTCTTTTAAAAGCACATAATGTGCTTCTATGAATTTTGTATATTTTCTCTTTAACTTTAAAAAAATGTGAACAAAAACCCCCAAATTAATTTCTTCAACAAAAATCATATGCTATAGTTGGACCAACAATTGTCTTCCAAAGCCAGGTAATGTTGTAGTACGTAAATCTTGAAGTCCTTTGAAATAGTACATATTTCCTATCACCTCAGTAACTGCTACTTTCTATTAGGGACTTTGCCATAACATCAGTGACTTCCTGTCCTCTATTGAGTTTCTAATGCCATGAGAAAGGTACTAATGAGATAAAAGTCATAGAGTATTAGTGACTTTCTATCATGTTGGTGAAGTGATTTTTTATTATATTAACAAAACCAGGACTCTGATTGTCATAGCAACTAGCCAAATGACAAAGGCTGTTATGGAAATCAATTGAGAACTCTATACAGATAGTCAATTCAGTATGACTTCTCTGTACCTTTACCTACAGTTTTTTGTTTATTTGATTTGTTGCTTTTTTTCTGAAACATTTATTCTTATCTTGCATTGAGGAAGTCAATGCCATTTAGAATAATATCTGTACATCAATTATTATTATCTTTTAGTCAATAAAATGCATAACTTCAATGAATGTTAATCACAGGCTAGTTTGTTAATAAAGAAGTAACTGCCGGCTTAAAAAACTCCAGCAAAATAGAAAGTTGTGTGATAGACTCAGCTGTCAAATATTATCAACTATCTTTCTGAACATTTGCTCTGTTTCAGCTCTTGCATGGATGGAAATCTCTTGTTTGTGGCAAGCGTAACTGCCTGACACGTATTTTTATTTTGGTTGCAAACAGCACATTTGTTGTGAGAAATAAGGAAAAAGTTGCAAAAAAAAAAAAAAAGGCATCAAAATGTAACAAATATTGAAAGAAATACGCAAAGCACAAAATGTCACTTGTTCTTTGTAGCACAATTAATCAGGATCTACTAAGTTCTGTAATTAATGTGTAACATTATGTGATCATATAGGGAACACATAAATAAAAAAAATGCAGCTATTTAACAGAGGAAAATTTTGCTCAAGATTTTTCTTGTTCTGGCACATCATCATAGCGTGCAGTAAATGTTTTGAATTACCCACTATTATGGTCTTCTGTATACTGAACTTTATTTTGAAATGGAGGAGAACTTGTGATGTCGGTATGTTCAGTGGTGGTTTTCATATCTCATTGCATTCTATTTTTATTACACAATCTTGTTTTCATTTACCTGAATGAAGTTAGTATTGACTGAGTGTATGTGTGTACATAGACCTCTGTATGTGCAAACATATGGGTAATACATGCTGTACTAATATGCATTCTTCCAAACTTTGGCTTCTTACTAATCTTGTTTTGGCTGAGAATCTCTTTCTATCAGCAACCAGCTGGAAACCTTCTGTTCCAAATTCCAGATTATACTCACTCAAAACAGCTTGGAAATATAACCAAAAAAACCACACCTCCTGAGTTGTCAGAAATACGTTTCCCGTTAGAATAATAAGAACATAGTAAAATTTTTGAGAATAAAGAGTAAAATTGTCTTAGTTTTCTCATACATTCTAATACACAGCATTATTTTAAAAAATCTGAAGTTTTATATGTTATAAAAGAAATATGCTCCAGCTCATTGGACAGTACTTATGAGTTGGATTGTAAGAACGGAAAGGAAAACCCCTACCATAACAAGCTCAGATATCTCTATAACTTCATTTCTGCATGGTTTTCCTCAGTCAGATCCACTGTTTTCTTGAATGCTTTCTGTTCCACTGCAAGGATCAACAAGAGTACCACTTTAAGAACTTCTTTGATTGTCAGTTCCTCATTCTTTCTTATGTTGAAGTTTTCTACCAGGTGGTGCTTTTCCAATTTACTACCACTTTTTCTCTCTCATTATCACATGTGCATATTCCTCACTCCTCCTGTTGGCAGAACTCCTTTATTAACCTCTGCCCCTTCTTGTGATTTCTGTACTTGAAACCTTCTGTCAAACTCTCACAAGTTCGTTAGCCTAACAGCCTGCTTTAGATTGCTTTGCTTTCTCCAGCAATACTGTCATATTACATCTCTTTGGAGTGAGCTGTGACTAGTTTCTTTAAGACGTGCACTTGGACAGTCATAAATTATACACAATGTGATTCAGGAGAGAACCACGAGAAGCTACAAACTCATGTCTGTAATGTATGATGTTAAATTCTGCAGTATAATTGTTCAGTGTTTTCACAGAACATGAACAAATCTCATCTTATACACAACACGCATTGTTTGAAAAGTCATATTTACTACAGTGCAAAGCAAGTATGCCAGTGTTATTGTCTGATGTTATAAATACCTATCTTGAATCTGAAATTGCTGATCTCTACTGAAATAACTAGGTATTACTCTTTTTCTTTAAACCAGTAAGAGTGTACAAGTTGTACTGTCATTATGTATATCTTCTTTTTTTCTCAGAAGTCTCTTTTAGAAGTAATTGTATGGGCCCAGCATGGCATGAGTTAATGGCCCAAAGAAGGTGATTGCCCCCAGCCCAGTGGCAAGGCCAGAAGTGCTGGAGAGCATGTTTGGACTTGTCTAGGGAGGAAGGACATGCCTGAGCCTGTTACCTGTCCCCCAGACATGACCAGGTGAGGGGCAGGGACAGAGAGCAATCTCCACTGCTGTGGTTTTTCCTGTCCATTCTCTGTCGTGTGCTGGTTGGTTTTTCCTTTGAATCCAATGTTTTAAAGGCATGCATCTTATTTAGTAAAAGATACCATATACACCCTTACCTCCTGAGTGTTTTAGGATTGCTTTGGTGCTGTGCTGGCATAAAGAGCTCACTTTCTTTTAAAGTGGGCTGTGACAGTGATGCCATGTAGGTATGATAGTTCTGTTGTAATTAAAGGTATTCAGTAATACAGGATAGAAGCAGAAACTGACACTTGAAATACCTTTGCAACCCTCACCTCCTAAAACTTCAGCTTGTGAATTAATAATTTGAAAACTACTCTTAAAGCAATGCAGATCTTTATTTTAACATTGATTTTTAGATATACTGAGAAGGTAAAGACACTTGGGAAGTTGAATATTGAAACTTTACATTAATATGCAATGATGTAATGGCTGGCAGTCGTAGTTCAATACAATGGGAAGTAATAGATACTGTAACAGAAAGCAAAAAAGCATAAACCATGGACACTAATATACAACAACACTAAAGCTATTTTTAAGCAACAAAAGTGAGTTATTAAGGGGTTCAGAAACTTTCATATTCTCTAGCCTAGGAACTTGAAGATGGATATTACTTATACCTTCAGTGTGTTTTTTACTTTCTGGTAGAAAAATCTTGCTCTGTTTTCATAGCTCTCTCTAGTGCAAGAGAAATATTTAGACGGGACCTGTGGGAGCAAATTAATGCAATCCTTTATGTGTGTAAAGTCTAGTTCATTTTCTCAGTGCACTTCAGTAATGATGATGCCATGAATTTGTAAGCAAGTCCATGATATGCACTCTATAAGGAAACTAATCAAAAGATAAGTACAATCATGCAACAATTTACTTCTTCATAGAATTGCAGAATTTCTGGTGTTGAAAGGAACCTTAAAGATCATCTAGATCCAAACCCCCTTCCATGGGCAGAAACACCTTCCACTAGATCAGGCTGCTCAAAGCCTCATACAACCTGGCCTTGAACACCTGCATGGATGGGGCAGCCACCACTTCTCTGGACAAGCTGGTCCAGGGCCTCACCACCCTCACAGGAAAAAAAATCTTGCTGGTATCTAATCTAAATCTGCCCTCTTTTAGCTTAAAAACATTACCCATCATCTTACCACTACAATTCTTCATAGACAACCCCTCCCCAGCTTTCCTGCAGGCCCTATCTATGGATGAGAAGGCAGCTACAAGGTGTTCCTGGAGCCTTTTCTTCTTTAGATTAAACAAGCCCAAGTCTCTCAGCCTGTTCTCATATGGAAGGTGATCCAGTCCGCTGATCATCTTTGTGGCCCTCCTATGGTCTTGCCCTAACAAATTCGTGTCCTTCCTGTGCTAAGGACTTCAGAACTGAACTCAGTACTGCAGATGAAGTCTCACAAGAGCGGAGCAGAGGGGGAGAATCACCTCCCTCTACCTTCTAGTCACACTGCTTTTGATGTGCCTGGGATACAGCTGGCTTTCTGGGCTGCAATCACACATTGCTGGCTCATGTTGAGCTTCTCGTCTACCACTCCCTCTCAATCCATACTCCACTCAGCCTGTATTTGTTCTTGGGATTGTCCTAATCCATGTGCAGGACCTAGCACTTTGCCTTGTTGATAGTAAGATTTGCACAGGCCGACCTCTCAACCCTGTCAATATCCCTCTGAATGGCATCTCTTCCCTCTAGCATGTTGATCACAATGCGGATCTTGGTGAGGTTGGCAAACGTATTGAGGGTACCCTCAAACTCACTGTCCATGTCTTTGATGAAGATGTTAAACAACACTGGTTCCAACAGCAACCCCTGTGGAAAGCCACTTGTTACCAGTCTCTATTTAGATATTGAACCATAGACCACAAATCCTTTATAGCCAATTCCTTATCCACCAAGTGGTTCAAATCCACTTATCTCCAATTTAGAGACCAGAAACTTGTGTGGGACAATATCAAATGATTTGCACAAGTCCAGGTAGAAGTTGTTAATTACTTTTTCCTCATCAACCAGATTTACTTCCATTTTAGGCCACCAAATTCATCAGGCAAAATTTGCTCTTAATGAAGGCATGTTGGCTATCACCAGTTGCCTCCTTATATTTCATGTGACTCAGCAGAGTTTCCAACAGAATCTGCTCCATGATCTTGCTGGTCACAGACTGGAGACTGACTAGACCACTGTTCCCTGGGTCTGAGTTTTCTTTTCTCTTTTTAAAAAATGGGAATTACTTTTCCCCTTTTCCAGTCAGTGGGAACTTCATTGGACTGCCATGACTTCTCAAGTATGATGGATTAGCTATTTCATCTACAAGTTTGCTCAAGACTCACAGATGCATCTCATCAGGTATGGGCTCGTTGCACCTTCAGGGTCATTAGATGGTCTTGCACTTGATAGTCTTCTACAGTGGGCAGGTCTTCATTCTCTCAGTCCCTGCTTTTGCCTTCTGCACTTTGGGTGGTATGGCTTGAGCTCTTGCTAGTGAAGGCTGAAGCAAAAAAGTCATTGAGTACCTCATTCTTGTCCATATCCTGGGTCATCAACCCACTTGTTTCCTTCTGGAGAGGGCCTACATTTTCCCTAGTTTTACCTTTACCAGTAACATACCTATAGATTGAATTCCGTTGGGGCTTCTGCTTTCCTAATCCCTGGTTGCTTAGACAAGTTCTCAGCATTCCTCCTAGGCTACCTGCCCTTGCTTCCACCCTGTACAGTTTCTTTTTTTGCATTAAAGTTTGTCCAGGAATTCCTTATTCATCCATGCAGGCCTTCTGGTGATTTTACCTGACTTCCTGTTTGTTGGGATGCATTGGTCCTGAGTTTGGAGGAGGTGATCTTTGAATATTAACCAGCTTTCTTGGACCATTCTTCCTTCCAGGGCTTTATCCTATGGTACCTGAAAAACACCCCTGAAAAGGCTGGTGTCTGCTCTCCAGAAGTTCAAGGTAGTGAGTTTGCTGCACACTCTCCTTGTTGCCCTAAGGATATTATGTACTCTTATAGTCCTTATACAGTAGGGCTTGTGAAAGTGCGGCCATACCTACCTGTCTATAGAGGGTCTCATCCACTCACTCCCCCTGGTCCAGTGGTCTGTAGCACACTTCCACTATAATATTACCTGTCCATACCATAGGCTCCTGTCCACCTGTCCTTACCCACAGGCTCTCATTTGATTCCTTACACATCCCCAGGTGGAGCTCCATGCACTCCAGCTAGTCACTGAAGTAGAGGGTGACACTCCCTCTTCATCTTCCCTCCCTGTATTTCCTAAAGAACCTATATTCCTCCATTACAACACTCTGATCATAGGATCCATCCCATCATGTCTCTGTGATGCCAATGAGAACACAGCCCTCAGGGCATGTACAGGTCTTTAACTCCTCTTGTTTATTCGCCATGCTACACACAGTGTATTTGCGCAGAGGCACTTGACCTGCAACATTCGGTTTCTACTTCTGATAGAATGGAAAAGGCAGTAGAAACGTCTCTGAACAAAAACAATGTGGTGAACAAATAACATAATCAATCCTCTTCTGAATTTGGAGCAGCTGTCCAACAAAAAATCATAATTTGATCTGGTTTTGAGTTCTTTTTTAATGTCTCCATGTCTTACATCTTACTTCTTACAGTTTTTGTAAAAATAGGTGATAAAACCTGCCGTAATAGTGAAGACAGAACTCTTAAAGAAAAGAGCACTATAATTTATATATCAGCCTGGAGACAAATGTATAGCTATCTTGTAGGAAAAGACCCAAGAAAGGTATAACACTTTGGTACCAGGTGAAGTGCTTTACAAACATGACATTTTCAGCACAAGTACAGCCATTAAACCTTTCTCGCTGCTAATATCTGCTGGTCACAGTACATAAATTCACTGATATTGCCAGACAGTTCCTACATTCATTGTGTAATTTTTCAGTGGCTCCCTCAATCTGAGTTGTCAGTACTGGTACTCTCCAACTTTACATACAAATCCAAATGTTTCATTTTGCTTAAGTTTGAGAGTAGGATAGGACATGTATGTATGGGATCTGATATTTCAAAACTGATAACATACTCATACTTCCTTGAACTGTTAGTTGTCACCAATTCCATACCTTTGTTGTGAAAAAAAATAATCACTAAATGAAATTACTGAAATACGTAGCAAAAATGTTATGACTTGCTGAATGTTCGCATAAATTTCTGGACGTGATTTTTTCCTGGTGTAAAGTCAAGGGTTTGATTAGTTCAGAGGTAGACTATCAGGTTTAATTTGTTCCCATGCATTAGTCTCTCCTGTGACTTACCCTCTATTTGCAGCTGCCATCTAAATTAAAAGGGTAATGAGTCATTTTTTGACTGTGGGATTGGCTGTATCTGTGGAGCAGAGTTTTAGCATGGGCAGTGTGAAAGGTCACTTGCCCCGGAGTTCTTAGGAGATAAAAAATGAGATGCAACAACAGCATGTTGCACCTCCGTGAAGCAGCACTATGCACTCCTTGGCCAGGCTGGTCTAAAGACACACAACAACTCTGCTGCCTCTGACCTCCCTTGCTTCCAAAGTAGAATTGCTACAGGCAGTAGATAAGCTTACTACTCAGGGAAAGGGAAGAGTACTCTTACAGACAGTGCATCAAGAAAATTACATATATATTTCACATCCCAAACTCTGTAGAAAAACTGAGTCTTTCAGGAACCTGAAGGGAGAAATACAATACTCTTTCAAGTTCCAATTCTGAAAATAAAGAAGAGAGGGAGCACAGGGAAAGGAATTTTAAAAGACGAATCCAGATAAAAAATAATTTATAATAATATTTATTACATGTATTATAGCTTCCATTGTCTACTGCAGTTTTAGATATATAAGACAGATTAGTAATATTTGCAATAACTACTTTCATACATCTCTTTCACCTTAAAACATTCCATTTTGCTACTGAAAGCAATACTTAGGGATAGAAATATGAATCTGTTTGCAAGAAATACAGTACTTGGAAATTCAATGACAGGTCAACAGTCTATGTGGGCTCTGTGTAAGTTAGAAGTATAGAGGTCCTACAAATTTGGCTTACAGACTATACAAGCAAAATTGTCACGCTATCTCCTATAGTGATTGCATAAAAAGTATCTGTTGCTTGCATAAAAAGTACCACTATCCCAAGCAACATAAAATGAAAACACTGATTAAAACGGTAGACATCATTAATTTTAAATCATCATTTATGCTGTAATTACTTTTTCCTAGTAAGATGAAATTTATGATTTAATTTGGGAAAAGTGTTAGAGATTTCAATCTACTAATATCACACAGAATCACAGAATCACAGAATCACAAGGTTGGAAAGGACCCATTGGATCATCGAGTCCAACCATTCCTAACACTCCCTAAACCATGTCCCTAAGCACTTCATCCACCTGTTCCTTAAACACCTCCAGGGAAGGCGACTCGACCACCTCCCTGGGCAGCCTGTTCCAGTGCCCAATGACTCTTACTGTGAAGAATTTTTTTCTGATATCCAACCTGAACCTCCCCTGACGGAGCTTCAGGCCATTCCCTCTTGTCCTGTCCCCTGTCACTTGGGAGAAGAGGCCAGCTCCCTCCTCTCCACAACCTCCTTTCAGGTAGTTGTAGAGAGTAATAAGGTCTCCCCTCAGCCTCCTCTTCTCCAGGCTAAACAACCCCAGCTCTCTCAGCCGCTCCTCATAAGACTTGTTCTCCAGCCCCCTCACCAGCTTTGTTGCTCTTCTCTGGACACGCTCCAGAGCCTCAACATCCTTCTTGTGGTGAGGGGTCCAGAACTGAACACAGTATTCAAGGTGCGGTCTCACCAGTGCTGAGTACAGAGGGAGAATAACCTCCCTGGACCTGCTGGTGACCCCATTTCTGATACAAGCCAAGATGCCGTTGGCCTTCTTGGCCACCTGGGCACACTGCTGGCTCATGTTCAGTCGGCTGTCAACCAGCACCCCCAGGTCCTTCTCTTCCGTGCAGCTCTCCAGCCATTCTTCCCCCAGTCTGTAGCGCTGCATAGGGTTGTTGTGCCCCAAGTGCAGGACCCGGCATTTGGCCTTGTTAAACCTCATCCCATTGGTCTCGGCTCAGTGGTCCAGCCTGTTCAGATCCCTTTGCAGAGCCTCCCTACCCTCCAGCAGATCGACACTTCCTCCCAGCTTAGTGTCATCTGCAAACTTGCTAAGGGTGCACTCGATGCCTTCATCCAGGTCATTGATAAAGACATTGAACAGAGCTGGACCCAGTACTGAGCCCTGAGGAACTCCACTTGTGACTGGCCTCCAGCTGGAGTTAACTCCATTGACCACCACTCTCTGGGCCCGGCCATCCAACCAGTTTTTCACCCAGGAGAGTGTGCGCCTGTCCAGGCCAGAGGCTGACAGTTTCTGAAGCAGAATGCTGTGAGAAACTGTGTCAAAGGCTTTACTGAAGTCCAAGAAGACTACATCCACAGCCTTTCCCCCATCCAGTAGTCGAGTGATTTTGTCATAGAAGGTGATCAGGTTAGTTTGGCAAGATCTGCCTTTTGTAAACCCATGTTGACTGGGCCTGATCACCCGGTTCTCTTGCATGTGCTTCATGATAGCACTCAAGATTACCTGTTCCATGACTTTCCCTGTCACTGAGGTGAGACTGACAGGCCTGTAGTTCCCCAGATCCTCTCTGCAACCCTTCTTGTATATGGGCACAACATCAGCCAGCCTCCAGTCTAGTGGAACTTCCCCAGTCAGCCAGGACCTCTGGAAGATGATGGATAGGGGTTTGGAAAGGACATCTGCCAGTTCCTTCAATACTCTTGGGTGGATCCCATCTGGCCCCATAGACTTGTGGGTGTCTAGCTGGGCAAGCAAGTCTCTAACCGCCTCCTCTTGGATCACGGGAGCCTCAATCTGCCCCTCTAACTCTTGGATTTGTAAACAGAAGGAACAGCTTTCTTTGCTATTAAAGACTGAGGTGAAGAAGGCATTAAGTACCTCAGCCTTGTCGTTATCCCCTGTCACTGTTATTCCTTCTGCATCCGGTAGGGACTGGATATTCTCCCTCGTCCTCCTTTTCCTGTTAATGTACTTGTAGAAAGACTTTTTGTTGTCTTTCACAGACTTAGCGAGTTTTAATTCTAGTTGGGCCTTGGCCCTCCTGATTTTTTCCCTGCACGATCTCACTTCGTCCCTGTAGTCCACCCAAGATGCCTGTCCTTTCCTCCAGAGCACATAGAGCTTCTTCTTCTTATTGACGCATCTTGAGATCTCCCTGCTCCACCAAGCTGGCTTTTCCCCCCGCCGGCTCCTTTTCCGGAACACAGGGATGGCCTGCTCTTGAGCTGCTAGGATTTCATTTTTCAAGAGCGCCCAACCCTCATGGGCTCCCTTGCCCTGAAGGACTGTTTCCCATGGGACTTTGCTAATCAACCTTCTGAACAGGCCAAAGTCTGCCCTCTGGAAGTTTAATGTGACTGTTTTGCTAACCCCCTTCTTAATCCCACCTAGAACTGAAAACCCTATCATCTCATGATCACTTAATCCCAGGCGTCCTCCAGCCATCAAATCCCCAACAAGACCTTCTCTATTCACAAACAGCAGGTCTAGGAAGGCACCCTCCCTTGTTGGTTCGCTATTCCTTGCACCAGTTGTGCAAGGAAGTTGTCTTCGATGCACTCCAGGAACCTCCTAGACTGTTTCCTTTCTGCTGTATTGTACTCCCAGCAGACATCCGGAAAGTTAAAGTCTCCCACAAGGACAAGAGGCAGAGATTTAGAGACTGTCCCCAGCTGTTTATAGAAGAGTTCATCAGCAGCTTCTTCTTGGCTGGGTGGTCTGTAACAGACTCCTATCACAAAGTCCCCATTCTTGTGGGCTCCTCTGATTTTAACCCATAGGCACTCGATCCCGTCCTCACCGTAATCCAGTTCAAGAGTATCAAAGCACTCTTTGACATAGAGGGCTACCCCGCCTCCTTTCCTACCCTTCCTGTCCCTCCTGAAGAGTTTATATCCCAACATAGCTGTAGTCCAGTTATGTGAGTCATCCCACCATGTTTCTGTGATGGCAATGACATCATAGTCACCTTGCCCTACAACAGCTTCCAGCTCATCCTTCTTATTGCCCATGCTGCTTGCATTGGTGTAAATGCACTTCAGCTGGGCTGATGAACCTTCAGCCCTCGTAAAGGGAAGAGAGTTTATTCTCGATTGACTGGTCCTTGGAATAACTAATTCCACAGACCCAGTTTCATCCTTACTGTCCCCACTTGTACTCGCCCTCACTTGCCCTGTTGTGGTGTACTGGTGGTCCTCTCCAGCACACCATTTCTCAGCCGCCGGTTTCCCACTTCCAGGCTCATTCCCAACTAGCCTGGTCTCCTCCCCTTCCCCCTTCACATCTAGTTTAAAGCTCTATTTAAGAGCCTAACTAGATTTTTAGAGATAACTTTAGTCCCCCTTGGAGACAAGTATGACCCATCCCTAGTAAGAAAACCTGGGGGTGGGTGGGTCACCCCATGTTCAAAGAAGCCAAAGCCTCTCTCCTCACACCAGGCTCGGAGCCAGGCATTAATCATCTGTACGTTCCTGACCTCCTGTTCCATATTCCTTAGTATTGGGATGGAGCTAAACACCACTTGCGCTCCAGAGCCCTCAATCATCTTCCCTAAAGCCCTGAAGTCTCTTTTTTTTTTTTTCCTTCAAGTTTTTTTGAACTTAAGGAGTTTCAAGCTATACTCGATACAACTGTTTAGATACAGACGGATATCTTGCTTTCTTGGTGAGATGGGCTATTCCTGCACTCGCTTGTCATTTTCTACATGGATTTTGCCCTGCCAGGTCTTCTAATGAGGAAAATGCTACATTAATGGACTTATCCCATTCTCAAATGATCTTAGTCTTTGCACACGGTAACTAATCTGACAAGCATCACTGATGTTTCTGGTTAACTAGATAATTTAAAATTTCAAGAACCAAAATTGTAGGCTGAAATATGTATATATATAATGTACTCTCAGAGGGTGGAGGGGAGGTGGGCGTGTCTTGAAAGAGTATTAGTCTCTTGCTACTGTATGAACCTTAGTTTCTCATATTACCTGAACTAATACTCAGTAATTTGATGGATGATAGAAAAGAATAACAGATGCCAATATTTTTAACTTTTCATTACCATGGCCATGCACAAGATCCAATCCAGACTAAATAGTACCTTGTATTTTCTAGCCACATTCCTATTCTCCTCAGGTAATCCTACTGATTTTGTTACACAAGTTAGCTAGTGCACAGAAATAATTTTTGTAGATGTGTCCATCACAGTACACTCGTCCTTTTAATGACATTTTAAAAAATGTGTTGTTTGTGTCAGTGAGCATAGCATAAATCCTAAGTAGTTGCTTCTGTATTTCAAACTACCCTCAGACTTCTAAAATAAGACAATAGATTGGATATTTATTACAGAATTTAAATATGTCTACAGTAGTTAGCACTACTAAATAATTTTTACTGATATGGTAGGGTTAATTTTTTTATTTCATTGAAAAGTCGTATTAAGATATATATTTACAGGAGAAAGGAAATAGGAGGATTTGTGGCTAAGGTATCACAGACTTACCTGCAGTCAGTGCCCAAGCTGAACTCCATTTCCTATAAAGCACCATGTCTGGTTGATCATGAATGGGAGTACATGGTTTGTGCATATGGAATATACAACTTGTTTGGGAATCCGATCCAACAAGACATAATGGAAGAAATTATTCCTGACAATATCCATGGCACCCTTTTTAAGTCGATGTTGTCAGATGGCAATAGATACATGTCTTTTTTAAACTGATTTTGCCAAAAGATTTCTTTTTGTCTCCTCAGAATTGTTTTCTGAGGAGAAAAATAAATTTTTCAGAAGTCCAACACTATGTATGCTTCATTGATGGCAGCTAAACATAAAACAGTTTCTTCCAGTAATACACTATCCATATTGAAGAGTCTTCATTATAACAGTGAATTCACAATGCAAAAGGAACAAAATAACCATCCTCAGATCTATGTCCTGTCTGCTGAAACAGTGCAAGAATTAAACAGGACAAGTATATAAGTGTAGTAAGCAGACAATTTCTGAATATATTCAGGGAGTTGAGTTACACATTTGCTCAGAAAGTATGATTTCCAAGGGCCAGGTTCATGGCATAAGCTGTATGGGCTTTTTATAAAACAGCTGTTATTTAATACAATGAAGTTAATATTAAATTTAGAGGGAAAATTTATTACTAAGTTATTGATAAATTATTATTATTTTATTAATATAAATATTCTTGCTTGTTGGAACTGTTGCTTTTCAAGAGAGTTGAAGATCATCTTTTATTTTTTCATCTTGATATTCCTTAAGAAATTTTGGAATTCAATCCTGCCATTAATATTAAAAACTTTGGTTCAGGGTGAATATCTGAAGTAAAGGTTTTTGTTCAGTATGGATGTGTACTAACTACAGTCTACAAAGAAGGAAATTAGAAGATACCCTCTTTAAACAGCATTATACCTAAACAATCTGATTTTATTGCACTAAAGCATGGCCAATTGTCAGTAGTATTTACTCAGCGCTCTGTCAGTGATAAATAGTTCTGCTAGGAATTCAAGTTTAATTGGGCTTTAATTTTCATCAAAACAGTTACATCACCTTGCTGCCAAATCAATAACTGTCAATTGCTGATGTCACTTTCCTTGAAAAAGTCTCAAACTAATATTCCATGTGTAATAGACAACATGTTAAGTAAACAGTGTTAAACACTTCACAGATTCATTATGTTAATATATTGCTCTTTCTGCCTTATCAGTCAGAATGAAGTGAACTGAGAAGATTTTCATATATTAGCTGTAAATTACACTTAGCTCAGCTAATAAAAATTTATTGTCACAGAACTGTTTTCCACTTCACATGCATTTGGAAGATTGAAATGTAAATTATTGTAAGCTACCTCTGTCTCGTTATAGATGTCTGAGCAAATGAAATTTACATGATTGAAAAAAAATATCCTCCGGGGATACAAAGAGCTATCACTTTTCACACCATAATAATGAAATTTCAGAAGTAGAAAAAGATAGAGAAAAGCAGCCTTTAATCTTCTTTGCGGGCAGTCCAATTCCACTTTATTTATGAAGGTTTCCCAGAAATTAATATTCGTCTTATTTGTTTCCATGTTGGTTATGGAAGCTAATCAATAAGCTGCACTCCTTTAAAGTCACGATAACAACATTGGAAAGATAGTTAAAAAGAAGATCATACTACTATTCATCCTGAATAAAAAATAATAGTTAATGAGTTAAATCAAATTTGGATCTGTTCTTCCTCCATTTTAATCTAGGAATGGTGCAGGTGAAATCTGTATCAATGTGAATCCTGTGTTAGAAAAAGAGTGAGGATTGTTTTGCAGAATGCATTTCAGAAATACTGTCACACACATCAGTGTATGTATAGTAACTGTGTAGTAATTATGACAGTGAACTTTAGTAAAGTCAGTTGGCAAATGCAAGTCTTTAAGGCTATCACAAAGTATAGAAAATACACTTTGTAAACCGTGAAGAAATAATCCACTGTAATAAAAAAAAATCTTATTTATAAAAATCTTACGTTATTCATGCATGCAGGCTGTCTTCCTCCTGTTTCTGTTCACAGTCTGTTCACAGTCTTCATAGACATTAAATGCTTCCAAAGCAGACTGATAACAGGTTTGACGCACAATTAATTCATTTAATATCCCTTTAGTTGGTATGAGGTCAAAAATGACATCTATCAGACCTCATAATTTCACATTGGGGAGCTCTTACACACAGGCCTGTAGGGTGGGGTGAATATTTGTTTTGTGTGAGTTAGAAGGTTATTAAAGCCTGAAGCTTGTTCACTGTAGGAACTTTTTCAAACTGTTTGATCTTAAACATGAATAGCATTGCATGGGAGTATAAGAAAAAAATCCCCTTCACCTCCACCCTGAATCCTGTGACTATAATCGCAGAAATCAATTGTGTAGTATGAATAGAACATAAATTGGGTATCTTTGGTAGACTTCAGAAAAAAACACTCAACAATTCACTCTAGAAAAAGTTTAACTGAAAAGCTACTCTAAGCTCTTGCACAGAGCAACCAGAGGCAACGTTACGATATGCAATGGGAAAAAAATCCCCTTGCTTCTTTTAGGGCAGTTTGAAATTTTAACTCCTGAGAGCTTCCTTCAGATATGGTTAATGAGTTGCATCTTTCTTTCAGAGGCTGATGAATATGGACGTTGAAGGCATAACATATTATTATTTCCATGGATAATTTTCTGAAAGTAGGAATTTTACTCTTGTGGCGTTACATAAGCATTCAGAATTTTCAGCCTTCTAAGTGAACTAAGTTCTTCTTTGTTTCACATTTTAAAGAGAGGTTATTAGATTTATTACATAAACATCCCTTTGTTATTTTTTCTAGAGATTTCAGTGCTTGCTCTTAAAGCATTTACTTCATTTCATTTTCACAAAATTTTCCTCTTCGAGATGGGTCCTGTACAGTTTGCTTTAGCAAAGTCTTATGGGCAGTGGGTCCAATCTTGCAAACTTTGTTGAAGAAATGTTGGTGACCACTGGAAGTTTACAGAAACTTAAGGACTGAGCCCATGTAACGAAATAGATCTCATACTTCAAAAAGCACTTGTTTTTCTTATTCTAAAACCAGAATTATATGTTCCTCAGAATCAAAATGGTCTGTGAATAATATATAATTTCTTCCCCCAGATCTTTTTTGTTTGGTCTAAGGTAAAAATTTCTTGTTTCCTATTAATAATAATTAAATGTAAGACTTCTGTACATGTACCTAGAAGGTCATTACTGCTCTATAACAAAATTTTTGCCTAAAAAATTTTAACCATCTGTCCACAGGACACAACTTTCTTAAAAGGAGATACTATTAAAAAGAATGCATTAAAGGTTCTATACGTGTATAATTGGACTGGGTTTGGGACTGAATTACTAGCTGTTGATGTTTTATGTACTCTGGCACCGAAACTTATGCAGCTATGGGAAAAAAAGGCATCATAGTCCACAACTTAAAATCTGAATTTGCAGAACAAGCTGTATGTTTTTTTCAGTTCTAATAATCAAGCAATAATACCAATGCAATTCTTCTGCAATGTAGTATTTTGGTGCAAAAAGGTTTGATAATTAATCAACACATGTTTTACATGACACAATATGTAGTTTCTAAGCGGAT
Source organism: Cuculus canorus (assembly GCF_017976375.1). NCBI lineage: Eukaryota > Metazoa > Chordata > Aves > Cuculiformes > Cuculidae > Cuculus > Cuculus canorus. Next base: position 32,434,745 of record NC_071441.1, on the reverse strand, counting down.
AACACAGGGACAGTTTTAACATTCATTTTTATCCATTTTGACCTCTTGTTTATACCTTGTCTGGCTTCAATATTTCTCATCTTAATATTCAATATCATGAGAGAGACATTAGTAATACAAGCAGACTTCAGCTACACAATTCTTCAGTGAGTAACAGCTGTCACAGAATTTGCACTACATTGTATTTAACTACTGAAGAGCAATTCAGTATCCCTGTGGTCATTCCTCCTTGCAGGTAAGTGTCATCACCCAGAGAAGTAAATAAAGTACTTGTTTAACCAAAGAGCTCTGCAATCACATACAGAGCACCATGTCACTTGGGACATGAACACAAGGCAAGAGCGATAGCTGTGGGCTACCAAGACGTCTAGAACAGACATTTTAAAATTTAATTGGAAGAGAAAAGTCTAGAGAAGAGGACAATCTCTCTTTTTTTCTCTTTTTCTCAACCTTTTAGCCTTTTGCTCTAGAGTTAATACTTGTCTTGTGTCAGTAGTGGCCCTTTGAAACTTTCCTTTGCAGTCATATAAAAAAGAAACAAAACACCTCGTTACTCTCAATTCAAGGTTATGTATCAATTTCCCTAATAGAATCGTTTCTTACAGAGGACTATGTCACTACTAGATAATCTGTTTCAAGGAAAGCCACGGAAAGGTCCACAGAAGTGGATCTTGCCTTTGTATCTGCCAACAGAATATCAAGGCCTTAGTGGTGATAAGGGGTTTGGCTAGGAACAGCAAATAACCTCACAAATACTCTCGGCATCTTCTGATTGTGAAGTGTCCTACTGCTGCTGTGAGACAGTGTTCTTCGAACAGTCAGTACAATTGATGCAGGTTTGTTCTACCTGCATACATCCTTTGACATGTCAGGCTTACTGCTGCATATGTGTGACGTCTATGTGACACAGGATCTAGTCCTCCTGAGGATGCGATTGAGCTTGCTCCTTGGTCCTTGCCTTATTTCATGGACCTGAGCTGAAGTGTACATAAAACAACAATTGTTATATGAGGTGTTTGAAAGACTCACACCTTTTTTTTTTTTACTTTGAGTCATTTAAAATAATAAACTTAAAGAAATAGGGTTTTTTTTCTTTTTCTGTTGTAAGCCTCCTCTGAGTATATTTGATGCCTATAAAAACTTTAATTCAGTTTTTAGGTTCACTATTTTCTCAGGACTTGAACAACTATTAATGTATTTGGAAGTTCACATAGCCTGAAGTAAAAGATTGGGTTAATTTTTTTGCACTAATTGTTCGTTAAAGCTATGCTCAAAAAAATGACCTGCTTTTTAGCTCTCATAAATAAACTAATGTCTTAGACACATAGTGACACCTTACACCAAGAGGACATCTGTCAGAAGACAGCAGCAGGCAAGCACCAGATGCAAGTAGTCCGCAGCATCAGGAAAGATGGTTATACCGGGGAGCAGGGATAACAACACATACTCCCCAGGGTGAGGTTCTGCCCTCATGTTTTGATTAGCTGAGCCATACTGGGGGACAGCAATTAAAAAAAACTACATTCTTTTGTCTGTAGCTCTGTCCTGTAGCAAAGGAAGAGGTAGCATAGAATGAGAATTCCCATTTAAGAAGATAAATCCAGTTGTTTTGATGAACTCTTCTCCAGAAACAAACGAAGATACGAGATAACTTCCATTTGTTCATTATGCTAATTAAAAAAGATCATCTCTGTCCTTGTGAAAACAAAATTGATTAAAGCAAATGCAGTAAGTCAGCTTGGAGTTGTGAACTACAAACCATCCAGAAAGCTCAATGGCCGTTAATTGAAAACTGAACAGCGTTTTTAGTGGATAGTGAATTTGGCTTTAGGCTTGCCTGTGGCTTTTCCTGACTCTTATGTATTAAACACATATATGATATGGAAATTCAAGCAGCAGGAATTCACTGAACAGGCACAAAAAAAATCTCTGTTTAATTAAAGTAAGCAGAGTAGAAAACTTTGCTCTTCAAGGAAAATATTTTAAGTGGTTTCTTCTCTTTGCAGGTACTTAACTCAGTTCAACCATTATGAAAGTAATTCCACTTTGCATAGGAATGGAGAAAACGTTAAGTTTTACTCAAAGCCTCCAGAGTGTGACAAGGTTTTAGGAAACTAACATTTATTTTCTCAGAGTTTTGTCTATTCCGTGGCATTCTTGGGAACTTTTGAGATTTTTTCTTTTCTTCCATGTGAATTTTATATTATTTCCAAAGATGCAAGGGTTTTTTGTCAAGGAAAATTAAAGTATATTCCAATGAATTTCTGATTGGAAATTTCAAACATTTAAGACAAACAGTAGATATTTAACATCTTTTATTTTTGAAGATCTACAGAATGAGTTGTCTACAATTGGAAATGCTTCATAATACCTGTGAGTTTTACATTCTACACTGATACATACTTCTGAAACACTGGATTTTTTATTACATGAACTATAGTCTATCTGCACTGAAATATATGCCTACATTTCTATGTATACTAATGTTGTTAAGATAAAGAACCACTATTGTCAATTTATAACCTACAATAAAAACACAGAAAGACAGATTACACAATAAAGTGGCAGACCTATCCTTCTCAGACTGGGAATATAGGTCTATACACTGAACAACAAATTTGTGGCTGTAATTGTAGCTATATCAATATTAGCTGACTTATAGTGACTTTGGTCACTGCCAGGCAGTGTTGGATTAAGTCCATTTACATCCAGATTTAGTTTCAGGATAGAGTTTAGCACAAGAAAATAACATTAGCTTTTATATCCCCATCTGGCTGTGGAACCTGAGTAAAAGAATCACAAGGATTTTGTCAGCTTTGGCAGAAGTATTTGAGTCTGGTGACTATGTAGTTTTATTGATCTTCCTGGAGTACCTAGTAGGGAAACACTATGTTCTCCTCTTTCTTTCTGGAATGCTGTCTGTCAATTAAGTTCCTGGAGCTCTTGTATGTAAGAATTTGCCAAGCACATAATTTCAGTGTATTATATCTTCTATTCAGGATTCACAGAATATGTACATGGATATATATATATAAAAAAATTATAAAAATCGTACACTGTCTTTGATCTTCAACGAGAATTTGGCCAAATTAAGTGGAAGCAGATACCTAGTCCTGCAATGAGACCTCAATTCTCATTACTAAGTTATGGAAAAAAACCTCCCAGTATTGCTGAAGGTAAAGAAGTGTCATGCACTTCATCAAACTTTCTTATGTAAGGAAATTATGCGGAGGGCAATAAGACAGCTTTCTGGTTTTGTTTTTTTTTGGTTTGTCTGTTTTGATTATACTCTATCCTCCCCCAACCAAAAAAATATATTATAAAATACAGCACTTCACATTAAAATTTAACTTCATGTCCAGAGAGCAGTTCAGAATTTTCTTCCAGAAATTCCATATTTTAAAATGCCATGTGCTCTTCCTTTTACAAAAAATGAGAGTTAATGATTTATTCCATATTGGAAAAAGAGAATATAAACTGAAGAGGCAATATGATATATATCTTATATATTTTAAAAAACAACAGGATGTCAGGCATTAATGTATAAAGCCATACAATTCCTTCTGGAATAATCTGTGATCATCTTGTCGTAGGTCCGCAAAGGACAACTACAGAGGGAGATGCACTGCTTGGAGTCAGAAAAAAGATTTTAATTGTTTTTACTTCTAAGGTTTCTGAAACAATGGCATTCTATTTGGCTTGGTGAAAGACGTTTAGTCTTTTCTCTTTTAGTCAATAAGAAGTTTCTCGAAATTACCAATAAAATTCTCAGTAATGACCATTATTTTAGTGCATTAATTTTTCTTCAGGGCTTTTTCCTTGGACACATAGTGAATCTGGACTGAATTAAGTTTTTTGTAGAAAAAAAGTCAAACTAACCGTTCTTGAAAAATGAAGGACTAACATTGCTTTGAGTAGGACATTCTCTTTAACAAATCCCTGTAAAATTTGTGGCACTCTAGAATGTCAATATACCTAATTTTGGAAAAAGAAAAAGTGTATATTTTTAGGTTAATTGTAAACAAAAATTTTTAAACAGTGTATGGTTTCAGACAGATAATTTTAATTGTTATTTTTCTGTCTATTCTCAATTAGATGTGTGAAAAATCTTATGAACAGTGAGTTTAATATAAAAAATAATTTCTTAGGTCATTAAAGAAATACATATTAGCAAATAAAATGTGGGAAAAATAAAAAGCAGACCATTAAAAACAATTAAATGTATAATTTGAACATTTTTTTAAATAGTTTCCATTTTGGAAATATAGAGGTATTTCCTCTTGAAGTTTTAAAAAAAATGTTTAGGTTTACACTTCTTCATTACATTTCATTACAAACAAAACCAACTTAAGTTGAAGGAAATAGTGTTAAAACTTGGAATGCTATATGAGCTAAAAGAAACACATTAAGATGATTGGAAACTATTTCTTTTGAATTTAAACACTGACATTGGAAAGATTTGGTTTTAATTCATGCTGACCTCCTTTCTCCCCTGTTCTTTATAGTTGAATAAGGAAATATTAGCTACTTTAGTGTCCTAATTATGGACAAACTCATCATGCATTGCACTGCAAAACAAACAATGAAAGTAATGCGACTGACCATGAAAAAGACAAAAAGTAAAGGAAGGAATTAAAGAACTGAATGTATGATTGGAGATCTGTTTTATTAGAATTTTGAAAATATTTAAGTGGTAATTCATAAGGAACTCTCGTCCAAAGAACTACAAGAACATGGCACAATATTATCCTGAAGGAACCCATCAACATCTACAGTACAATGGAGAAAGAAGTTGACCCATTAGGTATCATTCTGTATAGCAGGAGGGGAAATACAAAGCAGAAAGTGCTGCAACTGGAGCCCTCATCAGAAAGTGTTTTGAGCATGTGGCAGGGTGATGTTGGTTGGGTAAGCCCATAAAACACCTAAAGAAAATACAAGCGTGCTGCAGACAGACCTGAGCTTGTTGTAAATGTCCGATGCAGAGTACAAGAAAATACTTACAGCAAAAGGAGGAAAATAACTGCCATGAAGGGCTGAGAATGAAGCACAGAGATAAAGCTATGGAGCCGTTCAGCAAGTTTTCGTTTGTGCAGCAATGAAAAGGAAAAGAACAGCCTGAACTCACATAAAGACTATCTGGAAAAGTAGCAAACAGCAAGCTCTGAACAAAAACAGCGATCCAGAAAAACTAAATTTTTTCCGTTACCCTTTGAAACTGTGAGAGAGCATCATTTCCTTCATGTCATGTTCATGAAATCAGTGAGAGAGAAGTACAAAAATGGCCAGATGACAAAAAATTCCCCTGGCAATGAGTATTTTTAATAAAACGTAAAGTTATAGCTTGGAGTTCCTTTGGGTCCAATTTGGAAAAATATTGAGTAACTACATGAAAAAGTCCTCCAGTATGTGGAATTTTCACTCTGCTCCCCGTTAGTGGTACAGCATCTAGCTAGGAGTCCCTGATTCCTTGTCACAGTAATTTGGCTTATTTAATTCAGAGCCATAGAGACAGATTTGTAATGAAATGTAATGAAGAAGTGTAAATGTAAATAGTTCTGTTTAAAATTTGAGAGGAAATACTTCAACATTTACAAAACAGAAACATTTTTTAAAAAGCATTCAAATTATGTATTTCAGTGTTTTCAATAGTCTCCTTTTTATGTTTCCCAAATTACTTGCTAATATGTATTTCTTTAGCTCCCTAAGAAATAACAGATTCTTTCTATTCACAGATGGAATATTCAGGATCTTTTCTGTTTTGTTCTGAGGGATTTTTTAGGGGGATGGAAGGAGGGATGAGATTTGGTTTGTGTTTGGTTTTGGCTGAAGTTTTCAAAGAAGCGTAAGGAAGGAGGAATCTGGTCTCACTGGGTTTTCCAATGGATTTATTAAAAGCCTTTACAGAGACTCTGTCAGATTATTAAGCTGAAGCTTAATAAGGTTTACCCCTCATAGATCTACGTGCACAGGCTGGGCCCGGGAACATTTTTTGTGTTATTCACTATATATTCAGATTACTCTGTATTTCACCTTCAATTTTTTTCTGAAACAAGTATATACCAAGCTCTCATAATTGTGAAATGACACATTGTGAAATGAAATGAATGTCAAATGGGTGTAATTTCAAGCAGGAGGTCTCAGGAAAATGGAGTAGAGGGGGAGAGTCACCTCCCTCAGCCTGCTGGTCACACTTCTGATATAGCCAAGTATATGGTTATTATTTGAAAAATTATATTTAAAAGAATTTGCTTTTGCCTGTTCCTAGGTACCACACTTATGGAAAGCAATATGTTTCCTTATCTTGATTCAGAAATGAATGAAATCGGCCAGTCTGTAATACCTACTTGCAATGAAGCTTGATATGAAATGCTGGTGAGTGTACACCCATATATATAGGAACAAAAGCTGTTAAAACTGAACAGACTTTCAGACTTCTTGCTAGTCTTTCATTGTTGAATTTGCTGTGGTGCATATGAGAACGTACAAAATGCCAAAAACTGTAAATTCAGTCTGATGATAGCATGAGGTATTTTCTTTGCTTACTTAATAAGATACTACTGCAATACAGCAAAATGGCCAGCTTTGTTATAGAACAGCTTAGGAGGTAACTGAGAGACTTTATCAAAAAGTGGGAACAACTCAAGTTCATTTTCACTGAAAAACTTTGAATTCACTGTCCCCACTGGACATTGGTGGTTCATACAATATCAGATTACGATCATTATGACCATGCGCTATCTTGAGTTTGTACAAAATTCATATAGGGATTAAATAGATCTTAAAGATGACTGTCAATTTTAAAAAGATTGTCTTAAAACAATGCTTGATTATTCAAACTATATTTTGTCAATGTTCTGCAAAGATATACTCCATGTATTGAGTGATATTCTTGCAAAAAGAGTATACTGTTCTAAACATCTTGATAAGAAATCAGCAGAACAGACTAATGTTTGTTAATACTAAATGAAATAGCAGAACTTGTGTTAAGTAAAAGATCAGAGAACTCACAATATGATTTAAAGAACATCCTGGACATCTGAACCAAACAACATATTAAATCAGATCTTGTCATCAGGACTGCCAATTTGACAGAGAAACATAAGACATCCACCTCCAGAACCAGGCCCCCTTCTCACCAATCGTAACTTGTATGATGCAATTGCAAATTTTGTAATAAATTGAGCACAAAGACTTGACAGCCGGGCTTGATTCATGAAAAAGCCACTGAGCACCCAGACTTGTGCAACTCTGTAACAAAACCAGCATCTCAACTTGGCATGTGAGATTGGTTATTTGCATGTTGGATAATGAATCCAACTTTTCAGACAACAATATATCTGAAGACAAAAAACCAGCCCCAAGACGTGCATTTTTCCCCATTCATCTGATTATCTGTTAAGAAAATACTGTGCATATATGCATATATGTGCTGAATGATTCTTCTCAAAATTGCAATGGAAATAATAAAACACAATAGAATACAAGAAAGTAGTTAGCTAAATAATTCAAATCTGGTTTCATCTGCCCTTATTTTAAATGACATACTCTAAAACAAGGCTTTCTGAAATATGCTTACCTCCTAAAGTCCATAGTGTTGCTTTGATGAAGCTATAGAAAAAAAAAAAAACAAACCATAATCTGTGTAATTTACATTTTCCTGAGAAATCCCATTGTGCTTTCTTGCCTGATTTCTTACACAAACCAAACAAGAGAAAGAGATGGCTGATGTAGGAGATTCTCCTTCAAAATTCCATCTCCGATCACAAAACAGATAAAGTGAACTGCAATCAGGTTGAAATTGTTAATGCTCTCAAACAATTTACTCTCTTCTTTCTGAGAGAATCACACTGCAGGAGAGATGAATTGCTGAGAATTTTGGAGTACTGTCCATTGAAAAAGCCACAAAGTAGTGGCTATTTCTGAACAATTAGCTTGATTTACTAACAAATACAAGGTCTGTAAAACTGGTGTTTGACCATTGTGAAGATGAAAATCTTTATGGTACCTCTGTTTTTTGCCTTTCTTTAATGTGATTTCTGTTAAAGAGAAGTTTCTGCCTTTCAAGAACTGATTGAAGAGTACAGAGTTTTAAATGTAAATAAGTAAATCAAGCACACAAAGAAAAAAGTAGGCAGATTTTGACATGTTCGCTTACAAATCATTTGGCTTAGAAGTAGTTTGAATGACTTTATCAGAAGTTCCAACTAGCTGTGCCTGTTATATTGCAACTGACTTAAGTAATGATGAATACCCAGAACTGTCTCAGATCAGAAAGTACTGTGTGAGGGATATAAAAACTCTCCAGAGCACACAGAAGGCTCAACTCTTCTTGATCTTGAATAGGACACCTATATGTGCTAGTATGATACGTAGCGCAGACAAACAGTAGTTCTTTATATGGTATGTGAGAACAGAATATAAGAATGCATATGAAGTAATAACAGCACTAGTCAGTTCCACTGCTTTTAATTATATTGATCTCATTACTATCATTCAATATACATTAAAGCCTTGTTACTGGTTTCACAGTTAGACCAGAAAAAAGATACATGTTATCGTTCTTTCAGATTAAATTTTGAATTTCGATTCTGGACTTAATTCCAAAACCTCCTCTGCAGCTTATACTTTGAAACCTCTTAAAATTGTTTACATTTCATTTAAAGGAAATAATTCACATAATGTGATTTATATATTTTTACAATAACATATATTTGCATAGATCACAAAACAGTCAATATAAGAGACTCCCACTGTACATTTTTATTGTATTATATTGCAAATTCATCTGTTGTTGCCCATCATTCCACTTTCATTGAAAATACTGTTAAGACAAATGCATACTTATGATATCTGCATGATTATCCGAATTTGAAAGATAATAACGCAGAAGTGAAGGTGCAGCCAATCACAGCTGCTCTGACCATGTATTTGCAGCCAAATACATTATCTGTTCCATTAAAAACAAAAGAAAAAACTAATTCACAATCTTATCTAACAATATCATGCATTGATAAATTAGCCCAAGAATGTAAGGAAATTGGGGGAAAAAATACTGGTAAGGTAGGAATGCTCTCGAAATGCAAAAATACTTCTGTTTTACCGAAGGCTAACTTGTGTAGCAGTCCTCAAGGGATTACATGTACCCCAGACATTGTCTTTAATTAGCATTTGATTAAAATGTACATTGTCTGGCTCTGTTGATGCAAATAGATGATTTAATCACTGACAGAGATGGGGAATTTACTCAAAATTGGAACTCCTTCCAGATTATTCATTTATTTCTGTGCAGTAGATAAAATAGATTAAACACTTTGCTTTACCTTTCTTTCATGTTTCCCTCATTAAAACTCTTTCTTTCTAAACAATTTGAGGCATTTCATGATAATGGGAAAAAAGAGAGAGAGGAGGGTAAGGATAGACTAATTGCGTAAACCACTAGTGTGCACAGTGATCATCTGTACCTGGTTAATCTTTGAACTATAGCTCTTATTCAGCTTATTCATTGCCACCTGGACAATTTCCTTTGGGTTCACTAGAGCAATGATTGCAGGGAATGAGAAATAATAGCTTTGCAGATCAGCTAATAGAAGGAATTCTGTGGGTAAATAGAACAGGGAAAACCAGAAAAGTTCATGGTACAAACTGGCAATCTGGGTTAGAGGTTGATGTTATTGGACAAGCAGAGGTGATAACTTGTGATAGTTGAACTGTTACAACACCATAATAACAACTTGAAAAAAATACGCAGAAGTATAAGAGCATAAGGTTTTAATTTGCTGCACTTGACAAGATAATGTAGGAAACAAAAGAAGTTATCAAATCCAGTCATTGGATTGAGCAAGGTGTAAGTTCTTGACAACTGTTAATTAAATAAGTTTGTGATTGAAAAAGAAAGGACCTGATGTTGGTTTCATTGTGCTGGTGGATAAGCTTAAATAAGTTTTGCTTGGAGTAAGTTGTAAAAGAAAATGCAGACAGTTTTGAATGTATAATTTTAGAACACACATGAACTCCATTATCATACATAAAATGTCACACACCAAAGTGGTATATTTACAACTGGTTTTATGCATTATAGTTTATGAATTTGGTATCATATGACTCACATGGTTGTTTCAGAACATATGGTTCTTTATAACAAACCAGGACTGTGCCCTCTCAAAGGCTCCAATGCAAATGATCTCTGTACTGCCAGGACCATTTTATATACAGAATAAGCACAATTTAAATGTTTGTGCAACTGAAATTTACATGTTTAAAATATTATGGAGATATAAATGTATATTTAGTTCAATTTTTTTGGTGCTTTGTAAGTTTATCTTCTTCGTGCTGTCATATATCAAGTTACGTTCTCTGAAGTCAATGAACCTAATCCTAAACTAATGGTGTAATTCTCATTTAACCAGAGGGATCTGGTTAGAGTCAAGTAAGAGCATAATGCAAATTACTGACAGCAGAATGTAGGCTTTAATTACCTCAAGAATGTAAACTTTTAGCTCATGTAACCGCCTCATCCTCCTCTTCCAGCGTAGGGGGTAGTGTTTTAGTGCACTTAGATGCAGTATGTCACCTTCTTCTAATTCAGAAGCCATTCTACTAATTCAGGATTAAAGTTTTTTAGCAATTCTTCAGATTGTTTGCTGAAAAGGAGACATTAACTCTTGGAGACTGATGTAGTTCTTGACTCCAGGCAGGAGTGCTAAGAACAAATTCAGCTAACACTGAGCTGAATTTAGAGGGAAAAAATGTAGCAGCAGAACTCGGAGGGAGATCCTTGCAATTACTGACAAACTGACCACCTCCAGACAGAGATTTTTCAGTAGAGGCACCATTTGTAGCCACTTGTTCATGTCCAGCCATTGTCCCAGTGCAGTCTTTTCTGCTGGCAGGGATAAGCAGGAGGAAGTCCAGGAAGGTATCTGCATTCTAAGAGAGATTTGATGTCCCATTAACAAGAGTTAATGTCTGCCTTGCGGAAGCTGGTTCCTATGTGAAGACTCATCTACAAGATGAGACACCTAAAAGCCACATGACTGGAGCAAGCCACTAGTTTACACTGTTACTAATGTCAGGAGAGAAGGTGCCTACTGATTCATAGAATTTTCTCCTTTTCTGCAGAGGAATAAAGCCTTGGATCAGGAGCTACACTAATTTTTCCCCTCACATCCTTCCTGTGCAGTTGAGAGCTTGCTGGAGGCACACCTGTTACTATTTGATAAGGACATTTCAGCTTGGGATGGCTGATTGCAGGATATGTAAATCTTATCCTGCATAGTGAAGCTGAATGTAAGAGTTCTCACCAAAGGATTAATGGCTGTACATTTTTCACTGTTTTTCTTATAGAGTTTGACAGAAGTCTCACACTTGCTATAGGCATTTCCAGTGCTCAGAGAGACTAATTTACATATAAGATGAATAAGGGACCCTGGTAGCAATGTTAGCAGGCCATTCAGTAACTGGGTGTTGTGATGTGTATGGCCTCAAAGTGGCGAGCGGGACACTGCATAAATTTATAGTCTGTGCCAGACATATGCTGAAGAATTCCTAAGAGTAGAAAAGCTGGCACTAGTCCATTTGAGGTGACTCTTTAAATAAAGTGGCACACGTAAGAAAGAGGAGGTTACTCTGCTTTCCTTGTAATTGGTAAGGCTAAGGGCTGTAATGCTTGCAGCGCACAACATAGTTGCAAGGCTGTTTTGTTTTCAAGGGAAAATAACCACGGTCCATAATGAAGCATTATTAATTAGCTGTGAAACACAATTTAGCCTTATCCACAGGAATAATTTATTCAGTCTATGACAGGACTTTCTCCAGCTCATTTGCATGCTTCCAGTTCACCCACTCTACTCTCTTCATACCCCTACATGTACTGTCAGTATTTAATAATTTCTTTGCTTGTGTGTCATTTTAGGATCATTAAAGGTACCATAAAAACAAATGGACAACAATAGCCACTTCAACTACTCTGCAAAAGATTTTAAAAAAATACTTAGTTGAAGGACAGAAGCAAGAATTTAAACAAAAACAAAGACTACAAAAAATGTATGCATCACGTAAGAAGTATACTACTGGGTTATGAAAGAAAGTGAGTCTGACTTATGTGACTTATGTGTGTATTTACATGTTGTTTGCATGTATTTTATTGGAATGTTTTGAGTTAAATTACACAAAGTTAAATGAAATAAATCATAAAATTGCTTGGTTGGGAAAGACCTTTGTGATCATTGAATCTAACTGTATCTATTCACTGCTAAACCATATTGCTGAGCACTTCATCTACCTGTCTTTTAAACTCCTTCAGGGATGGTGACTCAATTACCTCCCAGGGCAGCCTGTCCCAGTACCTGATAAGCTTTTTGGTGAGGAATTTCTTCCTAGTGTATAATCTGAACCTTTCCTTGCGCAGCTTGAGATCATTTCCTCTCATCCTATCACCTATCACTTGGGAAAAGAGATCAACACCCTCCTCACTACAACGTTCTTTCAGGTAGCTGTAGATGGTGATAAGGTTTCGCCTCAGCCTCCATTTCTGCAGGATAAAGGACTCCAATTCCCTTAGTCACTCTTCGTAAGACTTGTGCTCCAGACCCTTCACCAGTTTCATTGCCCTTCTTTGGACACACACCAGGACCTCAATGTCTTTGTTGTACTCAGGGGCCCAAAACTGAAGACAGTATTCAAAGTGCAGCTTTACCAATGTAGAGTACAGAGTCACAATTACTTCCCTGATCCTGGCCACATTGTTTCTGGTACAGGACCAGATGCTATTGGTCTTCTTGGCCACTTGGACACACTGCTGGTTCATATTCAGCCAGCTGCTGACCAACAGCCCCAGGTCCTTCTCTGCCAGACAGCATTCTAACCACTCTTCCCGAAGCCTGCAGTGCTGCATGAGGCTGTTGTATCCTAAGTGCAGGACTCAGCATTTGGCCTTGTTGAAATTCTTACCATTGATCTCACTCTATTTATCCAGCCTCTTCAGATCCCTCTGTAGATCTTTCCTTACCCTCAAGAAGATCAGCACTTCCTCTCAGCTCAGCATCATCTGTGAACTTACTCAATGTCCTCATCCGGATCATCAATAAAGAAATAGAACAGAACTTGACTCTGCACTGAGCCTTGAGGAACACCACTTGTGACCAGCCTCCAACTAGATTTGAATCCTCTTACCAACACCCTTTGGGCCCTTCTATCCAGACAGTTTTTTACCCAGTAGAGGGTGTGCCTGTCCAGGCCAAAGGCAACCAGTTTCTCAAGCAGAATACTGTGAGAAATGTTAGAGAACGCACTCTTTCACCAGTGAATGTTGCTGTAGTTATTTATGGGTTTAAGGTAAGGAAGGAATGCTAATGTAGTTGAACGACAAAATAACCAGAATGGCTTTGAAATGTCAGGGAGACCTAGAGCTTGGGCCTTCATCAATTCCTTCTTTAATTGTTCAAACACCCTTCTTGCCTCCCCAGTTCATGTCAATTTTGATGATTTCATTGGGTATTCTTTCAATAGTCCATGCAGTGGTTTTAATGAGTCCACAGTTACATATCCATAAACAGCACCAACCTGTTATTCTCAGAAAGGTTCTGAGCTCCTTTACTGTTCCTGGTATGAGTGTGCGGCAAATGGCTTTCTCTCAGTCTGTCCTGAGTTCCCTCTGTCCTCTGGACATCTCAAATCAGAGATAAATAACTTCTTGCTGTATAAGCTGAGCCTTTTGAGACACCCGATACCCACACAATCCCAGAATGTTCAATAGGCTTACAGTTCATTGCACATGGTCCTTCTTAGTTTACATAGCTATCAGAAGGTCATCCACATACTGCAACAGGGCTCTGGTTTGAGATAGAGGGTCCCAAGTTTCCAAGTCTCAAGCCAGCTTGTTCCCCAAAATAGGTGGGCTGTTCTTAAACCTTGAGGTAACATTGTCCAGGTTAGTTGTGTTTTTCTATGAGTTTCAGGGTTTTTCCATTCAGAGGAAAACTATTTTTGGCTTTCTTCAGCCAATGTAAAGCAGAAGAGCGCATCCTTTAAATACAGTACAGTAAACCACATTTGATCATTTTTCAATTTTGTTAACAAGGTACAGGGATTTGCAACAACTGGATGTAGACATTCTGCAATTTTATTTGTGGCCCTTAAATCTTGCACTAATCTATAGCTTTTCCCATCTGTTTTCTTTACAGGCAATACTGGAGTATTATATTTTGATTCACATTCTTTTAATGACCCATACTGCAGAAATTTGTCAATAATCTTTTTTATCCCCTGATTATCAGGATGTAACAGACACCAATCATGACCCCAACCAGTTATTTACATAACACCTGGGCAAAACTTATAACTATTTCTACAACAAAACAGATAAAATATTATACAAATACCTAATCCCACACAAATAATACACAACACAGCAAAATTAATGTGAATCATTAAAACCAACACATCTAGAAACTAGATATTCACACAAACTTTCACACAACCCCAATTTCTTTCGTAAATATCGCCTTTTACAACCAAGACCTGAGCAACTTCAATGTATGCCTAGTAAGACGCTAGCAGTCTAACATATGCACACCCTGCATTATACAGCAACGATTTATGAGTAGACACCAAACGTACATTTCCCCAAACCCTAAAGTAACTTTTCTAAAGACTACCTTTAATCAGATTGTCCTTGTCTGTCCCCACAGAAATACAAGCAAGAAGAGAAGTCTCTCTGGAGAAATCCCTCCCCAAGGATATGCAAGAAACTCCACATCTCAATAGGTCCTGCAGCCAGGCAGAGAGGTGTCCCACCTGGTGTGACACAATACAAGACAACTGTGCCAACAAGAAGTTTCAATTCAATTTGATTCTTGTGGAGAGGGAAAGACATAAGAAGTCCTAAAGAATATCTAAGTTATTCTAGTTCCCACCATGGTTTGAAAGAAAAGTTTCAAGGCCTTTCAGACATTTGAATATTCTCTGACTCTCACAGCAAATAGTTTCACTGTCTGAGTATTCCAGAACCTCACTGTCTTCTGCATCTGGAAATTCCATTAGCAAAGTTTTCATCAAAATCAGAATATACCTGCCAGGAAAAGTAATCGCGCTATTGTTTATATCTCTTAATTCTGCAATAATTAAGTTAGATTCCTAAATAATCATAAAAATCATACATATATGTTGCAGTATTCATGTAAAAGTTGAAAAACACTCTTAGGTTTAGACTCTGGTACTTGTCTTACAGGTTTTTAAGTAGAAAAAAAAGTTATGACGCTGATTTATTTGAATAAAACACAAAAAAAGATGTACAGAAATTCACATTAATGTATGCCAATATATTTATACCTTAGCATATGTTCCCACTGGAAGTGATGGTTCCAGAACAAGGGAGAATCTTATTTATAGGGCTCTGAATCCAGGATATAAATACAAGAAACAAATCTTCACAAGAATAGAAGAGTATATAAGGAGTTAGCAATCTCAGTTTTGCTGAGATGTCAAATGCCGATATGGCATGCCTAAAGTAGGTATGTAAAGCATCACTGCCCATAGAACTCACTTAAATGATCAGATACTCTGTTAAATAACAGATACTCTGTTCTTCATTAGTTCTCTGGGGTGTTGGGGTTTATTGGTATTTTTATTTTGTTTGGGTTTTTTCACCTTCTGAGCAGCTGAATTGTACTTTTAATGTTCCTGAGTCCAGTTCCTTCCTACCATTGAGCTTGGTCCAAGAGCTTTCCCCTTGCCTGCCCTGCAGCAACTGTGGTGACAGTCATCAAGGGTGTTAAAATTTTATATACATATATATATATTTATAATTATATTCTTAGTACTTGTATTGTCTTTCTTATTATTATTGATTCGTTAAAGCTGTTTCAGTTTCCAACCTACAAGGCTGGGTTTTTTCTCTCATTCCTCTTTGCTCTTTCCCTGGGAGCAGGGGAAGGAAATAGAGACTATTGTAACTACTTGCATTTAGCTACCAATCAAGCTGGCCTGCTATTAAATCATGATAAACAACGTAATTGAGTTTGCTGCTATCTTTTTCAAAGATGTTAATTGATGGATTCCTCATTCTGTAAGGTGATACTTGTTGCTATGTTTCATGTATTCTTTATAGTGGTAGCGACAGCTATGCAATTTAAAAACAAATTTCAATGTATTATTGTGTTGGCAATGTGAAGCCAAATAAAGCAATCAAAATTTATATGAAGCAAAGAATTCATTTGATAAGAAATGGAATTAGAATATTGTTAAAAGAACTTGTTAGTTTCCATTGAGTAAGCAGAAGATGTATCATGTTTTTTGTTGAAAGAAAACCTCTAAATATAGCTTACACTGAGATGAGAATCCCAGTTCTACAGAACCTTAGTTTTTGATTGTATTACTTGTTATCTCCTCTCTAATGGGTTAAAAAAAATTAGTACTGGAGAAACTGAGAACAGCTGGATGTAAAGTGGGCTATGTAAACCTTTGAAGAAAGTAGCATTGTTTACACTTAGTCATTGCACTATTTTGACTGACCAAGAAGGTATCTGGAGTTGATAGCTTACTGGTTTTGCACATTACTGTCTGCCCCAGAACTGACCTCTGCACTGATCCCAGTTCCTTCCCTTCTCATCATCCTGACTCCTTGAAGTTTCAACACTTGTGTGAAAACAACAAGCATCTTTTTGCTGTGCAAATCTCTAATTATGTCACTGGGGTTTTGTGGCTGATAAATACTTTACAATGTACTACAGCGATTTACAAAGGCACCAAATAAAATACTCATCAGATGTATGAAACCATGAGAGAATCACACAGACAGCTTGCAACTACAGCAACATAATGAAGTTCCCGGTCTCAGAAAAGAGAACAAAAATCCCCAATTGAAATGTCAACAGGGAAGTAGACATCAGTTTTACAGGGCTATGCGAAACCAAGTACTTGAAAATGATTCCTGAGAAACACTGTTTTTGTTTCAACAAATTATCTACAATTTCAGATATTTACCAGTACACATTCACGTTTGGGATTTTTTACTACTAATCAACCATTAGAGATTTGTTCAATTTACATGTGTTGAGGATCTGAAAAATTATTGAAAGGGCAAATGAATCTAAGTTTTGCTATTACATTTCAAATCACTGTTTTGAATTAAAAAGAGACAACTTCACATAAAAAACTCTATTGCTAGTCCAAGTCTGAATGAAATACCACCTCATATGTAAACAGCAAAACGGATTTGAACAAGCACTGATACCTACAACTTTTTTCCTGTGCATGAATTCAAATTACATGAGAGGTTTCAAGTAAAGTTCAAAGGAAAAATAAAAATACATACAATGCAATTTAGATGGCTTTACTATAATTTTATAATTTAATTTGGTGGTTTCTACTTGTCTTAGATATTCTTAGATATTCTTCCTCCTCCTTTTCTGCCTTACCTGTTCATTACTGACTTTCTCAATCCATTTGGCTTCAGAGAACCTTTATGAGACTAAATCAACAATCCTGTACATTTTCTTCTGTTCCTTCCTCTCTTGTTGGAAAATATTTCAGAAATCTGTGGAAAATATCTTATATGGGGAAGACGGTCAACATTTTTTACTCTGAAAAAACATTGCATAGATTAGCATTAGAAATTTCTGTCTAACACAGGCCCAAAGAGTACTTTGTTTTAGACACCTTCTCATAGCTTTGGACTTAGATCTTATACTTTTGAGTCTGCTGTTATGTTTCATACTGATGTGTTTAAAAGAGTTTCTGAAAGGATGTGACATCATCAGGGATAGGGCTAGGTTGTAATTTGAAAAAATATGGCAAACATCTGAGTTTTGCAGCTTAGTTGTACTTCTATTAGAATGCATGAGACTATGAATATCTTTCATTCTCTATTAGATTTCAGTTTGGCAGCACAGATTATGCTTTGTTAAACTTGAGAAGTTCCACTTTTGCTGTATGTTCTGATATGTACCCATTACATTGGGTGGTAAGAATAAACTGTATGTTATAATATATCATCAAGAAATTAATCCAAGGTCTTGTGGATCTTTAATAAGTACTGCAATAAGGGCAGTGATGTGGTGAATAAAACTAATAATGTGAAGGCCAGCCAACACAGGGTCCCTTGCTCTCATATGTTAAATATTTTACATCTTCTCTTACTCATCCACAGTGAGATTTGATGGAGTAGACATGATCTTGGAATTATCTCATTTAACTTTAGACATAGAGCTGAGGTGTGTAACTTCGCAGTGTAATAACCATAGCTCCTTTCTAATGTTACTTGAAAGGATTAGACTCCACCACAAAGCTAGAATAATTTTGGATAGTCTGTATCCTGCAAGGTAAAACAAAGTGACAATCTCCTCAATATAGATGTTTCAGTCAGACATTTCAGATAGGAGGAAATCTGGATATTCAGCTGTGGAAAAATCTGTAAAATCTTCCCCAAATCTATTATTTCATTTTCCCATATCAGTAGGTTACCAGCTTCAACAAATAGAAGTGAAAATATGCAGTTAACAAATTTAAACACAGAAGTGTACTATGATAAGGAATGTTTGCATCCATGATGTATGCCATATCAACCACATGCCTCTGAGGAGTGGAATTGAAGCTTTCACTTCTATAGGCAAAGAAAAAGTGATGCTAGAAAATGTCCAAATTATAAAAAAAATGAAAATATAAAGGTTGTTTCTAAAATGCAAAGAAGATATATGAAAAGCAATATAGTAATGAAAAAAGTGGAATAAATATTGCATACATATCGTATTTATTTTAGTTAGTTTGGATTTAGTTACACATGCCAGGTCATTTTTTAGAAATAGTTCAGTCTCAGATAAAAAAAATGTCTATTTCTTTTCTTGAAAGAGTAATTTCGTTTGCTGGTTCAATTGTCTTTGAAATTATAAGAATTAAAACTACAAGAAACCAAACTTTGAGATCTCACACTAGATCAAATCACCAGATAGTATGAGATTTGAAAAATCTTACTCTCCCTTCTATGCAGTTCACCCATCTTGATAACGTTATGTAAGAAACAGTAGTAAAGCAATTTTGCTTTGCAGAATAGGAAGTTTTATTTCTAGATTACTGACTGTAAATGAAACGTGATATCCATTAATTGGGTAGTTACTGGTTTAGGAATACAAGTACATTAGGACAAAGAAGTAAGAGAAACATTTTCAAATATAAGCTGAAATATTTGTCTATTTTTCCAGGCCTGCAGATGTAAATATGGCATGTATTTTTATATGTTAAACCTTTACTTAAATGAGTAAAGATACTAAAAGAGGCACAAGAAGTGGTTGCACAGAGATTAGCCAGACTAATATTTAATTGGTATTTGCTAGAACTTAAGTCTCATAAAGAAATCTATTTCTAGAACACTCATAGTTTAACAGTTGAACATATATATGCACAACCCCTGTTCTGTGTGTGGACTGAATGAGCATAAGTGTGGGAAACATAATGCCTTAAATATAATCCCAAAGGAAAAATCTGCTGTAGTCTGAAGCACAGCTTTTTGCCTCATTTGAGTAATAAATTGCATATGCATTATGAAAGGTCATTTTGAACTATTATATTAAACATTCTCAATATGTGGTCATTTTCTTTGTTCTAAACTTATGCTAGCCTGCCTATATCTGTATCTATCTAAATTTGTCTTGGTATCTTTCTCATTTGTCTTTGTAAATGAACAAAAAAATATAGAAATTATAGAATTTGAATTCTAGAAAATGATTAATGCATTGAATGCACATGTAAGTGAGCTACTAGGCCTTTTTTTTGTATATGGAGCAAAATATGATTTTTTCTTTTATCTGAAAACCTTTCAGCTTCAAATTAATTACCACAGGACTCCAGGAAACTGGAATGTACCATTACTACATTGGAAGACTGTCAGCTGCGATTTGGTACTTAAATGATCACAATATAGCAACTTTGACAGGAAAGTTTTTTCAAAGTACAATTTTTCTCAAAATCCAAATGACAGAATGTTATTGCCTAATAGACAATAGACAGCACAACAGATATGTGAGAAATAGCAAACAGGGACTTAGTCATGTGCAGCTCAGTTCCCTTACCAGTAGCTACAGAATCACCTCTTTTTCTGTCAGAATTATAATATTTTAATTAGATATTATCTGATTAATCATCTATTCAAGAAGAATAGCTCCAACAGGTGGGGTGCAGGTGAGCAGAGGGAGGGTGTAGAAAAAGCAAAACGTCAAATCTTCTTTTGTTCATATGGGCAAGTGAAGTGACAAGGACCAATCAACAGGCTTGAAATGATATAGGTGACCCATGGATTATTTGTATTTAGAGCAATTATATTTTTATATCACATTTACATTGTGAATGAATGAACTATTCAGGATATGAATACTCTGTAGGTAAGAGGACCAAATGAAGTGGTGGGACCTCATCAACAGGACTAGAGCAATGTGGGTGACCCATGGATGGTTCAAATTGCATTGCTATGTGTACTGTTCAAACTGTAACTTGTCACACTGCTGTCATCAGAAGAACTGTGCTGTGCTATTCTCAATACATGAGCGTGAGAAGGTGTTTTATTATCAGTGTGATTGTGCTGTGCTATTCTTCGTACAAAAAAGCATGAGAAAGAGAGACAGTAAGCACCTAGGATGAGGGACTGTGGTTTTGGTTGATGAAAGTTCTTTGTTCAATGGTATAAAGGTTGAACCCCTTGCAGCAATGGTGGAGAAACCTCACCCATGAGGGGATGCACTGTGTGGGCTTCCCTATTGCTGATAGAACTTCTCCAAATCCTCTCTGTGAAAAATAAAGCCCTCACCTCCCAGAGGCTACAGGTCTGGATGATGATTAAAAAGGGATTGGTGGTGTATCTTTCTTAGTCATCGTACTTATTGTCTTCAGACAACGATTAGATGCATTGCCTTTACAAGCTGTTGTTGTTAATTTGTTAATCACTACTAATTATTTGTTTTCTTTCTTGCTGTAATGACTTGAGTAAAACTTGATTTCACAGAGTATTCAGTAGTTTGGGTTTTTATGATAATTTTTGCTAAAAGTCAAGTGTGGTAAAACAAGGTAATTACTAGAGATGATATATTCGTAAAATCAAGTCTCTGAACTAAACCAAGAGGCAACTATGTTAGAATATTAGTACTTTTGGTATCCAGAAGTATTATCTAAATGTTTCTGATCTATTCATGCAAACACTTCCAAACCTGTAAATTTTATAGGGCTTTCTGTTTTCTACCCACATCTAGTTAATAACGTGATACCTTGTGGTTTCCCATGGAACTACCATGAAATCTAATGAAGTCCCTTTTCAGTGCACTACAGCTCACTAGGTGAAGTTCTCAGTTAAAACATACACTTGTGGTGTCTGGGCTGATAAATACAGCAAAACACATTGAAGTGTTATACTTGGTCTGAAATTGTATTTCAAGTATCTGCAACAACACATGGAAAATGGAAGCAAGGGAAAGAGGTTTCTGAGAGGAATTTGAGATAGGAGACAACTAGTACACATGCAAGGAGTATAGCGTATAGTATAGGATTTGCAAGCTTGTAATGCAAGACAAATAAAACTACTTATTATTGCATCTGCAAATGTGTTCTTACGTTCAGCTTTTCACATTTCCTCATTTTCGCATGCTTCAGTGGGTGCTATGACTTACCAGGACCTAAATGTAAAACTCTGTTCTGCTGCTGCACTATGAACAGAAACAAAAATTACAGAAGTTCTCAGTATAGTTTATGAGTTATGTGTATATACATATACATGCATAAGTATATGTACTCTATTAATACAGTTATAATAATCACTCACACTCTGGTGCCAAAATATTTTCCTATTGCTCTTGCCTGGAAAAGATGGGGGCTGCTGAAGAAACAGTCCTTCATGACTGACAAACTGCATGTGCTTAGATTGAAGCATGAAGTAATAGGCTTCTAGTACTTATGCAGGTGTGTTGCTGCAAAAAGTTAAAGAAAATAGGGTTTATTCTTTTGTTAGCCGATGCTTAATTCTGTTCTATGACTGTATACACATGAACCAAGAAACACCTTAAAAAAAGGGAAGCTTGGTGCATGTCAAATCCTTGTCTCATTGGCAACGGGAAATAAGAAGTTCTAGAAGAACAATTTTCACATGCCGTGGAGAACAGTAGTAGAGAAAGCACTTTCTGGTAACTCAGGGATTAATAACAACTATGCAGTTTGTGGATCAGAGTCCCATAGTCTCCTGGTGGAGGAGCTGAGAACTCCTAGGTGGATGTATGTTAAGTAAAACCAAATATTTTTTGTTTTAAAATTGTTCTTGATTGCCTGGATTACTACAGTGCTTGATTGTGATGGGAAACGAGCAAGTGCTTTTGAGGCCAGTCTGGCTGAGCAGGAATGTCCTGCTGGAACTGAGGAAAACAAGGATGGTGTATGTCCTTTTCAAACAGGGACAATTGACACAGGTGGATTACAGGGATGCTGTTTGCTACCGTAGGGCAGAAATTCATGTGGCCAAAGCTCAATTACAGTTGAAGTTGACCAGCACTTTGAAGGATAACAAAAAGAACTTTTTTAAAAATGTGTTAATAGCAAAAGGCAGGCCAGAAACAACACGGGCCCATTATTTGATGAGCATGGACACCACATAGACAAGGATAAAGACAAAGCAAAGAGGTTAAATGTTTTTTTCACCTTCGTCTTCAACACTGATGATGGGCTTAGGCATCCACAGAGCCCTGGACTAGAGAACCGTGACTGTACCAGTGATAAAGTCCCAGTCAACCCCGAACTTGATTTGCTCTTCCAGTTGGACCCCTGTAAGTTGATGGGGCCTGGTGGGAGTCATCTATGGGTACTTAAAGATCTGGCTGATATCGTAGAGAGGCCTCTCTCAATAATTTTACAATGTCCTTGGGAATCTGGAGAGATACCAGTTGACTAGACTCTGGCAAATGCTGTCTCAATCTTCAAGAAGGGCAGCAGGGAGGACCCCAATAAGTACAGGCCTGCTAGTCTCACTTCAATACCTGGTAAGATTATGGAGAAGATTATTGAAAAAACACAGTGATTGGTGCCAGCCAGCATGGTCTTATAAGGGAAAGGTCCTGCCTGACAAACTTAATTTCCTTCTATGACAAGGTTACCTATCTAGCTGACCAAGGAAAACCAGTCGATGTAATTTTTCTAGATTTCAGTAAGGCCTTTGATACTATCTCTGGCAGTGTCCTCCTAAACAAAATGTCCAGCTTACAGTTGGGTAAACACCTAATGCAATGGGTGAGCAATTGGCTAACAGGCTGTGCACAATGGGTTGTAGTAAATGAGGTTATGTCGAGCTGGCGACCAGTTACTGGCAGGGTTCTGCAAGGATCCATCTTTGCGCCAGTACTCTGTATATGTTTGTAAATTACGTGGATGCAGGACTGTAAGGTTTACTAACCAAGTATGCTGATGACATGAAACTGGGGCAAGTTTTTGACACTCTTGATGGAAACGAGGTCCTGCTGAGGGACCTAGACAAATTGGAAAGCTGGGCATTCACCAATCACATGAATTTTACAAGCTGGATTTTGCACCTGGGCACAACGTCTCTGGGTATACATACAGACTGGGGAGCAAGAAGCTGGAGAGCTACCCTGAGTAAAGAGATCTGAGAGTTCTGGTCAACAGCAGGTTGAACATGAGCCAACATTGTGCCCTGGCAGCTAAGAGGGCGAACCATGTCTTAGAGTGCATCAAGCATAGCATTGATACTGCTCAAGGGAGGTAATTGTCCTGCTCTACTCTGCACTAGTACAGTCCTGCCTCACGTATTGTGTGCAGTTTGGGTCACTACAGTATAAAAGGATATCAGACTACTGGAGGCTGTCTAGAGGAAGGCCACAATGTTGCGAATGGTTTGGAGGGGAAGTTGTATGAGGAGCGGCTAAAGTCACTTGCTGTGTTCAGCCTGGAGGAGTCTGAAGAGAGAGCTCTTCGCAGTGTACTACTTCCTCACACGAAAAAGAGGAGGAGCAGGCACTGACCTCTTCTGTCTGGTGACCAACAATAGGACCTGAGGGAACGGCAGGAAGGTGTGCTAAGGGAAGTTTAGGTTGAATATTAGGAAAAGAGTCTTCACACAGGATAGTGGAGCACTGGAACAAGCTCTTCAGCAAGGTAGTCATGGCACCAAACCTGACGCTGTTCAAGAAGCATTTGGACAACACCCTCAGACACACGGTGTGAATGTTAGGGCTGTCCCATGCAGGAATAGAAATTGGACTAGATGATCCTTGTGGGTCCTTTCCACCTTGGGTAATTCTATGATTCTACAATGCTATGATGGACATTTATGGTGGGTATGGAAAGAGCATTTTTCGTTTGAATTAGTGTTAAGGGTTTAACTTTGATTGGCTACCAAGTACCCACCAAACAGCTGTCCCATTCTTCCTTAGTAAGACAGGGGAGAAACTAAGATTACAGTGTTGTGGGTCAAGAAGAGGTTAGGGAGGTTTCTCACCAATTACAGTGATGGGCAAAACAGACCCAAGACAGAAAAGATTAATTTCTTTTTAATTAATAACAGAATAGAATAGTGAGAAATAAAAACAAAACCAAACCCACTTTCCCCCTGCTCCAGTATGAGGACTTTCTGCAGGATACAGTCCTTCAAGAACTGCTCTTTCCAAGAGCTGCACTTCTCCAAGAATTTCTCCAATGTGTGTGTTTCCCATGAGGTATAGTACCTCAGGAACAAAGTGCTCCAGTGTGGGTCCCCTGTGAGGCTACTCTTACTGCCAGAAAACCTACTTCTGCATATGTTTCCCTCTGTGGTCCACAGCTCTTGCTAGATCCTGCTATGCCATGGGCTCTCCATAGGACATAACTTGCTTTAAGGCATATCCACTTGCCTCTGGAATTCAATTGCCCATGGGCTGCAGGATGAATTTCTGCTCTTCTGTGGGCTGCAATGAAATAATCTGTTTCACCATGGTCTTGTCCATCAAGTCTCTGCTCTGGCACCTGGAGCACCACTTCTCCCTTCTTCTCTGATACTGATGTCTGCAGGTCTTTCTTACACATTTTTGTCTTTCCTCTCTCACAGCTGCTGTGCGGTACTTTTACCCTTTCTTAGATATGTTATCACAAAGTCAGCACTGGCATAGGTGGTGGGCTCAGCTTTGGGCAATGTTGCAACTATCTTGGGGCTCTTTGTAGTTGGCTTTGTCTGACATTGTGGCAGCTCTTATTATCGTGTCACAGAAGGCACCCCCTTCAGCTTCCTCTGCTACCAAAACCCTGTCACAAAAACAACACAATCTGCAAGCATTATTTTAATAGAACCTCTCCCCCCCCCCGCTTTCAGACTTGTTTTACCTTATTAGCAAAATTATTTTTGGAAAAAAAACGCCTCTCCAGGATAGGGTTATTGTTACTGTATTTAGGCAGGATATCCTCAATTAGGCTCTGTAGGAGTTTTGCCACTGAATCCAGTGAGCACAAGAACTAGTCAAATATCTATTTGGCGTATAAATTTCTATAAATATTAATTTATATTTGAATTTAATCCCTGCAAAAGATTATGTGCATACTGTTGAAACTTGACTTTTAAGATAACCAGTTTCTCTTTACTGTAGCTGCTTTACAGTTAATATTCATAATACTCAGGATAATCACATAATGCATATTGATTTACTAGTGGTGCAGGTAGTAATAATATATTGTATGGCAATGTAAAATGAGCTATATTACATTAACATCACTCAGCTACCATTCACATAGCATCTACTCAAACTCAAATAGTTATAGTGGAAAACTCAACAATAGAAATGTTGTCTTATTATTTTTTTCAGTTTTATAGTCTTACTATTCTCTCTGATGTTTAAAATGTGTAATTATAAAAAGAAGAAATAAAATATTACGTTGGAGGAATATAATCAGCTTGAAAATTTAACGATTTGGAATTACTGTGCATGCTTCAAAGGATAATAGTCCTTAAACGAGTCTGCTTAATCTTTCTTGCCATACCATTAAAGATGAAAATAATTGGTTTACATATTTAAGTGATTATGAAAAAGATCAAAACTCAAGCATATTCCCTAATGGAAAACACTAAGCTAAACTCCTTTTGGCTGACATCCCATCTTGATCTCAGTGGAAGGCCCTGAGAACAAAAGCAATTTTAAAGAACAGGGAAAACTTAAAGTGCAACAATCCACAGCCTTCTATTTTGAGAACAATCTAATTTTTATTGTATTCATTCTTATTTATATTAAAATTGAACTATAATGCAAAATTATACTACAATTGGAGGTGATTTTTTATAAGTAGCCAGTGAGTCTTTTCCTTATGATGTTTTTTACATCATCTAGTAGAGGATTAGAAAAATTGAATCTTTCAGAAATAATAATATAGACACTTATGGAGAAGACTAAATAAAGAAGAATAAATACAGACTAAACCAAGGGCCTAGGTTCCACAATACAATTTGTAAAAGGCCTTTAAGTTCATTGAGTCCAACCATAAACACAACACTGCCAAGTCCACCACTGAAACTTGTTCCTAAATGTGATACCTACATGTCTTTCAAATACCTCCATGGGTAGGGACTGAAACACTTTCCTGCACAGTTTGTTCCAATGTTTGGCAACCGTTTCAGTAAAGAAATATTTCCTAACATCTAGAGAGGGGGAGGGGAGGGGAGGGGAGGGGAGGGGAGGGGAGGGGAGAGAAGGGGAGGGGAGGGGAGGGGAGGGGAGGGGAGGGGAGGGGAGGGGAGGGGAGGGAAGGGGAGGGGAGGGGAGGGGAGGGGAGGGGAGGGGAGGGGAGGGAAGGGGGAGGGGAGGGGAGGGAAGGGGAGGGAAGGGGAGGGGAGGGGAGGGAAGGGGAGGGAAGGGGAGGGAAGGGGAGGGGAGGGGAGGGGAGGGGAGGGGAGGGAGGGGAAGAGGAGGGGATGGGAAGGGAGGAGAGGAGAGGAGAGGAGAGGAGAGGAGAGGAGAGGAGAGGAGAGGAGAGGAGAGGAGAGGAGAGGAGAGGAGAGGAGAGGAGAGGAGAGGAGTGTGTAAACAAAAACAGTGAAGTTAGAGAGTTACAAGAAGACAAAAAGTTTTTACTATTCTACACACATGTACATAGAAGACAGATATTCAACAGGAAATATTTTTAATGTACTTTATGCAAAGCAATGAATGAAAAAAAGCAGATCTGTAATTTTGCTTTTACTGCTTTCTATAAATTTCTGTCTGGACACATGGGGTATTGCTTTTATGGCATTATCACAGTGACAGCTGGATTGCTAGATTGACAAAGTAGATCATACCTCTGCATACAACAAAAAAAAGCTTTTGGAAAACAACACTAGCATATAGTACGTTTTTTGTTCCCATCATGCCAAACTCATCAGGGAATTAGTTATGTCATATATTCACTCAGTGTACTTACAGTACTTCAGGTGATTTTCTTCTCTCCTCTCCTTCCTTCATTGCATATTATTGAAGGGTGTTTACTGCTTTACATTCTTAGAAGCACCTCACATACAGCAGACTGCTTCCAGAGACCCTTTGTTGGCAAGTTAAATGAAAGTGAAAATTACAAAACAAAATAAGAAATCCTTTCAGAAATGTACTCTAGACACAAAGGAAAACCCCAACAATAAGCTAGAGAGTGTAACTGATGGTGAAATATTAAGATGAAGGAAGACAAATCACCATTGAAGAGCATGCTTCTCTAAGCTCTGCAAAACAATTCAAATTTGGAGGTAAAATAGTAATGAATTCTGTTCTTCCAAGGCATAAAGAAAATTCAAAAGCTATAAATGTTTTGCTTAATTAGCAGGTCTTATACTTATCAACTGTGGTGGTTTCCCGATTGTCAGAGACTGTTGTTGGTCCACCATCAGTCCTGTCAGCTCCACTTTTAAGAAGTGTATAATTTCCATCTTTCCTGGAAAAATAAAAATGGTGCCCTCCCTCTCCAAACTTGTTCAGTCTGGCTCAGGCAGCAAAAAAACCCAGCTGTGCTACCATTGATGTTTTGGTGCATGGCCAAGTTGAAGTTTCAGTGCTATCCTCATCTGCCGATGATATTGATTTCCTTTCAAAATTACTGAAATTTCTACAGACTCTGAAGTTTTCTTACAAGCATTAAATTCCCTTTCTCTTTTGTCCTTAGTTTACAGGTAAACCTGTATTAGGAAAGCACTACAATCTGCTGTATGTGAAGAAAGTAGAAGAATGTTTTAATGCCCACTGGAAATCACTGGACATTAAAATTCCACTTTGACTTCGACACTGTGCCAACTGGAGAAGTTAAGTAGCATTTCATGATCTCCCTTGGCATACAAAGAAAAATTTCTAAATTATTTGCAGGCAGCATCATTCTGGTTCAATAGCTAATACTCTTTTGACATTCTTCTTCTTAGTGCCGAAAAGTTAAAGTTATATCAGCTTCCTTACACTAATAAAAAAGAAATATGACATTGAATTCAAACTGTTTTTCAAAAAATCAGTCACAGGAAGAAGATTGCTCTCAGGATGATATGATTCACATAACAGGAGTATTTACAGATCATCTCTACTGATAAAAAGTTGAAAAGAAAGTCTTGGTGTTTACAGATTTCTTTTCCAACTAATCTCTACCTTAAAGGACCCGAAATACCATATCCAGCCACAGAAAAATTCACAAGTGTTCTCAAAAGAACTCGTGTAATAAAATTTTGTCTTACTGTGAACATCTGATTGACAAATAAGTTTTTCAAAGGGCAGTGGCAGATTTTATGAACTGGAGCAGAAACAGTGCTCTAGTTAGCATCTGATACAGTATGATACTTTATATCATCACTCCTAACTTTGCAATGAATTCCTGCGCACAGGATCTGAACAGTATGTGTGCTTCAGAGGTACTAAAATCTCAGGGCTTTTTATCTGTGGCATTCAGTGATCCTTTAACAGATTTATTTGGTTTTCATCTGAGCTCAGGTAGGTTGTGGTCTTTAACTCTAGATTCCTGAGGAGGCCATCTGTGTTTTCAACATGTTCTAGGTGTGCTATATTGTATGTGCCAAGAGTTCTAAATGTAGGAAAATTTGTGCATTGCATTTAATTCTTTTTCTATTCTTGACATATTTTATTTTCCTTAGTGAACAAAAGCTTTAGAAAAGATGCTGTTACAGTAGTATCAGCAATTTTGATTAACTACTGAATGGTATATCTTTGTTTTAACTTATACAATTTTTCTGCTTTTAAACTTTTAAAATTATTTTTTCTTTATAGTGTTATTTTGTCTATCTAAGCAGCATTGAGATTCATTTTATTCTTTTTCATTCATTTCTTTTCAACTGATTTATTCTCAGTGAAGTTTCCTTCAAATCAAGATTGCCTGACCCATAAGCATGACACGTTCTTGAAAATATCAAGAGTGGGCAGGATGCAAGCATGGTGCCTGTTTGTAATCTCTGCTGGAGAAAGACGGGAGTTGCAGCTGGCACCAATCAGTAAGAATAAGACAAGATTTACTGCAGTGACAGTTAGGTAAAAAAGAGAAATGGGAATATAGCTGCAATACATGTCAGGATACATAATAGAAACAAAATTCAAATAAAGGAATTAATTTTCAAAGTAATATCTAGTGGGCAGTACTGGCTGCACTGCACTGAGGAGGTCAGAGGGAACAAAGTGGCTGTGAACCATATTAAGAGAATATAGTGGTAAAGGCTAGCAGGAAAACAGTATTGACATACCAAAATACACAGAGATCTATCAGCTTCACTATATGTTTCAAGCTTTTTAAGTATTCAGAAGTTCCTCCAATAGTTGTTTCTTCTATCTGTCATAGATTTGTATATCCTTCACAGCTGACATTGTTTTATGAATGAAAGAAACATTAAGTAAACTTCCCATGAAAATGTTCTGAGTGAAAATTCTTCTACAGCCTGTGCTCAAATCTCACATGGGAGTTACAAAGTCCCAGAGTGTGTGAAGTCTTAACCTTCCTCCTTGAAATACTAGGTTTCTTGTTAGTAAATCTGGCATTTGTATATATAAAATATTTTAAGAATGGTCATTCATGAGATGACATATTTTGAACCAAGTGGACAGACAGGTAAAGAATGATGATATGGTGAAGACTTCATGTGGTAATTTGAGCTGTTGCTGCTTTCAACACAGATATGGGGCAAGAAGTTCTTGTGCCATTTCTTTAATTTGTTCCAACGGAATCAAGTAACAATTATTACCACATTTTCTAAGAATAGGCTCTCATTGACATATCTCTGGCCTCCTCACGCTTCATATAAAAGGTGCAAGATAGTAGAACTTCGTCCATGGGAGAAATCTTTTTAATTTCTGCAGAAGTCTATCCACCTCCTCACACCTTTCCCCCATAAATACAACTGATGCTGAAATCCTGCATAACATGTGTCTAGGGAATAATCTTTTTCTAGTCTTCTACCTCCAAGGTCACAATGAAACACTACCCTATTTCTTACTGATAAAGTCTGATGTTATATTGCTGTCAGACAAACCCTGCCTCCTTGTGCAATTAGTCAATCAAACAAACAACAAAATGTACTAACTGCTATGGTTTTGTAGGAAACAAAGATGCCTGGAGACACAGCTTCTTCTTCAGGCTTTTATATAGCTGAGAGACGCTTAAGAATATGAGAAGAGGAAGCAGTTAGCCCACTAAATATCCCTTTTCTGCTTCTACTTTATAGGCAGAGAATACAGGTAGTACTACAAACACTTATTCATATCCACATTCTCTTTTGTGATCACCTTCAGCTGTGAGACTCTTAGTATACACCCAAAATTCTCATTAAGATTCTCTTGATGTTTTAAGAGAAATACTTATTTTCCTTTTTAAAATGAATATCTATCTGAAGCACTAATACTGTTGGTGACCCTTAGATTTACAAATTAACTAAGAGCCTTTTCAGTACACAGAATATTTTGCATCTATTTTCACTGTGCAAAGCAGTATAAAACTCCATGACGAATACTTCTTAGACAAAGTCATGAATGCATTTCTTTGTTGCTGAAACTATGGATTTTTGAGATTAAATTAAATAGAGCAGGCAGAGATAAATTTTACTCATATTTTTTCTAGTACGGAGAACTGTTCCTACACCTGAGTTGGGGCAATCTGCGATTTCAGTAGAGGATGGAGGATGATGAGATTGAGAGCTGTCTTGCGGAGAAGGACTTGATGGTGCTGGCTGATAAGAAGCTTGATATGAGCTGGTGATGTGAACTTGCAGCCCAGAAGGTCAACCATATCTCGGGCTGCATCAAAAGAAGCGTGGCCAGCAAGTTGAGGGAGGTGATTTTGCTCCTCTATTCCTTTCTTGTGAGACTTCATCTGTAGTATTGTGTACAGTTCTGTGATAAGGATATGGAGCTGCTGGAGTGGGTCCAGAGGAGGGCTGCAAAGATGATCAGAGGGCTGGAGCACCTTCCCTATGAGGGCAGGCTGAGAGAGTTGGGGTTGTTCAACCTGGAGAAGAGAAGGCACCGAGGAGACCTTATAATAACATTCCAGTACCTGAAGGGAGTGTACAAGAAAGCTGAGGAGGAAGTGTTTACAAAGGCTTGTAGTGACAGGACTAGGGTCAATGAGTATAAACTGAAAAGGGGCAGATTTAGACTAGACATAAGGAGGAATTTCTTCACCATGAGAATGGTGAGGTACTCTCACAGGTTGCCCAGGCAAGTTGTGGATGCCTCATCCCTGGAGGTGTTGAAGGCCAGGTCGGATGAAGTCTTGGGCAGCCTGATCTAATGGGATGTATCCCTGCTTGTGGCAGAGGAACTAGATAATCTTTAATGTTCCTTCCAACCCAAGCTACTCCATGATTCTAAATGCAAGGAAATTGCATTAGTTCACAGCTATTTGGCTGGTATTCCGTAACTGTCTTACAGCTGAGATCTATATGTATGAAAAGGATGCACATATGACAAAAAATAACATAAAATGTAATTCACATTCAAATTAATCTTCTTGAAACTGTATTTTCCACAGTAAATAAAGGGTTTGCTGCAATGATAGCTAATAAATCAAATGGTATGCTCTAATCTCAGCGGATTACAGTTTAAATGGATTTCAGAGAGGTACCACTATATCTTCTTCATTTTCGTTTGTCCCCTCTTTTTCCCTTAGAAGAATCAATATTCTTCTCTGTGAAAGCTCTAATTTGACACAGCATGGCTTAAAAGTGTTCAATTTGATGTGCAAAAGGCACCTGGTCTGTTAACGCAAAGCCAGAGTATTTTTTAGCAGTGTTTTGGGGTAAAAACTGAGGAACATAAAGTTTGAATTAGGAACTCATTAGGATTAATATCATGACTGTGACCTTTGTGCTACATGTGAGCAGTGTAATTCACTGTGTAAATGATATTAAAGGGTATTATGCAAATTACTTTTAATTTTCAAACAATCTGCATTCACAACCTCAGCTATATATTAGGAAATTGGTTTGCTTGGTGCTATATGACCACAATCACATAAAGAGGCTGCCTTCAGGAAGCAGGCATCCTGAAAAGTATGCCATAATTTTCTTAATTTACTAGCTCATTATCTCATCAACTATTTTTAGTAGCTCAGATAATTTGAACTAGTTGAATGGTAACTGGTAATCTCCAATTAGTTGCATATCCCATTCTTTTTCTGTTGAATAATCAAAGTGATTTTTCCACAGTTTTATATAATTGTTTAAATTTGATTACTTGGGACATTATTATAAAATCTGAACACATTGCCAAACTGTAAACAGAATAATACTCTCTAGGTTTAGGATATGAATATTTTTTTGTTTCTATGCACCATTATATCTTTTCAATAATTAAGACCTGCTTGAATACTCTGGTATTTTGGAGGATACATCAGCCAAAATAAATTCAATATCTTTCTCAAATAAACAGTTAGGAAAATCATCAATATAACAGACTTTTTTTTCTTGTGATTTGTTGGTGAATTGGTACTTTTTTCTTTGAGGGATGGAAATGAAGGGAGACTTTATATTCTGGGTCCAGTACTAGATATTTTACTCTGCTTATCAAAGGAAAAAAAAGTGACTATAGTTTCCTTCAAGTTAAAACAGATAAAGACTACACTAAAAGAACAAGGTAAAATAATTAAAGGAATTTGAAACAGATAGTTACAGGCATCAATCATAGCTCCAAGCTGGACATAGGAATTTTAAAACTTTATCACTTTGTCACCTTAATTGATGAGCTCTTTTAAAGGTAATTTTTTTTTGTTTGGTTTTTTTTTATGATAGGAGAAGGACAGTGGTACGTATGCTTTTTTTGACACAGATCTGGATCTATGTTGTTTTGGTCTTTGGCTGCTTTATTTGGGTTTTTTTTTCAGCCAGTGCGGTGATATCGCTGAAACACATATCCTGAGAATAATGATTTGTGAGGAAAACCTTAAGGATATGCTTTTTCTCTTGCCTACTGGCTCTTTTTTTCACATGTTAGCACTTGAAACTGTGAAAAATAGAGATATTTATTATTCCCTACGTCATGCATTTTAGGGCAAATATATTTATTTTTCACTATGTTTATATTAAAGTCTATTCACTTTCTCATCAATTTGGTTTGTACTTAATATTTTTAGCATGAGTGGATCTAACTGGTCCTGAAGGCACAGCACTATATTCCTCTTACTCAAATGTAAAACCATACAAGTGATCTGTGCTGAAAAAGAAAGTTCCTTATAGTAATGGGATCACCCCATTCAAAAGCAAAGTGTTAGAAGTGCTAAGCTCTAAATGATTGGTTATCATTCTCACAAAGGTAAGAAACCTGAGATGAATAAAGAATAAAAAGGGAAATGTTCAACTGCAGGTCTGATATCTTTGTTGTCTCAATTGTCCTTGTATAGCTTTGATGAGTCATTAATTTTAAACTATGACCTGGCAGTACAGTCAGAAGTACAGTCCTGTAATGACTTAATGCTACTGGGCAAGGAATTCTGAAGCAAGTGTCTTGGAGACTGTCATGATTTAAATTCATTGTGCAGCTCTATAATTCCATGTTGAGGTATAGATTTCTGTCAGCACAGCTTTTAGACTGATTCCCTCTAAAAAGCTCCAACAATTGGGTTTGAAAAAAAGACTCAAAAACCATCACTTTTCCCTACCTGTTTCCTTTCAGGATCAGGCTCTACATCATTCACATGTCTATATTCTGTAATTATTACTGTGTAACAAAGTAGACATTATAAAGCTAAAGTTGCATGATAGTTTTGAGTATATTGAAGAGTAGCCAGAAAAGTTATTTATACCATGTATCTAGTTATGTGATAGTACGTTTACTTTGGAGTAGTTTGATTTTAAACTAAACTCCCTCTGAATTTAAAACAACAACAACAATAGAAAAAACCCCAGCTATTTCTGAAGATTTACAACACAGCTTCTCCTCCCCCCCTTAAATCCACCATGAAGGTAAAGTTGTAATGACAAAATACAGTGAATAAGGGACTGAAGCAGGACTGAATCTGGAGAAATGATGAAATAATCTTTAAATGAGACCCAAAGAAATGAAGGAACCTTATAAAATAATTGGTGGGGATATAAATGGAAAAATAGTGGTTTTGTTCTGCTCCTAAAGCCCTGACTGAACACCCATACTCAGCTTGCTGCAACTCCATCTACAAATTTCAGTTGACCTACACAACTCACTCCTTATACTAATATTCATTTGCCGAGGGTAGTCAAAACCAGAAAGATTATTTTGCACATGTACAGAGTCGTGCACTTATTTACCCTTTGGCTTTCAACTGCTTCATAAGTAAGCTAAAAGTCCCTGGTTTTCCATCCCAAATTTGATCCTTGACTATGTTTTTGTTTCTCTCTGGGGATAAACTCCAATACCTCTACAATACCCCTTGTGATCACACATATACATATGTGCAGAAGCACACATATAGGCTAGTTTCTGCCTGAAAATAAATTTCCCTTGTGTTGGAACAATGACTACCAGCATGAGGGGCTGATCTTAATGTAGAGATTCACTCCATGTGTTATTAAGTCCCCGTGCATGCTGTTGAGTTGGTCTGCCTTCAGAGATAGAACTAAAACCATGGGAAATCACTTGCATGCATATACTGGCATTTGTAGTAATTTTCCAAACTGATAACTGTTATATCTTGGTGTGCACTTCATGTTAAACCACAGAATTTGAGTGGAAGATTTTTTCATAACTTGCTCATTTCACTAAAAATAAAACAATCACATTTGTGCTTGAGCAATGCAATTTTTCATTTTATATAACTTTAAAGAATCTGAAAAACAGACAGAATCCTTCATTTAAAGCTCACTCTGAAACTGATCTCAACCTTAAAATTTTAACTTAATTACTGAAAAAATCTAAGCACTTTTGCTGCCCTCATTTAGTAGTGGTTGAGCCTAGAAATATTGGTACTAAATTCCTGTGTATACGCACACACATATATATGCATACACATACACATATAGATATACATACAAAAACATGGCAAAAAAGAGTCAAATTTTTGCCCAAAATGGAAGAAAATTGATTGAGAAATCATGAAATAATCTGATTTCATGCTATTTTCTGTATAATTTTGCAGTCTCTGTTGATTATGTTGTATATGATAATTCAGGAAACAGAAAATTAAAGGCAAATAAGTCCTCTGAAACAAAGAAGGCTATGGGGTCTTTTGCTGGAGCAGTGCATGCAACTGTTTCATATTGTTTTAATATTAAATCCACATGGACATGTTTGCTTCACAGTGTAAAGTTAAGTCAACAGACAGGAGTCTGTTCAAAATAGATATATTTTTATTTATTTGTATATTTGTGATTAAGACTTAGACAAGCTGATATCTTTTACCTGACTTTCTTCCTACCTCCCTATTTGCACATATTTAAAAATGTAGAAAAGTTGTTCTGTTTGCAAAATCAAAATAACTGTGACAACTCTTTGCAAGAAAAAAAAATACTTAAAACCCAACTGAATCCTTCTGTGAATACTTTATTCTTCAGCCTTCAATGCATTTGGTTTTAAGTGTTTTCTGAATTCAGATAGTGAATTATATAATAAAAAGCCTTTGGACCAGTAGAGAGTCTATAGTAGAATTTGATCAGCATTTTTCTGTACTAAGTCTTAGCAACATGTACCTACCGTAATAGAAATGGGAATCAAACTCCATACAGATTAGTGGACACTATAACACAATAAGTGACTTTCAGTACAAAATGAGAACAAAAAAAATGATCTTGCATATGCTACCAAAAAGATCACAACATTGTTAGTGTAGAGAGCTCTTGAAACAAACGGTATTTGAAACAAAAGGGAAATAGAGGAGCATTTATCAAATGTGGGAATAATCATATTAAGACATATATAATCATTGTCCTGCTATTCATAGGAATGCAGAATCTTTAAAATTATATACTGAGATATGAAAATGAGCGCCTTAGCAGCAGCCTTCAACTATATCTAAGATCGCCTCTGAAAAGTTTACTCAATATGAAATGTGCAATTCTACTCATAACAGGACTCTGCATAAAATCTCCAACAAATCTTCCAAATCAGTGGGTCAGTTTGACATCTGCAATATGGAAGTTTTTGTTGGCAGCCTGTATGAATGACATTTTGGTATCAAGCCATAGTCATGGTCTTACGATTTGATTAAATTCATAGTTTTTCTAACAATGTCTGCCCTTCGGCAACAGATTCTTAACCAACAGTTGATCTTTCTAGTTGTCAGGTGTATACATACCAAATACTCTGTTCATAAGTTCTACAGTGATTAGTAAGTGGATTATGCTATATGACAACATTGTCTAAAGTCTTCCCACCCACTGGTCTGACCATCTGCTGACACATAGATTTTCAGTTATAAAGTGTAATTGTAATATTTAAGGCTAGTCTTTGTTTCTGCTTCTAAAAAACCTGCAGGGCACAGTAATAGAATTATCTGAAAAGCTTTTATCAAGTATATTATTCTACTTATGGAAATACGTATATTTGACAAATTATATAGTTATGATAATTTCTGACTCAAAATACTTATTACAGCTACCCCCAAATTTAAAGTATTTGTGTTGAGCAAAGTGTTGACTCCAAACCTGATCAACCTAAGTCACCTCAGTAAATTAGATTGGCAAAACACCCCACACAATTAGACATTATTTTTAGAAATCAACAGTTTCTTTTTGATCATAGACTCAGTTATGATCTATCTCTGGAAAGCTACCTATAATGTATGTTTAAATTGAAAGGAAAATCATAACTCTAAGTTCTAGTCTGCCTAATATGTAGTTGGAAAGTATTTATTTAAATATACATCTAGTTAGCAATTCTTCAAACTAAGATTCAGGTGGACTTGTGCTGGCCTCTGTTGATTACCAAGTGTGATTTCCAAAATGATCTTGGATTCCCTCTTCCTATAGTTCAGAAGTTACAAAGAAAAGACTGCTTTAATCTGTTAGCACGAATGAACTGGGAAAATCAAGTATGTAGACTTTAAAAGTAAGCTTAAAAGTACAATATATTTTCAGAAATTAGGTAGAATGGAAATGAAATAAACAGTTATTCTCTTAGGTCTGATTTTTCAGAGTATAATACCTATTTGAATTTAAATTGCTCCCTAAATTTAAGGAAGCTACTTTTTCTTATTCTATATTTAATGTTTTTGTAGTTTTACTTTTTGCACTGAGATCTAAAGTCTTTGTTGCTCATAAATGCTTCTATCTATTCTTAAAGTAGTGTGGAGACAGGAGACACAGACACACATGGAAACGTATGTAAATAAAAAAAACAAAATAAAACCATAAATTTCAATAGCAAAAAACGTCTGTTCATTTTCAGGGCATCTCTGCATATTTTGTACTTATCTACTGTACTCATGCTTTTCTACAGAGAGGACTCTATTAATTCATCAAAATAAAAAAGAAAAAAACAGTCTGCCCTTATCATGGAATCAATTTTAGAAAGACTGAGAAATAAATGAAAGGCATCAGTGCATTAATTAAAAGTTCATTCTTTCTAATTAGTTTTGGATTTGAGTAGCCTGTCAGATGTGGAAGTAGACTACTAAAGAAGGGTCAAAGCATCTTGGAAAGATTTAGCAGTTATAGATATTGATTACTTTTAGACAGCTTTGATGTGACAGGGTAAGAAAAGCCCACTTGCCTTGCTGCTTGGTCTTTTATTTCTTATAGGATTGATGAGTTAATAAACAGGAGACAAGCATTCACATAAATTCACCATCTATAATATTTGTCACCCTCTGAATTACTGAGATGAGAGGAACATCCTTTATGTGAATTCACCAGAGAGGAACCAGCAGACCTGATCTGCAACCTGTACTCTTTCCTGTGATTAATACAGTGTTGATGTTTAAAGAGGCAGCACCATTAGGCAAAAACTCAGTGAAAGAGAACTATGTTGCTTCAGTGAGGCCTTCTGTCATGTTATGGTGGTTTTCTCTGTTTGTAACAATGCATCTTATTCATGCATTAGGGGGTAGTCTGCCATTTTCTACATAAACTCTATCTAATCTTTTAAAAACCCACCCAAAGCATGCTTTCTAATGTAACTTACAAGTGCAATATATCAATTTAGTTAAGTATTAAATTGATAAAAAAAAAAATGGGCATTCACAGGAAATATTAAATACAGTGCATTGGTTTAGTATCAAAGAAACTGAGAGCTGAAATTCTGCTATAACTAACAACATATCTCTAAATACAAATTTTGTATACCAACAAGAGCTTGCAGAAAAATTGTGCCGTAGCGTGGATGAAAAGGTAAATATGCAAGATAATGTAGGGTGGATTTCAGTTATAGGAATTTTGCATAGAAACTAACTATAAAGGAGAAATTCTCGTTTCATGAAGCCAGAAATTTTTATGCTATTCAGAGGAAGATGATATTACTAAAATATGGAATGAGTGAAATTGCATAAGTACTCTTAACTTTTCTATGTAACTAGACTGCTTAGTAAATAAGTATTGCTAAGAACATTTTGTGGCCCCAAGTTAGATTACACTGCCATGTATCTGGATCCTTTTGATATTCTTTCTGTGTCATTGTTGAATTGTAATCCCCTGATTCTCTATCTAATTTAATTGTGAGAATCCCTGAAGAAACATACCCTCTGTACCTTCTTTTATTCCTAGGTTTTCTCTAATTTATGCAGGTACACCATATTTTTCCTTCTGGTCTTTTCAGGAAGCAGAAGCAGATAAATTGCAAGATACAATTTTCCAAAAGAAGTTGCTGGGTTTTTTTGCGCTTCTCAATTTTTTTTTTTTTTCATTGACAGATATTAATACTTAAAATTTTCTCTACTAGAGGCACTGAGTAAAAAACCTGTCTTTTCTCAGAATAGCTGCTGTTCGGAACATGAGGTCAGATTCACTTTTGTTAAAATGCCATTTTTCAGATGGCCATTGTCTTTTAAATGTCACAATGACAGTAATATGTAGCACTCAAAGAAAAATGTTGGCCTCTTCTATTGCCAGGAAGTTGAGAGCACACAGGAAGAAGGCAGCTGGAGACCTCAGTCTAACTCAGAAGAACGGAAAAATGCAACTTTCTTTAGTTGCCATTTTTTTGTAATTGTAGTCTATAACCTTAATCCCATTGACCTCTATGGGATGTGCAGATGTTTTGAAAGATGATGGCTCTTTGCTGAATAGTATTAGACTATCATTGGCAGACGTATTTTCAGAAGAGAAAATGTGCAAAGTATGATTGATATTTTAAGAGCAACTAGAGCTGATTAAAATATTTAAGTGCTTCTTTCTTGCATGTTAAAAAATGTTCCATAAACTTCCAAACTGAAAATATTTTGTATAAAGTTTTAAATGCTCAATAGATTCCATTTAAACATTTTTAAAGCGAGAACACAAACAACCAAAACAGAAATGAAAATAATGGCCTCTTGTTTGTAAATGTGCATTTCATATCATAATTAAAAACAAAAAAAATATCATGAAGGGGACATATAGGACTGCAATAGAAGCTTTACAAAAAGAAACAGCATTTTTCTGGGAATTCCTGACAATCTTTAAGCTTCTTATAGAACAAAATAGTTTTCTGTCCCTTGTTCTCTGAGAATGATTCTTCTTTGAAATTTAGAATAACATGGAAGCATCTATGCCACTTCAGTCATGTGGTCACTAATATTTGTAGAGTAGAATTGTATAAATGCTAACATACTATTCTAAATTTCACTGCTACATCATTTTAAATTTAATTTTAAGGCCATCAAAAAGTAGTCAATAAGTATGACTTTTGAAGCTTAATAGAGGGCTGTCATATCTTTTAGGGCACAAAAAGCACTATTTTATACATAATGAAAATAAGAAAAGGCATTGGTCATATTTCTTTTTATAATTTGTCTTCTGTTTTAAATAATAATCTGGAAAATCTTAGATTTATATGATTAAATAATCTGCAGATCATGGCACGTTTTCTTTTGTCTCAGAATATTAATTATATTAGCCACAGGTTAAAAAACCTTAGTCATAATTTCCTCTACTTAAAGTATCAGAATATTGAGTTTTCAAATGACTACATTACTTGACAAATAGTACCCTTCGTACAAATTAGATCTTGAGTCAGATATTCAGTCCAACCCTGAAAATCCTATGCAAAAGGAATCCTGTGAGATTATACTTGAATACTGACATAAGACTAGCTCTTAAAATGAGTTTTTCCTAGTTAGAAGAGCAAGCAGCATGACTTAGACTGCATTAGCTCCATATCTCTCTTTTTATTTTCCCCATTTTAATTGTAGACATGGTACTACATTGGTGCACAAGTCAGTTCTTCAACAAATTCTATCTACTTTATCATTCCAATGAAGAACTACCTAGAAATTTTGCATCGCAGTGGCAGACATACCTTGAAATGACATTCATCTCTGGTCATCTGTAGGTTATTTGTACTATTCTTTGATTACTATCCCTGATCTTTAGTTTGAGAGTTGCCACTAAATTTTGTATTTTTCTTTGTATGATGCTATAAAAATCTGTCATAAAATGAGAGAACATAAAGAGTATTCTTTATAGAAGAAGAAATGATACACAAAGAGACATCAGTTCCGGTTAATCCTCAATTCCAGCAACAGTACTGAAGGACTAAAAGAAAGACAGAAATTCTTATGCTTTGACATTGTTTAAGTAAGGTGACAGCAAAACAAGAAGAGCCTAGGTTTGTACCATACTGCTAAAGTAAAACCTCTACTGCTGGTATCAGTGCAAACTAAATCTATTCTGAGCTTCAATAAACATTTTTACAATGCAATATGGTTAGGGTTTGGGTATTTTTGTGTGACTTAGTGACTTGTGTGACAAGTATACATATTAGACAGTAGATCTCCATTATAGCCTAGTGAAGAAAAGATAATAGACCTGTACCCCAAGAAAAAATTAACAAAAGGAGGTAACAAAAATCAGTTCATGCTTTAAGATTTCAGAGAGACAGAGTTACATCACTAAACTTTTTTTGCTCTCCATTTATGCCTCTGATTAGTCTTATGAAATGTTTACATGATGTGTGTGATGGAATAGCCTGCCTAGGGAGGTGGTTGAGTCATCAAAGAAGGATGGATGAGATGCTCAGGGGCATGGTTTAGAGGTTGATAGGAATGGTTGGACTCGATGATCCTGGAGGTCTTTTCTAACCTAGTGATTCTGTGATGCTGTGATTTTTTG
The DNA here is from genome assembly GCF_017976375.1 of Cuculus canorus. Lineage (NCBI taxonomy): Eukaryota > Metazoa > Chordata > Aves > Cuculiformes > Cuculidae > Cuculus > Cuculus canorus. The sequence goes on along the minus strand of NC_071441.1, from coordinate 32,393,095 downwards.
GACACAGAGTTTTGGAAGTGGGGTATAGCTATTAGCAGGAACCTGACAAAGGCATTATTTGTAGTGTATGTTGTCAACAAATTTCCAGATAAATCTTTCAAAATGTTTGTTCACAACTGCGTGTGAAAAGTGTTTAGCTATTTAATTTCAGGCCTTTTCACTCTACTGAGTATGCCATATATGTGATGTATGTCTAGGTGTTTTTCTACACTTTGGAGTACTTACTTTAATAATTTTTCCAAAAGAATTAGTCTGACCCTGTTTCGTGATATTCCAGCTCTAGTAAGAAGTATTGAGCTAAACCTGTTAACCGTGTCCTGATGAGGATGAAGACATGATTTATGGTTAAGTACCAGCCTAGGGAAAGGACTAGATAAAGCATCTTTAATCCAGTAGACAAAAACATCCTGTGCTCCAAAGACAAATAGCAATGAGCAACTAACCAATGTAATAACTTACATGGGAATTTGTGACATTTTAGACACTTCTTGTAAAGATCAACTTCTGTCTGTATATCTTAAACTTTGTAGTGGACTGTGTGTGCTTGGGGCTTTGTGCAGTTTGGCAGCAACAGAGAAGAGAAGGAGAGGTGCAGGAGTGGCCTCTGCGCCCTATTCCTCCCCTCCTGCTCTATGCTTGGTCTCTTCGTGTACATTGAGCTGTCCTGGGCTGCTGTGACAGAGACATTTGTGCACTTTGAAGAAGTAAGACTGTCCCTGATGGCGCATGTACACTGAAATGCCAGTGACTCCTGCACCCTCCAGACCCAATTCAAGAACTTGTACATACCACAGTTCAAGAACTTTCCATGCAAAGAAATGCTGCAGGTGCAGTGAGAACACTCCTTGTATGCTAGTAGGGGATGGAGCTCCCCCATAAATAATCCATGACAAGACCATAGGCTTGTCCTCTGCCTCATGGACCACATTTCCTGAGGTAACCTCCACTGGATTTCATTTGGGTGGTAATAATTTTTTTTGTTATATTACAGGGAGTTTTTTCTGTTACTTCTCTTCTTTCTCTCTCCTTGCCTTATTCTCTCCTTATGCTACCTCATTTTTTTTCCTTGGCATTTTTGGGTGACACAGGTTGTATGCAATTTCTTGTTGCAAACTGTTTGTTACTTTGACAGTGTTCAAAGTACAGATTAAAATCCTAGTTGTTGCTTTGACTGAGCTCAAATTAAGAGTTATAATTTTGGCTGTATTCAGAGTAAATATTGAAATTCTGAGTACATCTCTGGAGTGCTTTTTCATCATTTTAGACTGTCGTGCAAACAGAAGAAACCTACCTCTCCATACTGCTGAGCAGGTCTGTTAGGGTCAGGGCAATAACAATTCTAAATCAAGATTGTCTATCATAAATTTCATTAAATCATAAGGTGAAGACTGATGTGGAACTAGTTGTTCAATTTTGTGATCACTGTTGTGGAGCTGATAAGACTAATGGAGAAAGATTTCTGGATATGTGATCCTACTGCAAGTCAATAAAGAATGAGAAAATCTTCTTGGTTGTGGATGAAGTATTCTGTGTAATTTTTATGTAAGCTCAAGGTTAGTAAAGTAGCAGCCAGTCTTTGTCTATCAATTCAATGTCGACAGATTTTCTTTGTCATGAATGTGGATTAAAAGTACTGGTGATGTTAAATTTGCTGGATTCTTCTTCAAAATGCAATGTAGCTTAAAAATGTTTCCTTAGTTACAACTCCAGCCAGTATACAGTAACTCTTACTTATTCTAAGAATGCTTAGAAGTTGCAAGAGATTATGCAAAGTACAAAGAGAACAATACCAACTTACATGCACCTGTAACAGGAACATATCTGCCACTTGGGTAATATGCTTAGTTTTTTATGCTGTCACTGGTAAACTTAACAAGAAATAGAATTTATTTAAAATCCAATTAAAGCAGCAGGAATACAATAATCATGCTGAAAAGACAAAAAGGGAAAGCTGCAGTTCAAATATTAATAGATTCCTTTTCCCTCAAGGTTAATCATTGTTTAGAATACTTTAACCTAAGAAGAATTAGCTGACTCAGACTCAGAGTGATGAATTTGCTTATGTATATTCAGGTAATGATTTTGTGACACAGCAATATTGGCTGAAGTAGGCAGAGAGCAATCTGCCTCGTGAAAGTTCATCTCACAAAATCATGTTGTTGTAAAAAGTTCACAAACTTTTCAATGACTCTAGAGAATTTAGTTTTCAGAAGTGTCTGTGAGTCACTGTGAGGGGACTGGAACCTATGCTAACAACATAACATCGTGATACAACCTAGCTCTATTTCCATTAATAATTTAATTTCTTTTAAAATGAAGGCTCATTAATGCTTAGGATGTGGGGTGGGGTGGGAAAGGTAGACAGATGAAGAGGATGGGACTAGGGGTAGGACTGCTCCTAGAGCCTGTCTTTGTTTTAACCTATTTTGTGGGTGGAAATAACTGGAGTATTTGAAACTACAGTCAACCACTTCTACTTGGCATCAATTCATAGGGTTACCCTTCTGGTTATCTTTGTTGCCACAGCTGCCATAGGAACACTACAGCAGAGTGGTTCTCTTCCCCTCCCAAACTCTCTGCATGAAAATGATCACCTAGAAGTTGGAACGTGTGGTCCCAGAGGTACTTCTGGATCTGTATCTGGGCTTTTTCTGAGGAAAAAGAAATAAAATATTTTCTTGGTTCTGAAATGTATGGGCTTCTGGATCTCTCAGAAAGTGTCCCAGCTCTTATACACAAAATCTTCCATAGTTTCAGAGGGGTGTTAAAATCTAGCTTTCCTGCATTTCACATCAAATACTCTCATCTTTAAATCACAGTATAATTGCTTTCAGATGGATAGTAAAAATGATGCTAATATTATTATTGGGACACTTGCTCAAGAACGGTTGCTGTTTTTCAGCGTATTTAGTTGCTTGAGAGGATGCACAATTTTCTTCTTAAATCACTAGTTCTTAAGGACCAATTGATCCAACGATGATAGTTTGTTTTCATTAAACTACAAATAAACATAAGCACATTTGGAAAGGATCTTTTAGAAAATATTTAAAATATGTATGTAATTTTATGAATCCAAAGCAAGTTTTTATTCAACATGGGAAGCAGAAAGTCAGTAATGGAGGGTGAAACTATCTGCAGTATCCGTTTCTCCAAATGCTGACTTGGCCAGTGTTCCTGTGATAATCAAGGATCTTAATTTGAGAATGTTACTAATTCAAAATAATTGTTTCTTTTAAAAAATTAGATTACTACTACTGTTAGCACTAGTGCTGCTACTACTACTGCTACTATTATTTTGGGGGGCTGGAGAAGTAGTTTATGCAATGCTATCTAATTAAATGGACCTGGGCCCATTCATTGGTCAGCTGGCATGGCTGATCAGCATTGAAAAACACATGTCCCTACTACTACATTTCCTCAGCCTTTGAAACAAGGGTAGCTACATGCAAACTGAGCTGCCTGCAGGAATGATGCCTGGTAATTAACAAATAGCATCTCTAAATGTTTTGGGAATGCGTAGTTTGTGTGGTATTAACCCCTACAAAGATATGTTTTAGTGATTGAATGTGATCAGCAGTGCAGTTCCAGAATCTTTGGACAACATCTGTCACTCTTTCTCTCCCAGGTTCCAATATAACCTTAGAGAATTTAAAAACTGATAATGAAGGACACTTAGGAAAACTGGGAATTACAAGCATAGCAAACAGAATTGGAGAAACAGAGTCTTATTGCCTCACCCTCCTCTGAAGCATCAGCATGTGAGGCACCCTGTGATCTCCCTACAGTGCCAGGAAAGTCATTTACTGATGGTTACCAGTTTGATCAGTGAACTACTTGGTCAAGGCAACCTTGGTTTCTGAGACCAGAATGGAGATGAGGAAATGGTAGTGACTGACTAATGGAGTAACTTTCCTGAGGAAAGTCCTATGTTTCTTCAAAACTCCTCTTCAGAAATGCAAAGGTACAGCTAGAAATACAGACAGAATTAAGGGAACAAGTCAGAAGAATGTCTTCTTAGGGATGATTTTCTATCAATGTCTGGCTCTATTACATCTCCAGATATCTCTTTTTGTTGGGGTAAGAGAAAGCAAATCACCGTTTTCTACAACTACCTAAAAGGATGTTGTGGAGAGGAGGGAGCTGGCCTCTTCTCCCAAGTGACTGAGGACAGGACAAGGGGGAATGGCCTCAAGCTCCACCAGGTAAGGTTCAGGCTGGGCATCAGGAAAAATCTTTTCACGGAAAGGGTCATTGGGCACTGGAATAGGCTGCCCAGGGAGGTGGGTAAGTCACCTTCCCTGGAGGTGTTTAGGGGACAGGTGGATGAGGTGCTGAGGGGCATGGTTTAGGGATTGTTGGACTTGATGATCCAGCTGGTCCTTTCCAACCTAGTGATTCCATCATTCTATGATTCTATGATTTTCTTTTCATTAAAAAATATGGAGAAATCTGTGAATCTGATCCTGCACAATGTTACTGTAGAAAAAAATTTCTAACTGCTAGAGAAATGTATTTAATACTAAAGAGACAAAGCAAATGATACCTGACTGAGCTCAAAGGTTCAATGAACTAGATCTTTCCTCTCACTAAGTATACTGACAATATATGACTTTTTAGTTAAATCAAAATAAGTGTTAATCCTTGAAATAATTCTTATATATATTAGATGAACATTTGAGAAATAAGATCTTAAAATGAGAAACATCAAATATTAACAGGTTTTCAGATCAGAAGGCACTCACTCAAGGGGTTTGAATTTTCTGCCAGACAATGAGAATGGGAGCTAATTAAGGAGAAAATGAGTTTAAAGCTAGTGAATAACTATAATCGTTAAAAAAAAAAAAAAAAATGACCAAAGCTGTCATGGATCATGATGTTAAAGAGAGTAGTGGATTATAAGCAGTCTCTCAGATATGTTACTAAAATGCTCCGTAGGGCAAATTCACCTTGTTGAGGTACGTCAACTTTCATAGAAGTGAGTTGGATGTTCACAGCAGACATTAACCTTGTCCCCTTCCTGGATTTTTCTGGGATGATATAAATCCATCAAAATCAACAGTACTCAGGGCCTGATTCTTATTACTTATTGTAAACTGCTGGAATACAGTAAAATGTTGTGATTTCTAAAGAAAAAAACAGCACCTCTTTTGTGTACTGATTACAATCTGTGAAAATTTTTTTCTCCCACCTGCAAAAATGGAAATGCAAAAACACATGTAAAAAAAAATTCAGTTGGTATGTTTTCATGTCTTTCATAAGATTTTCATTAGCAAGCTAATATACAAAATATTACCTTCAGTTTATACTATGACTTGATGTAGAATAATACATCACTGCTCTTTTGCATATATGTAGATGAAACAACTAAGAAAATGAAATGCAATTATGATGTCTAAACTGAAATTTAACTTCTGTAGTAGATGTCCACATATTTGGGACACTACATTTTCTCCTTTGTATTTGAGAAAAACACCTTATAAATATTTTGAAGACTTTGAAGCATCCACTTAAGATTAACGGGGTCATCTCAAATGTATGATTTTCATCACCACCATGGAAATCACCACATTTTGCTCGTATTATTTGCTATTCCTTGAAATATGGAAGTATTTTGTTAATAACAAGAAAAAAGACATAGTCCCTTAATTTTGTATTAGAAGTTGTAATGCATGGTTAAATGCAGAATTCCACTTCATGTAATTTTATTTCATGTAATTTAAAATATAAATTTTTATGTGTCTTTGCTGCACTTTTTTCCCCTCTCTTTTCCTCTTTGTCTGACTATATCTGTAGCAGCCCTATCAGTTATTAGAAGATATATAAAATTTATATAGAATTCCAATATCTTTGCAGGAGTTTCTACCTTATTTATTACCCATGCAACTGAGTGCTTCACTGACAATAGTTATTTTGCTTCCCTACTTCTGAAATACATATGAATTTATTCACAATGAATGTATGTTTGTTGGAACACTGGTCTACTGCCTAATACTAAGAGCAGCTAAATAGACGTTAATTCCAAATTTCACAGCTGCTGATTTTCAAATATGACCTGATGTCAGTGCCTTATTTAAGCATTGGCCTTGCTACATAGACAAAGATGTGTGTGATGCCTGTTCTGTAGGACAGTTTTCCACATTTGAACATTTTTAGCATGGCTATTCGACTCTCCACAAATTGTATAGCGGTCTAAGGCAGCTGTCAAGGATCCATATTTTACTCTGTATGACAAATACCTCAAATTAGTCTTTTTTTTCCAAACAAGTATCCTATGTCACAAGGATTTTTAATTCTTGAGTTACAGTTTTAAGGTCAACATGAAACAGTGGTGCTAGTAGGACTCTTTTACCATTGCACTTACTGCAAAAAAACTCATTATAGCTAATAACTCCAGATAAAGTTTGACTGTATTCAGGAACAGCAACTATGCTACTGTGCTTCAAAGCTAGCTGTTCTCCATAGTTCAGGCTTCACAATCAGGCTTCCTTGTCATGTATTTTTCTTTCCTCTTTCAGGGATGCATACTTTAGATCTAACCTCCCTGCCAAAGCAAAAGAGATATGAACTGTTTCCTATTCTAGGCTGTGCTCCAGAGGTTGTTATTGAAACTGATGTTTCTGTTTCTGGAAAATAAGGTTTTCTTCTTAAGGTACCTAGAGGAGAATACTTTGCCCTTTTTCTAGAGCACCAGCTCTTGAGGAAAAACCAGAAACAAGAACTGAGGTGGTCATGGTCACAGCATTGCTAACACAGAGTTGATAGTGTACTAGGATAAAATTAATTGTTCTAGGGAAAAAGGAATTCCACAACTTTATGGTTTTGGACAAAACCTACAGCTGAGGTTTAAACAATGCAGAAACAGAGCTTCCCAGGCAATTGCTGCCAGTATCCTTTCTAATAAAGAGCTGACCTCTTCCAAACTTTTATAATACATTTACTCAAAAGAATCAAACAAGACATTTCCCTGGAAATGTATACTCAAAACATTGCATAATATACATAAATATTCAACAAATGTAGTATCTTCTTTAGAATCTTGAGACTTTAAAAAAAATTCATGAGAAAGCTTAAAACTTATAGAATTTAAACATGTCAGTAGCTCTTCTATTATCCTTATTGCCCCGTAATTACATGCAGAGAAAGAGTTGTCTTACTCTGAAATGGGTGACACATTTTCATGTAAATAAAATAAAGAACTGGATCACAGCCCGTAAAGTACATTTAAGATTTCCTATGATGTTTTAAAAGTACAGAAAGGTGTGGCAAAATTATAGAATATAACTCATTTAAGAAATTTATATTTAGCACCAGAAAGAAGAATAAGTTAAACATTTCCTGGTTTCTCTTTAGGGTACTTCGACATTTCACAAAGAACTAAGACTAACAGAAATTTTGGCGAGAGTGAATGTTTAGTAACAGTAGAGGCATCGGCAGAATTGATTTAATTGCCTTCACAGATAATAACTGAATATTAAATGGCAGGATCTTTCATGAAAACCAGTCAATAACCTTGATACTGAGAACATGTCCTCCCAAAGTGTTAAGTTATACTTAGGTGATATATTTATATGTGCTTATTGAATATCTGCAAATTTTGTGTGATTGCAGTTACAGAATGAAATTACTACTCCAGTCTTGGACTATTTCACTTAATATTGACTTTGTGAAATACGTTCTCTTAAATGTAAAAGAATTTTACTTTAACCACAGCTGTCTGCAAGAGTTCTGTGTAACATTTTCTGTGAGATCTGTATTTATTCATTTATTTACTTTTGTATCACAGAAATGATTGTGTATGTTTGGCACAGTTTCTCATACTGCCTAGTTGTATGAGATATTACTCAGCTAGCTTTTCATGTTTGAGTCTGGATCTGTTAAACTGAGATATACAGAAATGGTATATTTCACCTCTGTGCCTGGGAAGATCATGGGACAGATCCTCCTAGGAGTTATGCTAAAGCACATGGAAGAGAAAGATGTGATTAGATACAGCCAGCATAGCTTCACCAGGGGCAAATCCTGCCTGACCAACCAGGTGACTTTCTATGATGGGGTGACCACATCAGTGGACACGGGAAAAACAGTGGATATAACCTGCCAGGACTTCTGAAAGGCCTCTGACACAGTCCCCTCCAACATCCTTCTCTGTAAATAGGAGAGACATGGATTTGACTAGTGGACTGTTTGGTGGATAAGGAATTGTTTGGATAGTTGCATTGAGAGAGTAGTGGTCAACAGCTAGACGTCCAGGTGGAGATCTGTGACAAGTGGTATCCCTCAGGGGTCTGTGCCGGGACCGGTGCTGTTTAATACCTTCATCAATGGTGTGGAGAGTGACATTGAGTGCACCCTCAGCAAGTCTGCAGATGATGCAAGACTGAGTGGTGCAGTTGTCACACCCTAAAGACAGGATGTCATGCAGAGGGATCTGGACAAGCTGGAGAATTGGGACTGTGTGGGCTTCATGAGTCAAAAAATGTCCAAGGATCATCACTTTCTACTAGAACCAAAACCATTCCTACTAAAAAGAGTAACATTTTTTAAATTTCAGAGATCTCAGTTGCCAGCCAAACATCTTCAAGGAGCAGTATGCCAACAGATCATTACTGAAAAATGCCAGTAGAAAGAGGTAGCTTTTTATTTTACATGGCCTGCTCTGTGATAGACTTGTTCGCTGGGTGGGCTTAGAACTACATAAGGCCCTGAGGAAAATTCATCTGTGTTTGCTGCCAACAGCTGGTGACTGAAATATTTCAGCTCTGCCAAACAGTGCCATTGACACTGAGATGTCAAACATAAGACTTGTATTTATTAAACAGTTCAATCATTGTAAGTGTTGTTAGAGTACTTATAGAAACACTGAGATGTTGGGTTGGAAGGAATTTTAAAGCTCATTTCAATCCCCTGCCATAGGCAGGGACACCTTCCAGTAGATTGGGTTGCTCAAAGCCTCCTCCAGCATGGCTTGGAACGCTTTCAGGGAGGGAGCATCTACGACTTCTCTGACCAGCATGTTCCAGTACCTTGCCAACCTCACAGTGAAGAACTTCCTAACGTTTAATCTGTCTGATCTCTTTCAGCTTAAAACCATTAACCCTCATCCTCTCATTACACTCCCTGACAAAGAGCCTCTCCTCATTTTTCTTGTAGGACATCTTTAAGCACTATAAATCTGCTATAAGCTGTCCCAGAGCCTTTTCTTCTCTAGGCTAAATAAGCCCAAATCCCTCAGCCTATCCTGTTTGGAAGGTGCACCAGTACTCCTGATCATTTTTGTGGCTCTTCCCTGGACCGTCTTGAGCAGGGCAATACCTTTTTTATGATGAACACCCAAAAGATGAATATAGTACTCGAAGTGGGGTCTTAAGAGTGGAATTGAGGGCAATAATCATCTTCCTAACATGGTTGGCCACACTTGGAGGTAGCCCAGGATCTGACTGCCTTTCAGGGCTGCTACCACGTGTTGCGGGCTCATATTGAGTTTTTAATCCACCAGTACACCCAAGTCGCTCACTGCGGGGCTGCTCTCAATTTACCTGTCATCCAGCCTGTATCCACATTTGGGATTGCCTGAACATCATGTGCAGCATCTGATGCTTGGACTTGTTGAGCCGACCCACTTCTCTAGCTTGTCAAGGTCCCTCTGGATGGCATCCCTTCCCTCTACAGTATCAATAACACCAATTGTAGTGTGAAAACTTGCTGAGAGTGCACTCAATCTCACTGCCTGTGTCCCCAACAAAGATGTTAAATAATACTGGTCCTAATACAGAACCCTGAGGGCCACAATCTGTCACTGGTCTCCACTAGGACGCTGAGTTTGACAGTAATACTTTGCATGTGGCCATACAGCCAGTTCTTTAACCACTGAGTGGTCCACATGTCAAATCCAGGTCTCTTCATTTTAGAGACAAAGATGTTGTGTGTGACAGTATCAAATGCTTTACACAACCCCAGGTAGTTGATGTTAGTGACCCTCCCCTTTTCCACCAGCTCTGTGAGCCTGTTGTAGAAGGCCACCAAATTTGTCAGTCACAATTTACCCTTACTGAAACCATGTTGGCCGTTACCTTTTGTGCACAAAAACTTCTCGACACTTGTCTGAATCATAAATTATTTGTTCAAAAAATACTATTAAATTACAAATCATTGTTTTACATTTAATTTTGAAACTACTGAGAACAGTAACAATTTTGAGGAGGAAAGTATATAGTCTGAATTCCATTATACAAAAACACTGCCTACAGGAGGAATACTTTTTTTCCTTTATATTGTTCTTAAAATGCTTATTTTTTTCAAATTATTTGCCTTTTATATAATGGTATTTGTTAGATTTTAGTTCTTTCCTTTGCCATGCTACATTGTTCTTGAAGATTTATTCAATGACTTTTTAACTTTTGTCACAACCTTTCTGAAAAAAAGTTATATTTCAAAACTTAAATGAAGATTAAATATCAACCAAACCTACAATCCAGCAGCTCCATGAACCAATTACAAAAATACACAGCTAGCAATCTCCAGAACAGATGATATACACCTAACCTGAAACCCCTTGACAGATCAGAGTTTTATTTTGCCTGTTGTTGGACCATCTCTTATTAAATTATCTAGAACTTCTAGCAGCCATTTCTCATATTTTGTTCTGCACTGAGGAGGGTAATTCTGCATTGAAGGAGGTTTTCATCCTCTGTCTTCTTGTAGCTAAAGGCGAAATTACTATGAAAGTGAATCCAAGCCTTGCAGGTAATTCTCTAGATGAGTAATACATACAGGAAGGAAATTTTCATTTTTGAGGAGAAAACATGACAAGATGACAGGAAAACTAGACTCAATCAGCAAAAAGGAAAAAGAGGAAGACATGAGAGATGAACACAATTTGCTTATTATTATTTTCCTCCATGTTCTCCTTCTTCTCTTTCTCCTCTTCCCCTTCCTCCTCTTCCTCCTCTTCCTCCTCCTCATCTTGGCAAACAATACTGTGTCACCTGAGATATAATAACTCCTAAAATTACAGTAGACACCTAAATCCATGAAACCAACTCACCCATTAACAGAGTTTGTCAGGAGAGGCTTTCAGGAGTATCTCCTCACGTTACTACATTTTCTAACTTCTTTGCTTTCATACCTAATCTCCTCCTTGCAGTCTTCAGGAGGACTGGATGAATTTAATTTTTTTACCCTAAATCTTTCTATTGCCTAACTCCTTCCTTGCCATTAATTAAAATATGAGGGATTTTCCCTTTGTCATTTATTGAATTTTTTTTGTTTTTGTTTCACATGTTGTTTTGGTTTATGTTTTGTTTTGTTTTAGTTTGGTTTGGTTTGGTTTAGTGGATGTATCCTCTGTTAAATCTGACTTTCAGATATGGCCTTTTGAACAAACAAGGAATAAAATTCTCCCCTTTCTTGTCATTATTGTCATCACCATTACAAGTATCATATTAACAGAGTTACAGAAAAGATTTTTACCAAAAACTGGACCAGCAGCAGAGTTTAATTGCATTATCTAAAAGCAAATGAATCTGTCCTGTTTTTCTTGTTGTTTTAGTAGATAAAACAGTCTAGTTAGGTGTTAATATCAATTCTCATTATCGTGCAACTTTGCAATTTTTTTCATACACTAAACGTAGTGTCTAGATGCTAGAAGATATTTTACCTGTCAATGAAATGGCTAAGTGGATGAAAAAAATTTTATACTTCTTTTCTTAGTAAGTGACTAAAAGAACAAAAGTAAAATGGTCATTGATGGAATTTATTTATGAGATTTATCCTTCAATTGAAATTGATTATTAGAAAAGTAATTCTTAAAGCTGTGTATACCTTTGCCTGTTACAAAGTAAAAGTCATTGTTCCATTTGCCATGACTTATTACATGTATCCACCCTGTTTTAATGCAAAAGTCACACTTGCAAATGCAGTTCAGATTTCTTTTTTTTTATTGGTTTTGATAGACTTCAAAAGACAATTTGGATTTTGGAACTCAAAGCTAACAATGACCTTTTGTTGCAAGTATTTTTAAATGCAATGAGCAATTTTTTTAATATTAATCTAAGCTTAGCTTTTATGTGAATTAGTCATACTAGGATTGGCAGGAACCCAAAACTATAACCCTATTTTAAGGTTTTAAAAAAACCCTCAGCTGCTTTATTAATAATAAGATTTAAACAAAAATGAAAACAAAAAAATTATTTATTTTATTTCTTAAAGATTCAGTGAAGTACAGAATGAAAAGACTTATACTTTCTAAACAACAAATGCTGTGACGTTCCTTTATAAATGTCTTCCTCAGATACAGGGGCAAATAATTCAAAAAGCTGATTCATGAATAGTTTAGTGACTAACACTGACAAGATCATCTGATTTATTCTTGGGTTCATATAATTTACAGCTAATAAGTGACTTGATTGGTAGCTTAAAGTTAGTTAACATGCTCACAATTCTCATGTCTTTCACTTTGCTGCAATAATGACTTTTATTGGAGTATATGTGGTTTTTATTCTTTTTTATTACTTTTTCAATGGAAAAGGCTATGTCTGAGGGGTAAAGAAACAAATTTATTCACAGTCTTTCTGCTCAGAAAGCAAACTAGATTAAACACATGGGAAATCAAATAACTAGATGCTTTTCTGAGTTTTCTGGTTAGAATTTTGCTAAAGGAGACCTGTCTGAGCATAACAGCCAGCCTACCATGACTTTGCATTACGTTTCTGAGTATGTTCAGTACTACCTTCATGTTTCTTAAAAGTGACAACTTTGTCATGAAGGACACTACTATGACTGTGTGGTAATATAAGGAAAAGCAAGTAAAACATTAGGGTACAGAAATAATATTAGAATAAAATCACTTTCCTCTTTTTCAGCATGGGAAACATTTGAAATAGAAGTAGAAGTTGGAAGTGGTCAGACTAGGAATGAGCAAAAGCACAGTTGATCCTTGGTTTTGACTTGTCTTTGAGGCATTTTTATACGGTTTTGGTAATGACTTGCTGTTGTTACAGGGAAAGATATAAGATACACTATCTTGGCTTCACAGGGAATGTATGAAGGAATATAAGGAGCAGAGGAAGGGCTTAAATTTTAGTAAGCCTCAAAGTTAGGTCTAGATTTAAATTTAGTGTCATGAACTAAGACCTTTGATGAGAATCAGAGATTGAATCTTTGAAGAGTTTCAATCAGGTTGTTTGTAGAAGTTTATGGAGAAAGAGAAAATTTATGTTCCTCATTTCAGGATAGCTGAAATGAATATTTGGGATATTTTCCTTTCATTTCCATTCAGTCACACCTAAAAAATCTTCAGCTCCATTTTCTACCCTTTATTTAGTACATAAATATCTTCGCTTGTTATTAGACTAATTTTGAGAATGATTTTAGTGTTGGAAAACCTGAATCTTTCTCATTTTTTTTCAGGATGGCTATTCCAAATACAAAATCTTCTGAATGCCTTTAAGGTAACCATTGTTTCAACACTTATTCCTGCAGGTATCATCATAGTGAAAAGAAATGCATCTTGCTGCCTGGGCTGTTCTGCATCTTGTTAAGTGGGCTTTTCATAACTGACATACCTATAGACACTTTTCTTGTGTCTTGTCATGTTTTTGACATACTAGGCCAGATTTAGTACTATGTAGGTATTTGCTTTCCTACCCTGATCCTTGGGCTCTTGGGCAATTTCTTTGTATTTCTCCCAGGCTACTTGTCCTTGATTCTACCCTCTGTAGGCTTCATTTTTTTAGTTTAAGTTTGTCCAGCAGTTTCTTGTTCATCCATTCAGGCCTTCCAGCATTTTTGCCTGACTTCCTCTTTTTTGTGATGCATCACTCCCGAGCTCAGAAGAAGTGATGCTTGAATATTAACCAGCTTTTTTCAGACTCCCTGCCTTTTAGGACTTTATCCCATGGTACCCTGTGAAACAGATTCCTCAAGAGGCCAATATCTACTCTGCCAAAGTCCAGCGACTGAGTTTGTTGTGTGCCCTTCTTGCTGACCTAAGGATCTTGAACTCCACCATTTCATGGTCACTATAGCCAAGGCTTCCTTATGAGGTTCACATTCCCCATTTCCTCATTTGTGAAATCAAGGTCTAGCATATCACTTCTCCTCATCAACTTTTGTATCACTTGGAGAAAGTTGTCATCAACATATGTCAGGAACCTTCTGGCTTGCCTGGAACCTGCTGTGTCGTCCCTCCAACAGGTATCATGGTGGTCATAGACCTCCATGAGGACCAGGGCTTGAGAATGTGAGGCTATGCTTGTCTATAGAGGGCCTCATCTGCTCATTCTATCTGGACTAGTGTCCTGTAACAGATCCCCACTATAATGTCACCTGTTCCTACATTCTCTTTAATCCTGACCCATAAGCTCTCTGTCAGTTCATTAATCATCCTCAGGTGGCTATCCATGCACTCCAGCTGGTCATTGACATAGAGGGTAACACCCGCTCCTCATTTCCCCTGCTTTTCCTTCCTGAAGAGCCTGTATCCTTTAAGGCCAACACTCCAATTGTAGGATCCATCTCACCATGTCTCTCTGATGCCAATGACATCATAGTCCTGTAGGCCTGCGCACATCTCCAACTCATCTTGTTTATTCCTCTAACTACATGCATTCATATGTAGGCACTTGAGTTGGGGCCCCCATGTAGCAATCTGACTGGCAGGAGATATTTTTGCTTTCACTTCAGGTGGTCTTCTTCTAACCTGTGTTTCTTCTCCAATCTCTGGGCATCTGTTTCTGAACAGATAGCTCTACTTGAGTTTGCAACAGTTGTCTACCTTTTTCAAATGAGATTTTTACAATTCCTGTGCAAAAAGTGTTCTTATTTATGGTCAGGTTCTTGAAGGAAGTAAGATTAGTTTTGGCTTTGCAGAAATATAGAACTCAAAAAAACTTCAAGAAAGTGCGAGTTTCTGAATTTTTTTTCATTGTTTTCATTTTGGTTTTAAGCATTTTTTTTTAAATTGAGCCAGATCTTCACCCTCTTGGATATTTAACACATGGAGGAATTCCAGTAAGCTTGTAGGGGATTTGCCAAAGAAAGGTATTCTAGGGTAATATTGTCTCAGTAGGAGTCTTTTGCTGTTTGTTTTTAAGCACAAAGAATAGTTCTTTTCTTCAGTACTTTCTTGCAACTGAAATTTGCTAGAAAGAGGTATATGTATTTCCAACCCAAGAGAATCATTAATATTTTTTCTTCTCCTCTCTCCTTTCCCTTTTCCATGTAACTATATATCAGGAGCAATATTCAGAGTATTAACTCTGAGATCTATACTGTAGCATAAACAATATTTATATTTTATAAGTGATATTGTATTTAATTTTAATATACTATTTTATGCTTCATATTTTATACCTTATATTTTATATTTACTTTATGTTTCATATTTAGTAATTAATTGTTTCTGACCACAAATTAGTACAGTTTTCTTTAAATCTCTTTTTATTCCTCTAATACATCCTTTTTTGCCTATTTGTAGAAAGAACACGTATGTAATCCACAGGAGAAATTAAAATACTTTTTTTTTTAATTGATGGTGCTATCTTGTCACACCACACTAATATCAACCATCTTCACTCAAATCCAGGACTGAAGAAAACAGGTAGATTGGAAGGATGGAATGGGGGAGAGAAATTAAAGAAAGAAAACCAGTGTAATTCAGATACTTGATTCCGAAGTCCATCAAAAATTAGAGTGATAAATTTACAGTTGTCTGCAACCTTAATTTTACCTTCTTGTATATCCATTTTGCTCCTGATTGAAACAAAAAAGGCTGTGAAAGAATGAAACAACTACATGACCAGGCACTATAGAGTATTTTATGTTATTTACAGTAAAATAACAGTAAGATTAGGAATATACATGTAACTGTAATCTGCCTTCTGATTTTTCAGCAATTGGCTCTGAAGCCTAATAACATTGTGTAAGACAGAATTTTAAAGGAATTATAATAAATTTACTAAACTACTACCTACAATTAGTAAAATAATGTCTGGAATACCACTGCTCACTAGTCGTTTTTGTGTGCGTACTGGAATATTTGAAAACTATGACTCAAGAAAAAATATTTTGATAGCATGCATTGGTCCTTATTTGTGAGGACTGACATAAGGACTTTGCAAATAAGTATGAGAATCTTTCCAAATTTCCATTTTTTAAAAAATAGCATATGGACTATTATCAGCTAGTAGACAGGATGAACACTTGGGTCAGAAGACAAAAGAAAAATATTTTGGTTACAAAATATTCAGAGGTGACTTTTCTAAGTGTGGTATTATTAGTTAATGATTTTGTTTACTTTTTAATACTTTTGCAGTTATATTAACAAGTTTTATATATTAACAAGTTTCTTTACTAGAAATGTGATTAAGAAATTTCTGGTCAAGGACTAGAAAGATAAAAATTCAAAATATTCCTACTATTCCTCAATATCACCATAAAGGGAACAAAATTACAGTAACAAAATGCATAAAAGATTAAGAATAAGTTTATTTAGGACAAAGTAGAGGTTATATATTATTATACTAGTCCTGAAAGTTCTCTTTTTCTTTAGTATCTGCTGTTCTTTTAAAATAATGATATCTTCTTAAATCTAAGCAAAAAATAATGGAGTCTTCCTTACATGAAACAAATTACTAGCAGCTTTCAGCATCAGTCTGAAATGTTACTTTTTTAATTGCTGTCCCTCCTTTCCACTAGGAATCCTACTATTTACACTATTAGGAAGTAAGAATCCTTGGTACTTTGCAAGAATTCAGGTTTCATGCTGCATTTCCAATGTTTCCTGTGAAAAATGATATCTTAGAGAAATCTGAGATTACTCGGGTCCTTTAGCAAGTTTTACTTCTAAGTGAAATCGATGGTCGAAGCAATTACATTCAGTGGGAAAACAACTTTATTTGGAACATTGGAAAACACAGAGTAAACTTGTAAGGTGTGTATCCAAACTATATTGCAATTAGGAATTCTGTAGCAGAAGAAGTCTTTATGATAATTCCTTTTGTGAATATCAAAGTATTCTGAGAGTAAAGCATTTAAACCTGAAATCCTTCAATCACCTGCAAAATTAAATTGTATTTAGAGAAAATAATCTCACTAACAACACTTTGTTCAGGTAAGAACAAAGACCTGTAAGTAAATGTGTCACTTTGAAGTCAATTTGAATTTTAAAAATTATTTTGAAAAGCCTGACAAACTATTGTCCCTCTAAAGTTGCAATTTGATTATCTTGACTTCCTTTTAGTTTAATCTTTAGTTAAATCTTTGCGTTGAGGTTAAAAAGATAATAGAAAAAAACCAACACTTGTTATCTACAGGATTCTAACTATATGCAATTGCACACAAACAATTTTTCTTCATCAGTTTTCTTAGTTTCATTTGTTCTCTATTATCACTACTTTGATGAAAATATATCAGATATCTTTTTAGAAGAACTTTTCACTGAAGTTTAATCTTCTATTTTTTTTCGTCTATTGCAGAACTTAATGACTGAAAAACTAAATGAGATTAAACTTGTCATTTTTCTGCTCGGTGGTAATCCATGCAGACATGTTATCACGAAGCTCCTATGTAATATTTTTCTCTGTATGTTTACTCATGGAACGAGATATTTAGCAAAAAATATAGTAGTGGTGTTACAAGGAGTAGTCAGTAATATCGTAGTATCACTGTCTGCTAAAGCCTGTCACTTTTGCTGTCATGATCTGCTGTATTCTAAGTGCTTGTAAACTGAGCAGTAAAACACAGTCCCCTTGGAAAACTGTGAAGAAGAATCCATTTGTTTTTAATAAAAGTGAAAGGACAAAACAGACAAATTTGACCAACTTATATTAGTAAATGTATAAAAAAAGAAGGAAGTTTCTGAGAGAAATTTAGTGTTTTCCTTCACTGTATTTTCATTTTACATTTATGTCAGAAAACGTTTTATCAGGTTCTATAAGTGAACTATTTGGTTTTGTTAATTTATTTATCAAATAGCTCAATTTATTCATAAACTATTTTTACATCTTAATCTGATCAAAAAGTTGTGTGCCTGAAAACTATGTAATGGAATTCACACTTTATGCCTCATGCATAGAAAAAAAAGATAATCCAGGAAATTGGAAACACATAATCCAGAAAAAATACTTAAAGATATATTACTCAGTTTGAGAATGCATACCTGGCTTATTTATAGTAAGTAATATACTTATTTTTTTTTCATTATTTGAAGTAATTTTCTTGTCTGTGGTCGACCACACAGTTTCCCTCACAACTAATGCTGTCTGTGAGATGATGAGACCTCATTGTAAATAGATAACTAATACAAGTTATTTTCTTTTCCTTTTCTTAATTAACTTTTATGACATTAATTTCGGGTTTACATCACTGTTAAATACACCATATTGATCCAAAAAAATATTTATCATGAGTCTGGAAGATGAACAGCTGGTGATCAAAAAAGCAATAATACACCCAGAAATGTATATTAACACAAACATCTTAAGTTATACACAGAATATCAGTGGAAAACATTTTCCCCAAAGTTTTCTGACCTCCTGAACTCGATGAAGAGGTTTTGGGTTCTAAATACAAGACGTGTTTGCATTAATAGAGACTTCAAATTCAAGTAAGTAGCAAGAGGGCACACAACATGTAAGACATGAAAATCAGGGCATCAGTTACTTGTTTGGAGACAAGACAGATTAAAGAACAGCAATTGTGAGAGAATCATCAGACACAGAAAAAGTAGCCAGAAAAGGAGAGGGAGCAGAGCAGGTAAAAGGCTTAGATTTATTACTGAGATTTATCTGCAATATAGGCTACAAAACAACAGAATTTAAAGTTATTCACATTCTTCGTATCATCCAAAGATGCAAAAATCATTCTGAGATAACAAGCTCTAGTTTGTATCAACAGAAGCTCATGTCATCTTTTTCTTATAAGTAGTTCCCCATCCTCTTCAGGTACATTTCCTTATGTAGATGAGTGAATGGACTAGCATTTGTTTATCTTTGTCAGAGAAGAGCTAGAAAGCTGTTCTGCTCTCTTCGTTGCAGACTGGGAACTGAAGACTGAACATTTGAAGACAAAGGTTGTGAATATAGTTGGCTTTACGTATAAGAAAATATTGCAAAAATTAGAACAATACAGCACAGAGGAAAGGAATAATCATGGGACTTCAATATTGTAATAAAACTTCAAAATATTTAGTTAGGTCTAATCAACCTCTATTTTATATCCACCTTCAGTACCAGAACAAAAGGGCACTCAAACTAATAGCAATTAAATTCAAGACAAAGGCAAAAAAACCCAATATTACTTACATGATACGTAGTCATTTCATGGAAATAAAGGATAGTAAAGATCAAAATTAAAAATCATTAATGTTTTTTTAAACTGTTTGGTTCATGCTAAAGCAGTTCCAGCTGAATTTCCTGTCATGAAATAAATTGAAACCACTAAGGAAAGAGTAAATTAAATCCTGACAGTCTTGTAAACACCAGTTACGACATGGCTTAGAAATAATTTTCACCCTTTTTCATAATTACACAATTTGCTAGAGCATTGTGGGAAATTTGCTTTGAGTCTCATTTACATTCTCTTAATGTAATGAGTCTTAGCTGATTTAGAAGACCTACCGTCTTTTTATGATTTTCTTCAGCTCAGAATTCACAGGAATATCAGTTATTTCCTTATGAAAATAGGCTTCTCAATATTGCAAACTTTTAAAGCAAACTTTTAAAATATCAGTACTTGTTGAGTCAAAACTCTACAGATATGCAATCCTTCCCAAAGTGAATAGATACGTTTGCTTGAGCAAATGGCATAAAAGCAGATGAGCATAGTAAGAACCAGTAATTGGTTCCATAAAGACAAGACCAACACCATCGAGGAATGTAAGCACTGGAAAAACTATGAAGAAATCCTAATGACCGAATGTACATGGTACTTAACAGAACAGAATGCGGATTGGTTCATTCACAGAACAGGATTAAGATCCCCTATATAGTCAAAAGAAGCTTTATACAAAGGGAATTACTTATGTTATAACAGTAATCCCGAAGTGTCGCAGGCAGACCAGGAAGCAAAGAGAAACACTGAGCTCTGACCTCACAACCCTGTCAGGAACTAGAGCATATCTGTTAGGGCTGCCTAGCAGATATTGTCTTCAGTTGAGCATACCTTTTCACAGGATAGATGTTTAAGGCTCAAGAGCTTTAAACTGATTCCAGAACCTTCATCATTAGCTAACTTTTTATATCTCATATTTTTTTTTTTTGCTTTATTTTAACTAATACCCAATAACAATTGTGAGATACATAGTTTTTACTAAAGCTTGTGCTAGGAGCTTGATTTTTCCTTGTTTTTTCTTTGTTTTGTGAATGGGAAAAAAAACCCAAAAAACCCCTAAACTCCAAATGTACCTACTAAAAAAACAAACAAAAATCCAAATATAGAAACCTAGCTTGGAAAGCAGCCCATAAGAATCTAGAATGCAGTTCAACCTTCTGGCATTTGGACTAAATGATCATTGTAACTCCGCAGATGACTGTCAAACAGATGTGTGACCAATGAAATTTGACCAGTGATCAAAACATCAACAAGATTTTTCACTGTTCAGTAGATCTCATGGAAAATAAGAGAGATAAAGTATCTAAATTTTTCTTCTCATAAACTGTTCTAGTTTTTTCTATTTACATGGGTTCAGTTTCTTGTATTAACCATACTATTGTCTGAAAGTTGCATGGGATTTGCAGATGTGCTAGTTTAAATATGAAATAATTAAAAAATGTTTTTATTGTTAATTCTTTGACAATTACAGGGACATGAAGCAACTTCAACTAAGTTCTTATAAACTTATTTCCTAGTTAATGAAACAAGCATCTGAAATTCTCTGGATCTGGTACTTTTTTTTCAGAGGAGCTATTGACATCGCACAAGCAACAGTAATTCTGGAAACACAAATTATATAACTGAAAATATAACTACTGGATAAGTATAGTTTTTCAAATTCTATTAGCAAGTCCATCTTTTTATTATCATTACTACTTGTTATTGTAAGTCCCAAATTATTGATTACAAAGCAGTGGCTTGAATTGAACTTCTGTGGAGTGAATCTAACTAGCATGTTTATTTTATCATTAATCTTGTGAACATTATATCATTTACTGTTCGTTATAGCAAGTGATAAATTGCAGAAACACTCAATATTGTTAGTTAAGCTTGGCTACATCCTTTAGTGACACTAATTCTGTGGAGCAGTTGAGCAAAATCAATGTCTGATGCACAATTTGTATTAAATTATGTTTGTTATATGATTGAATCAACGCTACACAGAGTTTTCTTAAGTTAATTGATCAACTTCTACAAAATAAATTAATATGATACATCAAACTTAAGCTGAACTGTAGACCAGAACAGAGCAAACAAGAGCACTGAATGAAAGCCAGGTTGCATCAGTTTGCACATGTTCAAGTAAGCATGATCCATTCCCTGGCTTAGATGGCATTTAGAAGCCATATTTTCATCTTTTGAAGAAAATATGACAATACAAATTTAAAATAGGGTTCATCAGCCAGATTGCCTATAAATCAATAAATGGAAATTCCCAGAGTCATGAGGGTTTTTTTCAAATTAATTCCTAATATTTTATTTAGATCCCAGTTTAGCAGAGAAATTCAGCCAGCATATAACCTGGCTAGAGATTCAATTCATTGCATGTGAGACACTAACCATAAATTCACTGCTCTTTTATTATACAATCATAGAATCATAGAATAGTTAGGGTTGGAAGAGATTTTAAAGGTCATTCAACGCCAACACCTTGCCATGGGCAGTGAAACGTTCCACTAGATCAGGTTGCTCAAAAACTCATTCAGCCTGGCCTTGAGCACCTCTACGGATGGGATATCCATGATTTCTGTAGACAACCTGTTTCAGTGCCTCACCATCCCCACCGTAAAACATATCTTCCTACTATCTAATCTAAATCACCTCTCTTTCATCTTAAAATCTTTACCTCTCATCCTATCATTACACTTCCTGATAAACAGTCCCCTCCCCAGCTTTGCTCTAGGCTCCCATTAAGTACTTAAAGCTGCTATAAGATGTCCTTAGAGTCTTTTGTACTCTAGGCTAAACAAGGCCAGCTCTCAGTCTGTCCCTGTATAGGACGTGCTCCAGCCCTCTGACCATCTTTTTCACCCTCTTCTGGATTGGTTTAAACACCGTGACCTTCCTGTGCTAAGGAATCCAGAACTGAGTGCGGTATTCCAGATGAGGTCTCAGGAGAGCCTAGTGAGTGAGAGAAACATATCTTTTACCTGCTGGTCACACTTCTTTTGGTACAGCCCAAGACACGGTTGACTTTCTGGGCTGCTACTGAACATTGCAGGCTCATGTTTAGTTTCTCATTGAATGCCACTCCCAAGTCGTTCTCTTCCATGTCTACTCTCAATCCATTCTCTGCCCAGCCTGTATTTTGTTTGTGTGTCCCAACCCAGGTGCAGGACCTTGTACTTGGCCTTGTTGAACCTCATGAGGTTTGCACCATTGTATCCAAATGCATCTAAGTGGGATTTGACCATGTCACTTTTTCTAGCCATCTCTCAGGAGACCTTATATACCTTCCAGTACCTGAAGGAGCTACAAGAAAGCTGAAGAGGGACCATTCATAAAGGCTTGTGATGATAGGATGAGGGGAACCGGTATAACCTGCAGAGGGACAGATTTAGACTTGACATAAAGAGGAATTTCTTCACCATGAGAGTGGTGAGACACTGGAACAGGTTTCCCAGGGAAGTTGTGGATGCCCCATCCCCGGAGATGTTCAAGACCAGGTTGGATGGGGCCTTGTCCAGCCTGATTTAGTGGGATGTCCCTGCCCATAGCAAGGGGATTGGAACTAGATGATCTTTAAAGTACCTTCCAACCCTAACTATTCTATGATTCTATGAAAACATGTAGTGATAAGACTAAAGGGGAATGGCTATAAGCTGGAGGGGGGAAGATTTAAACTAGACATTGGGAGGCAATTCTTCACAAAGGAGGGTGGTGAGGCACTGGAACAAGTTGTCCAGGGAAGTTCTGTGTGCCCAGTCCCTGGAAGTGTTGAAGGCCAGGCTGGATGGGGCCTTGAGCAGCCTGATTATGGGAGGCGTCCCTGCCCATGGTAGGGGGGGGTGGAATTAGATGATTTTTAAGGCCTCTTCTAACTCAAACATTTTGTGATTCTATGATCTCTCTCAGGTTTCTTTGTGATTACTGGGGTCTATGTCTCTACTTATAGCAGGGCTATGAAACCTCACAGGAAGAAGTATTCATCTCATCTACCTTTCAGCATCTACCACGCAAGCCTCTGCATTGAGTCACAATTTATTTACTGTGCAGTCACTTTCTAATATACAGTGAGAAATCATGAACTTCAGGGGAACATCTCCTTTGAATATTAGACAATTATATTAGGATGAGATAAATCACATTCTAAAAACATCTGCTTCTGTTATTGGCCTGTTTGGGGAGTAACACCTGAATAACTCACAGGTTACCCTGCAGATGTAGATATCTGCTAATATGTGTACTTGTTCAGAAATCTTTCACTCCAGGTGATAGTGTATTGTAAAGTGTATATAAATAAGAGATAGACTCCCTTATTTTGGGTCTATGACAAATTAACAGAGCTCTTCATTTGCAGTCATTATATGTAGTAAACAATTGTCTGAAATTTTTATTTCTAAGTCAATCATGTGACTAGATTTTTAAATCTTGTTATTCATTGTCCAGTTATTTTGGTAAGTAGTTTTAAATCTGAGCGTGACTGTGAAATAGCCACAGTGTGGTGTGTCATAGATTCTTTATTATTGCCTTTAGTAATGAGGTTGTACGTGGATCTCTAAAACATTTCCAAATAAAATATTAGAAGTTACTTTGTAAGCATTTGCCCCAAAAAGATATTGCATGCAAATTATACATTGAACTTTATGAAACTTTGTGAGTGTGCTGTATAAATGCTGTTTGAAACCACTGATGTCAGTTTTCCATGCTATCACTTTTTCTTTTTTAAATACACTATCCTTTGTGCTTATCTTCTGTTACTTCTGTGCTAAGAAGTTTAAGATATCCATTACAAATATTGATAAAAAAATCACAGGAGTATCAAAGTCAATGGATCCTGTTTGGAACTATTAAATACTTTCTTGGAGCTGTTTCTATAAATATCAAGAGTGTATGACAAAATTTGGCAACATAGTTGGTTGGTGACTCAGACCTTCCTCGGAGAAAATTCTGTCAAGCATGTTTATACGTAAAGTGCACTAAGTCTACTTAGATCAATGCTGTAGTATCTATTGAGGCTTAAAATTTCAATAAAATTTTCATAAGAACATAATTGGAAAGCAATGAGTGTACATACAGTACAAAACTTTAGAGAAGCTTCTCTCTGAACTATAAGGTGAAGCAGAACACGTTCTAGGTCAATTTAATTTGGCTTTTATGTAAGGTAGCTGACTCTGAATGCTCGGCTTAATTCTTCTGAAGAGGTTCTTACAGCCTTTTCCTTCTTTTAAGTCTTTTCAAGGCTTTGAACAACTTTTCAGTACGGAGAGAGAGGTTTGGGTTTAGTATACTATACTTGTCATAATGGAAATTATATGTTGAACATGTCTTGTTTCACTGCATGACCATTGTCAGTAACTGCTTTACATATGTACTGATAAATGATTCCCTCAGTTTTGAAGAGGAAAACAAGTCTAGAGCAGATAGAACAGGGGTAAAGTACGTCATAAGACTACTAATGTTGTATTACATATCCAGCACCTTAACATTGCTTAGCATTTTGTAAAATAGACATAAAGACATATCTATATGCGTTTGTATGTTTGTGTGTATAAAGGGGAACATCAGAATTTAATTTCTAGTAAAATCTTTAAAGCTTTAACTTGAAACTATCCATAGAAGATATATTTTCGTCTTCATTCAAGTACAGATTATGATAAATACATATGTTATTAATTGATCTAGAGGTAAGCTCATGAATACTTCTGAAAACAACTAAGACATGAATCTTCTTTTACTACAGAGATGATGACTTACATCACTAATTCAAGCTGTACACCCATGAGTATCAAATATGTCTATGATTTGATCACTGGCAATAGAAAATTACATAACATAACAATGATATTTCTTTCAATTTAGTTCAACTACAAAGTTATGATATTTACACTGGATAGCATTTTGAAATGCATTGAAGCTCCCATACCGCAACAGAATCTCCAACCACATAGGAATAAGGCTTCCCATCACATGTATAGAATGCATTATTGTGACTGCAGCTTATAGCAACTTCCATTCACCAAGTAAAAAGCAATGTAGAAGAAACCAAAGAGAAAATCAAGTGGACTAAATGTGTTTTGTTTTTACAAGAGTTATGCATTCTGTTGCTTAAACTGAAGCTTAAATATTGTTTATTGTACATCATGAAATCTTTCTCAATTTTATGCACAAGAGAATTTGTTTTAAGATTTTCTTTATGCATATTTGTTAAAACATTAATACTTGATCTGTGTCACTGGAAACTATCTAGGTACCCTGGAAATCCATATGTATTATCACAATGCAGTATGACATCTAATTTTTGTATACTAAATTAGATAACTCCAGAAGCAAGATTAGTTATGATATTAAAATTATGCTGCAAATTATTAAAGATCTGCTGGATACAAATGTATCAGATCACACCCAGAAAGATTCCAGTCCAAGACTTGCAGAATACATGCAGCTATGTTTCAACCTTAGGAGTACACACGTTTTAAACATAAGTGGTTAGCATAGGTAAATTCGTTGCTCTTTGCTCCTATGACTCAGAAATAGCTGAGAGCCGCACAGGTTTACATATTTAATCATTTATTTTGAAAATATGGCAGTGATGAAACAAGGAAAGTAAAATATTTCAACTACAGATCTAAGTTAAAAGAAAAATCCCACAAATTTTTCAGAGGAAAACATTCAAAAAACTATTCTTCCAGTGTCGACATCCTTTTTCTACACATTTCCAGGAACTACAGTTTTCCACAGATCATAGGTCTCACAGACTTAGTTATGACCAGGAAAAATAATGCAAAACATATTATATTTATTGACATGATGACTCGTATGTCTGATTGCCTTGTTATTTTTTAAAGTATATACTAGCAGGCTAGTAAACTGCCATTTATATCTTAAAATATTTTGGTTGTTGATAAGACTACCTCTTTGTCATCTCTACTTAACTTCCAAGCTCCTTATGGTACCAAGATCTTCTCAGCACAATTGCCTACATGACTTGTTTTACAGCTAGTGTAAGGTAGTCCAGAGCTCTTCCTTTGGAGCTTAGGAGGTAGATCATCTAAGTAAATGTATTTTGTGGGGGAGGAAAAGGGATATCTCCTCTGCATTTCATCTTTTACCTGAAATGTAAGCAAGGAACAGTGAAGCAGGGAGAAAGTTGGTTAATGTATAGACTTCAAGATTTGAAGAATCTTACTCATGTCTTTATTAGTTTTGAATGAAAATTATTTCTGTGATATTGGAGTAGTCCCTAGTGAGTGCCTGTCTGCATCACAAAGGCACAATCCATTTATAGTTTATGGGTGTTTGTTTTTGAAATATTTAGTAGCAATACTTCTATATACAATAAGAGCACAGTTAAGTCTACAGTTTACTGATGATTTAACGAGCATCCTGGCTCTTTGTGAGTCTCATTTATAATGCATGAATAAATAAATAAAAAACAACGAGAGAAAAATTTGCTTCTGAATCTTGAGCCATATTTTATATATTCTCAGATAATGTATTTTGACATTCAAAATAAAATGTAATTCAGCAAAGTGGGGAAATATTTGACAGGTTGTTTTCCTCTGTGTTTGAGATCTTTCAGAATTTTTTGTCTGTTCTTATGTACTTGTGTATCAGACTGATGTACTAGATTGATGTATTCTGGCCAGGACTAACATATCTATGGAAATCATGCACTTAACGCTGTCAACAGTACTTACAAAGTATCAAAATCTAGGTTCTTCTTTTCTTCCATATACTACTTAGTACTTTTTATGGTTCCTATGGTTTCTGATTTATTGTAAAATCTTTTTCTGTGGCTTTGTTTTGGGGATCAGATGTTTGATGTATATTGAAGTGCTAATTTACAATTTATGTTCTGTGATTCATGCTAATCCTTGCACTGAAACTGATATAATTTCTATAATGTTAACATAGCAGTATATTGTTGAATAATGAAAGAGGATTTATTCTGCCTAAAAGCTAATTAGGTGAAAGATAAACAGGTTTAACTTCTTCAGCTAATTTTTGCATTAATCCATGAATTGTTCAATATATACACAAATAATATGCAGTAAAAGGAATACTATTTCACATTAGTTCAGATTTTTAAGCAAAACTAAAATGCAAGGCAACTTATTCTCAGGCGTTATTGACTCTAAATATATTGGGTGAGTATATTTGATAGTCATTTGCTTACATAAAGTGGACTAGATTAGTATGTTTCAACCATATATTAATTTTAATGATCTGAAAAATATCACATATTTTTTTCTTAATTTATGTATTTATAAGGAAAACAAGATATAGAAGATTGTTCTAATTTACACATGGCAATTAGGAGAATATTAATGATATATATATTTTAAAGGTAATTAAATATCTTGGGGAAAATATGACAGTATTTCCAATTACTTACACTAAACTATTTTTAAGTGATGAGGTTTAATAATATTTCTTCTAGGTCTGTTGAGAAAAGTTTAACTATAATGAATATCTTTGTGTATTGTTGATTGACCTCTTCTACATCAATATACACTTAGTTTGTTCTTCTTTGTCCTCCCTCAGGCACGAGACTGGTGATTAATATCTCTTGTTGTGTTACTTCAGCTGTTAATGAAAAACATTGGGTGTTCCCTTCACTAAGCAGAGTGCAAACTCATACAGAAGAAAAAAAATTACAGATGAACTCCTTATGAATATTGCTAATTACTTGGGAACAGTGTTTGAAAATCTCAAGTAATTTGCCATTAAAATAATGAGTAGCATAAACTGTAATTTTTCATAGTAATTAACTTATGTCAGCACCATTATTTTTCATTAATTATAAATGAAAAAGAATTAAAGATCACCTGCAGCAACAGATGTGTGAAATTGTCTCTGAGATTCTATTATAGCTTTTTTTCTTCTTCCTTACAACAGATTACATTGAGAATGGGATTCAGCCATGATAAAATGCAGATGGTAGAGAGTGTCCAGGGGAGACTGGGAAAGAGGATATTTAATAAGGTTGTTGTCTATGAAGTTAAATGTTTTACTGAATAAATGCAATTACCACTGATAAAAACAAGCAAACTGCAAAAAACATTTTGTAGCTAATAGCAGTAAGAAGTTAGTAAAAATAATCTGACAGTGAAATTCATTGGGATTTTGTCCGTTTGTTTGTTTGTTTTAATGGGAAGTCTAATTGCAGAGCTTGAAACTTTATGTCTCAATTTAACTTAATTAAGATTATTAACTAGGACTGATTTAGGAAATATCTCTTACCTTCTCAAACGCTACAGAATTTTTTTTTATTATTGCTTGCCTTTTTTAAGGAGGTCAATGGTGGTGATAAAGTAAAACTAAAGTTGCATATTTTTAGGTGATTTTTTTCTGCTGTTTCTATATCCTTCACACATTTCTAACATTCACAGAATTCATGGCTTAAAAAGTACATTTTGATTCCTATAGATTTCTGCTGAATTATGAATAATGTCTTACAGAAGAACATATGTCCTATACCTTCACCTAAATTGCCTTCTTTGCAGTAGTACTAAAAGGCTGTATGAATGTCTATGAAACTGTTATATTAATAAAATCTAGCTTTTATGAATAGAATAGAAAGATAGAAAAATAGAAAGATTTAGATGGGAACAGACTTAGGTGGATTATCATGTCAAATGCATTGGACAAAGTGGAGACAACTTCAGAGCTGGAGAATGTTGATTAGGGCCTCATTCTGCTGAGTTTTGGATTCATATCCAAGGACTGAAATTTCCGGAAAACCTGTGCCTGTGCTTAACTTCTCTCCTGTATATGTCAAAGAAATGTGTTATATATTCTAGGTAATTATGCATTTTCTTAAAATTTGTAAAGCTTTTTTAAATAGAAACAATTTTATAGCACTATTTCAGACAATTAGTGTGCACTCTCAGCTAGAATATACAATCTAAGGTTAAGTCACAGGAAAACCCACTTTAAAAGTGCTATAATAGTAAATTAAACCATTCAAGGCTAATAAATCAGGACATGTATGTTCTTACACATTACTGGATGTTTGTTCAATCCTGCATATGCATACAAAATATGTGTATATTGAATCCACAGTTTTTCACTTAAGGACAGAAAAGTTAGAGAATAAACCCATAGAAACTCTTTGTAGTCCGGTACTTCTTCTCTGAAAGCATTCAGTAATGGACAACAAAACTAGAGAATGAAACATACAAGTCCATGGCATTTCCTTTCAGTTACATTCCCAGCACTACTTTTGCCAATTTACACAATGACATACTGAGCTAGAAAGTCTTAAAAGTCTTTCAAGGGTTTTTCAACATTACGGTATAGATTTATTCTTGAAGTAGATTAAAGGCAACAAGTACAAAATAAACAACACATAGATGACTGATTTTGCAATGTAGATAACATTTCCTATACACTATCCATTGTAACACAACTCATAAATCACTGAGTAGGATACTTTTCTGAGTTAAACATTTTATAAAATTATTTCACATATAATCCTTCTTTTACACAATGTTATGTTTATATTTAGCTTCTGTTCTTTTGTTTTTGCTCCAAGAGTTTCTAATGAAAAAGGGCAATTATTAAATAGAATGCATGAAAAATTCCTGAGTAAGTTTGGAAACGGAAGTAAGATATGTCAGGGGATTTTCAGTAAAACTGTATGCCATATTCAACATAAAATGTCAGCTGTTACAATTTGCCCTTCTCAAAGTCACTTCTCATTTTGGAGGAGTGTGAATTGTACAAAACTTTTCCTGTAAGGGAAAATTCTTGAGTGGGAAATATTTTAATATGCCAATAGATGAAAATAGTTTCTTATTTAAAACCTGGATAAGACAAATCAAACTAACAGATAAAAGAAGGTTATAGGGATAAAAAGTGACATTAATATGTCACTATTTGTCTTTCCTATATGGTATAATGAGTTGTTTTACTTTCATTGTTTCAGTTTCCAACTGGTTAACATTTGATTCCTTATCAGTATTCAACTTGTCTTCAGAGATGTGCCTTATTTCCCTTGAGTAACTACAATTATCATGTATCTTTTGATTAAAAAACCAGATTCTTTCATTGCCAAGTTACTACCAGCTTGAGATCATACGGGTTTTTTTCTGCAGAAATCCTAGACATCAAAGGCCACTCTCAGAGATAAGAGTCAGGTAGGGAGCACTGATGTACTGATGAGAGTCTTGGCTAGGCTGAGAGCAGAAACAAGGGAGTGCCTCATCACCAGGAACTCTGTAGCAGTCTCTCCAGTGCTTGCTGCTATGATTACTGCCAATCCTGTTGAGAAGCTAAGTAGTAGCAACTGATTTCTCAACAGCTGCAGACCCTTTCTCTCAGTTTGTGAACTGTTGTTTTTAAAAGGGTTGAGGAAGAATAATTTGGTCTTAAACTACATTTCCTATTCATCATGAAGACAAACACCATTTTGTTCTTCCAAATCATTCTGCTCAGTAAAAAGAGGCTAGTATTTTTCCTAAACTTTGGATATAAACATTTGGATCCCATTTCAAGAGACAATGAATACTTATTTCCATATTGTAAGATAGAGACTGAGAGGAAAATCAAATCTATCCATTGAACAGAGGTAAGTTTAAAGTCTATTTTTAATGATCAAAGCAAGGAAAATAAACGTTTACTTTCTGTAAATGAGTTATCTTACATGTAACAAAATGACTAATCAAGAAATCTAGAAGAAATGAAAACAAATATAGTTCTAAATATAATTAGCATAAATGCTTGCTTTCTGTGACAGATCACTTGCAGAGAGGAACTGGAGCAGAATAGCTTCCTGCTGTTTTTTGTACGATACACGATTTCTTAACTTAAGAATTCAAGTAAAAATTCTAAACAGAAGGAACAGGTCTTCATTGTCAGTGTTTTCAATCCATGTGGATCATGTAATGTTTTCTAGACCAGTAGGGGATGTGTTGTCACACTGAGAATATTGAATAATTTTTGAAGATACCATCTTTTATAAAACAACAAAAAAAACAAACTGAGAAACAAGAGATACATTGGATCTTTTTCCTCACAATGCCACAACATTTCCCAGTGTTTTCTAGCTTGCCTATAATTATTTTACTACTGCTTATTTTGGTTAAATTTTGGTAAATACACTATATATTTTTGTTTATATATTTGTTTCTTACTAATAGTCCAGAGAAAACAAACATTTTTCGTGGTGCAAGGAAGAAAAGTGGTTATATTCAACTTATTTAATATCAGAATGATGATGTGACACTCACCTTAATGAAATAGTTTTGCTGCATACATTTCCAGTATTCTGCTAGATAATATAGTTTTCTTGAAAAAAGGCAACATTACTGTAAAATCACGTATGATTTAAATAAATTTGTTACAAGGCATAAGGCATCTATTTCTATAATGTCTCAAGCTTCAAATGTAGGTGAGAGCAGACATGAAAAACCTTACATAAATAATACTATGAGGCAGCTAGATGAATCAGCACTTAAATCACAAAAGAATACATTTAAATTATGATGTTATCGTTTATTAAATAAGTCTCAGAAAATTGCAGAAGTTGAAATCTCCCTACATATACTGTCAAAATCTCCCTACAGACACTGTTATGTAGCTATGTTTTTTTAGACCATATTATTCCAGATTCAAATATTGAATTTGATCAAGCAATCCAAGTCTTGGTAGTTTAAACTCAGGTAATCATTTGTAAATTTTGTAGCTTACGTCTGCTGGGAATCTGATTGTCAATAAACAAATACCCTTATTAAGTCAGGAATGCATTTGAAAGAAAAATACTACACTTCCTTAGTCACAATTTTCCCAACTGGGTAGCAGGAAGATTATTCTGGTACTATATATGCAGGCATGATCATAACACCTAAACTTGCCAGAAGCTCTGATCAAGATGTTTAAAGAAGCTTCATACTCCTTGTATTGATTATATTTGAATACTCCACTTCCGTGGTTTGAATTAATTTCTTCCAAAGTCTATTTTCTATACATTACAATAAAAAGAAAAAGAATGATATGGAAAACAGACAGATTCACACATCTTATTATGAAGCAACCTCTGTTTTTCCAGTACATGTCTAATCATCTCTTTTTTCCACTAAGATATGTGCCAAAACCTTTCAAATATGATCAAAGCAGAGCAATAACGTTCCTTACTGTCAACACAATACCCCTGTACTTTAAAAGGAAGTGTATATTATAGCCATATGTGTCAGCTGTGGTTGTGAAGCATGGAACCATTACATACTGCACCTTGAGTTTTGATAATTGCTGTAATATGAGTAAGATTGGTCCTAATAAGATGGTGTTAAGGGCTAGATTTAATTCAGTATTTATGGTGCTGCCAAATGTTTTGAAAACACAGAGAAAATACACAATTACTGATTTTTTTTTAATAGTTTTACTTTTTTATTTGGAAAAATGACACTTGTTGCCAATCTTCATTAAGAGCTGCAAAGGAGACCTTATGTAATATTATCTGTAGTACAAATAACACTCTCAAACCCAATTTGCCCATCCAACCCACCTTACTCTTTGAGCTGCCATGTTCTACTGTCCCAGGCTTTAAATAAAAGGGATCTAATAAAAGAGAACTCCTTTCTGACAAAGAGCATATCTTTTAAATGATACAAGGACTTAAACATTTTCATGAGCTTGATAGACCGAATTATCAGGAGAACTAATACTAAGATAAATGAGTCAAATGTAAATCCTAACTGTAAGAACTTTTCTAATTTGGAGCTAAGAAATTACTGTAAAGTCTTTAACCGAAGTAAAAAAAGAAATGAACTTGACACAGAGAAAGGGATAGGTAATGGGAAAATGAGATGTCTGAAATTTACAAAAATATGAAAACTTAGATTGTGGTTTAACCCAGTTAGCAACTAAGCACTATACTTGTTCACTTTCCCCACTGGGATGGGGAAGAGAATCAGAAGAGTGAATATGAGAAAACTCATGAGTTGAGGTAAAGAGAATTTTCTTGGTAAAGTGAACTCTGTGTGTGCAAGAAATGTTAAACAAGAAATTTATTCCCAACTTCCCATGGGAAAGTGGCTATTCACCCGTCTCCTGGAAAGCACAGGTGCAGCATGGGTTAACAGTTACTTGCAAAGACAAACATCATAAATCAGAATGTCTCCCTCTTCCTTCTTCTGCCTCCAGCTTTACATGCTGACCATGATGTCATATGGTGTGGAATATCCCTTTGGTCGGTTGGGGTCACCTGTCCTGGTTGTGCCTTTTCCCAGCTTTTAGGGCGACCACAATCTACTCCCTCATTGGTGAGATGGTGTGGGAATCAGAAAAGGCCTTGAGTCTATGTAAGCATTGCTCAGCAATAATGAAAATTTCCCTGTACTATCCACACTGGTTTTAGCACAAACCAAAGCAAAGCTCTATACTAGCTACCATTAAGAAAAAAACTCTATCCCAGCCAACACCAGCGCAAGATACAAGACAGTTATATGTACTTGGCAACTTTCAAGCTGGTTGCTATTGAAAAACCTTCAGGAAAACTTATAATAAAGGAAATAGAAGTGAGTTTACTGCAGCTGTTTATGTTATCAGAAACACCTACCATCAAAAGAATCAGTAAATTAGTCTCAATATCCAAGAAAATTCCAGAATTATTAGAATCATATCTTGAAAGGAACAGAAGGTAAAAGAAAAAATGCCCTTAAAACATACTTAAACAAAATTAACTATTCAACCTCAAAAGTATCCAGAAAAACCTAGAATAAAAAAGAAAGTATTTTCAGAGACCCTACCATATTCCACGGTGAGATGGTATTCTGGGAAAATAAGACTCAATCCTTGAAGTTTTTTAATGAGGATATAACTTGCAGTACAACGGCAGAATTATACACCCGAGCAATACCTGATGCTAACATGAGATTATGAAAGGGAAAAGTACTTTCCACTGGCTCTGCAATTAAAGATAATCACAAAATGATCTGAAATCAAAGAGATTTCTGACTCTTTACTAGTGATTTTATGAAAAACTTGATAATCTGACCATGAGAAGGCATACAGAATATTGAGAAGGCATTTCTGGGCTTAGAGGTATTAACAAGAGAAAAAAAAGATTAATGGAACTATATGTAGATCTAGACAATTATAGGCAACTACAGCCTATTTGGCAGATCATTGGGAGTGTAATGCCATTAAAAACTCAGTATTAAAATTTTAATGCCAGTAGGAACGTAAAGGTGAAAAGAAATGCAGCAAGTCCATTAAGAAGAAGCAGTAAATGTAATAAAATCCCAGTGATGTCACTAGGCAGATGTAATTATTGTGCTGAAAAAGTTTAAAAATTACCTTTATCTCTTTGAAGGCAATTCTTGCTGTTTAAAGGAATCTTCCAAGCAATTCTTACAATCTCAGTAACCTCAGTTCAAAGAATCATAGATTCATTTCTGTTGGAAAAGACCTATAAGATCATCCAGTCCAACTTTCAGCCCTACAAAATCATACCTAGTAAACCACATGACATGTCTACATGTTTCCTAAACTCATCCAGGGAAGGAGCACAACTTCCCTGGACAGCCTGTTTCAATACTTCACCAGTCTTTCAGTAAACAAAATGTTTCTAATGTCCAATCTGAACCTGCCTTGGTGCAACTTGGGGCGATTTCTTCTTATCCTAGCACTTGTTACTCAGCAGAAGAGACCAGCAACCCCCTTGCCACAATGGACCATCACGCATTGGAGAGAGCAGTAAGGTTCTTCCCTCAAACTCCTCTTCTCCAGGCTAAGCAATCCACTTCCCTCAGCTACACCTCATAACATTTGTTTTCCAGAACGTTTCTCAGCTTCGTGTCCCTCTTCTGGACACACTCCAGCAGCTTAATGCCTTTCTTGTACTGAGGGGCCCAAAACTGAACACAGTATGAGGTGTGGCCTCACCAGCGCTGAGTACATCTGTACAATCTATTCCCTACTCTTGCTGGCCACACCATTTTTGATACAAGCCAGGATGTTGTTGGCTGTCTGAGTACTTTGCTGGTTTGTGTTCAGCCAGCCATCAACCAACACCCTCAGGTAATTTTTTGCCAAGCAGCTTTCCAGTCATATTTCTCTAAGCCTGCAGAATTGCATGGGGTTTTCATGGCTGAAGTGCAGAACCTGGAACTTGGCCTTGTTGAATTTCACACAGTTAACTCCAGCCCACTGATCCAGCCTATTCAGGTCTCTCTGTAGACCCTTCTTGCCCTCAAAGAGATTGACATTCCCACCTAATCTGGGGTCATCTGCAAGCTTACTGACAGAGCACTCCATTCCCCCATTCAGATCATTAAGATATTATACAAGACCAGCCTCTACACTGAGTCCTGGGGAACACTGTGTATGACCAGCTCCACCCACCACAACTGCTTGGGCTTGGCCATCCAGACAGTTTTTTACCCAGTGAAGTGTACACCTGAGCAAGCCATGAGCTTCCAGCTTCTCTAGGATACTGCAGTGGGATGCAGCATCAATGGATTTTTGTGTAAAAGGATTTGTTAAAAACCTACTGTTCTGCATTAACTGTCTTATATCTTTTCTCTGCATATCCACTTATATATAATTTTTAAACAACTAATTGAGATCTAGTGTTCATAATTTTCATATGACCTTCTAGATTTTTGCAGTATTTCAGATGATTTTCTTAGCTTTTTCTTAATCCCTAACATGGAGACAAGCAGAATGGAAGCATATCTACTTTCTGAGACTATATGGTTAATATTCAGCATAAAAAACTATCAAAAGATACAGGAAGAGCAATGAATTAAACTAAGATACCTCAAAGCTATGGAACAGGAGATAAAGAAAACTGTGGCAGAGCATAGACCTTGTGGTTTACTAACTGATGGGTCATTGAAAAAGTCCACAAGCATGGTCATAACTTGTAGGATCCAATAGATCCTTGTGGCTGGAGGAAAGGGAGAAATGAGAATACCATGTCCCATGGGGAAGTACACTTGGGATGAGGTGTTTGAGGGAGCTTGTAGAAGTGCACAAGTTTTCTTCTGGTATGTTTTAAGAGAACTGTGGAACTGTGCAAAACCAATAATAACATGTTTAAGGGAAGGACCAAAGCTGGTGAAAAAGCATAACAGAGCTTGATCAAGGAGGAAAAGGGGATGGAAAAGCATTTGAAAAGGCCTTGCTGTGAGTAAACATGCTGCTGGACAATCTGCTTCACCATCCACGCCTTTCACTTGGTCACTGCAGTCCACTTTCTTATTAAATCCCACTGCTCAATGAGCCTACTTTCTGTCCTGCACAGTTGCAAGTGTGATTCATGAGTGAACTTCATATTGGATCAGCCAGCAAGGAGGAGGGGATCTATACCTAAAACCAGTCCAGGGGTTGAGTTGGTGACCATGCAAACAGTAACCCTGCATAGTTATTAAACAGACTTAAAGACATTGTGTAATCTGTGAATACGCATGTGTGTATGAATAAAGAGAACAAAGATGTATATGTTTTTCAATAGGAAAAGTGAGCTCTTGACAGCTAGAAAAATGAACAGGATTAGACCAAAATGGTCATGCTTACTTTTCCTCAAGCGCTGTTAAAAGCATTGCTTTCTGTGATTTTTACGTTGGTGACCATATGCACAGTGACATCTTTGGGACAACTGCTCTGCCTTACACACCAGAGCAGTAGTAAGCACACTGAAAGGAGAAGTCCCCTCCATCCTATCATTGTTTGGGTTTGGCTACAATTAACTCTTGATTTTTCTGCTTCTCTAAGTGTGACCACCGAACTGCATGATTTTAAGCATGGCTGTAGAGACATATATGTTTTTCCTTTTGTTTCTTATATATATAAAATTTTCCAGGCAGACTATTTGATGGATAAAGAGTTGATTGGATTTTCTTAGTGGTCAATGGCTCAATGGAGATTAGTCATGAGTGGTGGCCCTCAGTGATTTGTACAGGGACCGGTGCCGTTTAATATTTTCATCGATGATATAGACAGCGAGATCAAGTGCACTCTGCAGATAACACCAAGCTGAGCACCACACTTGTCACACCTAAAGGCCAGGATGCTATCCAGAAGTACTTGGACAAACTGGAGAAGTGGGCCGGTGTGACCCTCCTACGGTTTAACAAGGCCAAGTGCAAGGTCCTACATCTGGGTCAGGGCAATCTGTGGCTTTATTACAGGATATGGGATGATGTGATTGAGAACAGCCCTGCAGAAAAGGGCTTGAGGGTGCTGATTGATGAGAAGCTCAACATGAGCTGGAATGTCTCACTTGTGGCCCAGAAGGCCAACCATATTCTGGGCTGCATCAAAAGAAAAGTAGCCAGCAGGTCAAGGGAGGTGATTCTGCCTCTCTGCTTTGCTCTTGTGAGACCTCACCTGGAGTACTGTGTACAGTTCTGGAATCCTCAACATAAGAAGGACATGGAATTGTTGAAACAGGTACAGAGGAGGGCCAGGAAGGTTATTAGAGGTCTGGAGCACTTCTGCTATAAGAACAGGCTGAGAGAGTTGGGGTTGCTCAGCCTGGAGAAGAGAAGAATCTGGGGAGACCTTGTAACAGCCTTCCAGTACCTGAAAGAAGCATAAAGAAAGCTGGAGGGGGAGTTTTTACAAGGGCACATAGTAATAGGGCAAGAGGGGAATGGCTTTAAATTGGACGAGAGAAAATTTGGATTAGACCTTAGGAAGAAATTCTTCATGGTGAGGGTGATGAGACACTGCAACAGGTTGTCCAGGGAAATTGTGGATGCCCCTTCCCTTGAAGTGTTTCAAGGCCAGGCTGGGTGAGGCCTTGAGCAGTCTTGTCCAGTGAGACGTGCCCTAGCCCATGGCAGGGGGATTGAATGATCCCTAAGGTCCTTTCCAAACTAAACCATTCTATCATTCTATGATACCCTTCCTTTTGATTCTGACTAATCAAATTCTTCTCTTTAATAGTGTTAAGGTTTTATTTCAATTTCCCTAATTTTCAAATTAGCTACTTGTTTATTTCTAGCATTATACATACCTGACCATTCTTGTTAGTCATAACTTCTCATGTGAATGGAGTGTTCCCAAATTAAGACTAGATTTTTTTACATTATATTTTAACTACATTTTAAACTGCTCAAATCTCCCACTTAATTGCTACAAAGAAAATGAAATTGACCATCATCAGCTGACTTCTTTTGTCTTCCTCCAGAGATGTCATGTTTGACTATGTAGGTTTTGTTCATACAAATAATATTACTACTTACTACTTGGGAAAAAAGAAGAAAGAATTAAAAATATGATGGACTCAAAAACAGTGAAGAAAGACCTCTTTCAAATTATTTTATATATGAACAGTAGAATAAAATTGTGAGAAATATGGATAAAAGAAATTTTTACATGCATTGAATACTTAGGTGATCTAAACACTTTCTTAGAGATTTATCACTTCTATCATCAAAGTTGCCATTTTACCCTCTGGTAGACTGGACTTTCCATGATTAGAGATGTCAGAATCCAAGCTGAACTCAGGAGCACATTGCTAAATTACATGCAATTTATTTAGCAGTTACTGTGTAATTATTGTGTCTTAATTTGAACTAGAGTTCCACATGTAAGATTTATAATTGCAAGATCAATTTTCAGCTAGCTGATTTCACTAATAAGAGTTTTGCTTGTGGAATACTAAAATACTATTTTTAAATGACCATGGTAAAGAGAACTATATTAGTCAGCTTTAAATTAAAATAAGCACATCTATTTACATTCTGTGGAAATATTTATAAGACACTGGGGAGAGAGTAACGTAAAACCCCCTGCTTACAACAGAGAAAACTGAGTCAGAAGACTAATTTCAGGCAGTGTGCGTGCATCCATGCATGTGCATGTCTGCATCTGTATATAATTTTCATTAAATAAGCTTATTACTTCTCAAGAAACTTCTTTTTTCCAAAGAATAAATCTCCATGTCAGCAACATATGGAAATGACAACAACAGAGTGCCTCAGGAAGCCCAACTTTGTGCTGAGAACTTCTCTGATTTTATACTGACCTATGGGTATATTTTAAAAAATTACGCTTTACAGCCTAGGCAATCTTTGCAAGTTTCTATACTGCAGAAACAGAACACATTTTAATGAACAGATTTTTGATAGAGATAATGGATTTTGGAGAGAACACTAGCCAGTCTGTGCATTTTGACTGTACCCATTGCCAATTGAGTCTTTGTAACAACAGCCTTATCACTGTTATGAAAAAAAAAATAATAAAAAAAACATGGAAGATCAAATCAGAGTAAACAATGCAGGTTGATTATGCAGTATTGTCATTTCCCTTCCAGGGTAGACAACTAATTTATTTTTACCAAAGTTAAACTCAGAAGTTTGATACCTACATGAACTAAGTAATCGATAGAAGAAATTAAGAGGAAAGTGAGATGAAAGAAAGGAACCAGACACAAAGAAAGAAGGCAAAAACCAGCAAAATAATGAGCCCTTGAGGAACTCATTGATGGGAATTCCATTCTAGAGAGAGAAATATTTTTACACAGACAGAATTGTAGTCTCTATTATCAATTGACTATAGTTAAGCTTGCAGAAACATATGGACCACATCTCAGACTGTCTTTATAGAGCATCTGCTGCAGATGGGCCACTTAGTAGCCTTCTTTTAGGTTTTGCAAATGAGCCAAGACCAGGGCAGAAAATTCCAACATGCGGTTAGTTTCCCAGTGCCAGTAAAGTGATGTGTATATTATAGATGCATAGGCTCATGCATCCAGGTGCACAGGCTAGACAGAACTTGGCTTTTATTCTGTAAATATGATTTAAATATTCTTTTGTATTAAAATTTTTAAACTATTCCATTGCTAAAAAAGAGAAAATTTTATAGTAAAATTTTCCCAGCTGAATTTTCAGTGACGCCATCAATGTGATTTAGGAGCTCACACTGAATTTTTCTCCTACTCGGGATAAATTAAACAAGTGATATCAGATTTAGTACTAACCAGCAAAGAAGTAATTTTTGAATCAGCCGTAATAATTATAGTAAAAATTGAAAATTCTGTAGAAACTGTTCAACATCACCCTGAATTTTTAATTCAGCATCAAACTTTACTTGGAGCATAAACCACAAGATGGGGAAAATATAAGAATATTTGTATTTTAGTTCATAGAATTAAGTATTATTAAGTACTGGAGAGATCTGGAAATGTGGGATGTAGTGGCTGAATAAGACTGGACTTTTCTCTAGAGATGTTTAAACGGAACCCCTTTCTCTACATCATCTAGTGTCAAACTGCATGTGAAAATACTGATTGTATTACCTTTTGAAAGGCAGAGAAAATTCCTGAAGCGTATAGAAGAAAAGATGGCAGAAAGCAAACAGACAGAAAACGAAAAAGGTGTGAAGAAGTCATATGGAGAGCAAATCTAGCAATATGTGTATATATACATATGTAAATGTTAAAAATAGGTTAACAACATCTACAAAAGCTACTTTAGTATTTAGTGGCTAGATTTGTGTGAAACATACTCTCATTGCACAGAATAGCGCGGTGTTTGACACTAACACAGTTTTAGGTTTTGAAAGTATCAAGCAATATTAGCTTTTTGCCACTACAAAAGGGGGCTTGTAAAAAGCCACAATGCAAAGACACACCAAGTGGTGGGTAAATCATGGTTCCTGAATCCCCAGGTTGTCTTGTGCACAAATGAACTGTTTGTTTCCCAGGTTGTTAATCCTGAAACACCAGTCTCTGGAATTATTTCATTGCTGTACACTTTTACCACAAATAATCCATTCTCAGGCACCCCCTGATATCTATCCAAGTAACAAAAGTCCTCTCTCTGTTCCCTACCTAACCTTCAAATTCCCCTCAGAAAATTATTCTATGGCTTTAGATAATCAATATGTAATTCAACAAAAATATAAAGCTAAAGGCAACACAAGATTTAATTGAATTAAATATTGCAAGGGCACAGGCTCCATTTTCAAAGCCCTTTTTTTGTAGCTGCAACAGAAATTGCAGTTAGTTATAGTGAAGCGCAACAGATTGCAGGCCTCATAACAAAAAATTCACGTTAGCAGTACTGTTGCAGAACACATGGGAATGTTGATTACAGTGGGTATTACTACAATACAAATAAGCCTGTTTTATGCCCATGACCAGTACTTCTGAAGAAGACAAATGTTTAGTGGTATTTGTATCCTTGACACAATATAAAGTGAGAGTAAAATAAGCTTCTCTGTGGGTGAGTATAACTTGAGAATTAAAATTAAACAGCATTTTTTACAGCCAGTGATACAGTAAGTTACCTGCATATTAAAAACTGCTATCACTGTAACTGAAGAGGAAAGAAAACGTGTGTGTTCCACAGTTGTATTCAGGTAAGCCTATTTAAAAGCCCCTTTTCTTCTCTCTTCCTTTGGTGTCTGTAAGGCAGCTGGAGTATAATCCCCTAATTTAAGCAGATATTATTTGTTCAAACATGTCTATCCTAGTTACCAGATGCACTACTGCCCTCTGCCAGTTAGTGTAAACCGGTAGTGTTTATTTGTGATGCACAGAAAAATCCCAACTCTGTTCAAATTAATGAAGTTTTCCTTTAAGTTGGAAAGAGGAAGTGATTCTAAAGCAACAGAAATGATGAATGTATAAGTTAATAAAGAATTATCTATAACATAGTAGAATAAACCAGATGGAATTGTTTTGCCTCCTTTTCCTCTGTAAAAGAACTGTAGTGATAGAAAGTATCCAATGCATGCTTGTGGCTGTGTAGAAGCATGCCACAGAGTATATAACCATGGAAAACCATCATCTCCTTCACAAGACAGGCAGAGATGCAAGAAGCAGCCACAGCAACCAGGAGGATGAGCCACAGCTCATAGTTCTCCACAGCTGCCAGGCCTTGATCCTATAGATTTCCCGTGCCTGTGGTTTATTGCCAGAAAGTTGAAGAGGAACAGACCCACCCAGCAAAGTGCCAGTGTGAACAGCTAGGGGACTAGGTAACCAGCATACACAGGGTACAGCAGTAACCTAAGCTCACCTAAATTATGTCTGTATTCACTTCTTTCCTGAATCAGTAAAGTTTCGAGGGGCAGATCAAACATAATGCCTACAGCCATTCTGCCCGTCCATAGGCATTGCTTGGCTACTGTATATCATCCATAGGCCAATGTCCCATCCCAGCCTAGGCTCATCCCCATCCCCGCAGAGGTGCCTGATACCCAGGGATAGGGCTACTGTGACCGAGCTTCATGTGCTACCAAGTCCTCGTTAACCACATATCTTGAAGACTGTAACTCCCAGTAATTCCATTATTCAGTGATTAGGTAGGAAAAAGGAAAAAAGAAAAATGTATAATATTTTCCTGATTGTGAAAAGATAACACTTCAAAGAGATTAATTTCAAAAAGAATGATGGAAAGAATGGCTTTCATGTGGCTGCAACATGAGTATTTCATAGTCTTTGCTCCGCTTGTGGCAGCAACAAGAC
The DNA here is from genome assembly GCF_017976375.1 of Cuculus canorus. Lineage (NCBI taxonomy): Eukaryota > Metazoa > Chordata > Aves > Cuculiformes > Cuculidae > Cuculus > Cuculus canorus. Next base: position 32,350,353 of record NC_071441.1, on the reverse strand, counting down.
CTTAAGAGCTTATTTCGTAGAATACAGAATAGCTAGGTTTGAAAAGACCTTTGAGCCCAATCGTACCTGTCCACTACTAAATCATATCCCTAAGGACTTCATCTTCCTGTCTTCTAAATATCTCCAGAGATGGTGACTAAACCACCTCCCTGGGCAGACTGTTCCAGTGCCTAATTATCCTTTTCATGAAGAAATTATTCCTAGTGTCTAAATCCTCCCTGATGAAACTTGAGGCCATTTTCTATTGTTCTATTACCTACCACTCGGGAGAAGAAACACCCACCTCACTACAACCTCCTTTCAACTAGTTGTAGACAGTGACAAGGTCTCTTCTCAGCCTCCTTTTCTCTAGGGTAAACAACTCCAGCTCCCTCAGCCACTCCTCATAAGACTTGTTCTAGAGATACTTCACTATCTTCATTGCTCTTCTCTGGACAGGCTCCAAGACCTCAATGTCTTTCTTGTAGTGAGGGGCCCAAAATTGAACACAGTATTAGAGGTGCTGCCTCACCAACACCAAGTACAAGGCCACAATCACTTCCATGGTCTTGCTGGCCATGTTGTTTCTGATAGAGGTAAAGGTGCTAATGGCTTTCTTGGCCATCTGGGCACAGTGCTGGCTCATGTTCAGCTGGTTGTCAACCAACACTCCCAGGTCCTTCTCTTCCAGACAGCTTTCTAGTCACTCTTACCCCAGCCCGTAGCACTGCATGGGGTTGTTGTGTCCGAAGTGAAGGACTTGGCCCTTGACCTTGTTAAATCTTAGATCATTTGTCTCAACCCATAGATCCAGCCTGTTCAGAAGCCTTTGTAGATCCTCCTTACCCTCAAGCAGATCGACACCCCTCACAGCTTAGTGTCAACAAACTTATTGAGTTTGTCCACAAACTTAATGAGAGTACATCCAATCCCCTTACCCAAACTATTGATAAAGATATCGAACAGGACTGGGCCCAACAATCCCCCGGGAGCATCACTTGTGACTGGCCTCCAATGAGATTGAACTCCATTTACCTCGACCCTTTGGGCCTGGCCATCCAGCAGGTGTCTTACTCAGCAGTGGGTATGCCTGTTCAGGCCAGTGTCTGCCAGTTTCTCAGGCAGAATACTGTGAGAAATGGTGTCAAAGGCTGTACTGAAGTCCAGGAACACAACATCCACAGCCTTTTCCTCACCCATTAAGTTGTTCATCTTCTCGTAGAAGGCGATCAGGTTAGTCACGCAGGACCTGCCTTTCATAAACCCATATTGACTGGACCTGATCACCTAGCTGTCGTGTGTGTTGTGTGATAGGACTCAAGATGACCTGCTCCAAGATTTTCCTTGGCACTGAGGTCAGACTGACAGACCTGTAGTTCCCTGGATCCTCCCTCTGACCCTTCTTGTATATGGGCATAACGTTTACCAGCTTCCAGTCAAATGGAACTTCCCCAGTCAGCCAGGACTGCTAGTAGATGATGGAAATGGGTTTGTGAAGCACCTCTGCCAGCTCTTTTAATACCCTTGGATGGATCCCATCTGGCCCCATAGACTTGAGAATATCTAATTGATCTAGCAAGTCTCTAACCATTTCCTCTTGGATCATGGGAGCTTTGTTCTTCTTCCCCTCCCTGTCTTCTGGCTCAGGAGGCTGATAACACAGAGAACATCTTGCCTTACTATTAAAGACTGAGCCAAAGAAGGTATTAAGTACCTCAGCCTTATCCTCATCCTTTCAACTATTGTGCCCCCTGCAGCCATTAAGGGATGGAGATTCTCCTTGGCCCTCCTTTTGTCACTGATATATTTGTAGAAACCTACTTTATTATCTTGCAAAGAACTGGCCAGTTGAAGTTGAAGTTGGGCTTTAGCCTTTCCAATTTTCCCTCTGCATGATCTCACTTCATTCTTGTAGTCCACCTGAGATGCCTGCCCCTTCTTCCAAAGCACATGTGCTTTCCTCTTTTTTTCTGAGATCCACACAAAATCTCTGCTCAGCCAAGGTGGATTTCTTCCCTGATGGCTCATTTTTTCAACACATGAGGATGGCCTGCTCTTGCACTGCCAAAATTCACTTATTAAAGACCATTCAGCTCTCTTGGGCTCCTTTGCCCTTTTGGACTGCCTCTCAAGGAACCTTACTGACCAATCTCTAAACAGTCCACAGTCTGCCCTTCAGAAGTCCAATGTGGCAGTTCTGCTGACCTCCCTCCTTATCTCTCCTAGAACTCAGAATTCTATCATCTTGTGACCGTCACGCCCCAGGTGTCCTCCAACCATCCCACATCCAGCAAGGCCTTCTCTGTTCACAAACAACAGGTCCAGAGGGTCACCCTCCATAGTTGGTTCACTCACCAGTTTTAAAAGGAAGTTGTCTTCCACACTCTCCAGGAACATCCTTGACTGTTTCCTTTCTGCTGCATTACACTTCCAGCAGATATCTGGTAAGTTGAACATAGAGGGCCACCCCACCGCCTCTCCTTCCTTGCCTATGCCACCTGAAGAGTTTATGGCCAACCATGGCAACAGTCCAGTTATGTGAGTTGTCCCACCACGTTTCCATGATGGCAATTATATCATAGTTTTCTTGCCATACAATGACTTCTAGTTCTTCCTGTTTGTTGCCTGTGCTGCATGCATTTGTATAAATGCAAGTCAGTTGGGCAATTGATCCCACTATGCTCCTGAGGGGAATAGTCTTAATTCCTGAGTAATTACTTGCTGCAGTTTCTATCCCATCAATAACCCTTGCCTCTTTGTTGTCACTTGAAGTGCTATTTCCCATTTCGTCTGAGGTGGCAGACCAAAGGGCCTTGCTAGCACACCATCTGTCTGGTACTGGAGTGCCATTCTCAGACAGTTTTCTATCAAGACTGGGTTTATCTCAATCCACTGTTGCCAGCCTGTTGCATCTGAGACAGGGAGCATAAGGTGTTGTTCCAGTAGTCCCTCTCACATTCCCTGATGGTCCTCAGCCTGCTCACTTCCTTTTTGAGGAAACAAAACTGACTCCACCGTAACATGACAGAGGAGTTCCTCCATCTGAGCCCAACTCCCACAGATGAATTCCCCACTGGTGTCCGATGCCGGTGCAAGAGTGTGGCACACCTTCAACCCAGTGTCTCAGTTGCAGTGTGCATCCACTGGGGCTCTGTCTGGGAGGCTGCAACAGTCACAGCTTGTACAGAGCTTGGAACAGCCTTAGTTTTCTGCCAAATGGGCAACATGGCTCCCTGTTCCTTCTGGCCGAGGTCCAGCCCACTGCCCATGCCCTTGCCTGCTTGCCCTACCTGTGCAAACAGCCTCATAAGCTGCATTGCCATGCCATTCTGACATGCCACAGTCCTGTTTGCCTGCTCCTGTTTGCTGCACTCCTGTCACTGGCAATCCTTAGCAGTCATTTAAATCCCCGAAGGATGCTTCTGAGAACGCACTCTCCACTGTGTTGGCTGCCCACGTGGGAGATACCATTTACAAGAGTCAGGTGCCACACACCCCTATCTCCCTTTAGGGCTTCCTTCACGCCAGGGAGAGACCTTTCTACCTTGATCTAGTACCTATCTGCAGAACTTACTGTCTCTGCCACCGATTCTTGCCAATTCTCCCTCTTTGTTTCATTCCAGAAATAACTTTAAACAGCTGTGGAAAACTGTATTTCTTTCTCAGTCACCACCTAAGGAATGGAGCCCAGATACCTCTCTCCTTCAAACCTTACAATTCCATAGCTAAACATGACATTCAGATTTCTATTTTTGTAGCATTTTGCAAAGCACTATGCTACAGCTTCTGTTCACTTAATTCTAAGATGTGAAGTATAATTACTCCCTAATAAGTTTCTAAAACACAACTATAAAAAAGAATAATTTTGTGGGAATTTTTTGTTTGTTTGTTTGTTTGTTTTCCCTTCTTGGATCTCTTCTCAGGAAGGTATCATGAGAAACCTAAAGTGTCTTTCCCTATTTCATAACTATCTGTTGTTCTGTGACATCCTCAAAAGTCTTTTACAGAAAATAGATAACTACAGACACGAGAGCTATTTACCTAATTTATAAATATCTCTATCAAAACCAAAGATGAGAACACAGACTTCTGTGACTTGTGGACTTTTGATTTGCTCTAAGATAAACTTGAGGAAGGCCACCTACAGTAGTGTGTACCCTACTTTCAGTACATCGGTCAGCATTCTAACTGACGGTACAGGTACTGTTAAACATAACATTTGCTCAAAGTTGTACCAAATATGAAATAAGTACCAGTTGGTCAAACAAACATAAAAAATTTTAAAACACAAAGAGGAATTTAAAATTCTGTGTATACTACAGTCTTTGAAGCTGACATCACTAGCTTCCTGACTCTGATCTGAGTCAGGTTTCTCCTACTGTCGCGTTTCATTTATCCAATTAAATGTGACAATATTAGGTGATGAATATATAATGCTCTAATAACACTCATATGTTGTATTTCCTTTAACTTATATAAAAACTATAAAAACAGTCCATTAAACCATTAGTGCTTCAGTAACTGGGAAATTACCAAATGACAAATGAAGATGAGAATTCATTTAATATATTGTGTCTCAGTTTTTAGACACTTCATATTCACCAATCTTCTTACATGTAGGGAAAAATGTTCCAATATGCTCAACTCAAAACTAAAGAAATACTTTCCAAAGTATAATCTATGGTTGCTAAAAACATCAAATGACTTCTTGAAAAGAACAGATTTTGTATCTAATATGCTACCAGTCCAGATGTATGACAATGTCTTTTGTGTCCCTATGTCCATATATCATTTTAATCAAAGGGATCATTGATAAGCAAAAGCGAGGGCCAATGCTGAGCCACATAGAATATTAACTGCATTTGTTGGGGAATTAAAGAAAGAATCATTAAAAGACAACACATAATGTGGAACACAAAATTAAAATAAGAGCATAAGTGCACTATATGTGCACAACTGGTGAAGTACTTACTTACAGTTAATGGATGTTTGAAAACAAAATAATTTACTTTTTTTTTCATAAACTTAGCAGAACATTTTGATTAGTTGAAAATCCATTACTTGTATGACAAGAGAAAAACTGACTTTCCAACACAGCTGCTACAGCCATGCTACATCTATTTGTATAGCATACGTACACTAGAAATATTATAAATATTTGTAATGATCTTCTCCTGAGCTTTCCACTCTGCAGTTATCTGAGGAGCATTAAAATAAACACCAATTTGTAGGTTAGGTTTACTACCCAGCTTCAATAAACCCGTCACAAGTTAATGCTAATAGCCAACATCTGAAAGATTTCTGCTTAAAACAAAGAATCAGTGGTTAGAATCAGAATATGTACATGCTCATGTGGGATTACATCTGAAAAACTAAATCAAGGAAGTAAAATCATAAAAAACCCCTCAAAAATAACCAACCCAAACAAACAAATGAAAAGAGATAGAAGGCTAAAGGACATCATGCTGAAAGCCCTAATGTACTTGGCTGAGTTTCATATGATAAATTTGAGTTTTTCAAGCAAGATGTGGTAAGAAGTGATCAATATGGTTACTTACACAGTGTAGGAGAATAATAGAATATCAATTTGAATGTAAATGACTCTACAAGAGTATAAAAGCAGTATCAATGTGGTAAGAAATTACAAATCCATTTGGTTTACAACCAGTATATATGCAGTGGTTGAGGAAAGATGATAGATGTTATCCCTCAGTCACTGGTGCTACAGGCCAGTAAGGAAAGAATGCCAGTACATACCATTATGCCTATGCTATCTTCCATTCAGAGCTAATCAATATGGGTCCTTCAAAGACATACTAGCAACATTACACATACGCAGGTCCTATTAAAATCAACGGGTACAATTCTCAGCTGATATTTTTTGAGTCTGAGTGGAATTTTATTGTTTGTTTGAGTGGAATTATTCAATGCAAGGAAAGGAAAGTCAACAAGTGTATTGAGGAGTATAATGAGGTTCTATCAACAGACCGATATAATTATTTTCCTTGATGAATGGCTTAACCTCACTTACAGAGGCATCAAAATTTAAAACATAGTTGCAATAAAATCAGAAGAAACTTTGTCGTTTTACAAAGTGGCACAAGTAGTTGCAATTAGTGCCATTCAATTGCTTAAACAGAAGAATTTAATGCTGTTTCAGATCCCTAACGGTATTATGGATGCATGTCAAGATACACAAAAAAGCATGATATGTAAAGCAGGTGCCTTCTATTTGAGGACAGTTAGCTACACATCACAACAGTTAAAGACCAGTTAAAGAATTTTAAGGGGACATTTACAAAATGTAAAGATGTGCATTTTCCTAAATGGTGTATTCCAGAGCCAGTAGAGATAGGCAGGCTTGTTGACACTCAAAGATCTGAAAGGAAGAAGTGGCACCAGCTAGTATTGTAGGGTTCATTTTAACTCTTCAAGAACCATTTAATAATGATTAAATGGAGCAGCCTAAACCAGAAAACGTTACCTACAATTTTAATCAAAGGGCTGTGATTTATTTAGCCAGCTATGCATGAGCTTCCTGTAAGAGTAAGTTGCAAGTTATCTGAAAATTATTCAGATTTCTTGACATTCTGAGAATTGCTGCTACTTGAAGACAGATAGGGTTTTTATTAAATAGTGATTGAAGAATATTTACTTAACAAAAACCAGTGGAAGGTTATGGTTGAGATTTGCCTCAAGTTTTATTTTATCCTGGAACTGATTTAATTATCCTTATTCAAAGAATAGTAATGCTATTTTTTCCCCAGTAACAAAATGTTCTGGTTTGAGCTAAAGCAGAATTAGTTTCCTAATGTTTCAGCTAAGCCTTTTCTACACAACTTTATTTTCTTAAACTTGACTTCAGGTGACACCAGAGTTTTCCATTCCATATTTGTCCTACTCCATATAAAACCAAGAGATCACAAGAACCAGGCCTTCTTTGATGACCACACTCTAGTAAGAATCTTGTCCATCCTCTCATCCTTGATCTTGGATCCATGCCTTCCCAAATCCAGTTCGAGTCCAGATCCTATCTGCTGCTCAGTCCAATCAGGGACTTTTCCCTGGGCCTCTCTGCAGCATCAGTAGTAACATATAGTCATTGGAGTGTTCGGTTTCGTATATTTGTATGTATTTTGTTATGTTCTTATTATCAGTATTTCCTTATTATTATCATTGTTTCATTAATGTTCTTTTAGTTGCAGTTTCCGAATCACGAATTTCTTTCTTTCATTTCCCTTTTCCCCATGTATGGCAGAGGGATGTTGGTACACATCTGTCCCTGTTTAGCAGCCAAGCAAGACAGGGTGAGGGATGGTGGTAGAATTGAGGCACAAAGTAACAGTTTTTCCAAGGAATGCTTTATAGGTTATGTAGAACTAATTAGCAGCAATTCTTAGCAGATGAGTACTACTGTTTGATTCTCATATAAATAGAAATATTTTGGTAGCTTAAACATTAAACATCTTAGAATTTCTTTCTGCCAACCACCTGACTTTGTAATTTCTGTTATGTCCTGTCCTGAAAATAATGTGCAGAGCAATCATCAAAATGCTGAGTCAAACATCTACTGATCAAATTGAGAATAAGCAGTTTGATGTATGAAAAAAATGTAGCATTCTTAGGCAAAAATTGATAAACGACAGTTCAATCTATAATTTCCTATACATTTACGAATTAAAAATAACCCTAAAGAAACAGACCTATTAGTTTTGACCATACAGGTAAGATGTTTATCTATTATATATTGACCTATGTGCCTAGGTACTGGAAAAACAACAGCAGCATTTGAGGCAGAAAAAAATATTACGGGGTCTTGCTAGCCAAAGAATATTATTTTGTTTGTGGCCATTTCATACAGTATTAAAAAGTTATAGACAATGCAGTATAGACCTTAAGTTCAATACACTTCTAGTATTTTTCTAACATTCATAATTGTTTCACTTCTTACATTTAAAATCCAGTTATGTTTATATGATAACATATTATATGCATTTACCCTATTAAATGAAATAGAGATCTTAAAGAAAGCTCACTTTTATGAATTATTTTGAATTATTTCAAAGATATGTATTTATAACTATCCAATAAGATATCCAGAATGTGAATCTTTAGAAAGAGGCGAATAGTTAATTGTTGATTGTTTATCCTAGTGAATAATGCATGACACAACTATTTTTGATGAAAGAACTGAGGTACCACTCACATAAATATTAATATGTAAATGTCTGTATAAAATGAGATAAAAATACCATGTTTTCCATTACGTGTTTCTTAAGGTAGAAAAGAATTTATGTGTTCTCTTCAAACAGCACCCATGTCATTCTCGTGCAACTGCCGAGACATAAACATGTACCTATGGTATCAGAAGATGAAAGATCAAGGAGTTACTTTGCCTAAGCAGCATTAATGAAGATGATATTTCTATCATAATACAGTGACTTTATGAAGAACCAGAAATACAAGTAATCATTCTAGTCAGTCACATTATATTTGGGGGAAAAAAAGAATACTATCTAATTTACACCAAATATAGTCAGAATTTAATAGTAACACATTTATTTCTGAAGCCAGGACACTATCTAGGGCCGCCCTGAAAGGCTCAGATTCTTTATATGTGAACTCTCACATCAGAAAGCTACAAACTCTGAGATGTGCCTCCTTTGATAACAGAACAACCTTTCTTCAATTTAGTATTAGTATGTTATTATAATTGAATAGAGTACTTATTTCTGTTCTTTGCATCGACATTGCTTTAAAGATATCATCAGATAAAATAACATTGTTGCATGGTATTAGGTTTAATTTCAAACAGTACCTCTTGACCATAGCCATAACTCGCACCCCACACCATGACACGTTCAAACATCTGAACAGGCTGGATCTGAACAGGCTGGACCGCTGGGCTGAGACCAATGGCATGAGGTTTAACAAGACCAAATGCCGGGTCCTGCACTTGGGGCACAACAACCCTATGCAGTGCTACAGACTGGGGGAAGAATGGCTGGAGAGCTGCACGGAAGAGAAGGACCTGGGGGTGCTGGTTGACAGCCGACTGAACATGAGCCAGCAGTGTGCCCAGGTGGCCAAGAAGGACAAAGGCATCTTGGCTTGTATCAGAAATGGGGTCACCAGCAGGTCCAGTGAGGTGATTCTCCCTCTGTACTCAGCACTGGTGAGACCACACCTCGAATACTGTGTTCAGTTCTGGACCCCTCACCACAAGAAGGATGTTGAGGCTCTGGAGCGTGTCCAGAGAAGAGCAACAAAGCTGGTGAGGGGGCTGGAGAACAAGTCTTACAAGGAGCGGCTGAGAGAGCTGGGGTTGTTTAGCCTGGAGAAGAGGAGGCTGAAGGGAACTACCTGAAAGGAGGTTGTGGAGAGGAGGGAGCTGGTCTCTTCTCCCAAGTGTCAGGGGACAGGACAAGAGGGAATGGCCTGAAGCTCCGTCAGGGGAGGTTCAGGCTGGATATCAGGAAAAAATTCTTCACAGTAAGAGTCATTGGGTACTGGAACAGGCTGCCCATGGAGGTGGTCGAGTCGCCTTCTCTGGAGGTGTTTAAGGAACGGGTGGATGAAGTGCTGAGGGACATGGTTTAGGGAGTGTTAGGAATGGTTGGACTCTATGATCCAGTGGGTCCTTTCCAACCTTGTGATTCTGTGATTCTGTGATTCTGTGAGCTGTGTGGTCTATCATGTTACTGAAATGAGTGTTGGGAACAATTCAGCAAGTCAAGGAAGAGCAGCCTTTGAATTTAAATTCTCTCTTTTCAACCTTTTCAATACACAGGACAGCCCTAGTTTTCAATTCCAAACAGCTAGTAATTAAAAATGAAAAGAGTTTAATTAAATCAATTAAGTCAATTGCCAAGGCGAGCAGCTCCAAAGCTGGCCCAGTAGGGAAATTCCAGGGCGGTGGAGAGAGCTGCCAGGTAGTGACAGATCTCCTGAGTGATGCTGATGTGGCCTGGGCATTGCCAGAGAGACTGTGCCTATCCACACTCCTATGAAAAGCAGCCTAGGGAGAACTAGCAACCAGGAACACTGTGAACAGAGTGGACAAACGGGATGGGTGTGATGCTACAGCCAGGGTGTGGCACAGCAATTTGTGCAGCAGTTCCTGTGGAAGGGCATGCAGGAAGGGCATCATCACCCTACCAGCTCAAAGGGTCATTCAATTGGCGTTCAGCCTCCCAGAAGGAGCTAGCTATGGTATCCACCCAGCAGAAAACTGTGTTCTCTGCTCTTACAAGAACAGATATGGCAACCCAGATAGAGTTCTCACACAAGCATGCAGCCATCCAGCTCTCAGGTTTTAGGGTGTGCCATAGCCTTTCACTGGTATCAGATGGCAGTGCAACAACAGCTGTGTGAGGTGTGACCAACTAGGTGATCTGCTCGGCCTTGTGGTAGGGCTATGTGATGAAGTAGACAGGTTGATTAACACCAAGGAATCTGAGAAAGAGATAGACTGGTGGGACCATGCATTGCCTTCCACGAGGTGGAAACAGGAGTACATACTGGAAAAGACAGAAGGTCAAGGGAATCCTTTCTCCTGCCTCTCAACAGGCAATAGGCAGTAGTTTATGGGAAAGAAGTAAAGAGAAGCAAGTCCATGATCAGGGTGCCAGATGAACCTCGTCTTTGCTACCTCACCTTCTCAGGTGCTTTTGTACAACAGGTATGAGGCTCTGGATGTGGGCATTCAGCTAGGTGACGATGTGGATGGTAGTCCATTTACACTAGTGGTGTTGTCTGGGTCAGAAAGGCCTACCGCCCTGTATTATGACCATCTTCATGAGGAAGAAATCTACAATGTGCGGTTCAAGGGTGATCAAGAGACTTCAAGGTTTGGGATGGCTGGTAATGGAATCTGGGAATTTTTGTCTATTCTTTCAGTTGCTGGCAGTGATATTGGAAGAAATAGACAGATGTCTTTGTGGTTGATGTCAACACCAGAATTTTTAGGGTTTTCGTAATGGGATGGTTTACAGAGCACAAGACCTCCTACCATCAGATGGGATTTGTCTTTCCCAAAGGAGGCAGTGGATTTTTGCTCATGAGCTGATGGGGTTCATTGACAAAACTTAGATTTGAAGGGAGAGTGTGATAGGATCATGCTCCTGTGTGACATGCCATGGGACAGCATGTGGGACTCTGTGATGTGCTAGGCATACTGGAGACCACTTGATATCTAATAAAGAAGAGCCAGGGCCTCCTGAGGTCATCGGAACCAAGAGGGGAATGTTAGTAAAATATTTCAAAGGAGTTAAGGGGTGTTCCTTTGAAAAGTCATGCAACCAACAGCTCAGCTGAAGCGCCTGTACACCAGTGCACATAGCGTGGGCAAAAGCAGGAGGAGCTGGAAACCACCATGCTGCTAAAAAGATAATAACCTCCCTTGTCCAGGGAGGTTGTGGGTGCCGCATCCCTGGAGACGTTCAAGGCCAGGTTGGATGGGGCCTCAGGCAGCCTGATTTAGTGGATGTTCCTGCCCATGGCAGGGGGTTTGGAACTAGGTGATCTTTGAGGTGCCATCCAACCTCAACCATACTATGATGCTATAATACCTAGTTTCCAACACTGAAATCTAGTGGGATGAATACTGCGACTGGAGTGCTGCTGTCAATGGCTACAAGCTGTTCAGAAGAGACAGGTGAGGAAGAAGGGGTAGAAGGTTGCACTTTGTGTCAAGAAATGGATAGCTTGTGATGAGCTGTCTCTGAAGATCAGTTTGAGAGCTTATAATTGAGGATTAGAGATCAAGAAAACAAAAGGAACCTTGTGGTAGGTATTTACTGGAGGCTGTCTTACCACGTACAACCTCTTGATGAAGTCTTCTTCTTCCAGCTACGGGATGCGCAGTGCTCACCGGCTTTTGCTCTGCTGGGGGATTTCAAACACCCTGACATCTGCTGGAAAAGAAGCACAGTGAGTATAAGGGAATCCAAGAGACTTCTGGGGTGCATTGAGGACCTTTTAGTCGGGTCTGTAGGGATAGGACAAGTGGTAATGATTTTAAACTGAAGGAGGATAGATTAAGACTAGCTATGAGGTCTGACACAAAAATTTAAGCCTGTGCCTGCAACCCTTTTTATTTAACAAATTAAGAAAATCAGCAATGATCTCTTTCAAAATAATGATCAGATCTTTCTGTCAAGCCTTCCTTCCTTCAAGCAGAACACCCCTGCCCAACTTGGTATCACCTGCAAACTTACTGAGGGTGCACTTGATCCCTTCAGACAGATCATTGATAAAGATATCAAAACTGGCCTCAATACTGAGCCCTGTTGGATGCCATCAACTGTATTTAGCTAAGAAGTTCAAAGCACTTCAGGAATCTCCATAGAGAGAATCCCATACTACTTTTCTAGTAAATGTCAGGGTGGTTGAAGTCCCCCAGTAGAAAAAAAGCTTGCTAGTGTGAACACATTCTTTGTTCTTGTAGAGTAGACATGACTACGTCACAAGAGGAGATATCAGGGAGCAGAAAACTTGAAAGAAAGCAAAAAGAACAGATTTGTCTGTGACAAATCTTAAAAAGTTGCATATGGACACTGTTGTGTTCATGCAGTGTTAATCTTAAATATGGCTTCATATCCTTGTGCCAAAATAACAAGATACATGCACACATTTCTGCCAGCAATTGCAGAGTGATTAATAGCTTGACAAATTGATTTTAACAGCCAGAAGAAAGCTTCACAAATATCATAGTATCATAGTATAGTTTGGGTTGGAAGGGACCTTAAAGATCATCTAGTCCCACCCTCCCTGCCTTGGGCAGGAATGTAAGGCTGCATCCCTTGTCTGTTATGAGAAGTGTGTCCCCACCATACAGCACTGCGGAAGGGGATTAGTGGTATCTCCAGAAACAACCTGTAGGACTCGACAGGTCTGCTTACTCCTGGCAGAAGAGATGCTGAACTTACTAGGGCAGAGTGCTCTGTGGAAGAAGCCGTAGTGCCCCGGGGCTGAGAGCATTACCTGGTTGTGGCAGCATCTCTGCCCCAGGATTGTGCCAGCCTCGCCAGAGCTGATTAAAGACCCCGTGCACAAGATTGAAATAGTATTTAGACTTTTCCAAGTCCCCAAACCTCCTTGCCCTTACATTCCTGTGCAGGGACATCCCACTAAATCAGGCTGCCCGAGGCCCCATCCAACCTGGCCTTGAACATATCTAGGGATAGGGCTTCCACAGCCTCCCTGGGCAACCTTTTCCAGTGTTTCAACCCTCTCATGGTGAAGAAATTCTTCCTAACATCTAGCCTAAATCGGCCTCTCTCCAGTTTATACCGATTCCCCCCAGTCCTATCCCCATAAGCCTTTAAGAATAGCCCTTCTCCAGCTTTCCTGTAGGCCCCCTTCAGGTACTGGAAAGTTGCTATAAGATCTCCTCTGAGCCTTCTCTTCTCCAGGCTGAACAGACCAAACTCTCTCAGCCTGTCCTCGTAGGGAAGGTGCTCCAGCCCTCTCATCATCTTTGTAGCCCTACTCTGGACCCATTCCAAGAGCTCCATATCCTTCTTACATTGAGGATTCCAGAACTGGACACAGTATTCCAGATGAGGTTTCACAAGAGAGGAATAGGAGGACAGAATCATTTCCCTTGACCTACTGGCCACACTTCTTTTGATGCAGCCCAGGATACAGTTGGCCTTCTGGGCTGCAAGCGCACATTGCCGGCTCATGCTGAGCTTCTCCTCGACCAGCACCCCCAAGTCCTTCTCTGCAGGGCTGCTCTCAAGCATGTCATCCCGCATCGTGTACTGAAAATGGGGATTGCCCTGACCCAGGTGCAGGACCTTACACTTGGCCTTGTTGAACCTCACGAGGTTCTCAGAGGCCCACTTCTCCAGCCTGTCCAGGTCCCTCTGAATGACATCCTGTCCTTCCAGTGTGGCTACTACACTACTTAGCTTGGTGTCATCCCCAAACTTGTTGAAGGTGCACTCAATCTCACTGTCAATATCATTGATAAAGATATTAATCAACACTGGTCCCAGTACGGACCTCTGAGGGACACCACTTGTCACAGATCTCCATCTGGACTTTGAGCCATTGACCACTACTCTTTGAATACGACCATCCAACCAGTTTCTTATCCACTGAACTGTCCACCCATCAAATCCATATCTCTCCAATTTAGAGAGAAGGATGTTGTGTGGGACTGTGTCAAAGGCTTTACAGAATTCCAGACAGATCACTTCCGTCTATTTACCTGTGTCCATTGCTGTGGTTACCCCATCATAGAAAGCCATCTAGCTGGTCAGACAGGACTTGCCCCGGTGAAGCTATGCTGTCTGCCATTATCACCTCCATGACCTCTATATGCTTTAACACAGCATCTAGGAGGACCTGTTCCATGACCTTCCCAGGCACAGAGGTGAGGCTGGTCATGGAACAGATCCTCCTAGAAGCTATGCTAAAGCACAGTTTGATGAAGCCTGATAATCAACTTTCTTTCCTTGAAAAGAAATGTTGCCCTTTTTCCATGTTTATCCATGAAGAACTACCAAGCAAAATGTACCATTGAGAAAAAAGTCATAGCTCTCCAAGTGTCTGTTTGGCCATCCACTAGGGAACTTTTCACAGAAGTTAATGTAGCCTGAATATAACACCTATACTTAGAAGACTCACTGGCACTTAACAAGCTACTATGATAAGCTCTGGTCAACTATGCCTCTTCCCTTCCTTCAGCATAGCAGGTGTCTCTTGACTTTGAAAAATCATTCCTCTTGTACAGCTGAACTTTATAGGCAAAAAATATGTTTATTAAACAAACAAGAACTTGGCTATTTGAGGTTTGTAGCAAACATGACATGTGGTGACAAAATCCCTCTAAACTTACTTTACATTTGGCTAGGCATATTTCTTTTTCTTTTAATAAGTCTGTTGTAAATGAAATAGTTGATTATGTTTTAACCACTGCAGAAAGGAATTAAGAATATAGCATAAAATCCAGAATGATAACTTGCTTCCGTATGCCTCGTTAAAATCAATTTTGCACAGACTGTATGCAAGAAAATGGTACAAAGCAGAGTTCAAACAACTGGTACTGTGAAATAGCAATGAGTTTTGGTGCTGCTAATCCACACATCAGTGGATGATTTGTGAGGTACACAGTCAGCTGCTCTTAAAGTGACTTAAGAGTGCGATTAACAGGAGGTACTACATAGAAGCAACGCAATGAATGTTATTGGATTTTACAGTCACAGGGATTCTCTAAGAAAACAAAAAGCCTATTTAATCTTTTTTGCCTTTTATAGTTATTATTAATTTTATTGTTTCTAAGATTAAAATATAATTTAAGCAAGTCAAAACAAACATTAGTTATCTATATAAAAATATGTTAATGGGTCATTGATGCGTGACTCAAAAGCAACTAAAATATTGTTGAAAAATGCTGCATTATTTAAAGAAAGAGACAAAATGGAATCACAGGTGGTGAAAGTATTTGTAACTCATTACAGTAACATTAGTCAGTGTTCATCATTCTAATGAATAGTTCATCTGCTTCAGTATTGTACATTATAAATGGTACTGTGACTACTGTATGTTATTAAGTGTCTTCGGAGTATTTCTAATTTTTCTTTGAGTATTCTGGTTTTAAGATTATTTAAAGGTGTGAAGCCCTTTCCCCTGATCCAGACCCAGACAGTGAGCAACTGATTAATGTATGGTAACTTTAATGAAGATTTATGACACTGAGAGACAAAACTTAAGCAGGAAAACTTAAAACTATTTTAAAGTATTGTTTCTTGAATTCAATATATATTTTTCTTTCTTCTGACTCATATTTTACCAGGGTGTTCTGTAGAAATATAACAATTTTAAGTATAAAAAACCTTAACAATTTCTTTCTGGAGAATCAAAACATGGCGGAAACTTTAATGTTTCTTAATAAATTTTAAAAAAAAAAATGTATTTATCATTCTATTATTCTTTCCTCCCCAGAAAGTGTGTATGTGTATGCAAATCTGTAAATTTTTTTTGGATTTATGGATGAAGGCATGCAACATTAAACATAAGATCTGCTGGAATGGATGAAAATGCAGCTCAAAAAAGGATGAGAAATACACTGATGAGGTATAGATAATTTCCTAAGACTCCTAAGGAAGGCTTTTTCAGAAGCCTTTTCAAATCTTTTCAGCAAACTTTTCAGATTCTTTAATTTTGTTCTATTTGTTTTCCTCTTTGAAAGTAATGGGGGAGGGGAAATGAATGTTCAAGTAATCAAGGGGGAAATGAAATTGCTTAGAGCTGTTGTTCAACCTTGCTTCACGCAGCCCTATTAATACATTGCAGTTCTGATCTGATGAATTTCTACCACTGCTGTGAAGTCATTATTTAAATATGCACAAAAGCATACAATCTTTAGGTCAATTTTGCTAGGCAAATGGATTTTCATCAGGTTTCTAAAGCAAAGCTACGAAGTAGTTTTTCTCTTTCAACCAAAGAAAGCATATGGATCTAGTTCACTGGAGGTAAAAGATGTTAGGAACAATAAATCCTCAGATTTTAATCTCACTGGTTTCTAGCTTTTAAGATGTTTTGCTATAACAGTAGGCTACCTTTCCCTACAAAAAGGTATGATTGTTTGTATAACGTGTACAAATTAATTATTAGGATGCCATCAGTAATAGACTCATCAAGTGGGAAAAGAAACTTTGAACCCATTCTCATTGAAGTGTGTGAGCCTTCTCTTTCATGTAACTATTTGAGAAATATTTACTTTCTGTTACTGTTTTATTTAATATTGAGATATGTTGAGGTTTCTGCAACCTTATGTTTCAGTGTTTAACAAATACAAATACTTTAAAGTTTTTTTAGGTTTAGAACTCTTAGAGAAAATAAATAAGGCAAGAAACTGTTATAATGAGTGTTAGCCTAGCAGATATTCATTTTTTTCTTAAAATTTTCCAAAGAATTTCCATCTATTAAGTCTCAGACTACAAATTAGACTTAGTTATTCTAACCATTGCCAAATGTTCAAGTTCTCCTCTCTCAACAGTGCCATCAAATCTTGAAATTATATGAGAAAGATAGAATAATTTATCAAAACTGCTTCTGCTGTTCTTTTGTAGCTTGAAAATTGTAAGGATGCTGAGAAAGTAAAATTCTCTTCTTCCCGTATCAGACATAATGTCAGGTTCTCAAAGGTTCTTTATAGTGAACATGTGTCTACCACCAAGTTATCCTTTTTCCTTCAACACTTTTTTACATATGAAAAATAGAAAATCTCTACATTACATGTAGAAAATAATACTTTAATACTAATCTATTGCATTTTTGATTAGAAAGTTTCAATTGTAATCAAAATTCAATTCAAATTATTTCAGTTAAGTTAATTCAAGTATTGATATTAATAGACCAATAAATATTTATTGATGGTCTCGCTGTTTTCATGCATATTTAACTAATTTTAGGATTCATCCAGAATTTTATCACATTTGTTTTAGGAAATCTATTTGTCCTTTCTTGTCTTGCATGTGTAATATTTCAGATGTCTTCACTACAACTTACTGAAACATTTTCAAATTTCTATGCAATGTATAGCATTAAGTTAAAGAATTATGATGAAGGCTAATTAAAAGAAAAATTATGAAACTATGTAATTTCTTTTACAGGTCAAGTTATCTGGTAATCAAGAAAATCCTGACAATTTTTTTCTCTGGTCATTATTTTTCATCTAGAATGAATCTCAGGGCAGAAATAAAACAACCTCCCCATCTATCACTGTTCATTTTAGTATTCAGAAGTAAAGGTTCATTACAGTAGATATTTTTTTTTTTTTATCTAATCCTTATTTGATTTAGTTGAAAGAAAATTAAAATTGCCTGGAGCTTGCCAAAAGCCTTTCCCCACATTCATGGCATGAGACATGCTGACTTCTTAATGCCAAGCTGGAAAAAAAGATGCAATCTGTAGTCTAGTGAAGAAACCAAAGTCCTTCCTGATCTCCAGATTTTTTAATCACCTTTCCTTTAGAGCAAATGAACAGGGCTGTTTTATAAATAATTAAGCCTTATTTATGCCCCAAGGCTGCTAGACTTCTTTCTGTTTTTTTCGTTTGGTAATTAAAGCCACTCATTCCTTTTTTATACCTTGAACAGACGATATTCCTTATTGTGAAACAAGAAGTTCAAGAAATAATTCCAATCTAAAATTTAACTTCTTCTCTCTTGAAACTAGTATTCTTGAAAAGATACCCTATTAAGCCTCTGAAAACTAACTTATATCACATTTCCATTTCTAATGCAGCATCTGATTAGCCAATGATTTTGTTTCATAAGTACACCTTTTTTAACTGAAGAAAACACGTAAATACTTAATTACTTGCCTTTTGCAGCTCAGGGTCTTGCAGAGCTCCTGCACACCTTGACAAGACAAAAGTGGTTATCCAAAGTGGAAAGATTTTCCTAAACCCTGGAATTCCTAAATTTCTGAAAATTACTATCAGAGTTAATTATAATTATTTGTTATTTACTACAAGGAGCTAATTTCTGTTCTGTAGCATAAATAGCCATGGCTAAAGGCCTTCATGCAATGCAGATCATGGGATAAGATGGCCTGACTAGCCTTCAGACTCTAGTATCTTATAACCTAAAGCTGTGTCTTCCTTTTGAGAGTTGTGTTTTCTGTTCGAGAATTCATTCCTTAATGAAGTATTTTCCATGTTTTATTTATGAATATTGACATTAAAAGGTATTATTTGTTTATCTAATGCTTTTCCTAGGACAAAGTAATCAATCTGATAATTTTCTGCTTCTTAAAGTACGAAAGAATTTGAAAATTTACATATAGCTTTGTATATGCAAGTTTTAGAGATATTCCTTACAGTATCTGAAGATCTTTTGGTGTGTCTGAAGAAAGATTAAATTACTTTGCACACACACATGCAAGCATAATAGCATTGTTAATGTTTGATATATATGTAAGTTTCTTTGATATTTGTATGGTTATGCTTTCTATATGTAAGCTATCAAACAATAGAAGAACATGTCAGTTAAGTTCAACATTATTTTCATTCACATGCTTACTAATGTTACTAATACTTCATTTCCATCTTATTTATATTTTAATATTTTAGTACAAGATTGCACAGTAAACGCACAAGCATGTAGTTCATGAAAGAATGTGTGATGCTATGATGGCAGCCGAGAAGTGTTTTCAGAGAAGAGTAAAAAGTGATGACTTATAGGTTACTTTTAAACTACTTTTAATCCGGATATTAAATAACACTGGCTGAATATGCTCTGCCATGGTAGTACTATTTGCTTGTCTACATATTTTTGCTTTCTATTACTGAACTAAAAGTTGTGGTGGATTATAAAACTTCCTTTGAACTTTGAAAACCAAAAATAGAGTAATTAGAAAATAGCTTGTGGGGTTTTTTGAAGGACGTAACTTAAATCTTATTGTCTTGTTACAGAGATTTTTGCATGGACGACAGTCATGATTTTGTCAAAAAAGAATGCAATTTCCTCATTTTGGCCAAAATTTCAAACAGATAACGTAACTGCATTCCTGCTTACAGGAATGGAACAATTGCCCATTGTTTATAGTGTATCATGCATTTACATACTTATACAATACTCTGATGATTCTAGACACCTCTATAGATATTTTATAATTTTATCTGACGCAGAGTTTAAGACAGAAAATGAATTCACAATTTCAAATTTATTGGAATGTGAGAAGATGGAGTGTTTATGGTCATAAAACTATGGAAATGATAGAATCATTTGGGTTGGAAGGAACTATGAAAGAACATCTTATTCAACCTCCTGACGTGGACAAGACTACCTTTCATTAGATCAGGTTGCTCAAAGACCAATCCAATCTATCCATACCATAAATAAGCCATCCACAACTGCTCTGGGCAGCATGTTCTAGTGTATCATCACCATCATCATAAAATATTTCTTCGTTATGTCTAATTTAAAGTTACCATAATTCAGTTTTAAAACATTGTCCCTCTTCTTCTCACTACATGCCTTAGTAAAATGTTTCTCTCCATCCTTCTTGTAAGACTCTTCAGATCTTGAAAGGCCAAAAAAAATTCTCACTCTTCTTCTCAAAGCTGAATGACCCAATCTCACAGCCTCTTTCCCAAAGAAACAGGCATTCAAGCCCTCTGTTCATTTTCATGGCTTTCCTCTGGACTTGGTTTAACTTGTGTCTTTTTTGTACTGGAGACCACAGAATTAGATGCGGTACTCCAGACTAAGTCTCGTAAGATTGGAGTAGAAGAGGAGAATCACATCCCTTGTCCTGCTTGCTATGCTTCTTTTTATCTAGCCCAGGGTACAATTGACTTTCTGAGCACTAAGTGCACACTCCCAGCTAACGTACAATTTTACATCAAATGATATCCCCAAGTTCTCCACTAGGTGGCTTTCAATCCACTAATCCCCAGTCTGCATTGATTCTGGGGATTACCCCTACCCCGGGGCAGGATTTTACACTTTGTTAAGCTTCATGAGGTTCTCATGGGTTTATTCCTCAAGTCTGTTTAGCTTCCTCTGTATGGCATCCCTTCTCTCTAGTACGGCAACTGTAGCACTCAGTTTGGTGTAACCTGTAAACTTGCTGAGGGTGCATTTGATCCTACTACCCCTGTCATTAATGAAGAGTATTTGTCCCGGTATGAATCTTTGAGATTCATTACTGGTTTCTATTTTGACAATGAGCCGTTAGCTGTAACTTTTTGGATGCAAACATTCAACTAATTCCTTATGCTTCTAAAAGTCCATCCATCAAAGCCATGTCTTCCAATGTGGGAAGAGTGATTGCTAATGAAAACCAAGGCAAATAAAAAGAGTTATCAAGTACGTCAGCTTTCTTCATGTCAGTTTTCACTATTTCTCCTTGCTTTTTACTGGAGGACACATTTTCTTAAATATTTATTTTTCTGCCCAGTTGTACCCATGGAAGAAACTTATTTTTATTCTTCACATTTCTTGCCAAACTCAGCTCCAGCTGTGCCCTGGCTTTCCCGGTCCAAACCATGGACATTTTGATAGTGTCTGTATGTTCTTCCCAGGATACACGCAGCTGGTTCCACTGCCTGTGCATTTACTTCTTACAGTCTTCACACGGTTAAGCTGGTGTTCTACCTTCCTTGCCTGATTTCTTAAATGTCAGAGTGGAGAGTTCCTAGGTACCTCTGCTATAAGAAAAATATCCTTAGAGAGTTGCTAGCTCTGTTTAGCTATTCTGTCTCTGAAGGCAGTTTCCCAAGGGTCCTACTAATTCCTGAGTAAAAGTTGTCTCCTAAAATTCAGTCTTCCTCTAGCCCATATGCACATACACTTCCTCTAGCCCATATGCACATACATATTGCAGATATGAAAGGAACTTTTAAGCATAGCACAGAATATATTTAGTGTAAATGATAATTTGTCAAGTCTACCTTCCCCTTCTCAAGAATTACATAGTTGTTAGAGTGATCTAGGTAAGGAAGTATACTTTAGGGTGTACATTCATGCTGAGAATTGCACTATCCTGAGCAAACACAGACATAAACCCCAAAAATATAATGGAGGTTCACTAGTATAAAAAGGATGAACCTATCAAGTATGTAGGAACTTTACAAGGTTAATCTGATAAGAGATAAACTGAAGATGCACTTTTCCTCCATGCCTTATATACTATATTTGTTTGCAAAACTGTAGCAAAAAGAAAGAATCCACTGTGCTTTGCTGTTTTTTACTGATATCAGATGAGAACTTAAATATATTAAAG
Source organism: Cuculus canorus (assembly GCF_017976375.1). Taxonomy (NCBI): domain Eukaryota; kingdom Metazoa; phylum Chordata; class Aves; order Cuculiformes; family Cuculidae; genus Cuculus; species Cuculus canorus. The sequence continues at coordinate 32,328,627 of NC_071441.1, read as the reverse complement.
CATCATTACAAGATGCTTTGAGATGAAAAGCCATCAGGTGGTCTATCAGCTCTAGTCCTGTGCTGGGTAAAAGTAGACAGGAGATATGTAGAAAGCTTTCTGTGGGGAAAAAAAAAATACTCCTACTCTGTGGATGGAGAATTAGAGAAATTGCCAAATCTGTTAAAAAAAATCCTCTATAAACTTTTGGAAGTTTTTGCTGCAGGCAGACAAGATCAGTACTTTCATAAGTGTCAGGTTCTAATTCAGATATCAGATCAATTTATGGACAGCAGGCCCATAAAAGGTCTAGCAAAAGATATCTCTAAACCCTACTCAGTCAGAGGATAGCCTTCTAATACTACTGATCTGGAGTTTGGGTGTCTGCTAATGTTGGTGGAGGATCTCAGATATGAGTCAGTGAGAATTTTAGATGCTGACTGCTCTTACTGCCGTGGTTAAATATCTTACTGACATACTCACTGTTTTGACCCACCTGTCTTAACACCACAGGAAGTATTTGATTTCTGATGCATAGTATCAGCATCTGATACTGAATCTGATCCCTCAAAGACTTTAGCCAGTCATTTCAGTTCACATACCAAAGAACACAAAGCAATATTGTGTCACTCAACGATAGAGCAAACACCCATGCAAACTCAGAGGTAATCAACTGCAACATTTTACAATGCTATGTAATCCCTAGAGTGAGACTCATAATTAATGCTTTTTTTTGATGTATGGTAATCAAGTTAGGTAATTGAGCCCACATAAAACTTACTTTTGCCCTATAGCTAACAAAGAAGTTAAGATAATCACATATATCATAATTCAGAAACTAACCACTAGTAAATAATATGGGCTTGAAAAATTATATCCAATTTGTTGAGAAGAAAGCATTACAAATACGTGCAGTTTCACCTGATGCAATGTAACCCTTGCAAAATAGCACTTGGCATTACCCTCACACAGAGAGTTTCACCTCAGGAAATTTGGAATTTCCAGTGAAATTCCTTGAAGTGGGCATAGTCTGAGAATTCTCAGTGTAATCAATCACCTTCACCTTAAGAATAGTCCATTGCTACTGTGGGAAATTTGTTTTGCAGTTCAAAAAAAAAAAAAGGTACAGAAATAATTCCAGATGACACCACCCTGATGTGAATGCTGCCCCCAAATTATCCTTTTTATAACTGAATAGTAAATGAGATGCAGAAGAACCATGAGATAGTAATATACCCATAAGTATGTAAGTGAATAAATCCTAAAACCTACAGGAGGAAGGCAGGAACAATTACGTTGTATGAAAAATGGGAGAACAATTCTGTCCAGGGAAAACATAGATAAGTTTAATGAAATAGTCTGCTAAATGTGACACTTGAACATATGTTGAGTAGTACTACAGCACCCTCCTAAAATGTAGAGGTTCTTTGCAGTTTTTTTTCCTTCTGAAAAATACAGAAATGGCATCACAGAGACATAATAGAGCAGGTGACAAAACTGACCAAGAATATGCTATTTTCTCTGGGATTAATTCAAGTTAAAGTTTCATGTTATTGCTTTAATTCCAGATTCCCAGCACAGGATTTTTATGTGTATATTTATGAAATTCCACTGTCTTTGAAGAGAAATAACAATACAGATCTTCTTGACGCTATAAAAGTATTAATGAAGGAGTTAACAATTTTCTTATTAATTGTTCTTCAGTATTACATTGTATTCCACAACAGATTATACCATACTGAAGTGATTTCCTAAACCAATAGTGTGAAGTATAAAAACATACAGAATATTCACACCTTGGGAATGTGTATGGGAGCAATAGAATGATGGCTGGAGTCCATATTGAATGTTGAAAGGTTTTTAAAAATAGTTTAACCAATCTGAACTAAAGAGGCAAGCCATTCTCCTGGGCAGTGTTAATGAAAATGTTGTTTTACAGTCTAGTTAGTTACTGCAAGGTGAACTACACAGTGAAACCATGTATAACTTGGCAACAACTGTATTATTTCACGAGTATGGTGATGAGACATTACATACTTTAGATCTCAAGTTTTATTCATTTTTCTGTGTGAGGTATACTTAGCAGCTCAGAGTACTTAATGGAACATAAATAAAAAACAGCTGCGAATTATAAAACTCCACTCACAAAGTGGATTTCTTTAACTTATGATAGGGCCATGACCAGCCAGAGAGTGCAGTCCTAGCGTTTCAGGGTGCTACCAGAATCTCAAGTCAGATGCTAATCTTTGTTCCTTCATTTTCTGAAACCTGCTGTGTTATAGAAACAAAGTACACTATTTTTTTCATTTGCATACCTAAGGATGTCATACAGCACAATTAAGGCAATGTTCATACTAAAAACACTTTCCTTGTATACTAATATAAATTCCACAGTGCTCTTAATCTTGATACAATTTGAACTATCAGAACTTCTTTGGTGAAACACTCTTACAATGAAAAAAACCACAAAAATGATGTAATAAAATTTTAGTGATTTACTAAGCCTATGTTCTGGGCTTCTGACCCACAAAATTAGCTCACAAATTAGTCTTATTATCACAGCTATAAGTATGATAAGATTATAAAATCAATGAAGTTGTAAAAATGAATGTAAACTACTTATGCTACTATTTCATCTAGATTCCGCATCCATTCTGACTATAACTAATGACACTAAGAAAATTATTTTTCTTCAAATGCATTTTTTCCTTTAACAAGGTAAGGTGTACAAGATTCCTTCCTTAAAATTCAAGGTTCTTTGGAACCATACCTTAAATCTGTTAAACTTACCATACTGGTATCACAGATCATTTTCCATGAGTAGAACTACAATGCCAGAGAAAATGTGATGCAGCATAAATGAATGAATTTTTAACTTAACTTCCTGGGGCATAACCCAGACTACGCAGCTGCTGCTTTACTGTAGATGCCTTTGAAAATCATTCCTTCAGCCATTCTTTCAGCAAGGTGTTTTAGGTTAAACGAAGTGGACAAAAATGCAGAACGTTTTTAATTTCATTGTAGTTCTAGCAGAACATTTCTGTAGATATACCACACACTGTAATATCACCACAAGATATTTCCTAATTAATAATAATTATAATAATATAAACAATAACTCAAAACTACATTGCATTTTCCCACTGTCCTTCATGCTCCAAGGGATGAAATTTTGACTTTATAATTTAAAAATTCTGTCTCCTTGGCTGAAAATTAAACAAATAAGCCACTGTTTCTACAGAGTGCACTCATTCTTTTCTAGGAAAGTCTTTTCCTTCCTTAAGGGGCTTACAGTCTTTCCCAATTTATATTTCTGATGAGCCTGTAAAATCCATCATTACATGTCCTCTTGTTTTGCACAAACTTCCTTTCATTTTCAACATACCTATAAATTTTTCAACTGTTTGAAACTTGAGGTTTATCTACTAGCTACAGTAGCAGCAACCTTCATGATTTACATACCTCACATGCCCTCTCATTTTCCTTGACTTCTTGTTCTGCTTTTAAGTATAAATGAATTCTAGGATTCAGATTTATTAAGTAGCCAGTAATTTACCTTTGCCTTTTCTGCCATTTATTTGATATTTCTCTATTTCAGTGTGGATCTTCTTGGCTCAATTTATTAGTGGGAGCAGCCACCAAAATCGAGTCCAAGACAATTTTCTAGTGGAGGAATGTCACAAAGCTTTCTATCTAGGGATCTTGAGCAAAATATAGCATAAGTAAACACAGCTGCCAGCTCACATTACTCAGCAGAGTCAACTGAGAAAGCTTCCAGCAGTGATACATCATCTGAGTAGGGCCCTACACAGCTGACTTCTGGAACTCGAGAAAGGTGAAACATGAACAGTATTGTTACTTTCTTGAATCATCAAATCTGGAAGCAGACAGAGGCTCTCCCTCAGGACTTCACTCCAGTCTCTTCGGACTCCAATATAGTGGTCCAAAAGTCTTTACCGTAGAAGATCTCTGCACCAGCATGAGATATCACTGCCTGGGGGGTTCGTGGTGCTGTGCCTACCTCAACATGAATTTTTAAACTTGATATCAGAAAAGGTGGGATGAATGGGAAGTTACACTTGGGAAGAAAGACTCAGAGCAGTTTAAATCTTCACAAAAGAAAATAGGTAGAATAAAATAAACTACAGCACTAAAGAAAAATCTTTTTTTTCAGATCTCATTAGCAGAAGGAACAGAATGGTTAAAAAACAATTTTCACTCATGAATAAAATCTTTGTGTCATTCTGATCCACAGGAATGTATCTGGATCTTTCTGTCTTTATTTAGAAGAAAGTTTTCTGTATGGGTTTTGATGTTTTCCTGAGAAGGAAGGTACTTCTGCTAGAAAACTCGGACTCTAGCTATTAGTTACCAAGAGCTTTCTAAGAAAATCAATTGACTCTGATGCCAGTAAAGGAAAGGTTCTCCTTCCTTCCTTTCTTGCTTGCTTGCTTCCTTCCTTCCTGCCTTTTAAATTATTACCTCAAAATCTGGCTAACAATAACTGTCAGATCAATTATTTAATCTCTAAGAACACAGACACTTATGAAGACTACAGAATTTGCCAGCTGTGAACAAACAACTTTTTGATAAATATGATTCTAAAGGAGTTTTCCTTAGTTTGTCAATCATCTTTAAATAAATTTTATTTACTGGGATTTTCATTTAAATTTATTTTAGAGATTGTAGTAAAGTGAATATCACAATACATCTCCATGTTTCAAATATTACAGTGGCTGTATTTTACTTTGAACCTATGGAGCATTTCCTGATCATATGCGTATTATCTTTTCTATCCTTCTGCAATTTATCTGAAGATTTACAGATGTAACATTTCTGTCAGTGTCTCTGGCCTAAGGTATGTCAGGGACTCTGGCATACATCATAAGTACCTGAAAGATACTGTGTCCAGCTTTTCTGTATATATTATTGTGTATTCCTAAACTTAGAACCACTGAGAGGGCCTTGGAAAGAATAAAACAGGGTAGTCAAGAGGGACATTTCTCCTCTAAATGTAGAAAGCTCTGCCTTCTCTAAAGTGACAAAGACTTCTTTTCCTTCGCTCCCCACTGGACACTGTTTATGTGTAGTTCTGAAGTAGATGGTAAAGTGCTGATTTGGAGATATGTCTAAAATGATATCATCAATAAGCTCTACAAAAGAGGCTAAATTTAAGTGGACAGGACTTACAAGGTCAAGGACGAATGTTTTGTGAAAGGAAAAGAACAAAACGGCATTTATTGTGAGAAGAAACAAGACAGTAAGAAGTAAGGAAGAATGAGACAGAATGAAGAAAAGAAGGTCAGCAGGTAATAGGTACCACCACTGTGGGAGATTAGATAGCAAACCTTACTGAGAATTTATGGGTACAAACCCAGAAGATGTTTTGGAGTTGAGAAGGTGCACACTAGTCAAAAGACGTCAAGAGAAAAGAGAAAAGAGAACAAATATTGCTTTGGAGGAGTTGAAAAAGTTTGAGACTTCTATTTCTGTTGTTATAGTTGTAGCTGCAATCCTCTAATTTTAGTTGTAGCTGCAATTCTGTAATTTCAGTTGTAGCCAAGTTTTGAGGAAAATTGGAGTAACACATACTTTAAAAAAGATGGTGCAATCACTAATGATTAAAAATAATTTGGAAAATACATAAACAGTAGGCCATCACTGATATGGATGCCTTTCAGAAGAACAAATTGCAGGAACCCCATGTAGTTGTACAAAGCACAGAGGAAGATCAGGGAAATTCTAAGAACAGAAAGAACAAGGGTGAAACATGTGCCGTCTTAGGCACACCACTTATAAAAACAGAGGTCTACAGGACCTCAGGGAGGCAATCCCCGCTCTATGGTGCACATTATTCCTTAGTTGGTACCTAAATTCATTGATTTGCAAACTAAATTTGCCTGGACACTCAAAGAGAGAGGCAAAGTATCTATGGCAAATCTCCATTTGGGGTAAACAGAATTTTGTTGAGCAATGTGGAAGCCTCAGGATTTTGCAAACCTGTAGTTCTCCTAATGGAAGAACCAGAAGGTGACCAATATTTCACTGCTTAAGTGGTCTAACAGGCAGGAGGAACAGAGCTGAAAGAGTGAGGAAAGCTGCTAATGATATATATGAAAGGATTATCACATTAAGTCATAATAGAAGCCACATGCAGAAAGTGGCTTCTATTCAAGCAGTGCATGAATGGGATGGAACAGGCTACCTATGCCTGCCCCCGCAGATCTGGGACACCTTAGCCTCTGGTGAAGGGGTTGCCAGATGCTCTAAAAGTATATCTACAAGGCTAAAGAGAACAGATTCAGACAGGCATAGATGATCATCAGCAGAATGAAAACAACCCTACCACACAGAATGACATGAGCAGAATTATTGCATTTGATAGTGACATGTGGCCAAGAAATTGGAGGGACATGTATGCCTGATGAACCAGTAGAGAGGAGATGAGCCAGGCAGGCCTCTCTGAGAATGAACAAAGACCCCGTAGCATTACTCTGTCCCAACACAATGAGTGAGCTTCTAGCTTTGACCGACATTGAAATAGACTACGGGTAAGGGCGCCCCATAGCCTAGCAAATTCACTGAAAAAACACCTGAATACTTGCAACAAATAGTGGAGCCAGTGGAAAGATCTAAAAGGTCCTAGAGTCCCAACCAGCCACCTCAAGTGCAAACAAAAACCCCTTTTCTTCCTCTGAGAAACCAGAGGTAGCAGATGGGAGAAAGCGAAACCCAGCTCACATTGTAAATGTCCATCCATGGACATCAAATTAGGAGCCCTATATCTATATTCCTGTCTGCTCAAAACAATTGAGTTTAGAATTTTTAATCAACTTGGGGGCAAAAATAAGTGTTATTAATTGGCAACATGCTGATACGTTAGGTATTAGGCCCTTAAGAAAAATGATTTCTGTGATCGGTGTAACTGGCAAATCAATAACATGCCTGATAGCCATTGCACAGCTGAGGATGCCGGGAGGAAAATGAATGGCTAGGGTAGAGGTAGCTCTAAGCCTCAACAGAGAGAACATTCTAGGCTTTCATACCCTGAAGGAGTGGGTGTGTTATTACCCATTTGGACAGTCTTCAGTTTTGGTAGCCAGGGCTGGGCACAAGTTCAAACTAATGCTTACAGAATGCATCATGTCTGCCTGAGTCTAAAATCACGTCTGTTGCTCACTACCCTCTGCCTGCTGTGGTGGGGGTTGGAATTTCCGAAGTCAAAGCAGGCATTGAGCAATGCCAAATTATTAACTCAAGTCATTCTTCTTATAATTCACCAGTGTGGCCAGTTTGTAAGTCAAGTGCTCAAAGGCGTCTCACCATAAACATTGGCAAGCTGAACAGTAATACCCTACCCATCAACGTCGCTGTGACAAATATTGTGGAAGTTGTAAATTCTTTGCAAGTGTCATGGCAGCAGTGAACGTCCAATTTGGATGTAAAGGACATTGCCTGACACTGTCCACGACAGAAAAAGGTAATTTTACTCAAGATAAAAAGGAGCTGCACCAAATCTGGGGAACACTAGTCTATTGGAGAAAATAGTTTGGGATTTTCTGTAATTGTCCAACAGGTCTACAAATTGATCAAGAAGAGCAAGGCCTGGGAGTGGGATGAAAACGACTTAGTCACTCTCTGTATCCTAGTAGAGGAATTAAAGACTTACCAACAATTAGGCTTGTTATACTCTAGAGATCCTGTACTAGTGGAATGGGGTTTTCGAATCCATGTTTCATATTGTGGGATTTTTCAAAAGTGACCCGAAGACTCAAGCAGACCCAAGCTATTTTCATCCACCTTATTTAAAGAAACGAAGGAGGAATACTCAGATTGGGAGAAAGGCATGTTGTCATTAACACAGGATGTGGAAGCAGCAGAGAAATCACGCACAGAGGAAAACATAGTAGTGCAAGGATTATTTCTATTGCCGGTCCTTGATAGAAACCCCTCATCAGAAAGATTAGTTCCAAAGGCCACAGTCCGTACATGGTATGCCCGTTTAGGTCTACGCTATTTGGTTCCTCTGTCAGAGGGATCTTCAGACTGCAGCAGTTAACCCAGACCCAGCAGTTCGACAGCAACCGTTTAAACCCTCACGAATTCAACAGGCACACAGGTTTACAAAGTACTTTGAACAGAAAGGAGTCTGTTTCACAGCTACATCCACACGTAGGGAAAATGAGGAATGGCACTATAACGTAGTAGCATTAGAAATAGATACAGGATGCGTGATTACAGAAAATGGGGAAGGAAGTGCCAAGGTAAGGTAAGAGCACTTTTGTTGGCTGCAGAAGATGGTGCTACAACCATTTGTACAGACTCATATACCACCCATTGGGGGCTGTACAGTGGTGTACCAGTAGGAATTTGCTAATTGCACAGTGAACCGTACTCCTGCCTCATAAGTGGAGGATTGGAAATGCTTCCTTGAGATAGGAACGCATTCTATAGGAACCTCCACCTCCTCCTGAAACTCTAAAAGCTTTTGTGTAACCCTTATAATGATACTGTCACCACTCAGTAATGTACTGTACAGACAACTGTACAGACACCCAGTTTTGAAATAAATTGTTATCAGTTGTTGTTCCACCTCTCACAGTCAGCGATTCTTGACTCTGTGACAGTTTCCCATATATACAAGTAACATTCCAAGAACAAGAGAGTAAGTCACACCACAAAATCACAAAATTCAGTGTTAGAATATGCTTTGTGGAAGTCTACAAAAAATCTGGTTCTAAATCTTATCTTATACCCAGTGATGTGTGCACAGATTGCTTGAAAATCTGATGATTATGACAATACCACCTTGTCCACAGTAGTGGTATGACATGAATATCTTTCATTCTATTAATATCCTATATTGGACAAAGAACATCACGCAGGTTGATATCAAAATATTTCCTTTTTCTGCAACACTTATAAGTATACTTCATGAATGTTGAATTCTGCAGATGCTAATTCCACCCTGGTTAATTTAATTCTAATGGCAAATAATGTTCTTTGTATATATCTTTGAGAGACAAAAATACTGTAATGCTTCAGACACAAAAGCTAAACATGAGTAGAAACAACGTATTCTTAAACACTGAAGTGCACAATGCCATGAACATTAAGATACTTAAAATCGATCAAGCATAGATTTGAACAACACAGTTTAGTGTTTGAGTTAATTTTCTTATCAAAAAAATTAATCACTTTATAACTTTTAATTGTGTGATTAATTAAAAATTGAATAATTAAAGGTGATAGTGGCTTTCACAAAAGAAGACTTTTAAAATCAAAGTTATTCTTTGGGATAAGCCTACTCTCCTTGGTGCTCAAACCTCATTTCCTCAGGGGCTGGTGGCTCAGTACAGCAATTTTCATTTACACTTTATCAAATAACGCCAACAGGCAAACATTAATTCTCTCATGAGCTGAAGAAGGTGTGTTTGATAGAGTTTGATTATCTATCAAATCTTTCCCCAAAGCTGTAGGAATAACCTACATTTTACAACTCATTCCACAGAAAAATTACTGCCTAATGAAATCTGGAAAACTGATGTATACTTGAACATTTCTTAGGAAATGTGTGTTTCTGTCAGGTTTACTTTCTCTACTTTACCCTCTTGTTATTTAGAAAATACAGATATTTTGAGTTTCATAAGAAGAAAGGCAAACTTTGTTTAGAAACTTTTGTATTAAGTACAGTCTTTTACGTTTGCTCAATTTGAATGCAGAATGAAAAATGGGTCACAGAGATAAAGGGGTAGCACCAATTTTAGATGTGGATAACTGTTACGTTATGTAATACAGTACAGACTGAGACTATTTACACTTTTTCTGTATCTATTTCACAATTTTTAGCAAAAAGACATTCTTAGCTTTTGTAGCAGCTAATAATTCCAGGAGGATTCAAGGAGAGTCTAGAGTAAAATTTGTGTCATATACACTTACTTCTTTCTATACTTATTTTTGGAATTTCACTTGCTCCATCTGCAAAGACACAACATGTGAAGACATGTAGGGAAGGCTCTGTCCTACAAAAATACTTAGTCTGAGACCTGATGTCTACTTACTGCATAAGGCAAATCTCTGTGGAGGATAACACCAGGAATGCCTGGAGCATTAGCTGCCTTTTCAGCAGAAGCTATGGAGAAGATGAAGTCTCATTATTCCGCAGCTGCAATAGCCCTGTTATAGAACACTTTCAGATCTTGCAAGCTTAAAAGTTGTTCGAACTATATCTGGTCCTTGGATGTTTGGAATACTATAGTTTTCTAGGTGCACTTTCTAGTTTGTTGGAGGGCAAGTCCTTTGCCCTTTGAATCATCTCCTAGAAATCTCATAAAATGGTCAAGTTGTTTGTCTTTTTCAGGGAATTTCTCCATTGTTCTGTACATGGTATATTGTCTCAGGCCCATCTTAAAGCTCAGGCTAAACTAAAAATGCCAAGAGCTGTTTCTCACCATAAGTACATGATACTAATTCTTTATGATTTTCGTTGCTGTCAGTTGGCTTTCAGGTAAAGCATAAGGTGTTTTCAGAAGAAAGGAATACTCATTAGCGTAAGAGATGCCTATTTAAATAACTACTATGGTTTCATACAAAGATATTAAAAATCACTTCATATTTAAATGATTGGAGAGAATTTGCTGACTTCACCAGAAATTGGGACTGTCAAATAGAGCTTGGGCCCACTGCAACCTTCACATTTGAAGAGGGAGGGTGTTTTGATATCTTCATGGCAAATCAGAGACAAGCAAATCTCACAGGGTAAATTCAAATGCAAGGTTTATTTTGGACACAGCCAAAACAGCAAACCAGACGCTCACGTGCACTCCTAGCTGCAACTCCCCAAAGTTGCAAAAAACAGATCCCAATCCAATCAGAACATAATCTGATACCCTGAACACAGCCAAGGTTACTAAGCAAACTACAAGATGACTAAAATTCAATCCAATATCATAGTGCCAAGAAAAAATAGAAGGTACAGTAAGATAAGTGAAAAAGAGAGAACAATAGTGGCAGGGTAGAAATAAAAAATAATCACCCCTCCTGTAGGGCACAGGAAATGTGATCCATCTCGCAGCAATTCTTCTGGAGCATTTGGTCCAGTAGTTCTTCAGCAGCACTTCTTCAGGCCAGTTCTGAAGGTTGGGTGGCTTGCTCCTACACCCCACCCTCTCGTTGTTAGCCAGAAGCCACTGAAAAGCCTCTCAGGTGTACACGGCTCTGCAGTCAGATAATGTTTAAGACACCACACAGGTAAAGAAGTCAGTCATAACAGGGACACTATAATTTTCATGGTACTGAAATAATGTGAACGTGTTTACTTTGGGGGCAGAGAGGGGTCGGGAGGTGACGCTTGGACAGTAGGAAAGGAAATAAACAATTCTATAAACAATTCTATAAACAATTCTATAATTGTTTATAGAATTCTGCCGAAGGTCTAAGTTTTGTCAGATTTGCTTCCAGTTTAACATTTTCCTTAGTGTAACTTATACCATATTTCAAAAATTACCTGAGGAAATCTACAATTTGGGACCAGAGTTTTAATTCCCTGTCCCTCTTTTTTTAGTATGTGAAATCAAAATAAATACATAAAACTAATCTCTCTGTGGTTGTATGTGGTTTCATTCTTGATTTTATGAGCTTTTGACATATTACTTGAAGAGACAGATTACGCAAGTCTGACAGGGAGGAGGATCATTTAATTTCATTTTCTTTTGTTCCATATCTCTTACCTCTCTGAGCATACAGGTTAAACTTCCTTTGCCTTGGTCAAATTTCTGTTTTCCTCTGGTGTTTGAGTTTGTTGTATTTGCATTTATTTTAGAACTTGTGGTTTAGACATGTTTTACTTTGTTTGCCATAACTACAGAATCTGCATAATTTCTTCCATCTGCTGAAATATCAACAGAATTCTATTAAATCCCATGACTAAGATTTAGTTTTGACCTAAATCAATACAGCAATAGGGATATCTGAAAAAAAAGAAATAACTTCTGACATAAATTGCTTCACCTACAGGCATGTTCAGAAAACCTCATTTTTTACAGAGTCGTTCTCTCAGAACACTCCTCATTACATGGAATTTGCTGTAATGGCCTTGCATTATCCTCAGAAGTATGCTATCAAAGAAGCACCATGGATATACATTTCTTAACCTTCTTTTTTGGGACATGATTTTGATTAATGTGGAGCAGGAATTTACAAATGCCAGTCTGTAAATTTAAGGAGAACCTTAACTAAAATGCTGTAATTCTTCTGATTTTCCATATTTTTATTCACATTTTGTCATCTCTAACTTTTTCAGACATATCTGAGAAATGGGCAGGGAATCAAAAGGAAATATGTCTTATATTTTTTCAGAATGGAATTTACAATGCAGAGAAAAGGCAATCTTGATGCTATAAGGTCTTGATTCCAGGTAGAAGAGCACAAGATCATCTGAAAAAACCCCAAGTTTTGTGATACTACTCTACTGAAACTGCATTAAACTTTAATAACTATCTCTTAATGCATTATGACTTCTCTGTTACGGCATTCAGCCCTGGTAAAGAGGATCATGGCCTAATTGTGTTGATTGCCTGAGTGAAAATAAGATGACTATATCCTTCTATTTAGTCTTTCTATGACCAGCACACTACAACACCTGATAGAGTTATTTCATCAAGAAAAGAAATTATGAAATTAATTTTGGTTTACATAAAGTAATCAAATAGTAGAATAGCTTGGGTTTGAAGCTCTTGGTTTGGATAACAGCATTTGTGAATATTTATATGTGGATGCTTAAAGATCTGTAGCTGTGTATAAAAGTTTATATCTTCTCTCTCATGCATGGTATGATTAAGGCCTTTAGTGGGAAGTTGTTCTGGTACTTTCCTCATTCACAATGCAGTGCCTTACCTGTAAACAGTGCCGAAATCTGATGCCAGCAGATCAAGGCACATACTCCAACTGACTCTTTGCACTTCAACTGTAAAAGACTCACAGCAGCTTGTGCAGATTTTCTTCCCTCTTTTTGTCTGTCTTGCAGTCATGAAGATTCAAGAACTCTGTAACTTCCTTAGGTGATAGGTACATGTCAATGTGCTGAACTTCTGCCCTTGGCAAGTATGAGAGGAGAGCATATTACCTCTGTGGCACACTGAGATAATGGGTATGGAGAACTGAAAGATGACTGGTGTTGGCCGACCCCACTACGCTATGATCAGAAAATCTTGATAAGGACTGAGTTAGCAGAATACCAATTTACTGTTGGTTTGACTGCATATGTGTTTCAAATACTCTTATTTCCTTATACACACTGGGGAACAGATATGTACACTAACAATTTTGTGAAAACTCTGGGAAAGCAATCAAATATTTCAAACCATACAAGGAACATTTGTTAATAATGTGTCCTTTAGAAATACTCTAAAAATTTTAAGAAAGTGTTTTTAATTTAGAAATGTTTTACTGATTTGAGATTATTTGATGTGTTAATTCTGGCTGTTAAAGTGATGTTCATATAGGGTACACATATGCAGAACATACCTGCAAGTATTTTTTTATATTAAAAAAAATATGAGATATCTAGGTTTAATTTTCCGATAATGTTTATAATTTCCCAGTTTTTCATATTAGAGCACATATACACCTACTTGAAAATAAATTCTATTTCAGTCTATGTATTAAGATATTATATCTTTCTTTAAAATAACTTTCCTGTTTACACAAAAAAATATGTATTATTGATTTTTAAAAGATAGACCACCATAGTTTTTATTTTCATAACTTTGAGAGAGGGATCATAAAAGTGATTAATCATCTAGTAGTTTTGACATTAAAACAATTGAGCCCCTTATGGAACATAACTAGTTTTGTTTCCTACCTATAATATCGAGTTGTTAAGGTAAGTCTTACAAAATAAATTCCCACTATTTTGTAAAGTGAATGATATTACCTTTTTTAGCATTTAATTGTAAGTGAAAAATGAGGGATGTTCAGTAATCATCTATTATTTCCCTCCTTCAGGTCTATTATTAACCTACCTGCAAAATTATATGAACATGAAGCCTTTATGCAGAGAAAAAAACAGAATTTTTAAAAAAAAATCTCTTTCTGTATTACATAGTTTACTCTACAAATGTGAGGTGATTTATACCAGTTTCTGCATTCCTCAAGAAATCAAACTTGTACATTGCAGGGACTGCTGCTCTGTACTTGAATACTGATTCATAAGGTGAATGACTCTTTTGGCTGTTGGAATAGAAATACCTGAAAACTGATACTTCCATTATGAAGACTTTTCATGAACAACTCATAGTGACTAATACCAGTAATGCAGATCTTTTGTAAGGGGAATAACTAATACTATCTTAGGTCACTTACTATGTATTTGCTAGTACTATACAGTAACTGGAGAAAAAGCACATAATATTATTGAGTCTTTTTAAAAATACCTAATCTTTGCATGTAACTGCCATTTTAATTACAACTTGGCAGCAGAAGTAGACACAAGAAAATTGATATCCACTATTTTTCATCATAGAGTAGAATGAGTCACATCTACCTGCCTGTCTTGAAGATCATTATGTTGCAATAACTTTTTTGTGATGACAAGAGTTTGAATGGGTTGCTGTAAAATGATACCCTATTTCCCCATCAATGTGCTTGCATTTTACAAAATTACGGATTCCAGTACAGAGGAAAATGACATTGGATGAGACAACAGGCAGGTCTGAAGGAGCCTTGTTGCTTTCTGCTACTAACTGTTCTCAGACTATGTTGTATGAAGTTAACTCATGCTTGCTCAACTAGTTCCTACATGGATAGTCAAAGATTAAAGGTACCTTCACAAAGGTAAGGTAAGGATAAGACACAATAAAAACATACAGAGGCTCAAATCAAATGGAAATTGTTCTATCAGCTTTAAACTGATGTGATTTCTCCACAGTTTCATATGCCAAAAAATTCCTTGTAAGTTGTATTGCAAATATATAGATATGATACTTCTTATTCAATAATGTGTATAAAACAGTAAAAGTCTGCCACATGCTTACAGCATGTAAAAATAGCTTAATTATCCTTTGTAAGTTACATGTACACTAATTCTAGACTACATTCGTACCATAACCCACTGAACTTCCTGCTGTTTCTTTTATTGGCAGTCCTTATACATGAATGGGATCTTGAATTTAATAACTAGTTTTGTTGGTGTCATGGATTTAAACATAATTCTGTTCCACCTTTCCTTGTCCATATGTACTGGCATTATATATGGCCAATATGCTATGCTCGGGATGGAATTTCACAATTCCCTTTTTCTTTTCAGATGGAACAAGGATGGCCTATATCAACCACTTGTCTACTAAGCAGATTGAATTTGTAACATACATATCTTCCATTTGGCAAACTATGATACTTTATATTTTATTTAGTTGGCAAAATATTTGAAAAAAAAAAGCCCTCAAAGTAATGTGCATTGCATTTGAAGATTGAATTTAACCTATTTCAGTGAAAAGGGTTCTCTTGTCAAGTAAGTTGATATGGCAGCTGACTGCCACCAGAAGCAATAGTCTTATTCTCTTTAGTCTTTTTTCTTAGCTGATGCTGAGACTTGTTTAGCCCTATAGTAAGGCAAACACTAAGGAGGCTCGAGAGTGTTTGGAGGCTTTTTTGATGTGGGGATGTGAACCAAATCACCATAAGGCAGTGGCCACCAGCACTTTTAATGATTTAGGATTTCTTAACGCAGAGTTACATATATAAAAGCACTTCACAAAAAGATAGAGAAGATCCATTCTTTTCTTTTGTTTTTTTCCCCTGTGTTAAAGAACGATATCATGGGTCTTCCTTTCCCCTAGAGCATTCTAATCATTTTACCAATAATGAAATGACAAGCTGGCTTACACTGTCTCGTGGAATAGTCATGAGACACTTAGGAGCTTTAGCAGGCTAATCCACATTTTTACTGGAAGTTTTCCTTTCTAGGAATGCAAATTGGTGTAATTTTTATTCTGGGAATAAGTGACCCCAATTTTCTTCTTTGTTTCCATGGAAAAGTCTTGAAGAACAAGACACTGAAGCACTTAGATGCATTCTTCCTTTTCTTTCAGATTATTGCTTCTTGAATTTTACTTATCATGCTTTTACTTTGTTTTTCCGGTTGAGAAGTCAAATCCTCTAAGATAATGTTTCCATTTCACTTGGTTCATTTAGAATCATTCAGCTATAATGGTTTGCATTTAGAATGTTTGTGTATGTGATAGAATAAAACTTAGATTGTAATTCGATCCCTCATACTCAGCACAACTGTGATGGTGTTACGTTTTATAATGGTATAAGGACAGAAGCAACTCCTAAAATCCTGTCCTGAAGCATTTATTCTGCAGGATTAATGAATCCAACCACTTGGAGTGCTCATTATGGGAGACAGAGCATTGCTTATGGTGAGTGAGAGTTATCAGGGTTTTTGTAAAGCAGTTTATTAAGTTGGTCTGAGACAAGAATAATTTAAATAGCTGAGTATTTCTACCTCATCTTCAGACTATGAAAGAGATGTTGATCATTGTTTGCAGAATCAAAAAGGAAAAGCTTTTATCTTAGTTCATGCTTAATACTACCTAATTACAACTTAGTGCCGTACCAGAGGTCTCTAGATGTCATTAAGTTTCTAGCTTTTACTGAAAACAGAAATATATCCAGTCACAAGACCATAATGTATAGAGTTGGACACAGTAGTACTAAATATACCTGTTGCAGTCAACCAAAATAAAAATTATAAGAGCTTTCATGCGTAATATGAAATAAAACTCATTACAAAGCCAGTACAGGAATCTTGGTATTTTTCATCTTCCTTTTGGCTGGACCTCTGTGCAACTTGCAGTGCACCTCTCAGCAGGAATATTAAGGAGCAGAAGAATGGCTATTGCAGCACTCATAGCTGGTTTTCTATTGCACAGTTAGGTAAGAGAAGAAAGGAGTTTGTGGTCAATTATTACTTCTTTTCAGGGAGTTGTTTCATTGAGTGCAGAATGATTTAACTGAGACTTAAATTGCATAATAGAAAAGAGCACGATTGGTTGCTTTGAAAGCATTCGAGAAACATTTCTTTTGGATGGAGTGTACAGATGAAAAGGAAAAAAGTTAAGTTGTAAACATTTGATATCTACCATAATTTTGTTCCCTTTTACCAAAACACGCAAAAAGTCCCAGATTACTTTAGGTATGCATTCTTTTATATATACAAAAATGGTTCTTAGAACATATAGATATAGCCCTGAGACTTTTGTAGTTTCTCTGTGTTTCTCTGTTCTTATTGGCTTTGCTCTGTGTACAAATATAAAGTAACAGTTCCTCTGTGTTTTCTGTTCTTCAGCTTGACTTTCTTGACTTTGAAAGAAGTACTCCAGATGTAAAAACAAAAATCTACTTGTTTATATTCCATAGAGTGACAATATATTTTAAATCATTTGCATACTATGGCATAATCTAAATTAGTCATTCAAGTTGTCAGTAATTTGACTTTTACATTAAGAAAGATCTTATTGTAAAGAAAGAGGTAAGAAAAATAACTGTACTGAATTATGCCATGGAATTTAGTAGAAAGCAGAGACTTATTAACTAGAAGTCTTTGAAACAAAATCTTGAGAGTTTAATGTTTCATACATTATTCCCCAGGTTGCACTACTAAGTTAATTCACCTCAGAATGCTGACATGGGGTATTCCATTAGTGAAAATATTTTGAGAAACAATATACCTCTTTCCTTTAAGGCTAGATAATATTTATTCAGTTTTAAAAATAGATTTTCCACAGTCTGACAGTGATATTGTAGCCAGTTGTTGGTGTGACATTTATTTATAGTAGTAACCCTATAAAATTTCCACATCTTTTGTAATTCTCAACTTTGACTTTGTGAAAAATAGTCTGGTGTAAGGGTTTGGTCAGTCAAAGGATCGATTTCTGTCTCAACATTTCTCATCAGGTGCTAAGCCTCAGAAACCACAGATGCAGGTCTTACGATAATGGTACACTTTGTACCTGCCAAAGGTAGTACAGAACGAATGCTTTGTACCTGTCTCCAAGTCCTTACTGTCGTGAAAGATCCATGAAGCAAGACAGGACCATAGACCCATAGACTCCCTTCTAACCACTACTGTGAAAGATCCGTGAAGCGAAACAGGAAAATTAATGATGGGACTCACCACAGGCACATACCTCACCAGAACATGCACACGGAGAAGTTCATCCAGGGTTCAAGGTGATGATGATTGCTAGCCTTCATCAGGGACCCCTAGTCAACCACCGCCAACAGGAGGAGCGCATGTGTAAGGGGAAGAGACCTGCCTCGAAAGCCGACCATCCCTCCGACATTCCTCTCTTAGCAGGTGTGGCCTGCCAGGTGGAGTTTGGCATATCTCTGCAAGACTGAGGTGGACCAAAGATGTGTCACAAGGAGAAACCAGGTGTATTGATCAGCATAAAATACAGCTCTGGAGCAGCTGAATTTTGAAGGTCTTCCCCACTGTAAGATCACATTGATCGAAGACAGAAGCAGTGGAATGCCTTCTGGACCGGGACCCCTAGAGACGCTGGGCTTCTGTGGACCTGTGCTGGTGGCTATAAAACCCTTTTTCCTTCCCTTTTCTTCCCATCCTTTTCCTTATTGTCTCTTTCTTTCTATCACTAGCCGCTTTACAGACATAATTAATAAAGTTCCTGTTTGGATTGAAATTTAACTCCCTTGACTTGTTGAATTATTGCTTTGTTTTCTTTTTGCACTCTGAGATCATAGCTGAAAAGAACCATCATGCGTCCACTTATGAGTGGACCATTACATCTGGTTTATAAAAAAATAGCAGTTTGGTTTATTCAAGCACTAGCAGGGCTAATAAAATAGAGGTATATAATGTATCCATGTAATAGTTTGGAATTCTGTACATAGTCTTCATTTGAGTTCCAATTTTTGATCAGTTGCTGACATGCTTGACTTTCCCCCTTTCAGCACTTGGATTTCAACTCTAACACTTGGTATGAAGCAAAAGAACAGATCTCATCTTTTATAAAATAGCTTGGATCTAAATGAATAGGAGGTCTTGTACATTGTTAAAGTCGTATAAGAGTTCCTGCAGTTCAAAATGTAAAGAAAATTTTGTTTGCAATATCAATACAGAATTCTAAAGATTCACTAGCAAATACTTACATGCAATTGTTTTCGGTGGTAGGCATGGTAGTATATGGTTATACCATATGCTATGAGACTTTAATACATTTTTCTATGCGACAACTTTGTAGATTCTGTGTTATTTTCTGACTTTGTTACTGATTTGGAAGTGGCCTAATTTGTTCAGTTGTGGCTTATCTAACCTGCTGAGATTGTTTTACAATTGTGTATGGGAGAAGATCTTTGTAGTTACTCAGCTATAATTTGACTTTTTCTTCCTAAGAAACACAGCAATGCTAGAATAATATCTCTGTTAATGGTCAACCCATCTATCCGGGGGCTAAAAATACTACTTATCCAGTTTACTGACAAAAGTTTGAGATAATAATCTGCTTCTATGATTTTTTTTTAGTGTAAGAATATGCTTCACAGGGTAGACATCTACCCTCCAAATGTGTTACCAAACTAGACAAGGTATCCATATAACATCACCTGCACAATCCTTTATGTCTTTATTACCATCTGCAGTACTTAGTTAAATTGCATCTGCAGCCAGCAGTACTTTGTCCTACTGTACTCTTTTATGTTTTCTGATTGTTAAATTGTGTGGATAAAACCCCATAAAACTATTTCACCATTTGTACATATCTTAATCAAATCAATTAGAATTCTTTAAAAGGAAAAAGATGAGAATGTGGATTTAAGTAAATACAAACCAAGTAGTGTATTAGCACTTGGGGAGAAATTAAGATTGATGATCTGGCAAAACAGTAGTTAAAAAAAAAGTGCATTGATAAGACTAATTTGTATAATTCAGTCACATATAAATCTAAGGCAAAATTAATTTAATTGTTTCTTACTTGAGGAAAAACAACAAGTTTCTATTGATTAATCTTTTTCATCAGTACTTATAAGACATATTTAAGACCTCCAATTGGAAATAATGATTTTTAAATGATGCTATTTAACCTCTCCACTTTGAAATTAAATTTCAAGGACCCCACAGAGGTAGTACAAAGTTGACTTTCCATTTTACAGTTAGTTTTGTATTTTTCTGTTAGTTTGCAAATACTGCTTTATTAATTAAAGCAAATAAAATAAAACATTTGGCATAATTTTGTTCTGAGCAGTTGCAAAAATGCTAAGCACAATGTATGCTGAATATTTTATTTAAAAGTGATATATTGGAATCTACCAATGGTAATGGATAATATTTTTTTAAGTTTATTTTCTTAAACGTCAGCAGTTTTTACTATTAAATATTGTTATGTACTCAAGTGCCAAGAACAGGTACGAATTGAATCTGTTTTCATTCATCTTTCTGTCCATTTTGTGCAAATAGCTAAGTAATCTAACTCATGTTGGAAATGCTAAATAGAAAAATAACTTGACCTTTTCCCTTTCTTTCTTCATTTTTTTTTTTAATTTAGGAAGGAGAAGATAATCTTCCTCCCCCCTACTTCAAGAATATAAATGTTTTAAAAGGAAGTATTAATATTTTGTTTATTTAGAGGATATGTCTTCTCTAGACAAAAAAAAAAAGATAAACAAAACCATTACTGAAAATTAAACTAAACCCACTAAAAACTAGACAAGAGTTTGCCAAGAATGTACGCTATCTGGCTGGTGCTAATGAAAACAGCAAGAAGAAAGGAAGATAAAGAATTTTACCTTACTAGGAATTACATTTGGATAAAAGGCACTAATTCTAGGCCAATGATTAGGGACTGTGTTTCTGCCTGCCTAATTAAGGAATTATAGATACAAAAAATCTATAAGCTGCTATTGTCCCTTGCTATTTTACAACCAATTAATGAATTTAACCAAAAAGTGAGTTTTCTTCCCTTTCTGTAGCATCTGAATCTGTAGCTGTATACTACTTTCAAGTAAACATCTTACTTTCTTTCATACAAGAACTCTGAGACTTATCTTTATTCAATTTGTATATAATATATAACTATAATGTATAACATATCTTGGCTCAAGTGCGAGTGATCACACTGCTACACAGTGCTTAGTATATACAGAGTGGCTTAATAAGCTATATAGGAGAATCCTTGTAACTCAGACATATATTTCTTCAGTGCTGCACAGAGGCAAGTTCCAAGCTTTCTCATGATCTTAAAGTACCATTTCCCTGAAAGCATTCAACCTCAGTATGTACAGGAAATAGCCTGATGCAAGAATAACATTTTAATTTGAGTAATTCAGACATTGAATATTGACAGACCTCTATTGATTCTCAGCTTGATTCTGCTTTCTCAGCTTTTGCATTTCATGCCTTCCATGTCTTCCCTTTATTTCAAACCTTTCTATAGACTCTGAGTGGACTCCAGTTTATCAAGTCTATTCTTCATCAAGCCTAAAAATATTGGGATGGTAGTATAATTAATTTAAACCTGGTAGTGACCAAGTTTGAATAAAAGGTGATCAGGCCCAGTCAACATGGGTTTAGGGAAGGCAGGTCCTGCCAAAATAGCCTGATCTACTTCTATCACATGTTTACCCACATAACGGACAAGGGAAAGACTGTTGATACAGTGTACCTGGATTTTAGTAAAGCCTTGGACAACATTTCTCACAGCATTCTGCTTGAGTTGCACCAGGGTATGTTCAGATAAGACTCCAGGAAAAAACTCTCCATCAAAAGGTTTCTCAGGCTCTGTAACAGTCTGCCCAGGGAGGTGGTTGAGTCATCATCCTGAGAAGTATTTAAAAGACAGGTAGATGAAGGGCTCAGGGATATAGGTTAGTAGTAGACAGGTATGGCTGGACTTGATGATCTCGAAGGTCTTTTCCAATCAAACGATTCTATGATCTATGAAAAAAATGTAACTGTTTCATACCTGCTAAATAAGAGTTGCCAAATATCCTTTCTTTTATATGAAAACTCAAACTAATGAAGATATACTGAATATATAAAATGTAGAGATTACCTAACCATCTGTATCGTCATGGGAAGAAATAGCAAGAACACAAATATCATCTGTTTCTCAGTATAGACCTAGCAGGTATAAAGGACACACATGAAACTTCAACTTACATTGGATATTTAGCTGTAGGTTTGGGTATTCTAGTTCTGTCTTTTGTCTTGTTAACCATTTGAACCACTGTTCTCCAGTTTCTCCATCTTTTTATTTTTAGAAAATTCAGTCTGACCTTGTTAATACTTGCCATTGAGCCTCAACAGGAAAATATAAACAAACAAACAAAAAAACCCCAAAACCATCCCACTCCCCCTAAAAAAAAGAAAGTAGCAAATGGAGCAGAAAGCAGGCGAAGAATAAGAGAATGGTTAAGGAATGCTGTACGTGACTAAAGAATGCATGCATTTTAAAGCCCTAATATTTCTAAAACCTTGTCCTGTCTTCTACTTTCATCAGACCTCTTCTGATTTCTGAAAAATTCTAAGATTGAGCATTAATATAAAATTAGATCCTGGAGTTATTTTTACATTTATTTTTCTAATGTGACCTTTTAACTTAGAAATCTTAGAAAAAAATTAATGTTGACTTCTGAACTATATTGAATTTCAATTTGATGCATTTATGACTAGTATAAGATGGAGATGTGGCAAATATTATAAAAAAAGAAAGCTTTCGTGGTAAAGTTAAAAATGCCCAAATTTAATATTGGCTTGAATATTCTATGGAGACATCTTTTATTGAAGGGGATGCATTTGTCAGAGTTGGAAAGGAAAGGCATGTGCTACTGAGTGAATCTTGCTTTGATACACTTAGCCTGAAATATAATCTCTTGTCTCTTTCACCCATAATGGCTAAATATTCCACAGATTTCATGTCAAAATGCTACACTGCCAAAGAGCCAAGAATTGGTGGGAGTAAATTGCAGATATAGTTTTATAATTTGGAAAATATTTTTGTGTGAAAGCTTAGAAAACTGCAATTCTATGTTATTACTTTTGTGTCATGTTGTACAACACGAGAGACACAAGCAGTAGTGCAAGCAGCCAAGTTATCTTTGTGTTGCATTCTTTGAGTAGTGGGAGAAAGAAAATACTACACTATGGATGGAGATCATTACTAATGAAAGCATAATTTTGATTAAAAACTAATTAAACTCCAAATGATGCCAGTGGATTTTTAAAGGTTATATATTATAAACATTATTTTTCTCATTTTCTCATTAATTGTAAGTAATACTTTGAACAGAAAAGCTCATGAAGCCTGTACAAAGCAGGCAGTTTTTGATTTACAAATCAGCTCCCAAATATTTTACTGCTCTATTGTTTAGTGGCAAAGGCAATACCTATTGACATTACTAAGGAGAAACATGCTGATCTGTCCCATTTGGCTTTGCTGTTCTTCAGAATTCGTAAAAGGTTCACACTGTAGATGAAACAGTGTCAACTAAATGAAGCAACAGTTCTAAATGAAGCAACAGTTTTCCCCAAATATTCCTTCCTTTGATGATTAATTGAATATCTTTGATAATATTCTATAAACTCCACAGGAATAAAACCAGCATAACAAGTAAGGAAATATCTCTTTGAGTATTTAAATTACATTGTGCTCAAACGCATAAGAGAAACTGAATTGTAAGAAATCATCTTTGTAGAGACTGTCAGAATTATATGCTTTCATAGCTGTGTTCATGTTTATTAAACAAGAGGTTAAGAAAGTCGTGCTACTATCTCAATGACTAGAAAAGCACAGCAAAATAATTCAGAAATACTGTACTATAAATCACATCTTAATTCTCTCAGAAACAATGGTAAGTTGTATATTTGCATGAGTTTACATTGCTTTGACAGAAAAGTAAGGTGTTTCGTACATGTATGTATGTGGGTGCTGTACTAGTTCGCTAGTTCAGTGCACTAGTTCAGTGGTAACATCTTTCATGTATTCATCAAAACAGAAGTAATAATAAAAGGCTAGGTAGATATCTCCATACTACCTGTGAGATTTCTCACATGAGCAATATAACCACTGGCCTTTTTTTTAATTGACTTTCTCTTCTATTATCACATTTTCCATTAGTTCCAGAATTATTGCCATCAACTTAAAACTGCATTCAGTGACATTCAAGTCTTGGCTTTGAAGGTGGATTTGTTGATTACTGATGATTATTAGCTAAATATGACGTCCTTCTCAGCCTTTACTGTAGAATCTACTGTATATTTGTATTTTCTATTTTACAATATATTATGATATACAGTGCTACTTCTCGCACACAGCCAAGGGCTAGGTCTCATTGATTAAAGGTTTTAATTCATGGCAAAGGACTCCATGAACAGCAAACAACAGCACACATAGAATAAATACGTACAGTTTTTCTACGGCCATTTTTTTAGAACTACTTGAGAAATGTACATTAACAGTTATTCTGCACTAACAATGACAGCAAAATGGCCTTGGTCACCAGTAAAGTATAAATATGGGGTGAATTGTATGAGTTATACCTCTTGCTTAAAGCATCTATATAAACAAATTTTCATTCCTCTCTGTTTTACTAACTGGTCTTTGAAAAGAGTTATGCATGGTGATGAGTCTAATTATGAGGTTGAAAATAGATATATTAATTTTATGATGTTTTATTATCTCCTTCTAGTAATATATCTCAATAATCTTTGTTACTTACCATTTCCATTGCAAAGGAATTGGATACTACACATTTATTGCTTCTAAAGTATCTTCTAATAAAATAAAATTAAAAGAATCTGTCTTTAAATAATACATATTTTCCCTGAAAAAAACAGTTTCTATGGCCATAAGTTCCATTACTATATGTCAACATATAATTTTCTTTATTTCTAAGGAAGGTTAGGGCACAGATGGCCAGATTCATTACTTCAAATCAAGAACTGTCTGTTGTACTAGCTGCATGAAGCCAAAGTCTTCCACTTGGAAGTTTGTTCTTTTTCACGTTGGGAGGTTCAGATCCATCTTGATCCCAGTAAGAAAGGCGCTTAGACTCTGTAAAATATTATTTAAAATACTTTTTATTAGGGTGAATATTATAAGAAGAGAATATCAGAGATAATCTTGTGTCCCTTTGGATGTTGGCAGCCTTGGGTAGTTGACAGGACTCTGACCCACGCAGAGCACGCCATGAGCTCCCCCATAGCAGAGTTTTCTCCCCTTTCAATAGCTGAGTTATTAAAGCATTTTCTTACTGGGAAAGAACTCTATTTATAAATTCCTACATTCAAAACTAAAAGGTTATTCACATAGAAACTTCTTGGGGCACTTGTAGACTAAGGCAAGGCCATCACTGGTACCAAGTGGGGTGGGATCTGCCTGCGAGCTCTTCTGTTGCAATGAGCTTGAGTTTATCCAGTTGTCAAAGTATTTATTCAGTGCAAGAACAATTAATATTTCTATACTTAACGTATTGAAGTTGAAACACAAATTTTCTGCTAGCAGCTGCTTAACAGTGATTAAAAGCGATGGAGAAAAGAAATAAAAAAAATGGAAGAACAGAAATACATTAAAAGTGAAAAGTACAGAAATACATTCTGTATTGCTTTTCTAAAGCTATACACTGATGACTAATCTAAATCCATGTGTGTGATATGAAAAAAAGTTTTGGTTTATGTTGATGAAAATCAACGAATGTACACGACTTTCAGAGAGAGAAGCCAAAGGAGTAACTCATTGAACTGCTCTCAGATCATATGATGGTATGTACTTACCATAGTATTTTTACCATAAAATGTAAAAGAGCAAGTCAAAAGGCAGAAATGTTGCATTTCTCCCAGTGAGGTGTAGAGGCAGAAAAGCTTAAAAAGAAAAAGGTGGAAAAATAAGAATAATAGGAAATTGTCTTTAGTAGTTTTTTGTTTTATTTTATTTTTAGTCCAACTTAAATTATTGGTTAACGTCCAGAGCTAGCACCCACCAGTTTTCTGGGCCTGAAGGGACCTGTTACAAACCCTGATATGTAAACATCATTGATTCTCAGTTCTTCTCCAGTTTGGCTCCAGAAGATCTGAGTAGTAAAAAGTCTGTGATACTCTGTTGAGTGATATTAATCTATTTAGTAGTGTGTAGAGTAATTTTCTCAAACCAATTTTCCTTTTGTTCTAGACTTACATGACCATCTCAATAGCACAGTGTATATTCTTTGAACTCACCATAAATGTCTGTTAAACTACGTAATGCAGATTATCTATCTGAATTCTTATATTGCTATAAACAAATCTTGTCACAGTTTTGTGGAGTGCTTGTCTGACACCTGTTCTGCTATCCTTCATTTCACTTTTCACCAGCTTTCTAGGTTTAATCAATTGATGACATTCTCTGTTATCAAAAAATATGTCTGGCATATGTCTTCAGAATTGTAGGGAGGATTTTTCCAGAATACATCTCAAAAAATCAAAGTAATATTAAAAGAGCATGTATGTGACTAAAAATACATTTATTACCATCTCATTTGTACTATTGTCCTAGGAAATTTCTGACTTAATGTTCTTAGTGATCAGTTAACCTCTTAAGAATTGTTAGATATTTATTTAGTGAAAACTTAGGTTCCCCTGTGTCGTAAGCCTATTTTCCTGTAACATCTTTGTTCAAAAGTTTTCAGCCTACCCATGTCTTAACATTGGTGTGACAGGGTAAAGGCATAGGAAGCAGTTTTCATGTGCCCTGCATTTTTTTTAAAGTATTTATTAATGCATCCTTTTGGTCATCATGTGCATTGTTTAAGAGTTGAATAATAACAATAATATATTTCTTTAACCTCACATTCTACTTTGTTACTATAAATAAATTCAACTGTAGAGAAAAATAACTAATTTTAGGGAAAAATGTATTTCTGGAATAACTTAAAATATGTACAATTTGTGACAGGTTCAGCCAATATTTCTGACTAATTACAAAGATAATCAGCATTCTGAAAATTCCACATTTTTCTTGATACATTTAGATTGAAAAATTTTCTCTAGACATGCTAATTTCTATTTTCAAATAACTTCATAGAAACACATGGATGGAATAAATAATATTCTCTTAATCTAGCTTGGAAATAAGGTCTTAATTTTTCTGGAATTTTCCTTCTCCTTCATACTATTTCAGAACAATTAATATTTTGGCTTATTCACTTTCCATCACTGGAATGCAAGAACCATTAATTGCTCAGCTTTAGAAGCATAACCTATTGTTCCATTAATGATAAAAGCATGTATTTATTATACATTGATATTACAGCTATTCATTATTAGAGGGGATCCATGTAAGGAATTTATCTTTATCAAGAGGTGGGAAATATATTCATTGTGGGCTTCTTCTAGTGGGAGTCCTACCATCTGGTAGGTGCATTGATCAATTACAATTGCACTTGCTCAACTCAATTACACTTACTAAGGAGTTGGGTTTTTGTTTTCTTAATATGAGTGGCAGTTTTACCTCAGCAAAACAAATAAGGTTGTCTCAAGATTTGTAATATAGCCAGTATTTCCTAATATTTTCTATAGGAAATTGATAAACAAAGGAATACTAGTTAGCTATTTAAAGAAAGAAAATGATCAAAATTTAAAACTTACTACTATACAGTATAGCAAATTTATCCTTCAATAAACCATTTAGGAATACTATCAAGGGGGACCTAGTCATACAAATCTGGGAATTGAAGCTGCAAATGTTTCACACGATGGGGCCTCAAAGTATATGTAATGCATGCACACTCTTAACTCTTCTTATTACACAGATTTTAAGAATCTGTCAAAATAATCTCTCCTTTCACCACAACAGCTAAATTACTTTTCATAAGCTTTTACAAATTAAAAAAAATTAAGATTAATGCAGGCTGTACTTTAGCATTTTAATGATTATATGACCCATCTCCCTCCAAGAATGAATATTACAGAATATTTAAAAAATTGTTCTACAGTAAATTAAATGCCAGAAACAATATTGTGTATTTCATAAGTTTCACTCCCTAAAATCATAGTGCTGATTTATTGCCATGATCTACTATTTAAAGCATGAATGAGAAGTATTAAACTCTCATTCCAGACGGGAATTTTTATTATTAATGGAGTCATTCTGACTAGACTCTGACTCTATCATGAAACATGAATCTTATTTCACCATGCCTTTATGTTAATTATGTATCTACTGGGATTCAAATGTGGGTCTGCTGTAAGCTGGGACCTTAATTTTTGACTCATGTTGTCACCAGCTCTGTAGTTGTTGCTGGTCAGTTTGCCATCAATGACATGTTATTATTGGCCTCTGTCCTATGTAAATAGAGAGCAATCTGCTTCCCTGAGCACACATGCTCTCTTTCTCCTCCTATCAGTTTTTCTTCAATAAAAAATAATTTTTTTTAAAATAGACACTCTTTTTTCCGTCCTCATTTTTCAACAGCAAACTCATGGCATTTCAATTTTTTAAGTAAACAAAAAGTCCTATTTTTCATACTGACAGTAAAGAGCAGTGATGTATGATCCTGCTAGTGATATAATGACTTATGCATGATAATACTTGAAGGAGCCTCCATATATTTTTAAAGCAACTCAAAATAATTTGTTTTGACAATACATTGCAATCCCTGGTTTTCAAGATGTAACATGTTAGGTTTCAATCTCTGTGGCATGGATCCATCCTTAGATATTAGAATTGTTTTGTAAAATCAGTGAGAAGTTTCAAAACAGGTGAAGTAGTCTTAAAATATTAATAGTGCTATCCTCTTAATTTTAGTTTTGGTAATTTTTTCCGTTCTGGGATACATCTTTTTATGCAACTTGCATTTGGTGCTATAACTTTTCAGTGTTGAAGAATTTGTTTATCAACGCCTAGATTAGGAGTCATGCTATTAAGAAGCTGTTTCATATTTCAGTGGCGATATTTATGGTATATAGTGTTGAAAAACTTAATGGTATCTTCCTCAAAACTCAAGTAACAATGACTCAGCCATAACAGGACTTTGAGGAACTATACAATGTTCCTCTCATTTAAAAGATTACTAAGTTATTTAACGTCAGTCTCTTTATCTCTCGTAGTGCTTCTTGCAAAGACAAGAAAGATATAGAAATAAAACATTAAATGATAAATGATTAAATGAACATTAAATTGACAAGTAGTGGCAGAAAATCCTTACAATGTAAATGAATGTTTTGCTGGTCTTTCCACGTCAGTGTTGCCCTCTCCACAGTTTTTGCAGTACAAAGATTTAATGGTTTAAATTTCCTCAAGACACTAGTGTTTTCTGAAAAGAAAAGTTAATGTCTCAGTTGGACTGGACATCAACTTTGACCAAAGGTATGCAGGTTGGAACCAAAACATGGAAGTGAACTGAAAACAAACATAATTTTCACTCTATGCATAGCAAAAAGTATACTAAAGATCAAAACAAGTTCTGATTAAAAATGTCTTACTGGAGAATCATAGAATCATAGAATCACCAGGTTGGAAAGCACCCACTGGATCATTGAGTCCAACCATTCCTAACACTCCTTTAAACCATGTCCCTAAGCACTTCATCAACCCGTTCCTTAAACACCTCCAGGAAAGGTGACTCCACCACCTCCTCCCTGGGTTCCAGTGCCCGTTGACTTTCTGTGAAGAATTTTTTTCTGATATCCAGACTGAACCTCCCCTGGCGGAGCTTCAGGACATTCCCCCTTGTCCTGTCCTCAGTCACTTGGGAGAAGAGGCCAGCTCCCTCCTCTCCACAACCTCCTTTCAAGTAGTTGTGGAGAGTAATAAGGTCTCCCCTCAGCCCCCTCTTCTCCAGGCTAAACAACCCCAGCTCCCTCAGCCACTCCTCACAAGACTTGTTCTCCAGCCCCTTGCCCAGCTTCATTGCTCTTCTCTGGACACACTCCAGAGCCTCAACATCCTTCTTGTGGTGAGGGGCCCAGAACTCAACATAGTACTCAAGGTGCGGTCTCACCAGTGCTGAGTACAGAGGGAGAATCACCTCCCTGGACCTGCTGGTCACACCGTTTCTGATACAAGCCAAGATGCCATTGGCCTTCTGGGCCACCTGGGCACACTGCTGGCTCATATTCAGTTGGCTGTCAACCATTACCCCCAGGTCCTTCTCCTCCATGCAGCTCTCCAGCCACTCTTCCCCCAGTCTGTAGCACTGCATAGGGTTGTTGTACCCCAAGTGCAGGACCTGGCATTTGGCCTTGTTAAAGCTCATGCCATTGGCCTCAGCCCAGTGTTCCAGCCTGTTAAGATCCCTTTGGAGAGTCTCCCTACCCTCCATCAGATCCATGATTTCACCCAGCTTATTGTCATCTGCAAACTTAGTTAGGATGCATTCGATCCCCTCATCCAGGTCATTGATAAAGATATTGAACAGAACTGGACCCAGCACTGAGCCCTGGGCGACACCACTTGTGACCAACTTCCAGCTGGAGTTAACTCCATTGACCACCACTCTCTGGGCCCGGCCATCCAACCAGTTTTCAACCTAGGAGAGTGTGCACCTGTCGAGGCCAGAGGCTGACAGTTTCTGAAGCAGAATGCTGTGAGAAACTGTGTCAAAGGCTTTACTGAAGTCCAAGAAGACTACATCCACAGCCTTTCCCCTATCCAGTAGTTGAGTCACTTTGTCATAGAAGGCGATCAGGTTAGTTTGGCAAGATCTGCCTTTTGTAAACCCATGTTGACTGGGCCTGATCACCCGGTTCTCTTGCATGTGCTTCATGATAGCACTCAAGATTACCTGTTCCATGACTTTCCCTGTCACAGAGGTGAGACTGACAGGCCTGTAGTTCCCCGGATCCTCTCTGCAACCCTTCTTGTAGATGGGCACAATATTAGCCAGACTCCAGTCTAGTGGAACTTCCCCAGTCAGCCAGGACCACTGGAAGATGATGGATAGGGGTTTGGGAAGGACATCTGCCAGCTCCTTCAATACTCTTGGGTGGATCCCATCCAGCCCCATAGACTTGTGGGTGTCTAGGTGGGCAAGCAAGTCTCTAACCTCCTTGTCTTGGATCATTGGAGAGCCTCTTTCTGCTCCTCTAACTCTTGGGTTTGTACACAGAGGGAACAACTTTCCTTGCTAGTAAAGACTGAGCAAAGAAGGCGTTAAGTACCTCAGCCTTGTCCTTATCCCCTGTCACTGTTGTTCTTTTTTCATCCAATAGGGACTGAATATTCTCCCTGGTCCTCCTTTTCTTGTTGATGTATTTGTAGAAAGATTTTTTATTATCTTTCACAGACTTAGACAATTTGATTTCTTGTTGGTCCTTAGCCCTCCTGATTTTTTCCCTGCACGATCTCACTTCCTCCCTGTAGTCCACCCAAGATGCCTGCCCTTTCCTCCAAAGCTCACAGACCTATTAGACTAATAACTTTGAAGTTATTAGTTATTAAAGTCACTAAGAATATGTGGAATAAGGAAGTCATTGAGGATCCCACTCAATATTTAGCTAGCTCTCTGGTATCCTGAAACCTGTCTGCTTTTGCTCATGGAATACTTTGTATGCTTCCTTGATAGCAGAGCTCTGCAGGGATTTGATTCAACCAAATATCATGCCTTGGATTTGATGAAGTAGTTGACATTAGAGATTTAAGAAGGGATGATATCGATTACTTAGAATTTAGCACTTGTCAGGAACAAAGGGAAAAGAGAGACAGAATGAATAATACCGTTACTCTCAAAATACCAAAACAAACAGAAAAACAAATCAGGAACAATTGCTGTGAATTACAGCACATGGAGAAGATAAGATTTCTGAGGCAGATGGTCGTATGTAGTTCTATGTCAATGCAGCTGTCATCAGATGTTCTTTCTTTATGAAAAGTGTGTCACCTGAGAAAGAAAAATTTGTGTCATTGCAGTTTCAGGGGTGCTTTGGTAAAGAAGAATTGTACTTGTCTGAACTAATAGAAGGCAGTGGAACATCTGTACCACAGCTTGGACTATGTATCCTGCAGGTTGTGCTAATCAGTGGTGGTACCCTGAAACCAGTCAAAAGCAAAGAGTCTTCAGTCATTTGCATGTGCAAAAACCCTTACACTTACTCTGATTTCATAGACATGTAGGCAGTAACCATGATTTAATTAATAGCTGTGCAGTTAACTGAGGCAGGTGACAGTTAAGGAAACACCAAGAGTACAAGGATATCTCAAACTCTTATTAGGAAAGTCAGGAAACTCTCATCTGGTTATAACATGGTAAGAACATTGTAGGAAAACAGTGTTTTATATTTAAGGACATTACTTCAGTATACATTATCACCTCTGTAATTCTGGATATAAGCAATCTAAAAGACTAGTAACTTCTCTGTTCTTTCACAACCAAAATATCTGAATTATTAGGAACAGCAATTTCAGAGGTGCAGTTTGTTAACCAAGACTTTAACAAATGAAGGGAAGGGAAACTGGAAAAGAAAGTGGTAGCTCTGTAATAACATGCATGGAGAGGCAGGAGTGGTAGGCCAGCTGTATTTCGATTTCTACATATGGCAAGTTTACACGCCAAGTACATCAAATAAAACAGAGCTGGTAATTCAGAGAAAGGCACCCCCTAAAAATCTTGACAGGTTTGTTGGGGGTTATAATATTTGGTTCACTAGGGACACTGTTACCTTTACCAGACACCTGGAGGATCTAGGGAGTGTAGTATAGATTAGGTGGTTTATGCTGGTCTTCTCTCCGATGACCCATGCCATAAAAGCTAATGGAAATATTTACTAGACAACACATATGGTAATAGTTCTGGCCTAATTAAACCAAAATGATGCCAAGCTGTGCTTCTTTTTAATATTCAGAATATATGTATGCCGATGAAAATGCATACAAACTTCAGAAATTTACATGAAGGAAGTGTGTAGGGTATACTTGAAATACAACAATACATGCTTTAAGTGAGTTGACAAGGATTAATAGAAAAGCCTGTGAATAAGTTATCCTTTTTAAAACAGGATTTTTTATACCTAAGTAGAGACGTTTACAAAGGAGTCTTCTGCAGTTGTATCCTTTCTTACTTTATAATGATAAAGTCATATACAATGTCTTTACTTTTCCAGGTACTAAAGACCAGTCCTTTTTCCTGGAGTTACAAATGCAAAAACTTTCTAAAGAGGCAAAAATTACAAACCACCAAAAATCTCAAACACAAATGACCCCTCCTTGGCATTTCATCCACTGAGTGGATAACTGTAAACAGATTCTATTTGCAAAACATAAAAGCTCCACATCTCCTCCTCTCTCTGTTGCCCCTACATGAACAGTTTTCTTTATTCCTTCCTTTCTTTCCAATATGGAGCAATGAGCAGGGGAAAAAAAGAAATCCCATTTTTAATGCAAAACCCCTAAAATGCTTTAAATCAATAGTGTGATCCTGAACTTTGCTGTACAGTGTACATTTATACTTCAGTGTTAATGTAACATGGCATAGTTGAAGTTATGAATAACAGATTAAAAAGCCCAGGGAACAATCTTTCTGGTGAGTGAAACCAAGGAGAAGAATAGAAAAGTAATTAAAAGAAAGTATTGATTACGTGCAAGACATACCTATCACTATTATCTATTGCAAGACAGCAGTAAAACTACATACACATAAGATCCTGAGTAGAAAAAACCCAGTCAGTTATGGCTCATTAGCATATACATTACTATAAATAATATTTGTCTTTACGGTGTATCTTTTGTCATACCCCATTTCAAGTAGGCAAGCATTTATGTGACACCTGCCAGAAGATACTAAGGAAAGCACAAAACATTCTTGTACAACTATTTTTGTTATGTCATCAAACCTTTATGATTAGCTCATAAAATAAAAACATGTATTGTCTGGGACTTCAGTTCTGAGATCAGCCAGAATAATACCTTTTAATACACCTTGCAGGACAAACCAAGATGGGATGCATTGGATTGAAATTAAAATCTTTCCTTCCTAAAGTATCAATTTCAACATCTTTTTGAAAAAAAAGGCAAATGACAACTTACACTTTCCTCTCACACTCTCTCCCATATCTTTACCTTTACATTTTCGTGTTATTTTTTATGTGAAAAGGGGAAGATTGCTTTCCAGAACTAAGCTGTCCTTGAGGTGACCCTTGCAGTAAAGTTTATCAGCAAGTCCTTGTGCTCAGGTTCTCTGGGCAACTTCAAACACAAACAGACACAGAAGGAACCTGTCATTCTTTTTCCTTCTTGTTAATGTCTGAAGTCACCATTCATTAAGACTGTAGAAGGCAAGGGAAAACAGTTTCTCTACACTGTTCTTAATGCACTCTATCTAGTGCAAATGAAGTTACTTGTGAAAGAAAGTCAACACAGGAAGGAGAAAAACATATTGCTTTGCTGAAAGCCTATTAGACAATCTTACTTTGACACTGCATTAATTACATCAATTTTTATGAGCATAACTTACACATGGTTGGGCAAAGGCTGGTTTCATTGTAGCCTTAGGCTGGAGAAATATCAGACATGATGAACTTCAGCAAGAACATCTTATCCCTCTTGAAATTAGTTCATGAATGGTATACCAGGAATTTTTTTTTGTCCTTTTCTTGCTTTAATTGCCAGCAAATCAAAGGGAGGACTGTTCAACCATTTATAAATATTTTAGATGCTTATTCCAATTAATTGTAATAAGTGCTAATAGGAGAATTTTAATTTCAAAATACAGTTACATTTCAAAACAAAAAAATTTATTTGCATGAATTGTTGATTTGAGAGCAGTTGTTTTATAGTAGTGCAAGAAACACTGACAATCTGTTAAAAATGTAGTAATCAGGTGGTTAAGGATGATATCATAACATCTATGACAAAACCAAGCAAAAACAGAGGACCGTAAAAGCTGACATGTAAGAGACTGCCTACTGACACTCGGTAAAATTGCATATATAGTGATAAGGTGATTTACATTTATTAAATTTTCCACATTGTTCAAGGTTGTCAAAAGAAGATTTAAATCAAACAATCCTTAGCAATCTTTTGGAATGTTCTGAAAACTCTCAAATAAAAGGAATAGTTAAAAATCAAAACTCTTCTTTATTGTGGAATATACGAGGTCCAACTCAAAAAAAATCTCTAAGACTAACCCTATAGCTCAAGAACCAGATGGGGAAGGGAGAGACAAAGAGAAGGTTATGGAACGTGTTCTAACCAGTCACAGTGAGACAAGGCTCAACTCAGTCATTTCACTCAGTAGGAGTGGATGAGTGTTTAAATATAAACATTTTCTTACTCTCACCTGGAAAATCTTGGTGTGCACCAGCCCACGACAATTTGTCTGTGAAGCAGTTTTCAGCTAGTAACAACGTCACTGTACTTGTGCACCCACCCTGTTTGCCAGAGGTAGCTCCCTGTGATTTCTACTACTTCCCAAACATAAAGCCGGAGCTCAAAGGAATCCGGTTTTTGCTGGCAGAATATATGAAAGTAAAAATGATGAGAACCTCAACAACCTTTCAGAAAATGATCTGTGAAATTGCTTTCAATGTGGGCAGCATTACATGCAGGTGTGTGCTAACTCAGAAGGGAACTACTTTGAAAGAGATTTTATTTTATCTATCTATTGCAATAGCGTTTGTGGCAATCAGATCTGAAGATTCAACTTTTAAGTTTTTTTAAAAAGTTTGCAACATTCTTTCTTGGTTTTTTTGTAATGGCAGTGTCCTTTTTGAGAGCATTCTTTCCTAAAAATTTATATGACTTGCCCATCTTTCCTGTTACCTAAGAGTTATACTTTATGAGTTCATAAAATAGCAGTATTTCAAGGTGAAATTCATTGTTATGCAAGGCTATGCACCACATTCTCTGCAATTAAAGCTGTATATTAAACCAAAAGGGAAATACAGTATCAAGAATTATGGACATTTTAGAAATTCATTAGGTTTTCATTCAACATTTAAAAGTGTTCTCAGAAAACAAGTAGTTGGTAACTATTCTTGGGAAACGTACATTTTTCCATCATCAAAGGAGGAAGGTATGGAAAGGATGATATCTCCTTGATACTACGTTTGTTGTTAGAACATTCTACAATTATGTCTAAGGCCAGGACGTATATTCACCGTAACATTACCAAAGGACGCTCATTTCTGAATGAAATATAATATTTTGAAGAAAATTTCTAGCATATGATAAACTTAGCATAATTCCATGGCAGTGAGATTGTGTTTGCTAAAAAGAGACAAAAAAACCCCCGAAGCCAAACCCCACAAGACCAAATAAAAAAAATAGAACCACAAAGGAAAAATAAAATAAAAAATATAAAATGCCAGAAGAGGAAAACAAGAAAAAATGTGACTGTGCCCCTCATTTTAGTTGACCTTTCTGAAATAATAGGGCACACAATGCTTTAAAATATAGAAAGATATCAAGTCATTTTTCCAAAGAGTCACTAGGAACACATTTTTAAGGTTAAGTGGAAGAGGGTAATGAGCAGCAACATTGCAGAAATGTGTTTTATGTATTTAATTATGCAACTTTAGCATCGGATCTAGGAACCCCTGCAAACCCAAAGCTATTTTGATAACAAATTGGAAAGGCAATTCGCAAAACACTGTATAACAAATGCATTAAAACCTTACAAACAGATGGATAACCCCTAAAGGAACTGCAGCTTACGGAGCCAAAAACGTGCCAAAACTGTTTGTCCTGAATGACTGCAACCCATGGGAAGGACCCACAGTGCAACAGGGGAAGAAGAGGAAGGATCATCAGTGGCCATAACCCCTATTCTCCATATTCCTGCACTGGGTATGACAGGATGTAAAGGACTTGGAAAGGAAGGAGTGAACTTGAGGCTAGGAAGAAATGGGGCATGGTTGGAGGAAGGTGTTTCAGTTTTGTCTTTGTTTCTCATTATCCTTCTCTATTCTCACTGGCATGAAATTATTTAATTTTCCCCAGGCGGAGTCTATTTTGGCCATGATGGTAATTGGTGAGTGATCTTCCTGTCCTTCTTTCAACCTGTGCTTTACCATATGATTGCCTTCTGCTCCATTCTGTTGAAGAACGAAAGTGAGCTATAACCATTTAAACTGAATCTTAGCTTTGCATGAAGCCCATGTCAGCACTGATTTTACCTGTCTTGGACTGCCACTAAAGAACAACAGGGTCCTTATTTTTCATTGTTTAAATTAAAAGACAGCTCAAAAATTAGGAACTTATTTTTTTACCTGCATAGTATGGAAGGGAAGAAAAGGCCCAAAGTTGATGTTTATTATCGTTACATATCTGTCAAATTTCTCCAGGAAGATTATTTAAAACACATGAACATATTGGAATTCACATGTTTATTTTTGTCTGCAGATTTAGCCCTACTGAATGGAGTAAAACATTTCATTCTACAGCTACACATTATTACATCTATCTTTCTTCTTCATTTGTCCTCTTCCTTCTTGTGTATTAACATAAAATCGGTTTAAACACTAAATATAACTTGGAAGGCACTCTGTTTTGACAACACTCAGACAACCCAAGTGTGAGGGGAAAAACTACTGAAAGTAAGAATCTTGAGCATAAACTCCAGACCCTTCCTGAGGAAAACACCACATCTAGGGTCCAGATAGATAGAGTAACAACACTGAGTGGTTTTGGCAGTTCTTACCTACGACGCTCACTTTACTATGAGGGACTGGACACCCTTCTCTAACTAGTGTGGCTGAATCTAGAAAGTAATTTTGGTTTGTATTACTTTCTGTGACAGATAAAACAGACTTTACAGTAGGCAAATTGAATTTCTCTGGTTCAGTGACTGCTATGGTACTGCTCCTCTCAAGATTATTGAGGGCTGGTAGGCTCCCTTGTAAATAGCCACAGACAGCACAAACTGCAATGTAACTGATTCTTCCTCTGCTGTCATTAAAAAAAACCAAACTATAAAATTCTTTTTACATCTACTGCGTCACTTACACATGTGTGTATACATCCCACTCCCTAAAAAAAGTGAAATGCAAACATCTGCACAAAATATTGATTTTGTTCTGCTAAGACTATATTTTACATAGCCTGAAAATTACTGTAATCACTTTCTTGGAGAGACTTAGCAACAGTATCTACTATTACAACATGTAATGCTTTTTTAAATGGAGTGAAAAGGCAAGAATGTGTAGTTATCTTAAATATATTTACGAATAAGGAACTGGAACTGTGTGCCCTGAGTCAATTAGGCTACAGGTAAGTGCCAGCCATATCATGAAAGAAAACACAATAACACCCATATTTGAATTAGTTCTAAGATGTAATGTTATATCACTGCTATCATAGACCTTCTCTACAGATGGTACATAAGATAGTCTCCTAATATTTTCTTTATTTTCTTAGATCAATGCAATATATATACACCATAAAACTAATGTCTGTAGCATATATAAAATGTATATATGTAGGCAGTGCTTGTAGAGTCATTGTCACATTGCAGATTTTCCCAATCACTAGTTATTTTTCTAAAGCCCACTTTTATTCTTCCCCAAGATGAGGAAAATTGTAGCATTCCCACTCTTTTAATGGATATCTTTATTCCCTCAAATGGGTTTTTTTTTGTGTGAATAGTTTTTACTTCCTTTTGCTGTAAATACAAAGATGCAGAAAGTGCAAGTGAATAAGCACTTTTATTATTATAGACAGTCATGAACCAGTATCATTTCAGAATGATGCAAACACAAAACACCTTCACTAAACTTGAGAGCTGCTTCCAAATTAGCATTAGCAATGTAGTTGTCTAATAAAGAAATACTGCATTGTAGTTTTGCAAGACATTTGAAGAGCAGAGTAGAGATCCAACACAGCATGGTAAAACACAAGTCTAGCAGAAATGCATGTTTGTTGCTTTTGGTATTAATCCATTATTTAGAGCTCCCTTACTTCACCTCATCATTACAGCAGCAATACCTCTTGGATGATGTAGTGTGCATAAAGCTCTCTGGAGAGCAAGTTATTATGGGGGGCAGCAAAAACTACTTTTTCATTATTGTCTGGAGTAGAGAGGCTATTTTGTGAGGTGGTGAAATAATCACAAAAACCTTAAATACTTCAAAAATTAAATGCGACAAATGTTTCTGGAGGCAAAGAAACCACAAGAGTATTATATTGGCAAATATTTCAGCTCTTGTCTTTCAGAAATCAAAAATTATGTGATCCAGTTACCACCTTTGGCTTTCAATGGGATTGCTTTCCCACTACTACTTTATCCAAAGATGAATTTCAAGTGATTTCAATTTCTTTCTGTTTGGAAGATGAAGAGAAATTAACAGGAAATCTCAATTCCTTATGTTTCACCATTTGCATAATTAACACATTGTGTAGTAACCTTTTTAAGTAGTTTTCATATCTTTATTTCTACTTTTGCAATATAAACATTAACAGTAAAATATTTCTAAAAAGTTTTTCAGAACTGATCTATTTTTAAATAACTAAAAATCTATTTTTAGGAATTAATATTTCTGTATTACAGATATCAAGGTAGCATTTACCTTTTCTAATACTATTTAAAAAAGTAATTAAACTGCAAAAGGTAGGTAGAATAGCAACAGATTAATAAATCAGCTTTTAAAACAAATTTAAGACAAATACAGCATTTCTTTCTTTCATATTGTCACTGATGACTGGATACAATAATTTCCTATGGTAAATCTCAGTGGGTTAAGCACCAGCGAAAGGAGATCTGATGTTTGAAAAATTTCTTAGTTTGAATGTAAACACATTTTTGCAGCACTTCCAGATCACAAGGCCTCTAAGCCTGCATCTGTTAACACCTCAGAAAGTACTGTGTAGGGAGAGTTTAAAGCCTGAGAGTTAGTTTCAGTTTCTGCCTTACCCAAGTAACCTCACAGCCTATAAAATTATTTGTTTGCTTATTGCAGTTTTAGAACTCTAGGTAAGAGCATTTAAGTTTATTGTTTGCTTATCCGGTTCCTGTTTTCCTTCAGCCTTTCTTTCTTTTCAGGAATTTGTCTTCATCGTACAGTATCCTATCCGAAACTGATTGTCTTCAGCCACCAACTCATCTCTCAACCCTTCTCACTCCTGAGCATGTTAAATGTGCCATCTGCACCTATGTTCCAGGACTCTTCTTCCCTGCTTCTGTTCTTATTGTTGTCATGAGCCTGTTCCAAATTCTTCACTTCCTCTGACCGTATGTGTAATTTCATGGCCTCAACAAACCTTCACATTGGCAACTGTGTTATCTTTTGACAACACAGACTCCTGCTCATGGTAAGCCTTTCTACTTTACCATTCTAAAAATTTGCTACAAATTGCTTCTGTCATGATTACCACCTTAAGAAGGGCAAAATAAATCTTTTGGATTGCCTGAGAGACTTTGTCTTCCATCAGGACATGCAACCCACCCAATGGCTACACTGTCACTTGACAAATATGAAATAATAGAATAACAGTTGCAACTGTTCATTCACCTCCATGACTCTGTTTATAGCCGAACTATGCTAATCAGCTATATTAGTGGAAGAATTATGCAAGAACCAATGCTTTTATGCTTATAAAATCAATGAACACCAAATGGAAAATAAGGAGATACAGCTGTTTGGCTTTCATGGTCTTTCTGAAGCAGCTATATATAATCTGGCAGAGGAGATATCCAAGGGACTGTTTCAGTAGTTATTCATAATAATAAATTATTTAATTATTCATAATAATAAATGCTTTTTTAAACAGAAATTCTAAACATTTTTTAAGACCACCTAGTGATAATTTTAAATCCCACGACTGTTAGTCTGGCTGTTCACCTTGTTGAGAAATAACATTCTGATTTTTTTTCAGGAGTGAAGTGTAACAAACATGGTTCTAGAGTTCCATGAACATTTTCTTTGTCTAGTTTTAGCATAAGCATAAATTAATAGTGATAGCAAGCAGTTGTAATAGTACATGGAAAATTTTTAGAGTGTGTAGTATTCTTTTTACTGGGTATGTGTACAGAAAGTATTATCATATGAACTATCTCTTGTTCAGAAATGAATTTATAGAATAGCCTTCTTTTCATTGTTTTAATGAGTATAATTTTTTTAGATTGCATTATCCAATGCCACACATGCTGAGGGTACAGATAGGCATGTTGATGGAATCCCTAGAGCAATATGAATTCTTCTGCTGAGATAATGTTGCCATTAGTCTTGATTGCATTTGCTGAGGGTGGGATTCTAGTAGCGGTCTGCTTTGGGCATTTTCATTTGTTGATTTAGATTTTCCCACTTAACTTTGGCCTAGTGTCTTTCTATCTTTTTTCGTTCTTCTTTTATTTTCTTTTGTTTTTCTTATTTTATTTTCTTGAGTTTTTCTTTCTTTTTCTTCTTTTATTTTTACTT
Source organism: Cuculus canorus (assembly GCF_017976375.1). Classification (NCBI taxonomy): domain Eukaryota; kingdom Metazoa; phylum Chordata; class Aves; order Cuculiformes; family Cuculidae; genus Cuculus; species Cuculus canorus. The sequence goes on along the minus strand of NC_071441.1, from coordinate 32,287,310 downwards.
TTTTTTGTTAAAGGCAAATTTCTGTTGTGTTACATTCACATCTGTTTTGCTTGCTATTGTAATAATCACTTTTATGTTTTCCTTGTGCTAGTTTAACATTCTGCCACAGATGAAAATTTTCATCATGATACTGAAGCTTATGTCATACATAGGACAGTACTTCCTTAATTTATCTCAGGTTTGTTTTTTTTTTTCCCTTGTTAGTTTTTTAGCTATCTCAGTTTCAATGTTCTGGCTGGCTGCAGTTACAAGTTTTCCCAGCTGGAAGGTTTCTTCTGTTATCATGGTCTCTGTAACACAGTGATCTATTTCCAAATACAGTTCAAATTGTTTTGTCTCTGTATTTTGTACCTTCTTTCCACACAACATTAATGATGATTTCATGGATATTTTCCTGTTCAGAGTTTAAAGAATAACAGTAGTAACTACACCTGGTGTTACTCTGTGACATCACAGAAAAGGGAATTCCAAATGGGATTTGGAGATAAATGCCAGTGTCTAGAATTTACAGAAGGCCTGAAAGCTAGAGAAATCTGCTCTAGCTGTCATTGCAAGGTAGAGAGAAAGAAGCTACTTCAAATGTTGATGGTAGCTATAGGTTTAAAGAATCATAAATCTCTATGTAGTTTCTGAGTTTTACCTAAGTCTTACTTTTTAATGGGATTATAATAGAAAATTGTTGTGGCAGTGTGAGATTCTTGTGTGTATATCAACTGCTCTGACCGAGTCTGGTAACCCCAGCACTGCATTTTGTGATCCTTACTCAACTAAAGGCTATGTGATCAGAGTTTTGGAATGCTATTCATCAGATTGTGGCATGGTCTGTTCTCTAAGAGAAATACAGATCCCACTACAATGATAGAAAAAGGCCTATGAAATAAAGGGCAGGGGGTTATTTATTTTTTCAAGAAATACAAATTAGCAAGCACTCCCTTAAAAAAATACTTGTTATCTACACCTCATGATCTCAAGTCTTCAATCTCAATGTGAATATATAACTATGATAGATAAAACAGAATCCTTCCTAATACTTTTGTTGATTGGTTGGATGAAGGGACTTGTGTAGGTGGATGTAGTGTGAGCACTTGTGGACAGCTTATTTGAGATTCCATTCCTATGAGAGTTTGAAACTCAGGACTTGCAAGACCAGTTCTGAAAAACAGTGGGAATTTAAAAAAAAAAATAAAAAATAGAGAAGGTACATAAATCAATCATAGTAACTATATTTATTAATAATTATTTTAAATGAAAATGGTCATAGAAAGCAGGATAGAGAGAAGCGTAAATGTATGTAATGTGAGCAAATTGAAGGTATGAACTACATGCTGATTGATTTATTTATCCAACTCTGGTCTGCGCTCTAGAGTTCTGCTAGTTAGTGGAACTTTAATCAGTATTGTTGATGTAAGCTTTAGTAACCTGCATTAAACTTCAGCAGAACTAAAAATAGCCTTTCAATAACTAGAGTAGGGCTAGAGAAACTTATAATTGTCCAAATTTTACTGACATTGTTTCATTTCACCTGTTTGTCTTGCTGTTGTTTTGCAGAAATTTTCAATAATATATCTGCACTCTTTTCTAGAGAAATTAAAGTTTTCTAGTTATTTTAACACAACCATAACAGTAATATTTAAAGATATTGATCAACATAAATACAGGAAGTGAAACTTGAAATTTTATTCTGCTTTCTTGGAATCCCATTGGAGTCATCCTTTTACAAAAAGTGTAAGAATGTGTGTATGCAGTGAAAAAAAATTAGTACTTCGGTCTTACTCCTGCAGTGCTGAAGTCAGTTGCCATTGTGTTTATGATTTCAAGAAAATCAGAATTGATCCAGGCCTTTATGCGAGATCTACATGAAAATCCGTATTCTAAGAGCCAGCATTTAGTTGACTGCCTGATTTTAAAGAGAGCTACGACGTATCCATCGAAATTGTCATAAACTGATGAGCTGGGTTCGTTTTGATGTATAAATCTAGAGAATTTAGAAACTTATATCTTGGACATTGTATTTAAGATTCTTCTGTTCCGTACAACTAGACACTGTTTTTCTCCCTTAAGTTCATTTCAAAACTGGCTTGATTTTTCACTCTAGTACTGTAATTAAAAGACTGATCCTTAATCTTCGTCTTCTCATCATTAGAGATCTAGTTGCATCTAATTTCAATTCCAAATTTATTCAGGACAATTTTATACCCATGTGCTCTTGTGCCAATACTACCTTTTGCATAATCAGTTATTGTTCTTTCCTCAGTGTTTGCCCACTAGTATAGTTATCGCAAGTAATCATATACTCCCTCTGTCTTTGCTTTTCTAGTCTTTCTGAGCTAAGCTTTTTTTATCTACTCTTGAAAAATAATCAATGCAAATTAATGTTAAACATGATATAAAATTAGGTCTGGAATTTCATTGTTAAAGTGCTGATTATGGGAAGTGAATTTTTTATTCAAAAGATCAATAGATTAGCTTATCCAGATGAACTTGTCTGGAGTCACTCACTCACTCTGATTGTTATATCAGGAGACTAAGACAATCACAAATATATTATAATACTACTGTGAAATACATGGATGTTTTAGAGGAAGAGTTGCTCATTATTGTTACTTAAAAAAAATATTTAGGAAAGTCATGCCATCTTAAGGCATAGGTGGAAAAATAGCTTGGGGAGAAATATCAAACACTATTGTCGTCCTACTCACAGTGGACATAGAGAAAAAAACCTCCACTCCTTCCTCTCTGGAAGCACTCCATTGACAACTGGCTTGAAAATTAACATTTCAATTCACCTCAGTGTGTTTCTTCCTGAGACAAACAAATAATGAATTAGACTAGAATTCAGTTCATGAAAATAATAGCTTTATAGAGAAAACAAAGTGAACCATACATCCTGTGCTTCTTTATTAATAAGTATAGTATAAAACATCATCAGAGACTTTTCATTAGCATTGTTTGACATAAAGAAGTGCTTCCATACTCAGAAGTGTACTGGTTGATATGGCAAATAGCCAGTATTTTGCTGCAGACCCTGGTATCTCTTTATGACCAGGCCGGGAGACATGACTCCAACCAGTGCTTTGAAAGTAAGTAGCTTTCAAAGATAGTTCGAATCTTTGGATTCTTACAGGAAACTTGTTTTCAGTCAGAATAATAGAAAGACTGGCTAAGCAGTCCAATATCAGTGAACCACTTTGTTAGTGGAAAAACAGCCCTTACCTTATACAGTCTCATTTTGCAGTCCAAGAGCAGCTGTGAGTTAATTTTTTCTAGTCAGTCTTGGACTGGTTGGCTTTTGTAATAGATGGTATTAAAAAAAAAAAAAAAAATTAAAAAAAAATAAAATTGGTACCCAAAATACCCTTGGGTATATATGAATTCATACAATCTAGAAACTGGCTGCATACTAAAGCTATCAGCTTACAAAAGAATTGCCATTTTTTGCTCAGCTGATTAAAGTTAATGTACATGTTTCAGTTAATGTCACTCTGTTATACTTTCTAGCTGCTCCAAGCTTAAAGGAATTCCCAAAGAAGTGCCCTAGGAATGTGGTAAGAGAAACAGAAAAGTACATCAGAACATTATTTTTAACTCTTCATAGGACCGATACTCATAAAACCTTGCAGGCAATTTTAAAAACCTTCCTTGTGTGTGAAAGGAACAAAGTTGTCTTTACTGGGAGACATATACATGAGTAGTTCAGATGAAGAAATCTGAGCTGTGTGAAACTACAGGATACAACTCATGTATTTAAAAATTAATCAGCAGTTCCACAAAAATTTGTAAATGTGTTAGTACTTCGTTTATTGACTTTAAATAAGTCATGTTCAAGAAAAGATATATTCTCATACATACCCATATGGATCTTTACTTAAAGATGTTCACATTTTTGGCCTCAAATACATCTGCACAGCTTCTTTACTCACAGAATTTGAAATTCTATCTCCCACCAAGGTAGCCCTCTTAATTTTGTGTTACTGCTGCATGCTTTTTTTTCTCTTGAATATAGTTAGTAATTCTGAGGAATTAGAATGGCAGAATTTTCAGCCTTTTTCAGGTTATATCAGTCACAAGTGTTTCAATATGGCATTGTCTTTGAGGATTAGGCAGACATTCCCATGGTTATACTGCCTCATACAGAAAGATCAAAAGATATGTTTTCAGTTTGAAGACTTTCCTGGTAACTATTAATGAAAATAGCAAGACATAATAGGAGCAAAATGGACATATTCTGTAATGAACTGCAGCAATATTCATAACAGTGTGGCTGTTGTCTCAATATAGTGAAAAAAATAAAGATGAAGTACATAGAAAACATACACTTTCCAGCCTATATCCACTACAAAATAACTTTTAAGAATTAGTTGTCTTGTAGGTATTTATGCCCTTTTCTAAAGAATCTAGTACGTGGTCTTGTTAAGAAAATATTATTAGACTAGACAGAATATCTGTTTGCTCCAATATGGCATTTCTTATGTTCACATGCAATTTGTCCTTGTATATTACTGCTATTTTAATAACTAAAATAGATAGCCAGAACAATTTTGTTATTGCTGGCCCTTTCTTTTTTTCTTTTCTATTTGTGACTTGCTGTGCCCTAAGTGAATGACTGAGTTTGTTTTGTACGCCTAGGACTAAGAGCTATCTAGTTTATGATTCATTGCCAAATGCCACGAATTCCCATTTTTCATTGTTCTATCTCAGAAGAACATTAGCAACATTCTGATTTTCACAACAGAACAGAACAGTATTCTAAAGACGCACAAAGACTGGTCATTTAGACATGGAAATAGATTTCAGCTCTGATTTTCATAAAACTACCTGCTTTGCTGTAAAACAAATATGCTTTCATTACAGTCCATGGAATTTTTTCAGTTTGTAGTCAGTCTTGAATGAAGGACCACTATTTGAATGTATTTAGCTCAGAAAGCAGTGAAGAAACTAAAGAAATGAATGCTCTTAAGTGAATCATAATTTCTATAAAAGGAATATACCATTAAAAGAGAACATATATTTATTGAGAGCTGCTATTTAATTTGCTTAAAGCTTAACAGTATGACAACACTGAAGGGGAAACTGGTTAAATATCCTCCTGATGAAGCTCATCAATCAAGACTTAAGTAAGAACTTTTCTGGACAGAGAGGAGAATAACTCTCTTTGCAGATTTTGGCTGAAGTAGCAATAGCCTCACTGACTGCCTGGCATCTTGCTGTTATGAAGGTGTGCTCTGGTTTCTGTTCCATCAGAAGGCCTAGGTGATTCATCACTTGCTGTGAATGGAAGTACACGTATTGCAGGACTTCTGGTAGAGCATGGAAAAATGTGAAGTTCTCATTCAAGGAAGCTGGATGACAATGATCCTTGAAAAACTGTCTAAAAACTTTGAACTGCAAACTAATAGATTATGTGAATAAAATGAAGAACTAAGTTAAAACATACTTCAATAAAATGTCCTCTTTATTTTTCATTTTATTTCAAAACGAAAGGCTTCTGTTAGACACAGATTATTAACCAGGAGTAACAAGAAAAAGATTTCCTTCCTTCCTTCCTTCCTTCCTTCCTTCCTTCCTTCCTTCCTTCCTTCCTTCCTTCCTTCCTTCCTTCCTTCCTTCCTTCCTTCCTTCCTTCCTTCCTATGTATTTATAAATCTTAATTTATACCCCTGGTATTCTACAGTTGAAAATGTATTTACCTTGCATATCTTATTTAACCAGATTTATTTAGATCAAAATGAGAAAAAAAGAAGGAAAAACAAAAGCACGCAATCTGAATTCCACCATACAACTCTTACTTTTAATAAATTAAAATAACATAAAAATATAGGATTTTTTTGTTGGAAGATATAGAATGTTTTAATGCTAATAATTGTTGATGTCTAATATCTATAAATTCTGATCAAAATGTTGTGATTAGTTGGGAGATAGAATGAAGAATAAAAAATGAACACACTTGTCTGCAAGAATCCCATCACCTCAAATTTATTTGATTAAATTTAGATTTCCACATCAAGGTATCATAGCTATTTATACATATTATGCAATATATCTATATTTATTAATAAAAATAATTATTTTTATTATAATTTATAATTGCAATTTATTTTACAATTATTTTATATTTAAGCACAGAAGTATCTTAGTTCCATTTACTTGTACTTCACCAAAATTGTCCTAAAAATGTTGTCCACAAGTTAGAATATATACATTTCCCGATCTTTTGAATCCAGAACCTTTGGAATATGATTCATAAGTGATGATCAACCTGATTCATATATGACAAAGAAATCTGTAATGTACAAGTATGCAGCAGAGTGATGATGTACCTTTTTTAATTACTTTAATCATTTACTTATTTCTTACATAGAAGTTATATGATGGAAAGTCCTAGTAGCTGTTGCACAAAGATGTAGTGTCTCATTCTGGCTGAATGGATAGACATATGGAATTGCAGGGTCTTGAACTCAATTACTTTCAAAGTTTGCAGCTACCTTGCTTGGTAAAATTAATCTAAACTACCAAAGGACACGTTAAACTGTTGAGGAGATGCTGCTGCTTTCATAACCCTTTAGAGTAATGAAACAGTCACACAAGGAATTGCTAACACCCACTTGAAAAGCAAACAAGCAATAAAAACTGGTGCAGCTATTAGGGTCCAGGCCTTTTTGGATTGGGACAGGCAGGAGACAAAGGTGTTTGTACACATGTATATTTAGGAGTATGTGTATGTGTAAGTGCATGGTAGGGGTGAAGACCAGTGTTTGGGCACTGATTAGGCACATAAACATGAAGGTCAGATCTAAAATAATGGCAGCAAGATATCTGCTATATCCATACTGTTTATTGCCAGCCACATCCCAGAAGAGCCCCACTAATGCAGTTAAACTCTAATTAAACCACAATTTCTTCCTGTCTGGGTACAACCGAACAGTCTCTGATTCCTGAGAAGCCTTATAGACCAAGATACGTTGTGGCTATTTATGCAGATATATGTGAAAGCACTTCTTTAATCTGAGAAGGGGGAAGAGATTCCCTCCCTGGCTGAATAAACTCTTCCTGAATGATGAATGTATTCAAGCAGAACCACTGTTTTAAGGTAAACTGTGGTCATTGCTCTTATAATGTTCAGGATTAGGGAATGTATTTTGCCTCGTTAAGTTTGTCTGTAGGATTTTCCTGTTTTGTTTTGTTTTCTTAATAGAACCTGGAGTATTTTTCTGTATTAGTGCATAAGAGGGTATGGAAGGTGGTAGGTGTCCAGGAAGGGAGTTATATCACATCTCTTGATAAATCACAATGTGAACACATCTTCTAACAACTTTACCACTTTTAGTACTTCACAGAGAAAAGAAACCGTGCCCCTCCCCATTGTGTAATTTTTACTGAAGGGGAAGACAACATCATCCAAGAAATTTCCATTGTCAAGAAGTTTGACAAAACTGACTGAGCTGACAACTGACTTTACAAAGTGAGGAAAATAAACACATGAAGATAGACTATGGATTGCAAGGGATTTTTTGAACAATTTAAATGAATGAAATTGGAACTTAGTACTATTACAACTTTACATCTTGGCCATTCTCACTGCATGCTTGGTATTAGAGGAATTTTTCATTCATTAAAACATATAAAAGCAGACAGTCTTTCATGTACGTGTAGGCAGTATTATCCTTTATTAGGCTTGTTGAGGTGGTTAGAAAATAGTTTTGACTCAGGTTCAATATATTGACAGGATGAAAAGACATTGACAATTGAAGATAATGAAAAGTATTGTTCTTTGGAGAAGGCTGCCTGTGGGTAAAGAAATTAGGATGAAAAGCTTGGGACAACTCTGATGCAAGAGCTTCATTTTGGCTCAACAGCTGGGAAGTAGAGCAGTAAAAATAAGACTAAAACTGAACTCTGAGGTTAAGCTTCATTTGTGATTTTGGAGCCCATTCAAATATATACTTCAAATCCAATTTCAGACACTGCAAACTCACAGGGACAGAACCCAAAGAAAATGTTTGCACAAAGCATGCAGAAAATGAAACCTCCTGCCTATGTATTGTTGTATTCTTGGCAGAAAAGAGATATTTATTCAAAACCACTGTGTTTATTTTTAAAGCTTGTGTCTTTGTAAACAGTTTTATTCAGGATTATATTAATGATGAGAAACAATAATATTTTTTACTTCAGACAATAAGCATGTTTGTGTTTAGTTTTGTATATGTGTGTTTATTTGAGAAACATATTTTTATGGATATGTAATATATCCACATATATAGTAATATACAAAAAGACTTGCAATATTGATCAATACTTGTAAACAAATGAGAAAACTTTAATTTACTATAAAATTAATTAAAATAATTTAGTTACAGTCTAATAAAAATATGCTTCTCTTTGCAATATAAACTGAGAAGAACCTTGTTAGCCTTAACTGAGCAGCATATCCCACATTCTTTAACATTTTAATTATCTCTTTTAAAGATACCAAGAGCACTATGTGTCTGTGAGCGTTACAAGTTATCCTCATTGTACCATCCATCTTGCAGAACTGTAAAAGGAATTAATCTTAATTTATTATTTATTTTCTAAAAATACAAATTTGAAACAAAAAACATGTATGAAAAAAGAGCTTTATGAACAAACCAATAAAGTTCTACATGCAGCTATAAAAATGCTGCTTTCTGGAGTTTATCAGTATATTCAGGTAGAATAAGGGCCTGAAGATCCAGAAATTATTTTTGAAAAAATTTCAGCTATATTTTGATCACCTGCATATATTAATGAAACCCATTAAGACTACACACCTATGATGTTCTCTTGCAAATGCAAACTAGTCTAATTTCAGTCAATTTTTTTGAGACAAAAGTTTTGGTCAGAAACAAAATGACTAGTCAGAACCAACAGTTCCAAATAGTTTTCACATTTCTATACAGAAAATATTTTCGAATATGCCGTCTTTATACACACAGAAATTTCTTTTGAACAAGTTCTTTGAAAATTTTATAAAAAATAAATATGTATTGTACTGATATATACTTAAGAAATCGTATTTAATTGCTCCAAGCCTGTAAACATTAGATGTTTTTTGTGTATTTTATTGATTAAAATGTCAGTTTTCAGGTCATACATTTTCAAATACAAAATGCAAACAGTTGAAACAAGTTCTACCATTTGTTAATTTTTAAATGGCTTATGATTTTTCCTTTGATTTTTAATTAGAACATGAGCATTAAAGACTGAATATATCTGTTATCACTACAGTCATGTATATACAATTTAGTCTTCCAAATAATTTTGTACAATCATTCTCCTAAAAAGGGACAAATATAAAGTAATTGTGTGATTTTGTCACTATGTCAGGCCAATAAAAGGCCCTTTCTCTAAAAATAAATCTTTTAAGTTCCTTTAAAATCATCACTAATTAGAAGCTAGGTAAGATTGTTTAAAATTCACCTCTTTGTCAACTTAGGCCTGAAACTAACTTTATAGTCCGGTGCAGGTAAAGGTATTGTAGAAAAGAAGAATAATGGTTTATGTTAATTCTCATATTAGCTATTTAAAAAATTAAAAAATGACCGCCTGAAATAAAAAAATAAATGCTATTTTTGTTAACTCTATTTTTATTTCACACTTTAAAACCTGAGCAGCATTTAGTCATTGTTCTCAGCATGCTTATGTAGTCTGGCAGTAGGACTGTAAATGCAAAAAACAAGCATGAATCAAGTGCCCAAATCTGTCTGGCAGAATGTTTGCCCCCAGCTGATCATATTAGAGAGTAAAATGATCAATAAGCAGAGAAAAGAGTAAGCTACTATTCATAAAGAGGAATTTTCCTTGCAAAGAAGTATAAAACGTAGGAGACCTTTTTACAGCAGAGGCAAATTTTGAAGTGAAAATAACTGAAACCATGCATTGCATGCTGCTAGGAATAAGTGAGTTAGTGGTGGTGAGAAAAGGTGTATTTGGGTGTGGGGAGAGACTCTATGGTCAACGATGTATATTATTGAATCCTTTGTACCAATTTTCTCCTTTCTATGAACCTGATAATAAGTTTAGTGAAATTAGTAAAACCACATTTAGATTTTCTGCTTAACTGTAATGGTTAGTTTCCACAGTTTTTGTTTGCAAATATTTGTCTGTCGTCACATTATGAAGAAAAATTTAGAATGTGTTCTATTAAAAAAAACCCTTTAAATCTCTCATTACATACTAGATAGAACCAACTATGAAGTTCCAGTACTTATTTTTCCACTCACAGAATGTTAAGCTCATAGAGAAATACTTTCCTTAAATTAATTTGGGTGTTAACAGTTACTAAATCTGAGCGCTGTAAATTAATTTTAACATTTCAATAGCAGGGAAAGGTATCTTAATACAAAATACAGTGCCCACTTATATTTTTATTCATAAACATATTTTTCAACAAAAGGAAATATTTTTCTAAGCAAAACATCTTATGAAATGAACCTATGAAATAATACAGTTTTCTGAAGAATACGTGTCATTGTATATTTTACTAACTTCTTTGTAACACTTTGATGTCAGAAGCAGGTAGCATTCACTTGTTGCTCCAGTTCTCGGGTCTTCAGAGAACTCAGCTCTTCTTCAGCTCTTCTTTCCCAATACCACTTGCACGATAAGACTGCTACAGCAAGGTCAGTATTTTCAGATGAAAATGACTTTGCCAAATGGTACAAGACTTGCAGTCACAACAGCTTATGTGTTGTTTTGGTTGTTGGTAACCCATATCAATAAATGACAGACACTTCGGTGATTCAGCAGATTAAAATCTTAGATTATGCTGGACACTTCATCCAAATACCTCCAACAGTCCTACCTTTAATCTTGCTACATCCCAACTGGCTAATTATAAACAGGAGTTTGTTTTCTAAAAACTTTTTACTTACTATATCCATTCCATCTACTCTGAGTTAAAGTAAATCATGCCAGGTTGAAACAAAGTACACAATTCAATAACAGAGAAGAGAAAGAATCTTATATAGTAGCAGATCACTTGACAGTGTGAACTTAAACCAAATTGATTGAAAGAAAGAAAGATTTGGGAAACCAACCACTACAAGCAACTTTCTTGCCAAACGGAGAGTAGAAAAATTGTCTCTACCTTAGCTGTTGCTACTGACTCACATTTTAGAACTGCTTGCTTGGTTTATATATCAAAATTTCTCCTGAGATCCTTTTTGTCAGATAGTGCTGTATCATTGTGTTTGAATGGCTAACTTGGATTTCCTAAAGACAAATCATTCAAGAAGAAAATGAAGTAACAAATAGTCTGGAAATCATGGGTCATCTTAGTTTCATTTTTTAACAAATGTTATATATGAATATTCTGCAACCTTAATGTGTAAAATCTCCAAAAGAACTTCCAAAAGAATGTATTATATAGATTAATATCCCTGAATAAGACCAAATGGAATTCAAAACAAGGATTCATTAAGTTCCCAAAGGATATCAATATGTTATTTCAATTTTGTTCATTCGCAGTTTAGACTGCATCATTACAGCTTTCTATAACGTCTGAAAATGAAAGACCTGCTATGACACCAGAATCTAGGTGAAGTAAATCTATGGGAAATCTGAAGATTTGTTTCATCAGCAGAGTGCTTGATTGTACTGAAGGAAGATTTATGGAAGTTATTGGTCATTTTAATGACTCTTTGCTGTGATATTTCCCCAGATAAAAGAGAAATATTTTTAGAAAGAACAAGAGAGGAAGACAATAAAGTACCTATTCACTAGTGTTTCAGAAGCTTAGCATGGATGTGGCTATATGCAGAGATAGTACTTGTACATAATAATGATGTTATAATGAAAACACTCCAGGTAAAGGAATTGGATGATTTTTGAAATCAAAAGAGAAAGGAAAAAGACAGAACAAAAAGACAGTTGTAGCCACAAGGATCCAACAAAGGTCTGAGCCTGCAGTCTTCTGTAGCAATTTGTGGTCCAAGAGGCAGTGGGTGCACACTATAGCTTCTTTGGTGGAAAACTTATTAAACTAAGTCCTGCCTCTTATTATCATACAAGGTGAGTAGAGGAAGAGTCATGCTGCACTTGCACAATATTATTATTGGAAGGTTCCAGAAATGGTGCATGCATGGCAGTTCTTTCTGGAAGATTCCAGAATTGATGGAGGAGCAGGTGCCTAAGGGTTCCTTGCAACTCAAAAGACCCTGTCCCAGGGCGCCCGCTGAGTGAACTCTCTAGACGCACACTTGCAGTTCAGGGCTCTCACTCTTTCCTCCTCCCTTCTGGAGTAGTACAGTATTCTCTGGTTGCTTACCAGCCACAACACCCTTTTCTCCAGTCAGTGGGAACTTCACCTAACTTTTCAAAAGCCATCAATCTGTACTAAATAAAATTTTCATAGACGTTTATAATAGAATCATTAAGATTGGAAAAGTGCCACATCTACATACTTTTTGAGCACTTCCAGGGATGGTAACTCCACCACTTCACTAAGCAACCTGTTCCAGCATTTGACAAGCCTTTCAGTGAAGTAATTTTTCTTAATGCCTAGCTTAAACTTATCTTGGAACAACTTGAGACCATTTTCTCTCTTCCTATCACTTGTCACTTGGAAGAAGAGACCAACATCTGCCTCATTATAAACTCCTTTTAGGTAGTTGTAGAGAGCAATAAGGTCCCCTCTCAGTCTCTTTTCTCCATTCTAAAAAACATGCAGTTACCTCAGCGGCTCCTTGTTAAGATATATGCTACAGACCCTTTGACAGCTTTGTTGGCCTTCCTTGGACATCCTCTAACACTTCAATGTCTTTCTTGTAATAAGGGACCCAAAACTGAATGCTGTATTTGAGGTGCAGCCTCACCAGTGCTGAATACAGGGTCACAATCACTTCCTTACCAGTGCTGGCCAGGTCATTTCTGACACAGGCCATGATGCTGTTGGCCTTCTTGGCCACCTGAGCACACTGCTGGCTCATGTTCAGGCAGCTATTAACCAGCACCCCTGGGTCCCTTTCCCCTGGGCAGCTTTCAGCCACACTTCCCCAAGCCTGCAGGGGAAGTGGGTACCCTAGTAGGAACTACCGCATGGTGTTGTTGCAACCAAAGTGCAGGACCCAGCACTTAGCCTTGTTAAACCTCATAAAGTTGGCTTCTGCCCATCAATCCAGCCTGTCCATATACCTCTACAGAATCTTTCTGCCTTCAAGAAGTCTCAGAGGCTTTATTAAAGTCCAGGTAAATATTAAACATTTCTAAGTGTTTAATCCCATAAAGGTGATTAATTGTGTGTTGAACTTCTTATGCAGAGAAATATTTCTTTTCAATTCTCATGCATGCTTCTTGTGAATGTTTTCCTGATCATAGGCTTCAAATTAATCAAAATATGCCACTCACAGAAGTGGCTAAAATTAGAATTTGAAAATGAGTGTTATGTTTTATGCATCTATACAGTGATTCCAAAAGAGTCTCTTCTGTTTCCGTTTCTTTCCATCTTTAATGGCAAAAAATGTACACATTGGTCTTCACCCCTCTTTAATAACAGGCAGTCACTGGGGTAACACCAGGGACTGATTTGCCTCTCTTCACACTTACAAATTCTATAAACTACTAAAGACAGCTTTACTTTGGTGAACTAACAGCACCTGATAAGTGAATAAAAAGATGTGGTAAAGTCAGCCTTTCACTGAGAAGACTCTTAAGGAAAGATAGCCTTGATGCTGATGTCAGTCATTCTTCAGAGCTATAAACATTCACTTTTTCAAATTTAGACCTCTTTTCTCTCTTTAATCTACCTTAACCTCTTATTGGAATGAATAAAACCATGTGTTACTATAATTTGGCATATTGCAAAGGCACATTGAAAATGAGAAAATTAACATTTCATGTGATAGAACCTTTCTATTTTCCTATTTTATTTAGAAACTGGGAAAAAAACCCAAACAACAACAGGCAAAGAGAAGAAACTACAAATGGTCTGATCAAAGAGAACCTGGACAGAACATCCAAAAAGAGGAGAAACAACCCCCTTCAGAAGATGTAAAATGCAGTGAAAAAAAACCACTCATATATACTAAGACTAAGCTGTCAGGAGGTGTTAGGACTTTCTCTGGTTAATAATTGTTACCCTGATTACTGACAATAACAGCACTCCATTCTCAGGGAGGACACAGCAATTTTGCTACTCCCCCATTACAAGTATGGATTGCTATGTGAACTCAGAATGCTTGTTCCCAGACAGCACTTGAGTTCGAGTAAACAGGAATGCAAAATATAAATGACAGTTTAAAACAAGAATATTAAAAAGATTCTTCTTAATTTTATACTGCAAACAGTGGACAACCTGATCTGCCACACTATTTATAAAACCAGAAAAAATAGTAAGAGATTTGTGAAAGACAGTATGTCATTTACCAGCAGAAACCTTTCTTTATGCTTCAGTTATTTTGATATTTCAGTGTGACCCCTATACTGCAAAGAAGGGTGACAGTAATTTAGCATCAAAAAAGAAATAGAAACACACCTAAGTTAAAGGATAAAAGGTGATACAAGGACATGTTAGAGCAGAGTAGCCACAGATCAAATAGGACTAGAAACAGGAAGAAAACTTTGAACTGTCCAAGCAAGTCCATTCTGAAACATTATTCTAGTAGAAATCTTAGAGGCAAAACAACATAATTGGTTGTAAAATAGAGGTCTATCACAAAATAAAAGGAATTATACTATTGTGTGCACACTGCCAGATGTCTGCATCTAATAGGTATATCAACGCACTTTCATTTTGCTGTTACCACACTTCAGTCTCTTGAAATACCTTTAAAACCACACAGTGCATTAACACTGTACCACAGGGACTGCTACATAAGCCACAACCACGTGACACACTAAGCCAGGCAATATTTTCACTCACCCCATGCTGATTATTTCTTTTTTTATATGATGGAAAACGACTGATGTGTAGTATTATACATCCAGTGGTCTTTCTTACATTGTTTTGTCAGCTTTTGCACTCTACCTTTAGCGCAGGTAGTTACTTGTGAACTGCTACACACTGGAGAAAATGAGAAGGTGAGGTAGGTTCATTGTGAGAACATTATACGTGAGAGGGTCAAGGCAAGCCCGTTTGATCTTTTCCACAGAGAATGAATGAACTTCTGTGGCATGTATTCATTAGGGCTTTATGCAAGAAAACAGTTCTGTCAGTAGAAAAGCAGCACATCCTTTGTTATACTACATTGGCAGAGAAGCTAGGCAGATCACATTTGTATAACACGCCAGGTGAGACCTCTTCATCTCTTATCATCTGAGCCTCTGAATAATTTTTGCTGTCTGCTTTTTCCTTCCATTATTTCAGACATGCCTCTTTTGTACAGGCAGAAAAATTGTACCTTTGTCACTGTAATACCATGGCTATTTGAACACCTGAAAAATTCATGCAGCCTACTGGTGCCTTTTCGACATGGTTTAACAGGGTGAGTGGTCCTGCATAATTACTCCCTACGGCCACATGGAAAAATCTTCAACAGAAAAAAATGGCCACTTGTGGATGGGAACTGACAAGCTGAGAACTTGAATCAGTCATGGACTGGCTAATAAAATCACCAGCTGTTTCTTAGCAGAAAGTGCAGAGATCTAGCTAGTCAAATATGATCATAGGGAGGACCAATAAGCAGTTCACCCTAGTCTTTATCAACAGTTACTGCTATACTTGAAAACTAATCTGATTTTATTACTTTTAAAAGTTGATGTGCTATGAGCAGAGGTTCATTCTGAAAACCAGAGCTGTACTATAACAGATTCTGCACTTCCACCATGTAGGGTTTAGTGTAAGATATGCTAGTGTTGATTGTCGTGATATAACCTTAACAAATAGTGCAAGTAACATTTTTATAATTTTATAATTTATAACATTTTATAATATTGCCTATATATTATCTAAATATTCCAACGCAACATGTTCAGAGAATTTTTAAATTTCATATAATTGTGCTAGATGTTTCTAGTAAGTCAATTTTTTACTTTTTGCATACGTAACAAGGATTTTCATTTTTATTGTTCTAAAATATATCTGTGACAAGTCTTAAGGAAAAATGTCATGAAATATCCCAAACAGGTTGGGGATTTTATGTTGTTAAAAAAAATATCCATTGGAAGACCAAATGTGGCCATTAAACTGGTGTTAATGAATTCAACTTCAACATTAATATTGAACATAAAAAGCTAAACAATTAAATTCTTATGACATCTAATTGCATCAGCATTGCTGTTTACAGTTGTGTTCTTTGTTACACTACTATGCGTTAAAGCATTACGCGTTAAAGCCTCCTGCAAATTTTGGGTACTCTAAGAGAGATGAATATAATCATTTTTACTTTCCCTACAGCCCTTCTTGGGAAAAGAATTCAGAGCTTAGTCATCCTGAACCATGTCATGTTCTGTGTACTCTATTGCAGGCGAGAATGGTGAATAATCCACCACAAATTTGTTATGTTGCATTTTCCCTCCTTCCCTCCAACAGATATCAGAGTGGTTGAAATCCCCCACAAGGACCAGGACTTGTGAACACAAGGCAAATAAAAATATACAAGGAGGCAAATCTTATTTAATAGAACTGCAACAGGTTGAAGAAATTGGTTTAGGTTTTTTTCTCCTTTCACTTAAAATTTTACAGAAAACTTGCAGATAACCATGTGTTTTGGTCTTTGGCAATATTTATTAACCTGTCATTCTAAATTACATCTGGGGCAGATGGTAGTCAAAACTCAAAGAATAGACTAATAATTGATAATTAAGGGGGAAAATGTTTCATCATAGTTATGACGGGACTAATAGAATCAATACACATGTATGATCTGAAAGAAATCACAGAATCACTAGGTCAGAAAAGACCACCAGCATCATCAAGTCCAACCATTCCTATCAACCAATAAACCATGTCTCTGAGCACCTCATCTACCCGTCTTTTAAACACCTCCAGGGATGGTGACTCAACCACCTCCCTGGGCAGTTGTTCCAGTGCCAAATGACGCTTTCCATGAAAAATTCTTTTCTGATGTCCAGCCTGAACGTCCCCTGGTGCAGCTTGAGGCCATTCCCCCTTGTCCAGTCCCCCTGTCACTCGAGAGAAGAGGCCAGGTCCCTCCTCTCCAAAATCTCCTTTCAGGTAGTTGTAGAGAGTAATAAGGTCTCCCTTCAGCCTCCTCTTTTCCAGGCTAAATAACCCCAGCTCCCTCAGCTGCTCCTCGTAAGACTTGTTCTCCAGCCCCCTCACCAGCTTTGTTGCTCTTCTCTGGACATGCTCCAGAGCCTCAACATCCTTCTTGTAGTGAGGGGCCCAGAACTCAACACAGTATTCGAGATGTGGTCTCACCAGTGCCGAATACAGGGGGAGAATAACCCCCTTGGACCTGCTGGTGACCCCATTTCTGATACAAGATGCCATTGGCCTTCTTGGCCACCTGGGCACACTGCTGGCTCATGTTCAGTCGGCTGTCAACCAATACCCCAGGTCCTTCTCTTCCAGGCAGCTTTCTAGCCACTTTTGCCCTAGTCTGTAGCACTGCACAAGGTTGTTGTGCCCCAAGTGCAGGACCTGGCACTTGGCCTTGTTAAAGCTCATGCCATTGGCCTCAGCCCAGTGGTCCAGCCTGTTAAGATCCCTTTGCAGAGCCTCTCTACCCTCCATCAGATCCATACTTCCACCCAGCTTATTGTCATCCACAAACTTAGTTAGGATGCATTCAATCCCCTCATCCAGGTCATTGATAAAGATATTGAACAGAACTGGACCCAGCACTGAGCCCTGGGCGACACCACTTGTGACCAACTTCCAGCTGGAGTTAACTCCATTGACCACCACTCTCTGGGCCCGGCCATCCAACCAGTTTTCAACCTAGGAGAGTGTGCACCTGTCGAGGCCAGAGGCTGACAGTTTCTGAAGCAGAATGCTGTGAGAAACTGTGTCAAAGGCTTTACTGAAGTCCAAGAAGACTACATCCACAGCCTTTCCCTCATCCAGTAGTCAAGTCACTTTGTCATTGAAGGCGATCAGGTTAGTTTGGCAAGAACTACTTTTTGTGAACCCATGTTGACTGGGTCTGATCACCCAGTTCTCGTGCATGTGCTGTGTGATAGTACTCAAGATCACCTGTTCCATGATTTTCCCCTGCACTGAGGTCAGACTGACAGGCCTGTAGTTTCCTGAGTCCTCCCTCCGACCCTTCTTGTAGATAGGCATAACATCAGACAGCCACCAGCCAAGTGGAACTTCCCCAGTCAACCAGAACTGCTGGAAGATGATGGAAAGGGGGTTGGCAAGCACACCTGCCAGCTCCCTCAATATCCTCGGGTACATCCCATCCAGCCCCATAGACTTGTAAGTCTAATTCGCCAAGCAAGTCTCTAAACACTTCCTGTTCCATCATGGGAGATTCGTTCTGCTCCTCTGGCTCCTGGGTACATACACACAGGGAATAGCTTCCTTACTATTAAAGACTGAGGCAAAGAAGGCATTAAGTACCTCAGCCTTGTCCTCATCCTTTGTCAGAGTTGATCACAGGAGATCAAATTGCCACATGACAGATTGTGTTACTTCCTTTCAGTGGGTAATTTGCATTAAGCAATGGAAAACTTAGTGAACTACTCATTCTTTCTGCTTCTCCGCCATAAAAGTAAACACTATAAAAGAATCTGATCAAAATTTTCTGGTATGAAAATTTATGTGATGAACAACGTGAGAAACAACAGAGTCATGATACTATAGTAAGTCACTAATAACACACAGAAGATTATCTTATTATGGCAACCCTGTAACAGGATTCTAGGCATTGCATTAAACACTACCATTGAGAACTTATATATCAAATAACACAGAAATATTTTGCAACACTAAATTTTAGGTTTGCTTTTTTGTTGCTTTGTTTGTATGAGTGACAATGCAATATGATAGGAATTGATATGCACTAGAATTTTTTTAATTACAAATAATATGCTGGTCAACTGAGTTGGAAAAAAAACAAGTTTTTTTTTTATTCTTTTATGATTACACATTTGTATAACATTAGTATAGACAATTTAAATATAGCACATCCTTCTATATAAATCATCCTATAAATAGCTTTTCTAGCAAGCAGACCATGACTACTCAATATGCCTATTAAAATCAGAAAATCTGTTCACTGTTGAGAAGGTTCACTCATTGCTCTGATGGAAAAACGCTCATGTTTTAATTTAAAGGTAAAAAAATCCTTGTATACATACAAAGAGACTAGCCAGAAAAAAAACCAGTAAAATTGTAGGGCAATGTTTCCTATTCATCCCGCATACAAACTTCTATTAAAATTAGAAACAATGTTTCAGTTCCTGGATCCTTATATTTATTGTGGACTGAAAGTCTAAGAGGTATGTTCTATATTCATTCTGTGTGCAAAATTGCCACAGATGTCAGCAGAAGAAAACAAATATGTTTAGGATTTGCCCCAGTGGTATAGCAAGTCAGACTAATAATTCATTTAGAAATGATCCCAAGCCCCTGAGCATCTGTGGAGTTAAGACAAGGGCAACTTCCTTGTAACCTCAGGGGAGAAACTAACCCCTATCTTGAGCTTATGCATATGCCTGTATTTTTCTTCTCTCCCTAAGCATACTTTCACTTCAGTTCAAATGCCACTTATTTGTCTCAGAGGGATATAAAAGGACTGAGCATACACAATATACACATGAAATATCAGGCAGCAGAACTGGAAAAGGAGCATACTTATCTAACAAATAAATTACAGGTGCCTCATGTCTTCAAGGCTCACTAATATTTCCCAAATGACAACACAAAATGTCTGCCATAACAGAAATAGCTGCCAGTAGACAGAATCTTCCTTTTCCTCCCTCCATGATCAAGCTCTGAGGAGATTATCATTGTTTAAAGACTATTGAAACACTTGGAGCTAACTTGTAGGAATTTATTTTTACGTTCACAAACAGCTCTAGATTTTGAGTGAACATTTTTTAGATATTTTATCCAAATGTTTGATCCTTGCCGAAGCCTCAAATATACATCTACTATTAGCTGATCTTGATTAGTAGTCTTTTCTAACAACCACATCTTCTGGACAAGAGCCAAACTTTTACTTTGAGTTATAAGTAACAAAATAATTTTGATCTGTTTTTCATTTGGACTGCCTAATTCATATGATCATTTATCTACTATCTAACTTAGGCAGGAAGAGAATAAATAATATGAGTATGGATATATTTACATAAAAGTGTGGAAATAATACGGTTTGGTAGGAAAACAAAATTGGGAAGCAAATATTCATCTCGATATGGCTTGAAAACTTCTCTGCTGTTTTTGAGAAACATGCAAGGATTTAATATATAAAGCTATTCTCAATTATTACTTTGAAGTTAAATATTCTCAGTTCCAGAGATAGCTAGATGCTATACTAAGTGCCAGATCTCGAGTCAGATCTTTGAACTGCTGAATAAACCCAAACCCTGGGAAAGAAGAAGTTACTTAAAAATAGAAAATCAAATTTCACAATAAGACAGAGGTGTAATTTTTCAGTACAAATGTATTCTTCTGACTTTTGTAGTAAATGACAAATTTGAGGCAGAATGAAACTGTGCTTGCTGTGCTTTGTTGTAGAAACATTAGACAAAAGTCACTTTAAATACTCTGATAAAATGCATAAGCTTGCCAGGTAGGCTGCTCATAATGAGTCATATCATAATATTAATAAAAAATTAATAATAGTTTAGATTATCTCATGCAAACAGATGAGCTGGGATTGTATTTTAAAGCCTAATTGCTCTTGCTGTTGGCTTCTGCAAAACCAATATGCCAAAGTGACATGCTCTTTGGCACTATTATTCTTCTTTATGAATAATAATAAAAAAAATCTGTGAATGAATGAGCTTCTCAAAGGTACAAGTAGGTAATATTTTTTCTAAAATGTTAAAATTTCAGAGGAAACATCCTTCTAGGGACAGCACTTGAAATAACATTTCCTGTCCAGTCAAATTTCTTAAATCTGATGTTTCATAGAATCATTAGGTTGGAAAAGACCTTTGAGATCATCAGCTCCAACTGCACCTGTCTACTACTAAATCATGTCCCCAAGCACCTTGTCTACCCACCTTTTAAACAGCTCCAGAGTTGGTGACTCAACCACCTCCCTGGGCAACCTGTTACAGTGCTTAATAACCCTTTCATAGAATCATGGAATCGTAGAATCATTAGGTTGGAAAAGACTTCTTAGATCCTTGAGTGCAATCATTCCTATCTGCCACTAAACCATGTCCTTGAGCACCTCATCTACCCATCTTTTAAACACCTCCAGGGATGGTGACTCAACCACCTCCCTGGGCAGCCTGTTCCAGTGCCTGATGATCCGTTCTGTGAAAACTTTTTTCCTGATGTCCAGTCTGAACCTCCTCTGCTGCAGCTTGAGGCCATTCCTCCTTGTCCTGTCCCCTGTCACTTGAGAGAAGAGGCCAGCACTCACCTTTCTACAACCCCCTTTCAGGTAGTTGTAGAGAGCAATAAGGTCTCCCCTCAGCCTCCTCTTTTCCAGGCTAAACAACCCCAGTTCACTTTCCTAATGTCCCATCTAAACTTCCCCCAACACAGGTTAAGGACATTTGCTCTTGCCCTGGGGGACCAACACCCACCTCTCTGCAACCTCCTTTTATGTAGTTGTAGAGAGCAATAAGGTCTCCCCTCAGCCTCCTCCTTAAACTTCTGTGACTTCCTTCACACACACAAATATATTTACTTTGCAGCTTGTGAAGTATAGTAACATTTTTATAGAAGATAATAAATATTTTATACTGAAGCTAATATATGCTGAACGTATACTGAGTATAAGCTCAAATGTATACTAAATATATACTGAAACTAATGACACGCTCCTTTAGAAATTGCTCCAGAAACCACTTTACATTCTTTGGACTGTGTTTTAGAAACAGCTCTCAACAAAGACAGCTTTTATATATATGCAGTAGATACACAAATTAAAAAGAGTTCTGACAAGATGTGCTATATCAAAACAATTCAAATAAGAAGCTTCTATATGATTTCTGCCTTTCTCACTTGCCTAAAGATAAGCATATACTTAGCTTTCTGAAGGAAAGCTTTTGTTTTATTGCCATCCTTTTCAAGGTTTCAGCTAGCAGAACGAAAACTTCAAACCCTTTCACACTTTTTCAATACATATCATGGTCTTGAAGGTTTTAGAGTCTAATCCTGAGTAGAACACTATGTGTCTGAAGAGATATACTGATGACTAAGCATAGTTCCTCAGAAAGGTATCCATGTGGATGGATGGATGGATGGATGGATGGATGGATGGATGGATGGATGGAGATCTAATAACACTGGCTAGGGGGCAGACCTCAGCTTTTTCAACTTATTGCCTTCTACTGTCTTTGTCCACTGTTTTGAGCCTTCCTGGATAGCACCTAGACAGTTCTGTGAACACTTTCCAGGGTGTAAACATGAATTTGTTAGTGATGGATGAGATATAACCTGCATAATGCAAAGAAAAGAATCTCAGCATAAGCCTATAAACCTATAAATCAGTAGTGATAAAATTCCTCCTTACACCATTGTATATTAATTTCAATGTGACCACATTTAATATGGAGACTAAAGTTAACAAACAGTAGGGAAATGATTTTTTACAAAACTTGAATGTAGTTAATGGTTCCACTTATATATGGATTAAAGAGTAAGTATTAAATAGAACATGAGGATTGTAAATGGAAAAATCAATATACAGTGGCTATAATTAAGCTGAAATTTCATGGTAATTTAGTTTATACTATTTTTCAGTTCTACACAGCAAAAATATCTGTAAGTGGCTGGAAGGAGTATGATAATGTCAACATCTATTTCTCCTTTTTAAATGGGCATGCATGTTCTTGTACTTGTTTGTTCTTTTTTCCTCTTTTTCAGTGTTCTCAATGGTCTGAGAAATAGAGTTAATAGATCGTAGACTATTTATACATTTCTTTCACGAAGAAGTGGTAGCATAAGCGTATTAGAAGTGTTGTTAGGCTGCTTTATCAAGACAAATTTCAGTTTCAGAAAAAAATTCAGGAGTTGCTTCTGAAAATGACGGGGCTTATAGTTTTCTAACATCTTGTGGAAATGTGTTCTCAAATATGCATAAAATTCCTTCCTATCAGCCTCTTAAAGCAACATAATGACACTGCTATTCACTAAAGTTACACTTCCCTTTCCTAAAGCTTTTTAGATTAATAATGATGATCACTACATAACTAAATGTGAAATACTGACTGTTTTGTTTCCACTTCTACAGCTTTAATTAGTCACTTGTAGGCTTCTTGAGTACCTAATGAGAAATCTGTGTTTCATAACCTATTGTAAGTTTGCACTTATTAAAGTTATTATCTAGTGTCTTCTCTTTCTTAGACTGCTGTTTTAGAAAATGAAGGTAGTAATGAATAAAACAGTTCATAGTCCTTTCAAGGTCTCTAACACTTTCTGTTTCAGTTTATATTCAATTTCTATTTCTACTCAGCTAGCAAGTAATTGCCTTTTGTTAAGCATTAATGTATTTTCAACCTATACTTAGCCATACAGATTTTTTTTTCTCTGTCATTTTGGTTTGCTTGTAAAGCAAATGACAGATAAGTACATGTGTTTTGGACAGAAATGCTGCATGCATGCATGAGAATTTCTAAAGGAATGAACACAACTTCAGTACTGGCCATATGGTCATCTGGACACAGAGGTAATTTGTTTACTAATTACTTTTCCTAGGGAAGTTACTTTTTCTGTTCCGAGATTTCATTTGCCTATTCCTTGTTTAGGGTATAGTCAGTAAACACAAGAAGCAGCTGGTAATTACATTCACAAGCCTTTCTCATGTTTTCCTTCAGCTCAGCTTGCTCTTGTTTCCTTTCTGTGTTCTCCCATAGTACTTTTATGAATTATTGGCAAACTCTGTGCATTGAAAATCAATATTGACAGCATCCAGCAAAGAACAAACTCTCACCTTCTATACTTCTTTTTCGAATTATAAGCAAAAATGCCAGCATATCTAATAGAAACTTTAGTGATCAATGCTTGTTTAGGTGAGACTTGAAAAGCACCTTAGACTTCAAGTGCATCTGATATAACATATTTTTTTGTGCTCCTGCTGGTAAAGTCTCTCTTCAAAGCATGATTTCTTGCTCTCATATGCAGTAGTTGTGATTTTTAATTTGTATTGGTAACATTTGATGTAGATTCTGCTTTAATATTATCTGGGATTACAGAAGTTCTTATAATATCTCATTGGTGTTATTAGATCTGAGAAAAACAGGATAAAATGCAGACCTCTGCAACAAAATAAGCAAGCTCAAAATAAAAGCAGTCAGGCCATAGTGACACAAGGTCTAAATGCTGAAGAATTCCTCTGGGAAAGTTGTATAGTCATAAATAGTCATATGTATGTCATACATAGTGTCATGGCATAGTGTATAGTCATAGAGAGTGTCATGGCAATGAAGATATTAAGTGATGAGAAAGAAGCCTCAGGCAGAATTAAGGACAACAATCTAGTTTCTAGTGCACGTATACAGTACATAATATTTACTCTTTTTAAGATTAATTATTCCTTCAAATAATTCTGTTAATTAGATAAGTTTGTTTTGAATCCTACTGGGGCAATACAGTATTTTAGGTCACTAACACACGCAGACACACATGTAAAGCATTTTTACAATATTTGCCAATGTTTTCTGATACTTAAACTCGATATCTCCCTTTAAAATTAAGGAAGGAAATATTCTTCTTTTGTCCAAGTTGCTTTTGAGTAGAAGTAAAATGTAAGTTAAATAATTATTTAATAGGTTAACACTGAGACCATTTGGGAAAAGGGTAGAAATAGGTGAACACTGAGACAATTTGGAAAAAGGGTAGAAAAGAAGAACCTGGGAACTACCGACCTGTGAGTCTCACCTCTGTGCCTGGGAAGATCATAGAACAGATCCGCATAGAAACTACGCTAAATAATGTGGAAGACAGGATTCAAGACAGCCAGCATGGCTTCATGAAGGGCAAGTCCTATATGAGCTGCCTAGTGGCTTTCTATGATCGTGTAACTACATCAGTGGAGATGGGAAAAGCAATGAATATAATTTATTTGGACTTCTGTAAAGTCTTTGACATGGTTCCCTACAACATCCTTCTCTCTAAATTAGAGAAATATAGATTTGATGGGTAGACTGTTTGGTCAATAAGGAATTGTTCAAATGTTCACATTCAGAGAGTAGTGGTCAACAGCTCAATGTCTAGATGGAGATCCGTGACAAGTGGTGTCCATTAGGGGTTTGTATTGGGACTGTTTAATATCTTCATTGACAACATGGGCAGCAGGAGCAAGTTCATCCTCAGCAAGTTTGTAAGTGGCGCAGTTGTCACATCAGAAGGACAGAACGTCATCCAGGTGGATTTGGAAAAGCTGAAGAAGTGGGCTGATGCAAATCTCATGGGGTTCAACAAGGCCAAGTCAAAGTCCTACACTTTGGGTCAGGGCAATCTGCAGTTTCAATACAGGCTGGGGAATGACATGATTGATAGCAGCCTTGTGGAGAAGGGCTTGTAAGTGATGACTGATGAAAAGCTTGACATGAGTCAGCAGTGTGTGCTTGCAGCCCAGAGGCCAACCGCATTCTGGACTGCATCAAAAGAAATGTGGCCAGCAAGGCAAGGGAAGTGATTCTGCCCCTCTACTGCTCTCTCATGAGAACCCATCTGGGCTACTGTGTCTGGTTCTGGAATCTCTAACATAAGAAGAATATGGAATTGTTTGAATGGGTCCAGAGGAGGGCCATGAAGATGATCAGAGGACTGGAGCACCTCTGCTACGACAAGAGAGTTGGGATTGTTCAGGCTGAAGAAGAGAAGGCTCTAGGGAGCCCTTATAGTGGCCTTCCAATACCCGAAGGGGGCCGGCAAGAAAGATGGAGATGAAGTTTAGCAGCCTTGTCTAGTGGGAGGCATCCCTGCCCATGAGAGGGGGGTTGGAACTAGATCTTTAAGGTCCCTTCCAAACCAACCCATTCTATGATTCAATGATTCTATAATGGGCCACAAGTCATACTATTATGCTATTTAAATGCAGTTGCAAGAGTTAACCCAATATTCCTTACTGACAGAAATATCAATCTTCCACTACCTGAAAGCATAGGGGGCAATAAGGAAAGTTCATGCCCTAAAAATATACTATCATACCACCCTTTTTCAGAAATTCATAAAAAAATCAGTTCTATGCAAGGACTGTTCTCTGTATGCCTGCAGCTCTAGAGGTACATAAAATACTACCAATGTTGTAGGCAGCAATAAATATCAATTGACTTCTACAATTGACTTTCAAGTAAAAAGTTACCCTTTTTCAAGCACTTCTAATTCTGCTGATGTTTCTGTTAGTTCATCAGTTAGGCCTCAGATAAGGACTACTTCTCTGTCAGCAAGGTTCACAAACCTCATAAAAGAGATATAAAACAGTAGTTGTGAACAAATAAACATGAGTTGATTAAGTTGGGACAATATGTTGAGTGTTGTATCATCATCCTCCTCCTGTGACATATAGGAAGTGTTCTGTGGTATGCCAGATTTTATTGGACTAGGTTCAGGAATAACCCTATACATCTGTGTCAGGAACTATGCAGAGCTAAGGTATCTGCCCATGGAGAGTGAAGAATAGTTTGTACTTAAATCCAGTCAACATCAAGAAACCATTCCCTAAATAAATCTAATGGAACATTATCTCCTTATTGGAGCTTTTAACAACATCATTTGCAGTTTCATAGGGAAACTTTCTCCAAGGAGATGGCAGATTTAGCCTAAATTGCACCCTCAGCTCGACAGGCCTAAAATTTCACAGGAACAATGTTCTGTCCATCACACAGCAAGTCAATGGTATTTCGTAGTGTTTTCACACCTTCTTTCTTCCTGCCTTATGAATGTTGAACTCCTGACAGCTGCAAATCATCACCTAGTGTGACAGAGCAAGCTCCTGCCTAGCAGGTTGTGGTGTAGTGGCTAAATAATTTTCTAAGGAAGTAGAATTGAAACCACTTATGTAAAAATAGAAACTGAAATGAGACTTCCTTCTCTGCAGTTCTATATCACTCTTTATTCTATTTTTTATTAAAAAAAAAAAAGAAAAAAAGAGAGATAAATTTCTTCTTTTGACTGTGTTTTATGCAAAGACGACAGTTACCATTATGTTTTCTGATGTGTTTTGTCTTACCTAGGTGTGCTCTTAGTCAAATGCAATGCCTGGCTTTTTGTTTGGGTCAGATCTGGGTAAAAGTGTTGATGAGCTGTTCAGTCATGTCTACACTGCTACAAATCTAAGTAGAATTGTAACTATAAAATTTGAAAGAGAGAAAGAGAGAGAGAGAGAAAGACAAAGACAAAGACAAAGACAAAGACAAAGACAAAGACAAAGACAAAGACAAAGAGAGAAAGAGAGAAAGGGAGAAAGAAAGGAAGAAAGTGAGAGCGAAAGAGAGAAAGAGAAGAAGGAAGGAAGGAAGGAAGGAAGGAAGGAAGGAAGGAAGGAAGGAAGGAAGGAAGGAAGGAAGGAAGGAAGGAAGGAAGGAAGGAGGGAAGGAGGGAAGGAAGGAAGGAAGGAGGGAAGGAAGGAGGGAAGGAAGGAAGGAAGGAGGGAAGGAAGGAAGGAAGGAAGGAAGGAAGGAAGGAAGGAAGGAAGGAAGGAAGGAAGGAAGGAAGGAAGGAAGGAAGGAAGGAAGGAAGGAAGGAAGGAAGGAAGGGTACTTACAGCCAAACAAGGATTTTCAGGTATAGAAATTAGATATGTTTGCCTTCCAACTTTAAGATCTCTGAACTGGTGTATGCAGGAAAAAAATCAGTCAGTAGCTATCTCACTTGACATGACAAGATGCATCACAGGATACTGGGGCAATTGGCTGATGTAGTTGCCAAGACACACATTTGAAAAGCCATGCCAGTTGGGTGAAGTCCCCAGCAACTAGAAAAATGGAATATTACACTAGTTTTTAAAATGGGTTAAAAGAAACCCACAGGGAGCTACCAACCAATCAGCCTTACCTCCATGCCTGTTAAAATCATGAAATAAATTCTTCTGGAAGTTAATTGAAGCATACAAAAGACAACTAACATGGTTTTAGCAAGGGGAAATCATGCCTGGCTACTCTGGTGACCTTCTACTATGGACCGATTACATCAGAGTACAAGGAAAGACATACCTGGATTTCTATAAGGTATTTGATACAGTCTCACGCAATATTCTTGCCTCTAAATTGGACAAATATAGTTTTGATGGATGGAATGTTAGATGAATAAGTAATGGGCTAGGTGGCGGTGTCCAAAGAGCTACAGTCATTGTCTCAATGTCCAACAGAAAACCAGTAATGAGAGATGTTTCTGCAGGGACCATAATGGGACAAATATTATTTGATAACTTCATCAATGACATAAAAAGTGGAATTCGGTGCAGCCTAAGGAAGATTGCAGATGACAGCAAATAGAGTGGTGCAGTTGATCCACTTGCTGTCAGGGATGCCATCCAGAGGCACCTTGACAGGATTAAGTATGGGTCTGTGGGAATCTTATTAAGTTGAACAAGGCCAAGTGCAAGGCTCTGCAGCTGACAATATCTAGTATTAATACAGATCGGGGGATTAATACATAAAGAATAGCCAGTGGAGAAGGACTTGGGGTACTAGTGGATGAAAATTTGGACATGAGCTAGCAATGTGTGCTTGTAGCCTAGAAAGCTAATTGTATCCCAGTCTGCATAAACAGAAGCATGGCCAACAGGTCTGTTCTCCCTCTCTGCTCTCAAAACAATGAAAAAAAAATCTACATGTTGAAAAAATCTGTATGTTATATCTGAGATAAACCAAAATGTCTCCCAGCAAGAAAAGGAAAAAAAACTGAAAAAAATAATTGAAACAAAAAAGAAGAAAGAAGAAAAAAGAAAAAAGAAGAGGATAGGATTATGATTTCTATTTCTTCCCTCTTTTTTTCTTTCCTTAAAGCATCTGGAAATTGTTTTATCTCAAATACCAGTTGTCCAAATGTCCAAATACCAAATGTCAGTTCCCCGCTAACAAAATAAATTCTTTTCTCTTTCTGTCTTGAACAGTGTGGAAGAGCATACTGAATTTAGAGCACAGGAAGAAATTTGTACTGTCATATGCAGTGCTGGTTTGTAACCTGAGATTTATTACAATTGATGTAGTATTTATTTATATGCTTTTCAATAGAAACAAATATCTCTGCAAAACGTAATCTCTTAATTATAATTATAATTAAATTTTAAAAAAGAAAGAAACAGGCAAAGCTAAACATCAGTTTCAAGCTGATCTAGATTGAAATGTTGCAAATTTTCAAATCAAACGATTATGTTTAGTTTTGGGTTTGTCATGCCTATTCTATTGAAAGCCTTAGTAAGGATCAGTGGTTCACCTGTATCATAAATTCCTTCTGTCCTAAGGTCCATCATCCTACAGCTGGATTACAACTACCGCAATATAACACACACTTCAGCACCCTGAACTTCTGAATGACACAACTGTATCCCAGGATTTATAAGCCACCTGAGAAGCATCAGTCATAAAGAAGAATGTGGTTTTGTGGCACCCAACTGATAGCTGAGATCACACCTAATACTGTGACTCCACTGAAAACTACATAAAGTCACATTGTTCTAGGACACAGGGTTTTTCAGTCGCACTGAAGAAGATGAAACAAAGTATTTTGATTTCAGAACCGCCAGTATTTCCTTTCAATGAGCACAAAGGATCTCGAATATAGCTTTGCATATCTTTGATATGTGCAGACATCTTTAGGAGTCATACATTTTAGAAAGTATGTGAAAATTTAAAGATTTAATGAAAGTCTATCTACTTTTTTATCCGCATACTCTGACACAGGCCTAAGTACAGCTAGTGAAATTAAAAAAATATGCTGCAATGGATTTTCAAGAAAAAAATATATTTTAGAAAAAATTTGAAAACAAACAGATGAGAACCCTATATATAGAGAAATGTGAACTATTTTGAATTCTTTATGAAAATAATTTGCATTCTTCAAAGCATGTTGAATAATTAATTTTTTTCTACAGGACAACTTACAGACACTGCAGAAATTGCTTAGTCAGAATTTTTCTTCCCTTGAATTAAAGATCACCTTTTAAAGACTCTCAGTAACCCAGCTATTGGCATAACTGCATAAAATACAGTGTGTACTTGAATAAAAATATAAGCTTCCATAAAGAATATAAGGTTCTTTGAAATCATTAAAATAAATATACTGATGTGAAAAAAACTTTAATTTTATTTAACATCATCTTGAAATTATCCTCAAATACCTTTCCAGAGACTGTAGCGCTGCATGGGGTTGTTGTGATTCAGGTGTAAGACCTGGCACTTAGCCTTGTTGAAACCATACAGTTGGCCTCAGTCTATTGGACCAGCCTGTGCAGATCCCTCCACAAGAGCCTTTCTACCCTCAAGCAGATCAATACTCCCAGGCAACTTGGTGTCCGCAGAATTACCAAAGGTGCACTCAATGCCCTCAGCCACATCATTGACAAAGTTAACAGAACTGACCCCAGGAGAGGCCTGGGGAACACCATTTGAGACCACCTGCACACTGGACTTAACTCCATTCTTTACAACTTTTTGGGCTCAGCCATTCAGCCAGTTTTTCACCCAGAGAAGGGTACACCTGTCCAAGCCATAACCAGCCAGTTTATTCAGGAGAATGCTTTGGGAAACAGGGTCAAAGGCTTTCCTAAAGCCCAGTTACACTGATGTGTGAAAGCAGACAAAGGGGGCTGGCAGAACCCCCTTACACCCCAGCGCTGGAAATAAACATACCTGCTTTATAACTCATTTTGGGTTATAGGGTTTGATTCCGCAAAACAACACAATATCCATAGTTCAGATCTGTCCTCTGAAAAACATAACACCAGACACACCCACCCCAGTGCTTTTTGATTCAGTGCAATTAAGCATCAAAATTTGAATTATGAAGTGGTAGAATGTCTCATCATGAAATAACTTCTGTTTGTTTCCCGTATAGGGCAGAATTTTCAAGATAAGTTTCCAACTACTGGGTATGCCCATTCTATGAAAATAGCAGATGGCTACTACATGAGGAGACTGGGGGATTTTTCCCTAAACAGCATTAAAATTAACATCTTTCCTATTCCTGCATTTAAAAAAACCCTGGATTTAAAGATAATTTTACCATTGTAAAATGCTGTCTTTCAAAAATAGTACGAAAACAACATACAGATGTCATTGAGAAAATATTTGAGTGTCTTTACTTAATTTACTGAATTTCTTTCATATTTTACTTAGATATTTTCTACTATTTTTTGTAATATATTCAATATATTAGAAAATAATAGTTGATTGGTGTGGCCAAATACATATGTATGTAGCGCTTTACTGATGGTCAAAGTGCTTGGGAGTTCGGAGGAGCGGAGGAAGTCAAATGCAATGTTATTTTGAGTTCTAGGAACATCATGTTGTATACTATACCAGAGAAAAATAAAGTACTAAACAAAGTGTAACTGTGTAAGGAAATACAGCGTTAGCTCCCAGCATTTATCTGACTGATGAAATAATGCATAAAAATAAAAAAATAGCAAAAAATAAAGACAATAGCAGGTATTCTTGGTACTCTGGGTGGAAGGTGACTTGCTTCATATCCCGCCTGCAAATAAATCTCATAGTCAAGAATTAGGATGCCATTGACAACACCACGAATACTTATTTGTGAAGAGGCAGTGAAACAGCTCCCAGATGTGTTACTTCAGAAAGAATTATTTAGACACCACATGCACTAGTGTTCTGGATTTCAGATTATTGGTACTGCCTCAGTATTTTCTGAATCAATTTTTTAATGCTTTTTAATTTTTTAATGTAAACACTCAAGCAAATAGATAAAAGATTGGGTTGCACATTTAATGAGTGTTTCAGAAAGTTTTCATTTGGAAAAAGCAGCATAAGTTCTGCTTGAATAGTATTTTACTAGTGACTTCTGCTCTTTCATTTATCTGGCCTTGATTGTATGAAGACTACCATGTGTACAATTACTAAAATACTCATCTGTGCAAGTCTCCGCAGAGTGGAGCCTGGAAACACCCAGTTATTATTATGCAGGTAAGAACTAATTTCAAGACATTGTTTAGTGTGGTGCTGATCATTTTACAGCATTCCAATTATAAGTTTCTGCAGACACAGCTGTGCTTTGAGCTGGCTGAGGCTATCTTTCAAAACATTGGTCACTAAAGCTGTGTAACTGTAGCTATCCATTGAGTGAAAATCCTTGATGTCATCCAGATCTTTTTAGAGAAGATTAAAAAAAATTCAACAGGTATGAATTTTGTTTAGCCATTTACTTGTATATTTTCTTCTACTTAGTTTTATTTTACTGCGTGTAATCTGATTGACTCATTTATTAGAATTAGCCTAGTAATTGACAGCTTATTTTGAACAAGAGTTCTACAATGAATGCAAAATAATGATCAGCCCATGTTCCTCCTGAATGCTTTGCTCCATGACCAGCACGGTCATGGTAAACAATGGATATCTGTTAATAAAGGCTTAAATTGGACATTTGATACCTAGAGAAAAATAAGCAGGAAAGAGAATGAAACAGTGGATACCTTTCTGAGGAATGAAGTTGGTAGATTGCAAGTGACAGGTTCAATTACTGGTGTGTGGACCAATGACACATCTACCTTAAGCTGAGAAATGGGCAGTGGAAAAGGGATGAATAACTCTTAAGATTTGGAGAAAATATGTAGCCATTCAGGCAGAAAATTAGCAATTACATTTCATGCCATTATTAATAAGTATTTCAACAAAGATCTTAGGTTAACATCAGACTGTGTGTCAGTATATCAACCGTTACACCTGTGTTCAATCAGCAATCACATGCTTCAGTGTGATACTCAGTTGCTTAGTTCAAATGTGGCTTGTTCAGTGATAAGCAAGATTGTCTGACATCTGTTACAGAAGTATTCAAGAGCAATTTATTTCATAGTCTTGATAGTGGCATTGAAAGATTTTATTTTTTTTCT
Source organism: Cuculus canorus (assembly GCF_017976375.1). Classification (NCBI taxonomy): domain Eukaryota; kingdom Metazoa; phylum Chordata; class Aves; order Cuculiformes; family Cuculidae; genus Cuculus; species Cuculus canorus. The sequence continues at coordinate 32,254,248 of NC_071441.1, read as the reverse complement.
TAAAAAATTTATGCACCAACAATTTATCTCTTCATGCTTTTGTTCTGAAACCGCATTCCCTTTGTCTCGAAACAAACATAGTCACATATGCCCCTCACAAACTACTACAAATGAGTAATCATCTTATGTATGTAATCAATATGTTTACGACTAATAACAATGCAAATGGTAAATCAGATTACTGAATTCAGAAAAATGACACTCTAGGCATTTCCACCTTAATGTGGAATCTTAAGCTGTATTATGGAACCTAAAGTCATTACTGTTACTACGTAATGAAAGAATAAAATCTAATTTCAAAAGCCAAATTTCTGAATTTATGGTCAATATAAAATAACAATTAAAACAGGCATAGATTTATTAATACTAAAAATACATCTGTTTCCACTTTCTAAGCTATATATTTTTTAAAGGATCTGTAGAAGTCCTCAGAATGTTTTCATGAGTCAGTGAAAACAATTCTAAGTGGTATAGCTAAGGACAGAAACAAAATGTCCACGCTGGTTGGTTTCTAAACACTGGTTTTTGGCTTCATTTTGTTTGGTTGGGTCTTTCTTCTGGTTTTTGGTTTGTTTTTTTCTTGTTTTTTTTTTTTTTTAATTTCCGCTCTCAAAGTCCTGCAGTGCATGTCTGTATTATTTTCAGTAGCTTTTGTCAGCATAGCTGACTAGTTTTAAAAAGCCTTGTTACAACACTCACAGCTCAGAGATCATTTCAAATTGTGTATTGTCTATGGGATACTCAGCAATATTCATGTATGCTTAACTCCACACTACTACAGATTCACTGATAGCAACCTTGCATTAAAGTATGTTTGTAGTATGAGGTACAGACACACTCTCTGTACACTACTCTCAGAGTGCATCTCAGTGAGTTCAGTATGAAAGAAAGAAACAAATAAAGAAAAAACAGTAAGAAAGTGAAATGTACAGAACACATTTATTTCACAGAAACACATGACAGCAATCCTAATGCCAATATTTTTGTTGCCCCTAGCTCCCCAGTAAATGTTTCTACACACACACACACATGCACCACTACACACTCCCACCCACACCCCATTTTCCTTTAACTTCAAGAAGAAATAAAAATTGTGAGTATTTTTTTCCCACTCAGGCCTAGCACAATATTAAACTACTCTTGGAATGTTTCTTCAGCTAATTAACAAAGATCATATTGCACATACTGCTATCACTATGTGTATTAACAACAATAACAAAATAATCTCTGTGGCTATCCAGAACAGGAGTACAGGCATAACTTCCCTCAAAGAGCTAAGTATGGTTTGGTAAATACAGTCAGACCTTTCCCTCTGTATAGGAAGTCTACAGGTATTATTTAATTTGGTCTTATGCTTATTAGCTTTTCTTTGCTTTTGTGTGCAAGTATGGCACTGACTGATACACTGAGAGGAAAAAACATTGCAGCTCTTTACATGAAAATTGTAATTCATGTGATACATTACAATTTTAGACACTTATGGATTAAAAAAACCCCTTTTTTTGAACAAGTTAGGGAGTGCAATCACAATAGGCAAAGCATTTTAGAAAGAAAGGGTTTGGGTTAAATAAGCAGTGTTTTATTTACATTTCAGCTTCAATTTGTAAATATAGAAATGTTATTTTTTCAATACCTCAATTTGTACTATAAAACAACTGCAAGAGAAATACTTGATATAAAAAGTAGAAGTTTGTTGTCTACAGCACTAAGATATGCTTTGTAAGAGGTGGGAAATGGTGGTCAAATGGGGTCTACTGTTGGCTGCCTGGTTCCCTAACTACCTTGACACTTGCCTAGAGACTCCTGTACTTGATGATAACTGCCTGCAGGACATATGTCACACAGAAATTGCCTTTGTGAGTTGTGCTTCTTTGTCTATTTGCTTGGTGATTTTGCCTTGCTCTTTACCACACACCTGTACACTGGGAAAGGGAGAATGAGGGGTGGTTTTAACACAAGTTTTATAGACTCCCCACAAGTGACTGACAGCTACAAATTTTGCTTTCTTTTTCTGCTACTTAGCAGCTACAAAGGAATAGGACCATAACTGATGATGTCACTTAATATTTTATGTAAACCTTTCTTTGTAGATATTGTCACTTGTTTGGTTTTGGTTTTATTTTGTTTTGTTTTGTTTTTCTGGGTAGGGTTGATCAAAGATTCCTTCTTGGGTGGAAAACAAAATTCTTTGAGTTCTGTCCTGGAACCTGCAAAAGTAAGCTGCATTCCATAGTTGCTCACAATGTGCAAAATTTCCTGATTTATGAACAATAAATCTAAGAGTTGAAACTAAACCTAACTTCATACTGAGGACAAATGCACGATAAAGAAAAATTCAGTGTTACACAGTATTACAAAATTCACTTCAAAAAAGTGAATTCACTAAGCAATTTCATGGTAGGCTATAGAGTACATTTTCACTTCCAAACAGTCCTCCAGCTGGGAGAAGTAAATGAAGTAACTGCAATCTTCCTTTGCCTCTTTACTATGCTTACTGGTTTTTGTCAAGGTTAAAAGGAATCAAACTTCAGGCTTTCAGATTTCTTCCTAGACACACATTGTAACCTTTTGCTACGGTTTAGTACTGTATAGGACTTCTGAAGTAACTGGTCATTCTAGTTCTCAAATGTGTCTCACTAAACAGACTTACTCTACATAGCACCGAGAAGATGCATCCTAATGAAATGTATTTCTTCTTTTTACTCCCTTACTGAAGAAGTATTTGTACAGAGCCTAATCTTGAATGATACGACACTTTAAGAAAATGCCTAAAGCATTAAATTTCTTACCAAGTTTTAGTTATTTTACTTTGTTCATCATAACAGGCTGAAAAAGCTCCCTCATTGTTTTATGAGTCACAGTAGCTTTTAGCTTCAGGACCAAAAATTAAAAATATTAAGAGAAAAGAGTAGAAAAACATTTAAATCCTCATAGACTCCATAGCTTTGTCTGTCATGTGCAAAAGATTTCATTGGTGTGAAAGCATTGACATTATGTAGGTCACCCTTCAAGTACCAGCAAAACTCTTGTGGATTGCACCATATCCTTCCTGTATAAGCACAGTCCTTCCAAAAACCTCAGCAGTGCTCTCTGTTAAACAGAGTTGGTGTCACAGTAACTTAGTGCCAAACTGTGTTTTCCAAAGGAGTCAACAGTGGTATTAGTGGCCTGAATGTGCATCCAGGACACGTTTTCTTCCAATCTCCTGTGTCACTTCTGCATAGTCCATATTTTAACTTAATTTCAACTCATTCCGAAGCAGTTTCTCTAATGTAATAAAGTTTTTTAGAGCATAAGGGCACTTCTGTCTAAAATTTTTCCCAATTAGTCAGACAATCTTTCCATTCTCACTCCTACTGTTCATAATGGTGGTAGTAACACTTTTAAGTGCAGATCAAACCTAGCTTGTTTACAGTCAGATACATATGTCCCTTTACCTGTCCACTGTTAAACAAAATAAAAACCTGCCTCTGGCATTTCTACAGAAGTCAATGAGTATGATATTGTGAACCAGCAGTAACTAAACTGTAAGCCTACAAAATATTTTGCTAAGGTGTGTATAATAGATAAATACTGAGTGATAACAGAGGTTAAGAGCAGGAATAATATAATTGATGTAGTATACCAGACTTCTACTTTAGCATGTGAAGGTGAAAACTAAAACTGAGAGTACAGAAATTGGTACAAGTATGAACAGCCATTAAACTGTATTGTAATATAAGTAAGAGTTCTCAATCTGTAATTCATATGCAGTTTCTCTCAAAGCGTTATTCTCTAGCATGGCTGTACCAACACATTGTTTTCTTCTGTCCCACCTTACTCTCTGGAAGGAAAGATGGTATTTTTGAACTATGCAGGCTGATAATACAAGTTACATGGCAATAAAGTATGCTGTTTATCCTGCTTTTTTCCAACTTCAACATGTATTAGCTAAAATTATGGGACAAAATTTGTTCATTGGAACTTTGGCTGCAAAACCAGTTTAGTCTACTGCATGAAATCTGAAAGGGACACAAGAGAACTATGGTCTCTGAGTTGTGTCCAAATGTCTTACATAAAAGCTTACCAGGTGACAAGGTGTGGTGAGACAAAATGAATAAAGGAATTGAATGGGCAGCTTTCTTTTACTTATCATGGAAAAATGTAGAAATATACACTAAATCTCCTCAATGCAACCATAATTATAGATAAAACTATTAAGACTTTCCAAAACGAGACATCTATGTGTCTTTTTCCTTATGTGTATCTTTCCATGATAAATGACTTAAAGCATCATTCTAAAAATTTGCAGGATGCTGTTTGCAGATATGCTAGACATATCTTGGCAACCAACAAGAGGGAATATACTTTTCAATTTTTTCGTAACGTTAGTGTGTAAAAATCACCAAAAACCTCTTCCTTGATGATGATCATGTGTACAGTTGTGAAAAAGTGAATGTGACATGACTGTCATGACTAGTTTCATTGATTAAATCTATTCTGAATTGTAGACTCCACTGTCACCTGGCATGCCAAGATACTGCTGAAATCTAAAACTTGCCTATGTAGTGTAGCCACCAAAATGCAAAGCTTGGTAAGAAAGATCTTTGAAAGAATCTTCTAGGAAAGATTCATGGTGATTTTTCTTTTTTTTCACCTAATGAAGGTTTCTTGACACACTTGCAAGGGCAGAAAAAAAAGGCAGAGTAGTAATTCTCAGGGAACTACAGGCCTGTCAACCTCATCTTCATACAAGGAAAGATTACAGAGCAGTTCACCTTGAATGTGCTCACCAGGCAAGTGCAGGTCAGCCAGGGGACCAGGCTCAGCCAGTACAGTTTAATGCGGAGCATGCCCTGTTTGACCAACCCGATCTCTTTCTACAACCAGGTGACCTGCCTAGTGGTTGAAAGGTTGTGAATATTATCTACCTGCAAGTCCTTAAAGCCTTTTGCACAGTCTCCCACAACATTCTCCTGGAGAAGCTGGCAGCCCGTGGCTTAGACAGGTCTAGTCTTTGCTGGGTAAAAAAGTGGCTGGTTGGCTAAGGCCAGAGAGCTGTGGTGAATGGAGCTAAATCCAGTTGGCATCTGGTCCCAGGTGGTGTTCCCCAGCACTCAGTATCAAGGGCAGTCCTGTTTAGTATCTTTGTTGGTGATCTGGATGAAAGGATTGTATGTAAGTTTGCAGACAAAACCAAATTGGTTGGAAGTGTTGATCTGCTCAAGGGCAGGAAGGTAGTGCAGAAGGACCTGGACAGGCTGGCTAGATAAGCCAAAGAAATTATGAGAGTCAATAAGGCTAATTGCCAGATTTTGCACTTTGGTGCACATATACAACCCCATACAACACTACAGGTTTGGGGAGGAGTGGCTGGAAAGCTGCCTCACAGAGAAAGACCTGGGAATGTTGGTTTACACCCAACTGAACATGAGCTAGCAGTATGCCCAGTGGCCAAGAAGGCCAAAGTATCTTGACCTGTATCAGAAACGGTGTGGCCAGCAGGAGAAGGGAAGTGATCATGCTCCAAAAATGAGGTGCTACACATCCCCTACATCTTCCTACACATCCTCTAGATGTTGCTTTTAAAGTAAGAATTGGTGTTAACTGTGTGTTTAAGTGTTGGCAGTGCCAGAATCCTTCTAAGTGTAAGTAGCTTATCTTGGCACCTATATCACTAATGTGTTTAGAATAGCAAGATTAACAGTCAATTTCTTGTAATTTACATTTCTGTGGTATGCAATCAATTCTATGCCAAGCAATTCCCATTCAGTTTTGAGTGATAAATCAATTTCAGCAATGAAAATATTTAACTTCACAAAGTACTATTTGTAAGCAGATGTAAGAACATACATTTTATTAAAAAAGAGAACAGGACTTTGTCTCCCACAATATTTTCCATGCTTCATTTTAAGCACTGAGTTTTCATGTTTTTATCACGATATCTGTTTTTTTCTCTTTAAAAAATCACGATGTCTAATGAATCCATTTATACCACTAGTTCAATCTGTCATGTCCCCTGATTACATAGTCAGTGCTTCCTTTCACACTTTCCATTAAGTAGTTGTTGGTCGTCTAGTGTTATTTTGTTCTAATTTGGCTTTTTATCCAGGAAGGTATTTAAAGAAAGACTTATTTGCCCATGTTTAAATATGTTTCAACGAAAATATTTATACATTAAAAGTCTGTCTGTATATAAATTTCTTGCTGGAACAGGACCTTCTAGTTATAAACATTCATTTTTGAGATCATTACAATATTCAATGGGCAGCCTGCTTTAGTGGGATGTCCCTGCCCATGGCAGGGGGGTTGGAACCAGGTGATCTTTAAGGACCCTTCAAACCCTAACTATTCGATGATTCATTGATTCTATGATTCTATGATTCTATGATTCTATGAATAATGTATCTCTTTTAATTCATTGTTCACTTCTGGGACTCTAAATAATTAAAATACTTCACACATCCCTGTTTCTTTGAGAATAAGAACAGGTTGCTGCTTTGTTTTTATAAAACATATCTTTATTGGTCAGACAAAACAAATATAAAGTGTAATTTACCTTCAATTATATAATAAACACATAATTAAATGAAAGGAAACATTTTGTTTTTATCATCAAGGGCCTATGCAGCTCAAGAGACCAGAAACAGGCAAGCATAAATTTCAGTATGACGCATGATATACTGAGAGCAATTCATTACCACCTCAATAGCACCTTTGTTACATCTTGTCAGCTTGGCCGAAACCTGAATTGAGCTGATGGCCTTTGTCCAGTATAGAAGGGACATGTCAACAACAAAAATCCACCAGTACAACTGAAAGAAATTGTCCCGTAACCTGGTCATTTCAGGAGACAGACTAAGAGCTTAGATTTCAATTTTCTTTTCTCTGTTTCTGAATGTAGTCAATGTTGTAAATGGAGCTGAAACAGAGGAGGAAGGCAAACAGCTGTGGACAATATTTACTTGTTGATTACTTAATCATGAAATCACTGAAGGTATTTCTAGAATTACTTATCTGAACTTGATTGAAAAAGCAAAAACATCATCTTTTTTCTCATTAGAAGAAGTGATATTCTTTCATACTTGTAAAGTGCAAAGAATAGAACATGTATGGAGCACATATAAATAAATTTCTAAACAAAAGTTTTAGACAGTCACATTTTTTAAAGTCCCAGCAATTTCTTAGAAAATAGTGCTACATTTAAATATTTAGCCTTCCTTTAACAGACAAACAAATAAGAGTCAATAAAGAATCCACAGCTCTTTTTAAGCTTCAAGGTTGTGCTGAAAGAACATATTGAATAAAAAGTGCACCCAACACCTGAAATCCCAGGGATCATGATGGGCAACAGCCGTTCTAAAAGACCACCTATGTAGTATCTTATACTTTGCTTATATTGTTCAAAATCTAATGGAAACTAATGCAGATCTATACAGAATGTTTCAGATATGATGATGTGATCTCATCAAAGTGTCATAGATAAGTATGGATGATAAAGGCCCTGGCCATAAAATCAGATAAATCTGGTCTGAGGAGTTCAACTAATTGAGTTGAACTTCAGGGGGAACTCACTGCCCATCCGTACTGCTAGCTCACAGGGTCATTTGCAGGAACAACAGATAGAGTTCTGGATATTAACTGTTAGAACAAGAAAAATAGTGTATTAACTATTAACTATTAACTAGTCCAGAATCCAGTATTTGCCACATAGACGAGTTCAGTACCATATGTCAGACCTGAAATATATGGTTATAACATTTACCCTCCTGCCAATGTGTCATACACATAAACTGTTTCCACACTTCCGATCCTGCACAAACGTAATGTTTTTTAAGATTTTTAGGTCTTCAGTTGCAATAAAATCACATGTTACAGGGGCATCTAATACTAAGTTAAACTCAGGGTTATTCATTTCAGCAACTCTATAGGCCTATTGGCCTTCTTTCCTTTCCATCTCTTCTAATTCTCTTTAATTTTCTGTTTGTTTCTCAAATGTTCTTTGCAAAAATCCCAAACAAGTAACTGATGATGTCCTTTGAAAAAATAATCTACTACAAATACCTCATATATTGTACTTCATAGAATAGCCATGTACTATGACAATGGAATGAAATTTTCTCATTGCGAAGACATATATTTTTACTACAAGGACATCTATTTATGTATCCCTTTCTCAACCTCACTAAAATATAATTCTAGCAATTCATCATTAATTAGCTGTTTAATAAAAATTATGACATTACATAATACAGATGTACTTCAAATTAAGCATAGTTTTAGACTTTATCTGCTGCAATCAAGGGAACAAAGGCAATCCTGCAATTCTTTGTACCTATTTATAAAAGCAGGTTAAATAATGTAGGTGTAGACATAAGATAAAGATGTAGAATGAGAAAACATTAACATCCAACTCCCTGCCCCTAGGAACAGTGAACTAACATTTTAAATTACTGAATCTGCTGTTTTAATTTAAAAACTGTTGGTTACATCTATTTAGTTTCTTTTAAATCCAAATTTAAATTATATACAGGCAAATAATAGGGCTTCATAAGAAGGTACATGTCTAGTCATCGACACCTGAAACTTTGTATATTTTTATCTAATTTCTCATAAGAAGTTTTCAGCAGAGGCAGTGCTGTTACTGAGTTAGATTTTTCATGTTACTTTAGAGCACTTACATCGCAGAGAACAGGCTTAATCTCCGTGATAGTCTTTATGTTGGGAAATCAGGCTTAGAGATAGAAGTGAGGTTTTCATCACCAAGTGAAGGATTTCTGTCTGGGCTTAGGCTGGGTTTTGCTATAAATCTCCACAAGGTTAGTAGGTATAGAATCCATAAGGTGGAATTTGTTTCTTCTGGAAGACAATTTGTATAACTCATGTAACAAATAATGGAAACATCTTTTTTATTGGACAGTTTGTGAAGATATAAATTATCTGAGGGAGAAATCAGCATATTGTAATTGATATTCTAGTGTATTATAATTATTTACAAACAAAAAGCATTTTGAAGAATGCTCCTCTTATACATCAAAAATAGTATGAGAACTCTTTAAGTACTCGTACATTGCTTCGAATGAGTCATTCTCATAAGAGACAAAAAAATCTTTGGGGAGCTATTTAAGAACATGTTTGACTGGCTACTTTCCTTCAGCAGAACTGTTCAGCTACCTAAAAGTGAGCAATTATCATGTTTTACCATATTTCTCCTCTTTGGGAAGAGACATTAGGACTTAAAAATGATAGGTCTTACTGTAACTTGGTTTCAGAGCTGATACAAAATCTCTTGACAGTGGTTTTCAAATTTAATTTAAGGATCTGACTCTTCCTCCTTGCTCTGTACTTGACAATGCAGAAAATATAAGGTACTTATTCAGTGATGGATAATTCAACCTCCTGTTTCCAAATCCAATTTACAGTTACAAATTATTATAAAATTTAAAGTGAACTGTGAGAAAGTTCTTCAGATGTTTAATACCTGCTGTTGTTGAAAGGGATGTTTGATTCTGTGTAAGTTTTTGAACGTTTGGTCTTAAAAAATATGCAGTGGTAAAAGGAGAGAATATTATGTGAAGTAAAGAAAGAATAAGATAAGAGGTATGATGTTTGCATAAATGCCTCCTGATAGCTTTGTACATGTTACCATATTTTGTGATTTGATATCCAAAAACTACTGAACACAAACATTGCCTGGAGATGAGAATATTCACCTTGCTTAGTATATGCTTAGTGGTATATGGAGGAGATAAGTGGAAGAAATTCCATACAAAGCAGGCCGTATACTTTTGTTCAGCAGTTGATACTCTGGCACATCCTTGCCTTTATCCTTGATATTTTTCACTGTTTTCTCAGCAGTAGTAGCAGTGCACTCCTAGCTTTCAAGGGGGACAGGGACAATATAGATTAGTTCACTGTTCTCCAGAGTCTTCTGAGTACAAGAATGTGCTCTGTGTTATTAAGAAGTTTGCATCATGTAACACCGTTCTGGTTGGTCTGTATAGATGATGTGATACTGAATGTCGGCAACAAGCTTCTTTCATGAAATACATCTACCTTTCTGCAAAAACTTTTTGTGTTCCAGATGGAATTTCCTATAGCATCTCAAAACCCTAAGTATCGTCCACAAAAAAAAAAAAAAAGAGGAAAAATATCAGTACTCTGTGATTTCATGGATGTAGATTGCTTTGCCTGCCCTAAAAGATTCCAGTGAACTCCAAGCTGATGGACACATGGGAAGCATTGGTTAATTCAGGAATAGCTCTCTAGTACCTCTCAGATCCCTTTGCTTTTCTTCTCTGCTGACCCTTTGACTAATATTTCTTTTGTGTTTTTATTTGTCTGTTTCATTCAGTCTAATGTCTCTGCTTGTCTGCAACAGCAGTCCAAACTAATTCTGCATTTTCAAAGCTGGCAGTTAGCACTGCTCTGATAATTGAGTTGGAAGTTATTCAGAATTCAAAAGATTGCTTGATTTCCTTTGGCAGGGAAAAGTTCAGGAGTTGCAGCTGATGGCAGCTATAGTTTAATGAAGCAATGTGAAAGCACTGCCTATTCTTTTTTCCTCTCTAACTCTTGTCTAACCAAATAATGCTCACAAGAGGTGAAGTGACCTTTCCTATGCAGATCCACCCTATCACTGTAGCTCAAATGAGTCAGCTATTTCTACAGAATACCACTACACCATGTTGAATTAGATACATTTTTATGTACAGTGGTGAACTAATTAAAAACAGAGAAACATTTCTTCCTCTTATTTTTTTTCTCTGTACCACAAAGATTTTGTGTTGTGCCCCAGATGTATTACAGAAAGGTTGTTTTTCCAAGTATGATTTTATCTGATGTTGCACCTAACTCTAAATTCTGCAAAAAATGTGAAGCTTCTTCACTTAAAACCCATGTTTAAGGCTTAGAAAAAGTGTGCCTTACTTTTTTTTTTTTTTCTGATATATGCCATAAATATTTCCTTTTCCTTGTAATTCTTCTTTGTTTTACTTTATGGCCAAAGATCTGCTTAGCATCAAAAGCCAAAAATAACCTCCATCACAAGATTAGGTTATTTTCAAATCAGTATGCTAAGCCAGTAGGCAAAACATGGGATGATCCAGTGAAAGAGGTACACACACAAAGAAATAATCATTCTTCTCACCACACATTAAGAAATAATAATTATCTTCTTCTTTATGTTGTTCTTTCCCTGGAAACAGACAGATGAATCTCTTTAATAACATAGTAGAACATTGCTGAGTATCAACACACTTTTATATTCATCTTTATTTAAAATTATGTAACATAAAAAATACATCTTTGTTCTCCACTTAAAAATTCTCTTCTTGTCACAGAAATAAACATATTCATTCTTCCCTACTGAAAGTTCAAGAATATCTGAAAAACATTTGTAGATTTTTATGGGTATGTTGATATATAAGGCTCTAAAGAGGACAAAATGTCACAATATTAAAACAATTTATTTGTGGTATGTTTTATATGGATATATATGTGTATATATGTACAATATTTTAAATATATACATATATATATTTATTTTGTGCATAAATAATGTAATCTTCAATTAAAAAAAATTGGGTTTTGGTAACAGTATTTTAGGTTCTTCCTAGAGTTATTTGTACAGTAGTGCAATTCAATCTTGCATGCTGAAGCCAAGTAAAAAAGTCTGAAGGCAATACGACAAATCCTTCCCACGAAACAGGTAAACATGCCAGCTATTGCAATACATTATTTTGTGAATGAACACAAGTAACAAAAGAAGGAATAGAGAGCAATCATCTATAGCAAATTCAAATCAGATTTAAAAAGTTATTTTCATATCGGCTACAAATACTTTTTTATTAAATTGTATGTAAATTAATACCTATCTGTGTTTCATCTTCTTACACCTATCAATCAAAAGACCCATCAAAAAAAAATCACTTTTGTATGAGAATAAGAAAATTATAATGGCAGTGCATTCTGGCTAAAAGTATAACTACTGGAGTACTCAATATATACAGAGCAAGAGGAATCATCATAATCTCATGTCTGCATATGGAGAAAAAAAAAGATTTTATGTGTCAACATCTAGTAGTCAAAATATAAACTATTTGCCAGAGTGTGTAGAACAGATATGAGGAGACTAAAAGAAAGGCTACTAACTATGACAGTCTAAAGGCAATGAGTAATAGATTAAAATACAAGTTACCTTCAAGAATTGAAAGTACTGTGTGTGAGGGCCTGAACTGTAACATTTCTGTCTCAAAGATTGCTGGTCACTGTCAATTGCAACTCGAGAACTGTCAGATCACAAGAAAGCACTCTGAAGAAACATTGTTGGGCCACACAACTGCCGTGTGAAGAGTGAACCAGAGGAGTGTGTAGCGTGTACTTATCCACAAGCACGTGAAGGTGTGCAGCACATGTGGTCATTATAACAACCTCATCCTTGAAGAAAAAATATAAAAGGACCCATCAAAAGAGCTCTGTATGCAATTGCTCGTCATGGACCCATGGTGGTGAATATTCTTGCAAGTATTGTGAACACTTGCTTGATTTCTGTCTTTGTTCTATTCTTTCCTATTGCTATTGCCTTATCTTGTTTCCTTTAATAATAGAGAAGTGTTTTCTGCTGTACAGCATCTGACCTAGGTTGGATCCTAATCTCATTCTGGGGCATCATATCTAAACCCTTGTAACATTAGATCGGGATGCTGTGTCATTCAATCTGATGTTGAGAAGAACAGAAAAAAAACTGAATTATCATAAGAGGAGAAAATTTCTTTTCACAGAAGTTAAATGATATGGTACAAAACATAGCAGATTTTTGAATTATTACAGCATACCATTAAAAATATATAGTTGTATACTAATGCCATTATAGATTGACAGTTTAGATCTGAGTTGATTCAATGGAAAACCCTCATTTCTTTCTCTAGAAGGTAGAAAGAGTTGAAAAAAGTGAACCATTGATTTTGGTCTTGATAGAAAACTGGATACTATTATAGTAAATTTTCAATTCAGAAAGATGTTTGTATGAAAAAAGAAGTGTAAATGTAAGGAGAAAAACAACAGAACTGGAGTAATAATTCATCTGTAAAAAGTGTAGCCAAGTATGGGTGATTTTTCTGTATTTATGGAGTTAATTCTCATTGTTTTGTTTTTACCTTCCTTCTCACTCCTGCTTGGGACAGTTAATGCCCTCGAATTCAATTTATTTCTGAGGTTCACTAAAAACATTCTTAGCTGACCACAGCATACAACAAGCATTTTTCTGCGTTTCTCATTATTTTATGCCCACCTTAAGCCATATGATTTTTCACATTCTTAAGCTGTTCTTGTTAAATGGGTAATACATTTCCTCAGCTTTTTTGCTAAAATATACCTAAATTAATAGATGCTTCGATATAAGGAAATGTTGAATATTCATAAGACCTCTTAATTTCTCCTTTTGTGTTTTGTTTTACTTGTAAAGAAAGAACTGGTCAAAACTTTCAGCTTTTTTCTTTATTGTTCCTACTATAGTTATGAATATCGTTACTAGGATTAGATAAATTGAGAAAGAGATTGACACAAAAGTTTATTTAAAAGTTTAAAACTTTATTTAGGCTCATAAGTTCAAATCATTCAAGTTTGGTGGCCTTATATGATGGGGCTGCAGTATTGGTGGATAGGAGAAGGGTAACTGACACAATCTACCTACACTTGTGCAAAGCTTTAAACATTGCCCTGCACAACATTCTTGTCTCTAAATTGAAGAGACATGGATGTGACTGATGGACCACTCAGTAAGGAATTGGCTGGGTGGTCATACTCAAAGTGCTGTGGTCAGTGCCTGAATGTCCAAGTGGAGAACGGCGACGAGTGATGTTCCTCAGGAGTCAGTTTTGGGACTGTTGTTTAACATCTTGGTCAAAGACCAAGAGGAATTGATGACACCCTCAGCAAACCTGACGATGACATCAAGGTTTGTGCCATGGTTGACACTCTGAAGGGAAAGATGCCATTCTAGAGGGACCTTGATGGGCTTAGGAGCCGGGCCTGTGTAAATCTTGTGAAGCCAAGTGCAAGTCCCTGCACCTGGGCTGGGGCAATCCCAAAACACAAATACGGGCTGGGTGGAAAATGGAGTGAGGGTAGCCCTGAAAGAGGAGGACTCACAGGTGCAGGTGGATAAGAAACTGAATATGAGCCAGAAATGTATGCTTGCAGCTCGGAATACAAACCCTATCCTGGGCTCTATCAAAAGAAGTACAACTGGCAGGTCAAGGGAGGGAATTTTCCAGCCCCTCCTACTCCCATGAGACTTCACCTGGAGCACTGCATTTAGTTCTGCATTCTTCAGCTCAGCACAGAGAGGACATGCGTCTGTTAGAGCCAGTTCAGAGGAGGGACACAAAGACAATCAGAGGGCTGGAGCAACTTCAATATGAGGACTGTCTGTGAGAAATGGACATGTTTAGCCTAGGGAAGACAGAGCTTATAACAGCCTTCCAGTTCTTAAAGTAAGCCTAAGGGAAATCTGGGGAGGGGCTCTTTGTCAGAAAGTGTAGTAATAGGTGAAGGGATAATGGTTTTGAGCTGGAAGAAAGTAGATCTAGATTAGGTATGAGGAAGAAATTTTTTTACTGTGAGGGTGGTGAGGCAAAGGTGTATGTTGCCCAGAAAAGTCATGGAAGCCCCATCCCTGGTGGTGCTTAAGGTGAGGTTGGATGAGGTTTTGAGGCTTTGAGCAACTGCTTTGAGCAGTGGAAAGTGTCCTGCCCATGACAGAAGGTCAGACTAGATGATCTCTAATGTCCTCTCCAGCTCAAATCATTCTAAGATTCTATGCTTCAGTTTGAATAGTTGAAGGCATAAACAAAAAGCATCCATATAAATGATTTAATTTGCTTTGAAACTAATTCTACACTGGAATTTCAGGATGCTGTGACTGCAACAAAGCAGATTTAAAATATCTCATAAGTTTGTCTCAAGCAAGACTAGCAAATTAGATTTTGATATCTTACACTTAAGATTTAGTTTTAGTTGTCTCAGAACACTGTAACTGATGATGAAAGGGAAGCAGTAATTTAATAGAAAGGAAATGGCAAAGGAAAAGTTTGCACAATTAAGAGATATAAAAACTCACATATCTCAATGATAGCCTGAGAGGACGTAGTGTCAGTGTTAGAATATTAAAGAAAGGAAGAGATGTATCAGTTCCAGAAGTAATTTGATTAATTCCTCTTGAAATTGAGTATTCTATTAAATATGAAACTGCCTGAATCACAAAACCATTTTTGACTGCACGACAAATCTGTGTATGAAGGAATGCCTATCTAAGCTCTACAGAGTGTCATAGAAGTAATAATGTTAATAACGTTGAGCATTACCTTTGGAATATTCTTCGTGTTAACACTTAATGTTCCTACAATTCCTAAAAATGCAAAGAAGAAATGCTCATAGTAAGTGCACCTTTAAATAGGCAACCTTAATTTTAAATAGGGATATAAAAGTCTAGAAGCGTATGCTAATGATCAGTGGTTATCTCTGAAAATTACAAAATGGAAAGTTATTTGGACACTGTTGTTCAACAATAGCTTGGAGGGAAGGAGTCTGGTTGTAGCTGATTGAGCATGTTAGTATCCCTGATGCTATAAAGAAGAAGACATGTCAGAACCTACGTATGATCTGCTATTATTAAAACTAAACAGTTTTTTTTGATTTCATAAAAACTCTGGGGTATTTATTTTTCTTCTCCCACAAGTAATCAGAAAGAGAGGTGGGAAACAAAGCACGGTTCAACAAGAATAAACCAACAAAAGTAAGAGAATTTTATTTTTTTTTTGTAATTCAGCAGCTTAATAAAGCACATTTGTTGGAAAAGCCATATAATTTTGCATGGTAGTTTGTTTTCTTCAGGATTACACATCTCCCTTCAGAAAAAAAATTAGTAAGTTCCAGAATTCTTCAGTATCTATTGCACAATGCGACTGCTGTTTAAAATTTGTTCAGCTTTTAAGGTGTAAGAGCATTCTTAAGACATTACACACATTGACTGTTATCACAATCCCGGGTCCAAACTTGACAGAAAAATGGACTCACAGTAAGTACCACAAACAAAAGTCAGTCTATCTCCCCCATAAAAAAGCTTTAAATTAATACTGAAAAGTGTTTGTCTGCTCTTTTCAGTGTTAAAATGAAGACTTTGGGCAGTTAGGATTCTACTGTGCCCTCAGGGATTATTTCGCCTAAAGAAATAGGGTTTTAATATATTTTTCTTTGAAACTCTAATTATGTGTATCAATGAAACTTAGTCAATTAGATTAGTTACGCTTAGTCACATTAGTCACACACTGCCTGAATTGCAAATATTGAAAGGGGGCTCATTGAAGTTTCCTGACAAGTTTGAAAAAAAAAAATGTACAGCAATATTCAAAAAATATTATTGCTTAAAATTAAATGTTTTATAGGCCACTTGTTACGGTAGCATTTAAAGAGATATAACAGCCAACTATGGTTATTATGTCCACAGGGTTTATGGGGGAAGACATTTTAAAGATACAGTAGTGACCTATATTATTTCAAAAATTTATTTATGATAGTGACTAGGCACAAATATGCATTATTTCAAAACATAGAAGCAATAGCATTTATTTTATATAAAAGGTGCATTAAAAGATCTACTGCAAGATACATACTGTTTGACCAATTCTGCAGAAATATAAAGTAAAGAGAAGATTATTACCTGGAAATAATAGTGCTGTCTCAGTGTGCTAGCCAATGGATGTCCAAAATCTCTCTCTATTGTGTGCATGCAGAACCCTAAAACTTGTTTATACCTGACTTAAAGTCATTTAGCATGTGGCTTACATTATATGTGACTGTAATGTGACATCTTTAACACGATACAGAAACACTGACAAAATATAGGAAGATAGGTGAAACCAGAGGTGATAGAAGCAGAGGAACTTGGCTTTTGTGATGCTGTTTCTTATTCCATATTCTTATTATTTCTTATTCTTACTTTAAAGAAAAGAAGATTAAATCACAGTACAGGGACAAAGACCTACGTTATATTTCTTCTTTTTGTCCCAAATGACAAGTTCCCTTTTTTATAGTGGTTAATCTTCAGCAAAGCTACTCTGATCCTTACTTGCTTTTAGTCTTAGGGTACAACAGTCTCATAGATAAAACTTCAAAATATCTCAGCAGAAATGAAATCAACCCAGGTCTTCCAAGTCATGCTTAAGAAGTAAAATCTGAAATTTAACATCACTGTGAGGAAGAAGACCACAGTTCAAGATTAATTTGTGGTAACTTAGTTGCTTAGCTTAAGTATTGCTCTGACCCTCCCTGTCCTAGTTGCTGGACCTCTCAGTTTATAAGCTTCAGCTGGTTCTGGAAAATAAAATTACTATCTCCAATGGGAGAGAACATATCTAATTTTCAAAACAACTCAAACTGTAAAGAAAGTAGCACAAATACTATGCTTATTTTCAAAGGCCTGGATTGTTTTAATTTTGTGCTCATTTGTTTCCTTCTTTATTCTGACTCGGTATTTAGCAAACTACACAAATGAAATCTTGTCACTTATGCAGGTGGAGATCCATTTAAAGACATTAAAATACATATATTCTGTCTATGACAAGGTGTCTCAAGTGACTGTGGTCTATAGCATATGAAGCACGCTGTGGTGCAACAGCGGTCACTGAACTCAGTGAAACATTATTTTAGTCTCCCTTACTTTGCTAGAACCATACTTTTCGATAGTTTCATTTTCCCCCAGAAAATTTTGCATGTAATTTTGTCTCCATAATAATGAAGACATATGGAGGCAAATTACTGTTTAAATAAAGCTGTTCTTATAAGATTTTTTGAGAACTGACACAGTGCACTGTTACGCTGCTTGCTATCCTTCTAACTTAGTTTGAAGATACTGTACAGGGTTAACAGATGAATGTTATCTGCAGGTGGGATTTTGTGATTAGGACATTTAATATATGACATAGAACCACTGAAATCATATCTTATTAAGATCATGAAATCAGATCTAAATCCCACTGAAGCCAGTAAAAGCTATTTTTACCAGTTTTGTACCAGGCTAGTTAGCTTTTAATCCTCATTTTGTGAATGAGCAGACTACTCTTTCACCAGATTAAAGGTCCATTTTTCTTAGATGATTTATATTTCTAATTTCTGAACTGTAGTAATCATTCTTCTGTCTCAAAGCTGAAGTTATCCTCTTGACTCGTCTACTTTGCACTAGCAAAACTGTACTATTCTAAAACCTTTCTAATAATTAGTATCACAGCTCAGAAGTAAGACTGAAAAGACTTAACCCAATTAGCAGAGCCGAAAATTCTCACACTCCATTACTTTTCATGAAATTGAATCTGAGTTCATCTACTTATTAAAAATGGACCTTTTTCAACTATTTCTTAATAGCTTTAAACATAAATAATTTATGTATAAGTGGAGTAGCGTGGAAGAAATTAAATTTGTCAGGCTATGTAAAATTCTGTAAAATCAGTATATTAGTAGATGTCAAAGGAGCTGAAAATTAAAGCACTTTTGTTGCGTTAACTTGTAAGTACCTTAGATGCAAGAAAGTAGCATGGCCTGTGCTGACTATGAGAAAATCAGATCTGTTGGGAAATTGTTTTACTTTATGCTGGAAATATTTTTAATAATTACGTATTTTAATATATTGTTAATTTTATGTATACCTGTCTCTCATTTCAGTATAAGAATAGAACAGGTATGATATAGTTAAAATTTATTCCAGTATCAGACAATTTTATAGGATCTTCGGAAACTTTGATTTTGGGATACACTGCGATTAGAAGAATCACTGTCAAATTCAAACAAATCTAAAGATTATTTTCTGAATACTTGATGTTGGTTTTTTGTTGATGGCCCACTACAGCTATTTCATATGCTTCCTCTGATGTCTCTCACCCTCACACACTTCCCATCCCATCCCCTGAAAGTCTAGCAGTTGCAGCAGCAAAGCTTAAAACTATATTTGTGTATAGGTAATGTTAGTCCCATGTATATTGTTTGGTCAGATAGAACAGAAGGGAAGAAAAAGTGAAGTTTTTTTTATTATTTTATTTTCAGGACTTAGTAAAAGGTGTGAGGAAAACCTAGCCAACTTAATATACTTATTTGTTATAAATATCCTTCTTAACTGCCTAGACTAAATATCAATTATATTTTGGAAAACCTGTCTTCTTTATCAGCACTGCATATAATGCAAGTCCTTTTTATTGATAGATTCACCAATATTTTTGCCCCACATTCTCCTTGTTGTCTTCTTGATTTTCTTTTTGAAGAAGCTTATAACATATTGTACATCTTTCTTCAACAGTACTCTTCTGTCACCATCATTTTACCTTTTAAGGATGCTGCATCTCTGAACACAGTGTCCCAGTTTTGCAGAATGCAATGCAAATGGAGAAATATGCTATACTGGGGGAAAAAAAACAAACAAACAAACCCTCCCAATTCTGCATGGATCAGGTAATGAAGCACCAAATAAGAAAGCGTAGTGAACAGAAGCAAATGGAACATGACAGTGCTAATCTTGGGCAAAGGAAGAGTTCTGGAGAGGTCACAATATCAGCCTGAGTTTGGATGGGACTTGGAAATGGAAAAAAGAAAAACTAAATCACAAAGAAATTTCCCAGTTGTTCAAGTCAATAGCAGACAGATGGTCATTGGCTTATCAATTTCCCAGCTCCGTGTGCAGCCTTCCTGGCAAATATGATGGAGAAAGAAACAGTTCATTGAGGCTCTCTCCTAGTATATCTGTGAATAACGAGCCAGTCAAACATTCAGAAAAGCCTCTTAGAATTAAAATGTAGGGAGTTATTTCTTTCATTGAAGTGAATTTTAACATTTCTATAATATTTTTCAAACTCTACAATAGATGTTCCCAATCTAATTGCCTCAGAAGAAAACATCTCTTTGTTAATTTTCTGGTCTTTGCTGGCACTCCAAGACATGCTAGGAGCAATCCTTGAAAGCTTAACATTCAGTCCCCTTCCATAACTTGCTATTTATTTGTTGCATAAGGTCTGCTACTGTGCAGATATTCTTAACCTGAGCTTGCGCTTGTATATGCATTAATTTATTTTCCAGGCAAAGTGATGTGCTTTAGCCTCTAAGTGGGAAGAAAAGGGCAGCAGCAGTCTTCTAATAAATAATACTCAGCTAATTATTTAGTTTCTTTCTTGTTCTCATGATCAGATTACATATTTATAGAAGATTTATTATACATATTTATTAAGGCAAAGACTCCTGTGAAATTATGGAATTCATTAAAAATTTAGTCAACGAGTAATTTTCAAAGGCTGAGTACAAGAAGGACATTTCATAGGACTCCATAAATATGTTCTTTTCTTTCTACCCAAGAAATGAACTGAGATAAAAAGTGAAGATATTAATTTAGGACAAACGCAAAACATATGTTAGATGAGAAATCAAATTCACGGACTATGATGTACAAAACCTGGGTAGCAACAGCACTAAAGACACAGTATGTTTAAAGTGTTGGAGTAGGATTCATAGCAAATCAAAGACTGAAGGCATTCATGTGGTGGGGTTTCAGAATAAAGAAGTTTCATTAGCAGATCCATCACTCAAAATTACTGTCAGGGCTGACCCAATAACAGAAAGGAAAATATAGGATAGGAAAAGTCTATCAGGCAAGAACTCGAAGACACTGAGCTCTGCCTGCTGGCCATTTTTATTACCTCCCCTGACAGCAATGACTACCAAAGACAGTTATTAACAGAACACTATCCCCTTTAAAGGAACACAAGCATATATCTGTCAATTTTTCTTTCTTTGTTTTTTTTTTAACCTTATTCAGGATTGGCAGGACTAGAGATACAGTACTGTATTTGGACACCATATGTTAGTGATGCTGGGGAAAGTCCAGAGAAATGAGACATGAAGAATAAGAGGATTGTAAATAAATCATGAGGAAACTTTAAGCTAGGTAACAATAATTTTCATCAGAAAAAAAAAGAATGAAAATAAGAGGTTGCAGAATCTCTTCTAATACAGAGGATTTTTACTTTATAGAAGGTTTTTACATAAATAATGCTATTATTAATTGCTCTTTCTGTCCACTAAAGATACCTGAATGCATAGTAAATGTTGCAGGAGACAGGAAACAAATGGAGTTCTAATTCCAATTATGTTATGTTAAGTAATGCTATGTCAGTGTTACAAAAAAGTGTTTTTCCCACCAGTTTCAGAAAAGATATCTTATGCTTCTGGTTCCCCAGAAGAAAGTCATATGCAAGCACAATAGAAACAAAGGCTTTATGGTCTTTCAAAATGTATTCAACAAGTGCATGACTGCTCAACAGGGACCTCTGATTACACAATTTGTGTCACTTTATATATCCTTTTCCACTTTCTTTCCTTCCCCAGACTCTTCCCCTTTACCACTCTTCCCCCACTGTCCCAGTTTCACTGCTATGAGATCCATCTTTAGAGATTTATGATACATTTATGTTAGCAGTCCCTTTAGGCAGGATTTGAAAAGCCGCCTTTGTGTGCTTATTTTCTTATCTGCAAAATTTGTCCGTTTTTCATAGATGTAAATCAGAGTTAGTCATCTACATGGAAATGACCTTTTTGATTTCAGGAAGATTTTGTCTTGTTAGAGTAGCTATGTCTTCAGAATAGCCATTTGTCCACATAACAGCCAGCTCATTTGATAGCAAAAATTTTCATTACATGTTGGATAAATCTTTCTGACAAATAGTGAGACAACAAAATTCACTACAGGAGTTTGTGGAACTGGTATCACCAGAAATTATTTGATTATTTAAAATGTTTATTCAAGTATACTTACCTTGTTTTCATAAAGAAATGAAAGTCCTTTTAGGCCTAGAATTCCATGCTTAGAAGTAGAAAATTTAATGTCTTATGAAAAAAAAAAAAATGTCTTTTCTATTTAATTAGCAAAATTTATTTTGATACCTGGATTTTTTTCCCCTTTTAGATTCTTTAAAGTGGATCGTGTAAGTTTTCCTTAAATTATGCAAACAGATATAACTGACATCAGCTTCACTGAACATCGCCGTGTTGAAAGTAATGCAAACAAGATATTTCATAAAAAGAAAAAGACTTACCTACTAGACATATACAGAATATAAACAGGATATATATTAGCGTATTGAAATAATGAGAATGCAAGCTGTAAGAAACACAGATGGTATGCTTTTTTCAGATCACCTTGTTTACTGTGTAGGCCATAATTTTGTTATTGGAACAGATGTGCCCACTGAACACAGCATCACCCTTATTTCTCCTTTTCTATTAATACCGTCAAGCAGTCAGATGAATAACAGATACCTCATTTTCCTTTTAACACTGAGACTAGAAAATATAATTTACTGTGAGCATAATGGAGGACACTTATTCAATGATCAGATTAGTTAGAATAGTTTGACCAAGCTCTACTGAAGATTATACCTTTATATTTGTTACCTGATCTGTACCAGCTGGTAGACACAAATTCACTTGGAATTGCCTGTATACTGTACCAAGTTACCTCCAAATTTTGCTCACTGTGATTGTGTAAAACAGATGGGTCAAAGATTTCAGCTACAATCTTTTTGACACAAAATTGGGTTTCAGCTGTGTAATTCGTGCTTATGTGAAAAATACGTACTTCTTAAGGAAAAAAAAAGGGTCATCATTTTTGCCTGCAAAACACAGCTTTCAAAACAGGAGGATATAGACCTTTTTCTCAATAGAAGTCTACAAGCCTGAGTCATAGGATTTACTGTGCAAATGTGTTTCATGTTCAACCTTCTCTTTGGGCCAGATTTCGCAGGTGGATGCTGGATCCATGGTTCTATAAAATGTCATCTAGTCTTCATGGGCTGAAAGAGAAAAGTTTGTAGAATGTCATGGAACAAAGCATTTGGCAAGGGATTTCAGCAGATAGAAAATAATATATAAAAGAAATACTACAACAGCACATTTCATACATTGATTGAGCACATGCAAATATATTTGTTTGTTTGTTTGTATTATCTTTTTTTTCCAAAGCCTTTCTTGTGTGCTACATTCTCTACAAATATCATATGACATACATTTGCCACCTGAACAGAAACATTTCCTGCTTCATTACAAGGAACCATCTGCCATATGTCCTGTGCGTATTCCCATTTCCTTTGATTTATGATGATATGGTTATTCTTATATAAACTTGTTATTTGTGAATGGATTAAAAATAAGATTATAGAGAACTATCTGCATTATTCTTTTGTTTTAGCTTTCTGAATTCAAGCCTCACTCCAAAAACTTTCAATCTTTATGCTTTTTCTACTCCTCTTCGTCTCAACAACCTTCTCTTGTTTTACTTATGTAGTCAGTCAATTTCATATTTGAGCCACTGAAAACAATAGACAACAATTATTTATTATTTACTTTTAATTTTGAAAAAATAAACATTCATTTCTAGATAGTAAAATTTTAAGTAAATTATTTCAAAGACTTTACCAAGAAAGCTTAGAGAAAATGTCATGTTAAAAAGGTGAGATTCTTACAGGTGGCTAAGGAGACCCCACCGTCAAGTCACGAGGCTGAAAATCTCAGACTTGGACAGTGGTTTATGACTATAGGATTATGTATGTTTGCACATACATGTTTTTGCCAAAAGTCAGAATCCGATTACCTGTGATTGTCTCCTTAGAGATCAGTACACACAGGGCTAATACATGTAGTCTGCAGCCTGTACTGGGCAGCTGCTTGTGGCAAAGCCATTCAGAGAGACAATTTCACAATGCTGGAGACAGTAAGTTATTTAATTCAAGTGACAGGTTAAAACAAATTTGAGATTGCATTGATAAATTCACTTGCTGCATTAGCACTTAAACACTTGTAACCAGTTTTTAGCATAAATATGTATATAAAGCAAGTAACAGTAAAAACTTGAGTTAGTAGTCATTTTTCCCAGAGAAACATTTCACAGAGGCATGCAATTCTTACCAAGACTTTTCTTCTTGGTGGAGGAAGAGAAGCCCAGGCCCACTGACCTGTCCTTCAGGTAAGATGGTTATTTTTTTCTTCCCCAAAGAATAGGGTTTTCAAGCATGAGTTTTATTCCCTTTGAAAACCTTTCAGTGCCTCTTGGTGGGGTGGGGACTGTTTCAATTAGTTGGTATTGATTGGGTCTTGGCAAGGCCACCTGTGTTACAAGAAGCAGGGACTCAGGCATTCATCAGCGTGTCTTTCAAGTGAGGAGCTCAGTACATGCTTTTGGGAGGTGTTTCTTTTCTTAATTGAAGCACACCAGGCTGTTAGGCCTCCATCACACCTTAAGTGTCACTTAGTTGATATGTATGTGAGACCACCACTCAACCCATCTGCTTCACCAGATGCAGCTGTCTGTTGCTGGTCACTCCTTCCTGCCAATCACTCTCTTCTGCAAAAAATAAGCTTATTTTGCAGAAACAAGCTTGCCTTCATCAACTCATGATGCCACAGGGCTTAACCAAGCTATCATACTACAGAAGGGAGCATGGTAAAAGATGTATTTGTTTATTTTCTGATTTATGTATTGTTTCTTATTTTTGTGATAGCACCAATGAGATTTTAAACAACATTTCCAGAGAATATTTGAGTAACATTCTAAAATAAGTAAAATCAAGTCAAGCAACTTGATTATAATACCTATAAACAAATAAATATATTAAAATAATTAATTCAAATTTATATTATCCCTAGAACTACACTTTCTAAAGAAACAAATCATGACAAATCACTCTTCGCAACAATGTTTCTTCATGAACATATGGTAACCTGTGAGAGTGTAGATATGAAATATCTCAAGAGGTTAAGTTAGCACTGAATTTTTTTCATGGAGGACCACATTAGGATAAATGCTGAGAATGAATTGAGATAGATTGGAATACGTTTAGACTGTTTTCATTTGACTCAACATAAACCAAATGGCAATTGTGAATAATGAATAAAAGTCATCGTTACTGGTTTGCATGTTTCAGTCAAATGTATGTATTTGATCAAAAGTATTTATATTCAGAGATAAATATATTCAACACTGAATGACAAGTATTCACTGAGATACTAAACCAAAAAAGCCTCCTCCAAGCAAAATCCACCCCCCTGCCTCCTCCACAAACCAAAATAAAAATAATAAAAGTAATACCTGATTTTATTTTACTTAGGATAAATTTTTCAAGTTGAGCTGTTACCATCAGCGATTTTAAGACACACTCACAGACTAGTCTTTCTTTTACTTTTAAAAATGATTTCTTCAATGAACAAATAGATTGTCATATAATTAAGCTAGTTAAGTATTTCACAAGTAGAAAATCAGATCAATTATTTGTTGAATTTTATTTATGTAGTCTTACTCAGGATGTAAGTCATGTTGCAGGAATATCATGATAAAATATGATTGTCTGCTTCTTCACTCCTTTCATCATATTCCTTTCACTATCAGTTTTGTAAAATGTCTTGCTTAGCCTATGTTATCTAATGATACTTCTTTCCAGCAGAAGGGTAGTCGGAGCTAACTATATTGTATTTGGGCTTCTCAGTAAACAAAAGAGACATTGGCTACTTCTGTTCATTTATTCCTCCAGGGAACTTGTGGGTTAGATTGCTACATTAAGAAGAATGAACATAGCAATTAATCTTTCTTTAGTCGCTATGACTAAATTATCATCCTCTGAACTGTGAACAGTAAGGCTATGAGAGTTTAGTTTGGAAAGCACAGCAAATATAATTTGGGAGCCTTCTGTAAACAGTCTGCATAGCCTTTTTGATGTTTATATTTCATAATATACTAGTTATGTAAGTATTTTTTTAAATAGATCACAGTTCTAAAACTTAACAAAGTCTAAAATACAACAGAAATATTGTGGAGTTCATCCCTTCAGAAAGGAAAACTGAATTTATGTTAAGCACTGGCTTAGCGTTGGACTTCCACAATGGATGGTGAATTTACAAGGGTTCTGTTTCAGACTTCGTGAAAGATGAAATTAGAATAGTTTCTAATAATTAAAATATTGTCACACAAATTTTGTTTTTCAACATGCCTTTTCTAACATGCCTTTGGAGATTATTTTACAGACATATTTGTAAGCTATGTATACAGCAATCTGTACTTCTGTCTATGGCAATTTTGATCAATCTGAGAAGAAAACAGAACACAAAGAGTCTAAGAGATGGATGGGCAGCAAAAACTAGGTCCTGAGTGAAAAGTAGTCTTGTCACAAGCTACAGTCTCTTTTTTAATTTAAAAAATAAAAGTGATTAGAATATATTATTGGCAGGTAGACACAGGCTGATACTCCATTCATGTGCTTACATTCTTTTCCCAGCTCAAGTGTACATATCTAATCAATCTCTTTGCCTGTATGATTGATCAAAGAATGGAATAATACAAAAGAAAATGTCAGAGACATATATAAACTAATGAGCTATGGGAGGTGTAAGCTAATGACAAATAGTGCAGTAATTTTCTTACATTTTTTATGCTAAGGTGCATTATACAAAAAGTTATATCATTCTATCTTATTTCAGCTCCACTTTTTGTTAGTTGTTGCATATTTTTATCATTCGGCTATCTGTGATAAACTGTCTCCTTTGCTTTATGGGCATTGACAATGCTGGTTCCTCACCAGTGATAATTAGGACATGTCCTAAATTGCCATTTTAATGCCCATACTCATAGACTTCTACAGATTGAGTTCCAGAGGCGTGTCTGAAAGAAGAAAGACAGTGGCAAAATCACCAATTTGCAGCAATAACTCCCTTGATCTCATGCAAGTATCAGAAATGCCCTTTTGTGGCCTGAGAACACAATGTAATTTCAAAACAGTTATTTCAAAAAAAAAGAGTGTAATAGAAAATCTCAAATGAAAAGAGGATAAGCATTCTTTAAACTCTCCAAAGCCCATATGAGTCAAGAATAAGGACTTGTCTGGCCTACAGATAAATAGCCATGTTTTAGTTGGGTTCTTTTTAACAGAAAATCTTTGATCCTGTGTTAAGAACTTCTACATTGAAGGCACAAAATAACTACTATAGATAGGAGAATCTAATCATTACTGACCTAACAAATGTATAGATTAAGCCTGTTTCTGTTGCCAGTTTCTTTTTCCCCTGCAAGTATATTTCTGACACTCTGACCACAAACCATCTCTTCACAGTTTGAAACAACACAGAACCAAAGAAACCACTTATGCTTTATGTTGCTTCTCAGTGTGTGGTCTTGTCTCACTGTGTGGCAGCCAAATTTTCACTTATCTATGCTTTTATTCTCTCTCAGAAGACACAGGAAAAGAGATCTGAGAAATAATTCTTGTGTGAGAAAGAATCTGGAAAACAAATCTCATCTTAAGTTTTTATATGCTTAGCAGTAAGTAATGTCCTTATGTTTGGCAAAACCAGACACTTTGCTGATTAATATCAATACCTTTGAAATTTTATAGAATGCCTTCTACAACAGGCACTTCCAGCCACGAAAGAATCTTAGTGTTTTCCAATTTAGCATCTCTTTATGACTTTGATTTACTAAAACAAATATTTTAAAGTTCTTATCGCATAGAGCTTCACCAAAGTGCAGTGAACAACAAAGCAGTGACAAACAGCAATGGCTGCTGCAGCAGCAGCCATCAGCAGCAAGAGACACATGAAGCATACAGGAAGGCAGGCAGAGGCCACAGCTGAGGGAAGGATTTAACCTGAGCAGCTGAGACCAGATCCACTGGTTGTATGACCCAAGATGAGGCCCAGTCTGCACCCAGCAGCATGGGTGTTTTAGTCAGCGCAAAACTATCACCTAATTGTAATGGATTCATATAGCAGGCAGGTGTGTGACAGCATGGTGAACACTGACATGAAGTCATGTCCTCTCCTTCTCCAGAGCTTGTAGCACTCAGTAGAACTAATGCAGACACAAAGACAAAGCTCTTGGCAGAGTATGCAGCTATTTAGGTTTCAGGCTCCAGGGTGTGCCTGTGCTACTCCAGGAGATGAAGACGATGGGAAGTGCATCTGTAGGAGGTGTACGCAGTCAGATCAACTGCTCTGTCTGGTGTCTGAGCTTTGGGAGGAGGTAGGCAGACCAAAAAACACCTCAGAGTTTGAGAAAGACCAATGTAGCAGTGTTCTGCTGCTGCTGGCACACACAAGCCAACACAGCATGGAGTTCCAGTATTTGTTTTGTGTTAGAATGAAGGCAGTGTTACGAAGATTAAGGAGGAGTAGAAGCAAGTTACTGCCTGAAGCTGTAAGAGGAACTCTTCCTTTACCCTCTCAGCTACCTTTACAAGAATAGGTATTAGGGTTTGTATACAGTACATGAAAGACGTAATAAAATATAAGAGACAGAATCTGTGCAGGTATTCATAACAAGGTGAGAACAACCAACTCATCACATCAAAAGCTGCATTAAGACCAGCAGGAAGAAGAAACAAGATCAAGTTATTGTCATAGGTGACTCCCTCCTCAGCAGAATGGAGGTACCCATCTACGGACTAGACCCTCTTTTCAGGGGAGGTTACTGCCTCCCTGGGGCATAAATCAGAAATGTCAGCAGACAACCAATGAGCTTATTTACACCCTTTGATCTTGTCCAGCACGGAGGACAAGAGACTGACCAGCCTGTAGTAGCCCAGGTCTTCCTTTTTTCCTTTATACTATATAACAGACTCATAGAATCATGGAATGGTTTGCATAGGAAAGGACCTTAAAGATCATCTTGTTCAAAGCCTCCTGCCATGGACAGGGACACCTCCCATGAGACCAGGCTGCTTAAGGCCCCATACAACCTAGCCTTGAGAGTTTGCAGGGAGGAAGCATCCACAACATCCCTGGGCAACATGTTCCCCTGCCTCACCACTGTCATCGTGAAGAATTTCTTCCTAATGTTTAATCTAAATCTTCTCCCTTCCAATATAAAGCCATTACCTCTTGTCCTATCACTACATGACCCTGTAAAAAGTTCCAGCCCATCTTTCTTATAGGCCCCCTTTAGGTATTGGAAGGCTGCAATTAAGTCTGCGTAGAGTTGTTCTGCAGGCTGAACAACCCCAACTCTCTCAACCTATCCTCATAGTAGAGGTTCTCCAGCCCTCAGATAATCTTTGTGGCCCTCCTCTAGACCAATTCCAACTGTTCTGTATCCTTCTTATGTTGGAAATTCTAGAACTGAACACAGTAGTCATGGTGGAATCTCATTGGGAACACAGTAGAGGGACAGAATTATCTCCCTCAACATGCTGGCCATGAATCTTTAGATGCAACTCACAATATTGTTGGCCTTCTGGGCTGTGAGGATGCATTGGCAGATCATGTCAAGCTTCTCATCAGTCAGCAACCCCAAGTTGCTCTGCAGGGCTGCTCTGAATCATGTAATTCCCCCACCCTGTATTGAAACAGTGGATTGCTTCAACCCAGGTGCAGGACCTTGCACTTGGCCTTGTTGAACCTCATGCAATCATCCAAACAATTCCTTGTCCACCAAACAGTCTACCTATTAAATCAACATTTCTCCAATTTTGAGGGAAGGATTTTGTGGGGGACAGTGTCAAAGGCTTTATAGAAGTCAAGATAAATTACATCCATTGCTTTTCCCATGCCCATTGATGTGGTTAACCCATCACAGAAAGCCATTAGGCCAGTCAGGCAGAACTTGCCCTTGGTGAAGTTGTGCTGGTGCTGTCTTGAATCACCCCCTCATCCTCCACATGCTTTAGCATAGATTCTAGGAGAATCAATACCATGATCTTCCCAGACACACAGGTGAGGCTGAGAGGCTGGTAGTTCCCAGGGCCTGTTATTCCACCTTTTTTAAAAACAGACACAATACTGCCCTTCTTCCAGACACCAGGGACTCAACTGCCATGACTTTTCAAATGTCATGGAGAGTGGTTTGGTCACCACATCATCCAATTCCCCCAGGACTCCAGGATGCATCGCCTCAGGTTCCGTAGACTTATATATGTTCATGTTCCTCAGGTGGTCATGAACCTGATCTTCCTCTACAGTGGGAGGGTCTATAATATAATATTTGCAGGCATCTTCCTGTGACCAAGTGGGAGGTGCATCACAGTGTTTTCTTGTGTAAAGTGATCTCAGTATGAGAAGATTAAAGAGATCTTTCATGGATTTGCCAGAGACAGCGAAAAGGGTTAGAGTTTCCCAGTAAGCCTGACTGTGAAGTCCAGTCCCTCTCCTGTTCTGTGATGATGTTTTAGTCTCTTAGCTACGCTATCGACCATCCATTTCCTCTATCACACCTGCTCAAGTCATAACTAATCTCATGTCCTGAAGAAAACCCACACACTGTTACAAGTGGAATTTAATTTCTTTTCAAGTGTTTATAGGGTTATGCGTATGTTTCCTAATAAATTTTAAACTCAAAAACTGTATCGATGTAAATTCCATAACAATAGACATCCTGAATTTTTTTTTCTGCATTGTCTTAGGTATCTCAGTATACAGATTTTGGCTGGGATAGAGTTAAATTTCTTCATTATGGCTTGTGTGGGACTATGTTTCAGAATTGTGTTCAGAATAGTATTGATAACACACTGATGTTTTAGACTCTGCTGAGCAGGGCTTACATGATGTCAAGGCTTTTTCTGCTCCTCAAACTGCCCTGCCAGGGAGTATGCTGGAGTTGCACAGAAAGATTGGAAGGGACACGACTGGGACAGCTGACTCCAATTGACCAAAGGGGTATTCCATACCATATGATGTCATGCTCAGTAATAAAGTTAGGGAGGATGTTGCCAGGGGGGATGCTGCTCAGGGACTGTCAGGGAATCAGTCTGTTGGTGGTGAGCAATTGTTTTCATTTGCATCATACGTCTTGCCTGGCTTTTGTTTTCCTATACAATTTATTTATTTATTTTTATTTTTTTAAAAAGTTTTTATCCCAATGCACTAGTTTGTTTCTTACTTTTACCCTTATGACTCTTCCGCCCTCTCACTGCTGCAGGAGAGAGGAGTTGTGTGGTATTTATTTGCTGCCTGGGGTTAAACCACAACACCCAAGGAAGGATGCAGAAGTCAGTACTTCTTTGGTCATTAAATCACTTGTGGAGGAGCAGAATTCATTTCTTTCATGGCATATGGCACTATGCTTTCCAGCTCTCACTTTTTTTGTCTAATCTGCTTGTCCCACATATCAAAAGCATTCTGTCTTACTGTAAAATATATCTTCTTTTTTTTCTTTCATTTCTTCACTTAATTTTCAGGTAACAAAATATTTTCATGTTATCCTTGGTTACTTTCTGCCTTATATTTTGCACTTTGATAGAGAATTCCCTCATGCACCTGCAGCAGTAAAACAGGTTATTGTAGGAAGATAAGGTGGGAAAAATGTTATTCAGTATTCTTTCAGGAGGAAAAGAAGGAATAGAGAGCAAAAATGAGCAGCGAATGACTCAATAAAGATGAATTAGTCGGGTTATGAAAAGAAAGGAAGAAACCCTTTAAAGAGGACTAGCTGATTTGTCTGTTTTAGTCAGGCAAATAAATGCTGCCTATACCACGTCTTTTCTTTGTAGTTTCATAGAACTGGAAGGAAACTAAGAAAGTCAAATCCTTGAGTCATTGGAACAGTGTCTATAAATAGCAGAGAGTTTCCATTGGTTTTGGTTAGTGTTCTTCATGTATGTACACAAATGAAACAATCAAGAGCCACCAACCTGAAAGCAAAATGGCCTATGGCTGCATAAAACATGCACTTCTGAGCACTAATTTGGTGGGTAGTAGTTAATTGTTGTTTTTATTACTGTTTTTTATTATTATACTGTATATCATATTATCTTTTAGTATGAAACACTCATAAGTTGTTTAACCCCTACCAGAAGAAGTACCATTTCTTCCAAATATAAAGTGCTGCTCACAGATGTGATCCATTGTTTATTCCTGCTTCCACTGCAGAAGGAACGTTCTCATGTTTAAGGGAATTAAGACTTTACAGCTCTCAGCTGTGTTTCACAGACTCCCCAGGAAAACTCATGCAGAAATGCTCCCCATTGCCTGCTGTCAGTCAGAAGAAATGTCATAATGGTTGAGCAGTCATCAAAAGCTCTTCCAGAATGAAATCTTGTGTTACTGGCTGCTCATCCAAAGAAGCTGCAGGTGTATTCTGCTGCCCTTAAGCTATCTTGAGACAATATTTTGGAGCTCTAAGGAGTCTCAGCATGGTCCTGCATTCTAGCTTTCAGTTGCAGGACATCCCAAAGAGATACAGTGTTTTAATGTTAACCAATCACTTTATAATTTCTTACAAGAAGTGAAGTTAGGGCAAATCAAAATTTCTTACCACATCCAGTCACATAGATTTTTAAAAACACAGGAGTCATAAAAGAAGAGAAAAGAATTTCTGTTTACATCAGTTTCAAATCCAAAAGAACACTCTCTTCCCTTTTTTCATCCAGATGAGAAGCTGTAGATGCCTACCTGAGTAAGTTCTTTTGTACATTGTCAATACTAATTCAATACCAACTCTTATCACTAACAAGAGGATCTGGTTGGGAAAGAGTGCCTTTCTTTATCCTAATAGCTGTGCTTAGGATTTTTTCTGGCTTTTATTTAGATTCTAATCTCACCAGCCTCATTTTCTTCTGAGCCAGAGAGTAAAGCCCCAGAAGTCTCAAAAAATACTTACGATTTCTCTCTACTAGAGTTTTTTTACATATATTTTTATATTAGATATAAAATCAAATTAATGCCCTCAAAGATTATGCAGATATCAGGAGTGAAAAAACACAACCATCTTATATTCATCTTACATATATATGCTTCCATGTGATGGATAAAATCCTTCTCCATGTTATGGGAAGAGAAGTAGGTCAGGCACATTCAGAAACAAGTGCATTGCTTCAACTTTTATTCTTCCTTTTCTTTCTTTCTACATTCAGTATGAAAAAAAGGAAGGTCAGTACAATAATGGTAGGCAACAAAAGCTGTGCTTCAGTTATTGAGAAGAAGTCTGTAACATCCAAAAATATCTTGTACCAGTTTCTAGAAGTGTTTTTTACCATCTTTCTATTCCTTAAGAACAACATCACATTATTCTTGTGGATGTTTTGCTAAAAGCTTGATGGAATTACATGCTCTAAGAGTTGGATTTTGTCTTCTTCAGCTTATGTTATGCGATAGAAGGAGACATAGCTGTCTGCTTAAAGCACTCTTTCTCCTGTTAAGGCTGATACCTTAACAGGTAAACATCAACTCTTAGTCCATGCTGTCAGAAATGAAACACTCTATACTAACCATAAAGTGAAATTTTACTAAGAGGATTTTGGATAAAAATAATGAACTGGTGAAACTTCAATGGAAACTGAGCTTAGAAATATGTTAGCACTTAATGAAAATTCCAGCTTCCTCGCTCAAATTTAGCTAATAATTGCCTAATACGTATGTAATGCACGATTAATTGTACATTTCTAATTTAAGATGCTTTACAGTACTCAGCAAAACTAAGCAATGGGACAGCTCCAGGTTTATGCTTACTTTAATGTACTTTTCATCTTGCATTTTAAAGCAGTGGTAGGTTCCATAAGTTCTGTCTAAGTCTACTTTTTTAATATGACGTAGATTTAAAGGAGGAACACTTCTTAAGAAAAAAATGTGATCATGCATGGTTTACAGCGTAAAACTTCTTTCCAGACTTTGAGAAATATAATTCAAGCTGAAACTAGCACAGTGCACTGCAGTAATCTTATATTTGTTAACATCAGTTTAGCCAGCACAGTATATACTTCAGTAAGTTAGGACTTACTGACAATCAAATATCAAGATAAATTAATCTAGCACAAGAACTGGAGGCTACAATAGGCAGTTTCCTCTGCAAGTAAGCTGCAGTTCACCACTTTGTTTTACAAAAAATCTGCAGGATTTCTTTTAACTCCCATAGAAAGGAAATTCTGGCTATGCAACATTAGAATTTTCGACCTCTGCTTTGGAAAACAAAAAATTCTAATTCAGCTCAGTGAAAACTGCTTTGAACATTTCACACTGAAACAATATAACAAACCACACCTAGAGGTAAAAAAATGCTGCTTAGTAGGGCTGAGTTGCTCCTTCTGCTCTTTCTGATTTGTATTTTGAGCCACCTGATGAAGAGTGGAAATTCAGTGACACTGTAACAAGAGGTCATTTTCTGCCTTGAGAAGTTCCTCATTAAGTTTCAATTATTTTGCCAATTTGTACAACAGTCTTTTGGTTCTCCTTACATTCCTAACACATGTAGGTGGCTAATGTCTCTTCACATATGTTTCACAGCAGGTTCTGAACTGTTAGAGCACTTAACAACTAAAAGTTCTTTCCAGTGGAGCGCATAAATGTGACCTCTGTTGGTTGATGTGCCTATGGCACCTGATAAGAATCACTGAATCAAACACTGCATTGAAAAAGATGAATAGTAGAGGAAACCGCTCTTACCAAATCATATTACAAACTATAATAACAAAGTAAAAGTAAACCGCATAGTAAGTGCAGTTCAATGAAACTGTTAATTAGGACTAGACAGAAAACTTACATTATTTTGTGATAGGTGTTGAGATTTTATACTTTCTTTTGGTTTATTTTTTTAAACAGGCTAGAAAAAAACCAAAAACCTCATTTTGATTTGTATTCAAGTTGGAAGGCAGAGGCATAAGGAAAGCAGCAGATGAATGTGCTTCCTTCCTAGCTGGAACTCTTGTCTGGGGCATGGAAGAGCTACATTAAAACTCTACCTGAGTCACTGATGTGACTGGTTGTCATGTATCTCAAATAAATAGGCCAACGACTAATCTAAGGAGTCCTGTGGGCTCTTTCCTTTTGGCTTTGATCTGAAAGATCGATCTGCTCTTTTCAGACACCATAATAATAATTATTTTTTAAAAGTGTGCACGTTGAATATTTCTGAATAATTCAATTAATTCTATTAAACCTGAACCTCAGTGCTTGCTGTAGTTCTGACATATATGTGAAAAACTTAGCCTGCATATATGTCCACCTACCCTTTCAGAAATTTACATACCTTCCCACATAAAAAATTGCCATCACATTATGCCATGTTTTACAGCAGTTTTAGTTCTGATCTGTCGAACAATTTCTGATCCGTAAAAAAATGATCTTTTGAATATAAAAACACAAATAGTTTTAACATGGTGTTTGGGAGCTTTAAGATGTTCTTATTAACCATGCCTAATGTCACATGCTTAAGTCACATGGTAAGGTCATCTCCAAATTAAGAAAAAAACCCATCCGTATGAGATCTTAATGTTATCTCTTAACGCTATCTCTTAACTGAGAGAAGTTAAAGAATGCAGAACTCAATATAATGAGGTCAGGAAAGTTATGCAGGGAAGCCTGCATATTAAAACAAACCAAACAAACAAACCAATAACAAAGCATAACCAATGAAACAAAAAAAACCAAAGAGGTTTTTCTATAAAATTTAGGGTTACAGGGAGGTAACCTTCAAATAAATGTAACAATTTCAGTATCAGAAGACTAGTACAGTACCTTGAGAATGCTGCCCAGTTCTCTGGCGATTCTCTATTGTGTGATTTGGAGATGTAAATCAATTACTTAACAGGCTTGCCTATTCTACTTTCCCCAAAATTTTTGTACCTGAATAAGTGTTTGAAATATTACAATACAAAATTATTCTGGAAAGTAAAGAAAGTGAATACTGCATTTCCTCTCTGCATTGCATTTATAAACTAAAGAATATAACTAACTTCATTATGTAACTCAGATTCAGTTTCTTCTGATAATGGGTGAGTAAACAGTTATGTTCATAGAAAACCACCAATGGGTCCCTTTTCTTTTTATTAATATTCAGTTAAAATATAGAAGTAGAAACAAAATTCTGGATAGAGTTTGACCCTAACCTTAAAAAAAAAAATCCCTGCATATTTTTGCATTGTAAGCAAGTTTTAATTATCTTAAATAAATTCAAAATGTTTCCTTTGATACACTAACAGTAGAATAGCATCTGAAATTATTAGCATATTTTAACCTGAATTTAAAAGAATGAGACTCCCACTCTGTGCTAGCATTTTTCAACCTCATAATGCTATGCTAAACAGCACATTCCTCTAAAAAGCTGCTGATCTTTGAACAGTAATATGGTATAATGCAAGCCTAAATCAGAAAATGTTTCAACTGAAGGTTTCTTTTCAAGGCTTCATAAAAGGTGTTGGTAGTATCAAACAAACTCACTGAAAAAAGCAGATGATATATTAATGAAACATTTTAATTACTGTTAGTTGTAGGAAAAGCCTGCTTTATAAGCCCATATTACAGTGATTCAAGGAAGAATTAGTCTACAAGAAAACCAGACCCTCAGGGCTCAATGTTTCCCTTATTTTCAGAAACTCTTACATGTGCAGCTGAATGTAAGCTGAACACAATATTGGATATTTTTTCTGGTACAGCTTCTATTATGTTACCTACAGAAAGGATTTGCATCTGAATCTTTTGTTCATTACTACTTTTGTTTCTCAAAAAAAAAAGCTGGAAAACCAGCTTTCCTCTGGGATAGTGAAATATTTAGAAGAGAATATAGAAGTTATGAAAAGGCTGGAAAACAAAATCCACAAGATCACTGGCAAGAATAGAAGACAGGAGACCAACTTGAAGCTAAGGCTCTCTTACAGTTCCACTAAAAACATAGGATAAATCACACGGAAACAGCTGCATTGCTGAGGTCATATCTCATATTTGACCCCAAAATTGTGGTGCCTTAAAGTCAGACTCATAAAACAATTCCTTTGTTTAAGTATGGTACACAATTTTACAGTAAATCTTGAAAAGGAGAGTTTTCTCTCCCAATTAATTCAATTAATTTTGTTCTACAAAAACAGAGTTGGAAAGAGAAAGAAAAAACGAAGCATGGAAGCACAAGGGAAGCAAATGAGGCTGCAGTGTCACAAGAAGATAATGACAGAACCATGATAATGCTGAGAGTGTAACAATTACAAAAAAATGCCTGAAGCCTAACATTTAAAGGTAGTAAAATATAGGAATTCTAATAAGAGATATCTGGAAGCAGTGTGGGTGAGACAGGACAGGGTCAACAATGACAGCAAAACAAACACTGAAAAACAACACAAGCTTCCTTAACGAAACCTCAAACAAAATAATTACAAGTTAGCAGCCCTTAGAAGTGGATGATTTCTGTCAGACGGCTGTGCGCTCCATTACTTTTAGTTCCATTCACCCTGCACATACCATTTTGAGAAAGGTTTGGTCTTAAAATTTTACGTACTTAGTGGCTTTCCCTTCTGCAGAACTCTGAACTTGAACAAAACCAAAACATTCATGTGTCCCATCTTAGAAAACTAGATTAATCCACAAATCTTCCACTCCTTTTCTGAAGTTATTTCTTTGTTCCTTATTGCCAAAGTACTAAAGAATTAAAGGTTTTTTTTATTTCTGTTATTGAGCAAAATATTCTTAAAATTCAAATCAGTTTTGGTCTTTGGAGAATTTCTTTCTAGAGTTCTTCCTGATTTTGATTTAGAGTAGCAGTGGAAACTAAAGGCTTCATTATTTATTGAGCTCTAGATCAAAGAAATATTTTGTGCACTAATCCCAGCTACTACCCTTCTTTTTTTTCGCATTTTGTTTAACTTTTTCCATGTCCAATATTGAAAGAAAAAGAATACTAACTGTAAGGTTAGAAATAACCTGAAAAACTTTCCTCTTCCTAATTGTGACTATTACTGTTACTGAGTCTCAGGAGCAACTTTGAAATAGCTAAACATCATTTCTGTTGCTGTTTGTTTGTTTGATTGATTGTTTTACATTTCTCAATATTAATTTTGGATACTTTGATCCTTGGAACATCACAGGGTACAACTTCAAACAGTCAATAGCTGTCCTCATTTCTTTTTATTAGGTTGCTTTGAAACTATTAAAATTCCATTGAGAAGTCTTAGTTTCAGTTTTTCTCATTCACATGCACTTCAAGCATACAATAAAAATCTATTCTTATTCTACTGGTAGTTTTCCAAACTACCTAAGTTTAATGCAAGAAAACTGAGGTTATTAAAGACAACACCAAGTTAAGGTAACAAAGGTAGCAGATTCTGTTTTTCTAATGGACTTTTTCTCCTACAAGTTTAGGAGTCTCTTCCATTAATTTTTTTCTTTCAGTAAGCAGTTGCAAGGAAAGTCAGAATACCTCAGAAACATGTGTCCTACAAGTAAAACACAGAATGTGACATGAGCTGAGTGAAAGATGGAAAAGTATTTAGTGGAAACCTGGTGCTGGCAGCGAATTGGCTAGGTATTTAATTATTTGTACATAAGCAGAAATTCAGGATGCATCTTCAAACGATAACTTACATGTTGATGTGCACAACCACATAACTGATTGTTACTCAAAGCATTAAATATAATTAAAAAATTGTGGAAATTAAAATAATAGATATTAAAATATGAGACATAAGAGTTTTGTTTATAGAGTTTAGTGATCATTAAAACTCAAATCCAAATGCAGTGAAGCATATTATTATTTTCCTCACTTTACCAAGTGGTACATTCTTTTTCTAAACTATGAGTAATGTGTGTGTCACTTTGAAATTCTTGTTCTAGAACACACAATAATTTTTGTTGTAGAAAGTAAGCACTAGATTCGTCACTAAGTTTTGATCTAAAGCTCTCCCAGAAAAATAACTTTAATCACAGATAGTGGTTTGTTTGGGGGTTTTTTTCAAAATTATATAAAATATACATACACTAAATGCCAGAATATAATACAATTAACATTGGAAACATTTAATATACTTTAGTATGAATCATTACGAATATACTTCCCATCTAGAATGTTGCCAACTGTTGTCATGGCATGTAGGTGAAAATAACTTGCAGTGGGGTAAGAGTAGCTATGAATATTGACACCAAGCTGACTAGTACAGTTGTCACACCAGAAGGACAGAATGTCACCCAGAGGGACCTGGACAGGCTGGAAAAGAAGGCCTATGTGAAACTCATGAGGTTCCACAGGGCCAAGTGCAAGGTCCTACAGCTGGGTCAGGGCAATCCCCAGTTTCAATACAGAACAGGTGATGTGATCCAGAGCTGCTCCGAGGAGAAGGACTTGGGGGTGTTGGTCAATGAGAAGGTCAACATGAGCCAGCAATGTGCACTCGCAGCACAAAAGACCAACTGTATCCTGGGCTGCAGCAAAAGAAGCGTGGCCAGCAGATCAAGGGAAGTCACTCTGCCCCTTTATTCCTCTCTCGCAAGACCTCATGTGCAGTATTTTGTCCGGTTCTGGAATCAGTCCAGAACTTGTGTCCAGTACCTGGAACATAAGAAGGATATGGAGCTGTTGGAACAGGTCCAGAGGAGGGTTACAAAAATGATCAGAAGGCTGGAGCACCTCTGCTATGAGGACAGGCTGAGAGAGTTAGGATTGTTCAGTCTGGAAAAGAGAAGGCTCTGGGGAGACCTCACAGCAGCCTTCCAGTACCTGAAGAAGGCCTACAAGAAAGCTGGGGAGAGGCTGCTTTCAGAGTCTTTTAGTCCTACATTATCATGTTACACGATACTGGAACCTTTATAATAAAAGTGTGACTTTGTTTATCTGGACTTCAAAAGCTGCAACTGAGACTAAGCAAATATACTTTGTGACTGTACTATTAGTGCTGCACAGAGGCATTTTTGTGGCTATTTTGTAAAGTGATGTTGTTAAAAAAATTGTCACTTGAAACTTTCTCTGAAGATAAACGCATAGGGTAGTTCCTATATACAAATATTCTAAAAAAATATCAAACCTAGTCTCCATGCTCTTTACTGACAAGCAGCAACATGATTTGGTGCGTTGATATTGGATGGCCTCCAAACATGAAACAAGTTGCTCTCTCATTTCCCCCTCTAAGGAAAGGTGAGAAGTATAGTCAGGACCCTAAATTTCAGGCAAGTAAAATTTCAGTTCTTCAAGGAGTTAGTCAACATGACTCCCTGGGATATGGTCCTCAGGGTCAAGGTAGCAGAACAGAGCTGGCAAATGTTTAAGGATGCTTTCCATAAAGCACAAGAGCACTCAGTCACTAGATATAGGAAATTGAGCAGGGAAGGGAAGATCTGGTTAGTGACCTCCTGAGGAACCTGAACATATGTCAATCTGTGGGATGTGATGAGATGCATCCCAGAGTCCTGAGGGAATTGACTGATGTAGTTGCCA
The DNA here is from genome assembly GCF_017976375.1 of Cuculus canorus. Lineage (NCBI taxonomy): Eukaryota > Metazoa > Chordata > Aves > Cuculiformes > Cuculidae > Cuculus > Cuculus canorus. The sequence continues at coordinate 32,214,083 of NC_071441.1, read as the reverse complement.
AGACAGTGTCCATGATATTTGAAAAGTCATGACAGTCAGAAGTACCTGGTGACTGGAAGAAGGGCGGCATTGTGTCTATTTTAAAAAGTGTAGAAAAGATGACCCTGGGAAATACCACCTGTCAGCCTCACCTCTGTGCTTGGGAAGATCATGGAACAGATCTTACTAGAAGTTATGTTAAAGCATGTGGAGGACAAGGAAGTGATTCAAGACAGCCAGCATGGCTTTACTAAGCGCAAGTTTTGCCTGAGAGATCTAGTGCCTTTCTATGATGGGGTGACCACACCAGTGGACACGGGAAAAGAAACTAATCTATCTGGACTTCTGTAAAGCCTTTGACACCATTCCCCACAACATTTCTCTTGAAATTGGAGAAATGTGGATTTGATTGTAGGAGTGTTCGATGGATAAGGAATTGTTTGGATGTTTGCATTCATAGACTAGTGGTCAACACCTCGATATCCAGATGGAGATCTATGGCAAGTGCTGCCCCTCAGGGATCTGTACTGGGGACCAGTGCTGTTTAATATCAATGGTATAGACAGCGAGATCGAGTTCATCCTCACCAAGTTTGCAGATGACACCAAGCTGAGTGGTGCAGTTGTCACACCGGAAGCATGGGATGTCATCCAGAGAGACCTGGACAGGTTGGAGAACTGGGCCTGTGTGAACCTCATGAGATTTAACAAGGCCAAGTGCAAGGTCCTATACCTGGGTCCGGAAAACCCCTGATTTTGATACAGGATTCGGGAATGATGCAATTGAGAGCTGCCCTGTAGAGATGGACTTGGGGGTGCTGGTTGATTAGAACCTTGATATGAGTTGGCGATGAGCGTTCACAGCCCAGAAGGCCAACCGTTTCCTGGGCTGCATCAAAAGAAGCATGGCCAGCAGGTCAAGAGAGGTGATTCTGCCACTCTACTGCACTCTTGTGAAACCTCACTTGGAGTGGTGTGTTCAATTCTGGAATATTCAGTTTAAAAAGGATATGAAACTGTCCAGGAGAGGGCCATGAAGATGATCAGAGGGCTGGGCCACTTCTGCTATGAAAATAATCTGAGGGAGTTGGGGTTGTTCCACCTGGAGAAGAGAATGCTCTGGGGAGACCTCATAGCACCTTTCAAGTAACTGAAGGGGGCCTACAAGAAAGCTGGGAAGGGAGTTTTGACAAGGGTAAGTAGTGATAGGATAAGGGGGAATGGGTTTAAATAGGAGCGGGGTAGATTTAGAGTAGGCATTAGGAAGAAATTCTTCACACAGAGGGTTGTGAGACACTGCAACAGGTTGCCCAGGGGAGTTGTGGCTGCCCAATCCCTGGAGGTGCTCAAGGCCAGGTTGAGTGGGTCCTTGAGCAGCCTGATTTCGTGGGACGTGTCCCTGCCCATGGCAGAGGGCTTGGAACTAGATGATCTTTAAGGTCCCTTCCAACCCAAACCCTTCTATGATCTAAGCAAGATAAGTGTCAAAAATATTTTGAAAAGATCATATGCCAAGATAAGGACAGGGACACTGCTTACCAGTTACCATCCTAGGCAAAACAGCTTTGGCTTGTGGAAGATTAATTTAGTTTATTGGAAATTAACCTCAGAGTAGGATAGCAAGAAATTTAAACAAGACTAAAATGCAAATCCTTTTGCTATATACACATATACTTCAGAGCGCAAATGAAAAAACTGCAGTAAAAATACAACTGTTATATAGATATGACAGATGAAGCAGAGCACAAGTTATGAATGATAGTCATTCTGTCTTTCTTTAGTTGCATTTTATTTATAAATATGTTATTTATTCATATTTCACCACTTGCAAATGCTTAGATTCTATAGTTACTCAGGGTAGATAGATACATTGCTGCTGTCATGTTTCTAACCTGCAAAATTTAGAATACTTATTGGTAGACTCAAGGGAAGGCATTTTCTGCCATCTGAGGTTCTCCCTAAGCCCGCTACTGCCTCCTGTTGCCCTTCTCTTTTCTACAATGACAGTATGAGACTCCCCGTATTTATTTATTTCTTTTGTTCACTCCTGAAGAGACTTTAGGGTTTTGCATGGTTCTAATTCAAGCCTTATTTCTGGCCATACTAAAAAAATTCTTTAAAATTTACTCTATCTCAGTTTGGTCTCATAATGAGCCATCTGGTTTCTGCAGACTCCAAAATGCGCAGAAAGAAATACATTAAATGTAAGAATAACATCAATAAACACTCAAATTTTTGTATTTATTTATGTTAAATTTTCCTTACCAAACATGGGAAATGCTTGATCCTCCTAAAGTGTTAAAAAGAGACCAATAATATCTTCAATAAATACACAAGTTTGCCAACTGTATTCAAGCTTTAAGCAAGTTTTAAAATAGTATTTAAAATCTGAAAGATTTATGTATGGAAAATAAAATGCTTTCATTAGGGAAGTTTTAAAGAAATTTAATGTTATTATATTTCTCTGAGACATTATAAATTGTCTTTTTCCATAGTGAAAAAAATCAACTCAAACCTGGTGAAATAGTTATAGTTTTGGAGAGAGACAGAAAATTACTGCATGAAGAAGAACTAGTGTTTCATCCCTCCTAATTGTGAAACCAGTAAAAAGAAAGAAGTACTGGCAAGAGCTTTCAATAGGAAAACAATTAAGAATATATTCTATATACTCAGTTCTCTGTTCCCATTGTAATCATCTGAGGTATTCTGCAAATTTGCAATAAATTCTTGTAGCCATCTTAGCACGTAGAAATGATGGTGATATACCAAAAAAACCACAAACGGATGATCAAAGAATAGTTTCTGAAGTATTTAGTGGTACAGAGGGACTTAATTAATGATGAAGACTCAGATATTCTGACAGATACTAATATTAAAACTTAATAGCCTCACATCCTTCCTGTCTAGGCTAGTTCTGAGATTCATGGCATTGTTAACTTAAAAAAAAAAAAAAAAAAGTCAGTGGACTACAGTGTTACACTAAAAATGATGTAAAAATACATGTACATTCCCACTTCATGCTAAAATTAGTGGAAAACAAGTGAAAAATACCCTTATAATAAGAAAACATCTCTCAATATGTTCTTACTTCCAAAAATGTAAGCTTTCCAATTTCCTAGTGCTATAATTTAGTCCTGTAGGAGGGTATAAACAACAAACAACTAGAGGGCAACTAGACAGACAAAAGAGCTCTATGAAGAATATGGAAATCATGCAGATCTGTAGCAAAAAAATTCTTCGAAACCAGTAAAAGCTCTATTCAGTCAGCAAACCGTAAAAGAAGCAGAACCATACGTTTAGTCCGTCTACATAAAACTTTTCAAGATTCAGGTAATTGTATTTGAGGTGACCATATTTTGCTCAGACATTTTTTAAAAGGCAAATTTTCTTCTTCGAGGAAATTCCAATTTTGAAATTTTCCATTTGTTTCTGTAGAATCTCTCCACATATTATGATACATTCATACATCATACATTCATACAAGTAGTCAATCCATTATTAAGAACAACTTACATAATTCCCTTCTACACTAAAAAACCCTAGAATTTATTTCATAATTTTATAACTTTCCTAGCAATATTTTTTAAGGTTTAGGGACATCTCTATATTTCAGAGTTTGTGTTCTTTAAGCCACATAACTAGCAGGGCTCATTGCCATTCCTTCACAATATTTTAAATTTAATTAAGAGATATATCATCAACACACAGTTAAGGAATTCCTGCAACTACAATATCGTACTACAAATCTTACTTAAGCAGTGTCTAAAGTTCTAATAGCTTCCATCCTCATCTTGAAATGGAGAACTGTCTGCTGCTAAAGATTTGGTTCTGTTGCTTTGACTTACAAATTAAATATTCTGTCTGGTCTTTGGCACAACACACAACTCTGACACCTTTTTTCATTACTTGTTGAGAAAGTTTTTCAGTCAGCATTCTTATTTCAAATGGAGACACATTTTCATTGGCTTTGGTCTCTTAGCAACGCAGTTTATTGTCACTAACTTAGGTTGTTTCAAGAGATCTGTGTTCAGAATTATTTTCATAGCTGTTAATTCTCTGTACAGCTTAACAGATTAATACTTTGATATCCCATATCAGAGAAAGTTTATTTTACTGTAACCAAAAATATAGCAAGCAGCAGAATAACTGAATATGACCACCACTGAAATTTCAAGGCAAATAAAATTCTGAGAGGAGAATAAGTATTTTGCTTTCTATAAAAACTACCCTTAAACTACGTGTTTTGGACACTGAATCATTTGTGATCTAAAATGAATCCTATTGGCTAAATAGAATTGCATAATCATGTGAAAGGGCAAATGTATTCAGCTTTGCTCTATTTTCAGAAATAAACATATCAAAATATATTGCAGTTTAGAATATTTTATTAAAAGATATATTAATGGATTTGTTCTTACACGAAAACAAAGCTGCAGCTTTTTTTTATTAGAGTAGGGATTAGAGTAAAAGATTGTCAGAAGTGATTTGGTTAGATTTTTTTCACCCACAATTGAAACTACCAGTTTGTATAATTGCTGTAGTTATCAAATCTGGATTTAATGCACATGTGACTCTTGATGGATGTCCAGTACATGTATTTCTTAACAAATCTAAAAAATGTGGATTAAAAATATTTAATAGGAAAAAAACATGCTGTGTTACTTTTAATTTATTAATGAATTAGTAGAATTATTTTCAAAGTAGCATTATGTCTCTTAATTTAGAAGTGACAGTATAGGTTGTAGGATTTTCTAGCATTCCACAACCAGGACTTACATGAACTAAATGAACTAAGCTCCCATTTAAAGGAAGGAAATATGTAGGAATTAAAGGGAAAAACATAGTACTGCTAATGTGAACAAGCAACTGAACAGTCTTTGAGAATAGCATAGACAGATGACTTCGGCCGGACAGTAACCCATATTCTTTCTAGTAATTATGTTATGCATATATTTGTGAAGTGTACCTGAAGCAACTATTAGTTGAGTCATATGGAACATAATTCAAAGTAAATTGAGCTTTTTGACTTACTTCCAGTCACTGGATGCAAAGCAGAGGATTCTCTTTTCAAGTTAGAGCTATGATGATATACAGGGTAGGAAAGCACTGGGGAGAGCTGTTGGGTAAGTGACAACATCCACCTTAGTGTCAGGCCATCAAACGGAGATCAGAAATAAAACCTATTCCAAAACATTAAAATACAAAATTGCTAAGTTTACAAAAGTATTTATCACACTGCCACAAAAAAATAATAAAAAAAAAGAAATCTGGATTTTCAATGTGGATGAAATTTCAATTAAATACCCCCCCCCCCCCCGAGATTAGTTGTGGCAAAGCTTTTTTTGTCATCAAAATTCTCCCTACCTCCTAAGAGCAAACAAAATTTACTAGCCAGAGAAGTAGATACAAGAGTCTGATTTTGGTGTGATCTGGGAGAAACATAAGACCAGATATCTCAAACCTGTCCTCTCTTGAGTTAGTATGAGGTCTCTAGCATTAAAACACATTCATTCTCTGAGAGTGAAATAGCAAATTTGGGCAAGTTTACCATTTCAATAGGATTCTGAAAGATCTTTTCCCTCCTCTTTTCACTCCTATGTGGAAAAATTTCTAATTTCAATATCTTTCCATGCTTCCATGAATCAGACCTGTTGACTCTAGTGCATCAACAAACTTTAAAATGTTTAATGTCAAATCAGAATTTATGTAAATAATTATATAATGTCAACCCCTGGAGCAATAAACTACAACCTATACAGTGAGAAATAAAAGCCTTTGAATATGCCAGGGAAAATAATAACTTTAGTAAGTCCACTACCATTTGCTATTGGTTTTATGAAAGATGTAACTTATTTATTAATGAATGCCTTTGCTTCTTCCCAACTTTGTCTGGCAAGGTAGAGTTTTGGTTGAAGTAGAGTTATATTTCTACACAGTAGCATGCATATTGCTGTCTTTTGGATTTGAGATGAGAATAAACCGATGGTTTAGGTATTGCTGAGCAGAACTTACACAGTGTTACAACCTTTCCTGCATCTCAGAGTGGCATACCAGCAAAAGTGTTGGGTGTGCACAAGAAGGTAAGAGAGAACACAACTAGCATGGATGACCGGTACAGATCAAAGGAGTATCCCATATCATCTATCAGTATTCTCAGTGATAAGAGCTGTGGGAAGGTATGAGAAAGAGTAAGCTCAGAGTTATGATGCATGTCTTCTCAAGAAACTGTTACACCTGGTGGAGCCCAGCTTTCCTGAAGATGGCTGAGCACCTGCCTGATGGTCGGAAAAAGTGAATTCTGTATTTTTCTTTGCTAGCCTGAGCAGCTTTCGTTTTACCTATTAAATTATCTGTCTCAACCCATGATTTTTCTCAATTTACCCTTGTGAGTGAGCAATAGGCTTTGTGGAGCTTAGTTTTCTACCAGTGTTAAATCACAAGCTGGTGTACTGTACCCTTCTGAATATTGGATTTTTGCTCTCTCTAAGCCTAATGAAAATCTCTCTATGCTGTGGAATCAGTACTGAACAAAGAGGAAGCCAATTTTAGCCTGGAGGGTAGATCAAAATTAGTCTGCTGAAATCATGAAAGGGTTTTACCACTGATTTTGAGGGGGAGCTAGAGTGTCACCTTTTCTATCTAACAGCTTATCACCATCTTTTCCTTTTAATGCCTCTGTTAAAAACATCAAAACTGCTCTTTAGATAATATTCAACTGTAACTCCTCTTCTTTGGAGTACTTTCCTTTTTTTTTTTTTTAATCAAAGAGAACCAAAATTGTTTCTACTGATGCCAGATTTTTAAAAAGTATTTTTCTAAAAAGTCCATCTCTATGAGTCGTTTCCATTTGGTTTTTTTTGGCTGCTTTTTTCTTTTTGTTGTTTTTTTCAAAATAACCATGCACTGTAAATATTCCCCTTATATTTAAACTATCAAATGATACTAGATACTGCTTTAAAGAGCTAAATCATCACCAATATATTTGCCATGTATAAATTGCTTATTTTAAATATTTTTTTCTGACATGATTTGTAAAATTTGACATCAGAGGGTGAAGGAATTCAGAAGAAAAAAACAGTCAGAGTTTTAATGCCTAACAATTACTTAAAGTGTGAAATGTCTTTCCTCCTTACTATTCCAGAATTTAACTCAGAAACAGAGTATGTCTTGGCCTAAATTTTTTATCTAAACTGTAGCTTATATTGATAAGTACCACAGCACTGCAAATTTTGTTGGAAAAAGAAAGGATGCTTCACAACTTCCCTATGAACGTATTGTCATGTACTGGAGACCTCATAGCAGCCTTCCAGTACCTGAACAGAGAGTAAAAGAAAACTGGGGAGGCACTTTTTACAAAGCATATAGTGATAGGGTAGGGGGAATGGCTTTAAATTGGAAGGGGGAAGATTTAGATTAAACTTTAGGAAGAAATTTTTGACAATGAGTGTGGTGAAACACTGGAACAGGTTGCCCAGGGAAGTTGTGGATGTCCCATCACTGGAGGTGTTAAATGCCAGGCTGGATGAGTCCTCGAACAGGGGGGAAACTAGATGATCTTCAAGGTCCTTTCTAACCCAAACATTTTATCATTCTGTGATTAGTCATAGCAAAGCATTGACGTACATTCAAGTAAACCTGTAAGCTATTCCATTAAAAATCATGAGACTACTCGCATAGTTAAAATGAAGCATTTGCTTCTTTTCTTTCATATAATAGAAACTTAATGTTCAAAATGCTGATGAAATGTGTTGGGTTTAATAGTTCGTGTCATTTAAAAATGTGTAAGAAATTTACTACAGTGCACGTTCTTAGACTCTTAAGTTCTATTTAAAGTGCATTGTGATAAAACACAATCACTTTGTCCACAGAATGTTTTCTCTCTCCTGCTTTGTTTTTCTTCACTAGCTATTACACAGCAATGAGTCTCACTCATCATGCTATTATTATATGCTAATTGCAGGCAAAGTTTTTAGAGCTGTCTGAAGACAACAATGTATTTCCATAAGAAAATGATTTTGAGATAAATTGCTTTTGAATATTATACATTCCTATATGACTCGGGTGTCCTTACTGTTTGTTAAAATAGCAATGTGAACACTTTCTAGTTACATTGAAGAAAAAACTTAAACAGTGGCACAATTTAATGCAGAATACCTTGAAAGATACTTTTTTATCACATTTCAACAATGGATCACTGGTATGAACATAAGCAGACAATCAAGAGGTAAAAGTTATATAAATACATTTTTACTTTCTTTTAATCAATATATGTAGCATTTTCTTCTCAAACCTTAAATGCAGTAATGCATCACTGTGAAATGAAGTTGTAAATGCTGTATTTCAGACTGTCACCTTCATAAATCTGATACTGACAAATGACATTTTCACAAGGATGCCCTAAAAAATCTCAGAAACTGAAGAAAGATAACTTGGATGCAAATCTTTCTAAAAGAGAGAAATTGACACAAATCAATGTGGTGAGGCTATTTCCAGTGTAACAGAGAAAGGAAATTATGTTTATCTTAAAGAGTAGTTGTCAACTGTCAAATTCTATTTGTGTAGAATTAATTTTAAATACTAAACATTTTAAAATGTTATTTGCTCTAGCACACGAGAAGTTTTAAAAGAACAATAATATTAGCTTTTGAAATCACAGCTGGGAGTACTAAACTGATTTTTTGTAATTTTGAAATGTACATGTAAATAAACATGAAGTGAAAGTTATTAGAAGCAGCATTTTATTTTCAGTTGTAGTCATAACAACTGGATTAGTAGAAGGCAGTGTGGTTTTCGCCTGGTTGTGGATTCTGTGATCAACCCAGCAGAATAATTCATTTTTTGTTTGTTTCCTGTCATTTCTGCCTGGTTATTGCTGAGAACATGTCTGCACGTAAGTAGAAAAACTGTAATTCCAGCTGAAGGGTGTATTTGAATTTGCCTTTGTGAGCCTTGATTTAAGATCATATATATATATTCCCTGCACAAGGAAATTTTAATTTACACAACAGAGGTTTAATTTATGGCTTATAATGATCCTTACTTAACCTATCACTTAAATTAAGTCATTCAGGAAAGTCAAAATAGCATTTTGGAAAGCAAAATCCTGTTTTTAATAAGAGTGTTGTCCTTATGTGACAAAGAAATTTTCTGTCAGTCAGAAGTAATTGTGACTTTTTTTGCAAAGAAACTAATTTCTTGACAATAACTCCTATACAACCTTCTGGATTCTTTTCTGGAAGAGATGACTTATGGGGCCTGACTAATGTCAACAGTTTAAATCAACTCTTTATTTTAGTTATTTGGCCATCTCAACAGACAAAAAGTCCAGGTTTGTTTTTCTCTTTCAGCATGAGGCAGTATTTATACAAGATGCCATATTTTGCAAAGGTTGCTATACGTGCTTCTAATTAGTCATTCCATTTCAGCTGAAGGACTATATGTTTGGAGCAGCTCCTTCACCATCCTATAATCTACCCATGTCTTTTCACAAGATATATTCCCTACTATTCTCCTGGTTGTACATCTGTATGCATGTGTATAAGCTACTCTATCACCTGTGTGCTGTTAACAATCAGTTTTTCACTGTTTACTACATACAAATTCATCCTTGCTTTCTGATTGCCTGGGAAAGATAAAGATGTGCTTGAAAACTAATTTTTCAGGTCCATTTTGGTAAGACAAAGGGGTTGCTGAAGGGTATATTTCAGGAAGAGTCAGGAATTAGTAATAATTCCACTAACTGCTTCCATTTCTGACAATGATTGCTCAGTCACTCATGTAATGAGACATAATTCTAGGGTATGAGAGTTTCGTCTAACTAGTGCAAATTTTCCTAATATTTTTTCTCTTTATGGCAGTATCACATACATTCTTGTTTTACCTTCAAGCAGGACCTCCTAGGAATAAAAGTAAATATATGGCTACTTTAGTATTAGAGTTTTAAATTATTCATAGCACATAATTCTCTAAGTGTACCTTTTTTCCTAAATCTGTTTTATGCTATCAGAAGAAAATTGACTTTTTGTAAGTGTATTTATGAAGGGTTTTTCTAATTCTTCTCTATTTCTTTTCACAGCATACCTTTCAGTTTTATAAGCAGAATTCATCAAAGAAATCACAGTACTCCCAATCGACAAGATGTAGTACTACAATCTATATAGAAAAAAAGCTTTTAACTACCTACAAGATGAATTCCGTCTCCCTTTCTGAATCTTTCTCTTATTAATGCGTAAAGTTAACTGTCTAAAAATAAGCTGAGGTAAACTTCTTCAGCTTTGAAGGGTGATTTTTTCCAATTAAAAATATTTCAAAAATATTTCAAAATCCAAGTCTAAGGACTGTAATAATTTCATAACAACTTTGTGCTCCATTTCTCCTAGTAATTTCCAGCTTTGGTATTTTAGGACTAAGACTTTAGCCCACATATTTTATTCTTTTGAAGCTAAGGTATAATATGGTATATAATCTTCGTTCTTGGTAACAATGTTTCTTAAATGTGCTGTAGAAAATATGGTCAAGAAAATGTTACTGACAGAAATGTTATAAATACATATAATAAGCTTTCTCCTGATCTCTTGTACTGTGCTGAAAAAAAAGATAATTTTTAAAATTTTCTGCAATGGGCTCCCAAGTTTGTTGTAGGAATAAGGCTGAATGCAGGAATAGGAATAGTTAGGGAATAAATCTGAATGTGGGGAGAAATGGGACTGGATGCTTCCACTCCATCTCTTCTCTTCTCTCCATGCCCCTTGTCATGGCCTGAGTACAAGGCTATCAGCAGAAAGGAATGCCTCAGAAAAGGTAACTGAAGTTGGGAAAGAGACACCTAGCACCAGGCTTAGTCAACTCCTGCTATCAGCAAGACCCTTGCAGTGACACCAGCCTAATTATTTTCCAAGAAGATTGGATTGCATCTGCTGTTCTGACAAATTGACCGATGGATGAACTCATCATAGTAGTATCATTATATCACTAAAACACACGTCCACACCTAAGGCTACCCACCTCCTCTCTGTCTCTGAAGCAAACCACTCCCAGGGCCACACATGTTGGGCTTACAGAGTTAAGTTTCAGCAAGTGAAGCAAGAATTCTTTCTCCACCAATCAGTAGGGCTTGACAAAGTGACTTCATTCATTCAAGCTTCATTTTAGACTCCACCTCTTGGATGCAGGCTACTATAAATTGTTTAGGACAAGGAAAGTGTTTGCATGAGGAGTGATAATTGTCACCAAAACTCCAGGGAACAGATGATGGACTGAACCACCTTCCCTGGACAGCATCAGCTTAAGAAGGTGGAGTGGAAAATGTGACTGAAAATTTTGGGATCAGCCAACAACCTGCATCCCACCCCCCTTCCCCCTTCCTCCCCCCTCCCCGGACTCCATTGAGGTAAGCATTTTGTGTTCTTAACATCAGGCTAATGAACATCAAGCTAGTTATTAATATCTCTCTGTGTACTTTAATCCTATGTACGTGTTATCATTGCTTAGGTCTGATTGTTATTGCTACACATATGTCATTGCTTGTCTCGTTCTTGGGTTGTTCCACATATTTTTGCTTCTCCGCAGCTACCACCAAACCCTAAGAAGTCATGAGTTATTACTCTTAATGACATTAACTTATCTGTATACTAAGAGAGATCTAAATCTAATCTGAAACTCAGCAGGCTAAATGATGTTATTTGTCTTTGCAAAATCATTGATAAGGAACTATAGGGTGTAGCAAGACGAATTATATCCTATCCTATCCTATCCTGCACAAGGTGCCGGCAGCTGGACTTCCTCCTCTGTCTGGTAGCAGAGCTGAAAGAGGAAGTATAGAGGCCAAAGAGTATCAGAGACTGTGAGCTGGAGATAGACATAGTGGGACGAATCCCATGACTGGAATGTGGCTATCGACTGCTACTGGCTGTTCAGAAGGGACAGACCAGGAAGGAGGGGTGGAGGCATTGCCTTCTATCTCAGAAAGGGGATAGAATGTGAAGAGATGTCATTGAAGAGTACCCACAAACAGGTTGAAAGCTTGTGGGTGAAAATTAAAGATTTTTTCCCACCAATAGGAACTTTGTGGTTGGTGTACACTACAGGCCACCCAAACAAGGAGAGACAACTGATGAAGTCTTGTTCCTCCAGCTACAGAAAACTTCACACTCACAAGTTCTCATCCTGCTTGGGGATTTCAAACACCCCGACATATGTTGGAAAAGTAGCACGGCAAGCTGTAGGCAATCCAGGAGACTCCTAGAGTGCATTGAGGGTAATTTCTTAGTCCAACTGATAGAGACCACCACCCAAGGAGGCACAATACTGGACCTTATGGTCACCAATACAAGTAAACTCATCAGTGACATTAAGATTGGAGGCAGCCTGGGCTGATGTGATCATGCACTGGTGGAGTTCAAGGTCCAGAGGGATATGAGACATGTGAGAATTATAGTCAGGACACTAAATTTCAGGAAAGCAGACTTCCAGCTCTTCAGGGAATTATTCAGTAGGACCCCCTGGGACATGGTCCTCAGAGACAAGAGAGTGGAACTGAGCTGGAAAATATTTAAGGAAGCTTTCCATAAAGCACAAGAGCTCTCAGTTCCTGTTTGTAGAAAATCAGGCAGGAAAGGGAAGAGACTTGGAATGGCTGAGTCAAGACCTGCTGGTTAAACTAAAAAAGAAGAGGGGACTGCACAGGCAGTACAAGGAGGGACAGGTAACCTGGCAAGTGTATAGAGACGCTGCCCGGTTGTGTAGGGATGAAGTCAGGAAGGCTGAGGCACAGCTGGACCTGAGCTTGGCAAGGGAATTAAAGACTAACATGAAGGGCTTTTACAGGTACATCAGTCGAAAGAGGAAGATCAAAGACAATGTACCCCCACTGATGATTGGAAATGGCAATCATGTATCAACAGATGAGGAGAAGGCTGAAGTACTTAACAAGTATTTGCCTCAGTCTTCACCGATAACTGCTCTCCTCACCCCTCCTGGGTCATAGGACAGCAAGATGGTGACCAGGGGTGTAAAGTCCCTCCCACAGTAGAGGAGGATCAAGTTCGTGACCACCTGAGGAACCTGAATATATATAACTCTATGGGACCTGATGAGATGTATCACAGAGTCCTGAGAGACTTGGTAGATGTGGTTACCAAGCCACCCTCCATGATATTTGAACAGTCATGGCAATCAGGAGAAGTCCCTGGTGACTGGAAGAAGGGTAACAGTAATATTGTGTCCATTCTACCTAAGGGTAGAAAAGCAGGCTCTGGGAACTACTGACCTGTCAGTCTCACCTCTGTGCCTGGGAAGATCACGAAACAAGTCCTCCTAGAAGCTATGCTGAAGCACATGGAGGACATGGAGGTGATTTGAGACAGCCAGCATGGCTTCATCAACTTCATCATGAGTTGTGCCTGACCAGCTTAGTGGCTTTCTGCGATGGGGTAACTACATCAGTGGGCACGGGAAAACCTATGGATGTAATCTATCTAGACTTCTGTAAAACCTTTGGCACGGTCCCCCACAACACCCTCCTCCTGAAATTAGATAGTGATGGATTTGATGGGTGGACTGTTCAGTGGATAAGGAATTGGTTAGATGGTCACATTCAGAGATTAGTGGTCAACAGCTCAATGTCCAGATAGAGATCTGTAACAATTGGTGTCCATCAGGGATCTGTACTGGGCCACTGCTGTTTAGTATCTGTGTCAATGATATAGACAACGAGATTGATTTCACCCTCATCAAGTCTGCATATGACACCAAGCCAAGTGATGTAGTTGTCACACCAGAAGGACAGGAGGGCATCGTGCAGAGGGACTTGGACAAGCTGGAGAAGTGGGCCAGTGTGAACCTCATGAGGTTCAACAAGGGCAATGCAAGGTCCTACACCTGGGTCAGGGCAATCCACTGTTTCAACATGGGCTAGGGAATGACATGATTCAGAGCAGCCCCGCAGAGAAGGACTTGGGGTTGCTGACTGATGAGAAGCTCGACGTGAGTTACTAATGCATCCTCACAGCCTAGAAGGCCAATTATATCCTGGACTGTATCAGAAGAAGCATAGCTAGCAGATCCACAAAGGTGATTCTCCCCCTCTACTCTACTCTACTCTACTCCTGTGATTTCCCCCCCTTCTTCTTTACACTTGTGAGACCCCACTTAGAGTATTGCATCCACTTCTGGAACATTCAGTATAAGAAGGATATGGAACTGTTAGAATGGGTCCAGGGGAGGGCTGCAAAGATGATCAAAGGGCTGGAGCACCTCTGCTATGAGGACAGGCTGAGAGAGTTGGGGTTGTTCAGTCTGGAGAAGAGAAGGCTCTGGGGAGACCTCACAGCAGCCTTCCAGTACCTGAAGGTGACCTACAAGAAAGCTGGAGCAAGACTTTCTACAAAGGTATGAAGTAATAGTTCGAAGGGAAATGGCTTCAAATCAGAGGGTAGACGATTTAGATTAGATATTAAGAAGAAATGCTTCATGATGAAGGTGGTGAAACACTGGAACAGGTTGCCCAAGGAAGCTGTGGATGCCCCATCCCTGGAAGTCTTTAAGGCTAGGCTGGACAAGGCCTTGAGCAGCCTAATCCAGTGGGAGCTGTCCCTAACCATGGAAGGGAGGTTGGAGCTAGATGATCTTTAAGGTCCTTTCCAACACAAATCATTCAATGATTCTATGATTAGTGATTGAGACTTTTTAATTTAATTGGTAAAAATGTCAGTAATATGCTTAAAAATTCATTATGATTTAGCAGGTTTACCACAGACAAATAGAAAGATCTAACTTGATAGTGCAATGCTCACAAATCAAATTTTCTTTAGTATTTAGCAAGAAAAACAAAATTACTTCCCATCCTGCTAATTGCCGTAGCAATAGAAACTTGTTATGAAACTTCATTTTGGATGCTGGAAAATTAAAATCATACCAAATTTCATTTTGAAAGGACTACTTATAATGAAACCATAAAGGAAGGATCTTGCTCATTTTATTAGACATTTTGACAACTGTGACACAAACAGCAGGTGTTTGAAAGCTTTAAAGTGTTATCTCTATGATCAGCAGCAGGAAGACAACCCTTCACCAGCATCTTCACTTATTTCAGAGATGACCCATACTTTTAAAGAACCATCTGGTTGTAATCAAATCTTTTAGTTAGTGTGAATACGTACGGTATAGCTCACGATATTTGTGTGGGCAGATGTTTAACATGCAGAATTACTAATAGAATGTTGGCCCTCAAATGTTTCACCTATATCTGGGTGCTATAAATTATAAGAAATTACTAAAAATTCAGCAAAACCTGGAAGATTCATGGAGAAACTGCAGGGGAGCGCACAGAAATTCAGAATCCAAACCTAAGCCATGTACAGAAATCTTATCTATCCTTAGCTGCAGGCATTGTATCTTTTAACAAATATTCTGTCTGTGATACTACAGGAAGTGTACAACCAGGATATACCCAAGGACACGAAGAGTTAGTGTTCACATGAGAGAACAGCAGAAGTTGCTTTTATATTTTCAAGCTAACACAGAAACTGTAAGAAATTTGGAATATCCTATAACAAGAAACGCTTGGAGGAAGAATTTAGTTTTCATTTTAGAATAGAAAAAAAATGAAGGTTGGCTAACTGTTCATTTTAGAAGAAAGCCACCAACCCGATGTTCTATTGACTTGCAGGAGTGACTAGTAGGTAGAACTGAATACTTTGGATGTACTGAACATATTTTTCATCCAATGTGATAGAAAGTTTTCTTTATGTCAACATTTCTCACTGCAAGAGTGCAAGCTCCACCTTTTAAAATACATCTTGCAGAAATACAGTCTGTCTTTAGCCCTGACACCCATCGACTTTCCAGATTCATTAAAAATGTTTCCTACAGGGTCAAGTGAACATCAATAGCAGCTGAGGCAAGGGATGTGAAGATGTCAGTAACATTATGCCTTTATGGCAAGCCTTTCATCTGCAGGTCACTAGCTCAAATTTAGCTGAAGTCTATACCAGCTAAAAGTAATTAAGATGACTGGCAATCTATATGAAACACTATTGACTTCTACCTTACAAAAGTGATGCATACAACCAATATTTTAGTTAAATTGTTTTCTCAGAGGTTGAATGAGCCACACCTGCAGGTATGGCATGTTGAGACCTATGGGCAGAAAGCAAGGGGAAATATTCTTTATTTTTACTGAGCTGCTTGTATGGATAAAAGGAAATTCTGGTCCACACAGCTTTTAAAGGCACCTTTTGTACCACATTGATCAGAAGGATATCAAGTTGTTTGTCTTCTATATAGACATACACAAGACTTCATTTAAAGGGTTTCATTTGTTTGCTTCGAAGGGAAAATTTTCAAGTTTCAAAGACGAAGATTTTGATAAATTTTTGGGTTTTATTTGTTCATTTATTTCTTAGTTATGTTACAGGAACTTTGCCATAGACAGAACAGATGGAACACTTAATTGAGCTAGGTCCAAGCAAAAAAAATTGTTTATTGAAATTATATTAAAAAAATTCTGTTGTACTTGGTGTGGGGTTATTTTTTGGGCTGGGAGGAAACGGGGCTTGCTATGTGTTCTTTCAATATTGTTTAATTCTCTGCTGCAGCCTCTGAAAGCGATATTTTATCCTCAGAAACAGTACTAACTAGTAATGAATTTATATGACAAAATAGACTGTCTCTAGCATGAAAACAATAAATCTTAATTTTATTTTTGTGATTCCCTCGGAAATACCTGACTACTTACCTATTTCATTTGCTTCCCTCTTTCGGCATCATAAAGATACGGAAGAATTGCAACCTCTTCTGTACAGCCTTGCAAACATGGTGGGTATAGGAAAACAAAGGTATAAAAGCAACTAGTAGAATTCAATGTAATCTATACTACATTTTTTATCCTATTTTTCATAATGTTTTTCATACAAAGTGCTGAGGTACAGACACAACAAATTACAGTGAGACGAGCTGAAAGCTGAGTGAACTGCCAGGCTCAAACAGCTGCAGTCAGCAGCACAAAGTCCACCTATAGGTCATTCACTGGAGAATTACTCTATTGACCAATACTGGGGCCAATACTAACCTTTTTAATAATGATCTGGGTGATAGGGTAGAGTGCACCCTAAGCAAATCTGCAGATGACAAGAAACTGGGAAGAGTGGCTAATGCATCAGAGAGTCACATCGCCATTCAGAAGGACCTAGATAGGCTGAAGAATCTCATGCTGTTCATCAAGGTGAAGTGTAAAGTTCTGTATTTGCAGAGGAACAACCACTCACACCAGCACAAGCTGGAGACCTCCCAAATGGAAAGCAGCTTTGCAGAAAATTACCTTGGGGTCCTGGAGTGCAACAAGCTGACCAGGAGCCAGAGTTATAAGCTTGTGGTTCCCTCTGAACATCAAGAAGTGCTTTTTCACTCTGAGAGAAACTAAGCACTGGCACAGGATACCCGGAGAAGTTCTGGGATTTTTGACTCTGCAGATATTAAAAATGTGAATGGACATTGTCCTGGGTAGACTGCTTTACCTGTCTCGCTGATTTAAGCAGGTATCAGGACTACTTGTTTTCCGGGAGTGCCTGCCAAACTCATCTGTTCTGTGATAGTGACTCAGAAAGATTTATGCCACTACATGTCTGTTGAGTTAAGTCAGAGTGAAAGAATTTGGGATGTATGACCAGTAATCCCATATTTTCTGTGTTTCCTCTTACATCAGTATCTTTCCTTAGGATAGTTGTTAAACATGTCTTATGTCAAAGAAAGCTGCCTGGAGACATTTCTGTAAGGATTTAGTCACCTCTTCCTACCTGAGTAATTTACTACAGAACAGTATGTACTCAGCTTCAACGAACAAAAAGAAAAAAAAAAAACAAACATGAAAAATAAAACAAATATAAATCCAGGAAAATGAAGATAAAGAATTTTGCTAGCAGAAGGAAAAAAAATGAAAAAGGAAAAAACCCCACAGTTTGTAGAACCCTTAAGAAAATTTATTTCCCTCCTTACTTAGAATGGGAACAGCTACAATAATCCATTATTTATTCATTATTACCAAACTGTACTCAGTGTTTAGACTTGTTAATATCTTTAGTTATTTATGGTGATCTTTACAGAACACTTGTGTCTCCTCCTTTTTTTTTTCTCCTTTGTTGGTCATCTGAAGGAACTCCTTTTACTTTTGTCTATAAGTCTATCTACCTACCTTTCTACTTAACTGTCTTTTCCTCAACAGCCTGAAAGTAAGAGAATAATTCTTCTATAACCCTGTAGAAAACATTAAAAATTCTGTCTTTCTAGGCTGTATTTTCCCTGTTGAATACATTCTTTATTTCTGAACTTTGTGGTATGTCATTATCTTCTGAAGTGGTTTTAGTGCATACTCCACTGTTTTGTAGAATTATTAAGGTAAATGGAGAAGTACATGCAAGGGTAAAAATAAAGAGAGTGGGTGAGATGCTTATCAGAGAGAGGATGTTGAGCTTTCTGGGTAATCTCAAAAGATGGTACGTGATTGACATTGTTGATGTTAAATGATTAGGGTAGACATAATATCAGATATAGGGACAATCAGCTGTATTTAACCTAAGAAAATCATAACATGACTAAATGAATTATGGCCTTCTTTTAAGAAAAGTACACATCCACACAATGGATACTAGGGTAAGCCATGACAAATTCCAGCACTAAATTTGGATTTTGAATGCTTTTTTTTTTTTTTGCTATAAACATCACTATGCTAAAAGGCCATTTTTTGATGCATCTGTTGTGGATGAACCCACAAAACAGATATTAGGTCACTGAAAATAACAAGGTGTTAAGGTTTAGCCACAGCCTGGCCCAACTTGACAGCTAAAATGCAAGCAGCTATAGTCCCATTTCTCTCCCCTCGACTCCCGGGAAAAGGGGAAAGGGAACAGAAATGAAAAAGATTTGTGAGTTGGAAACTAAAACCAAAGCAGTTCTAATGAAAAAACAACAATGAAACTTCCACCAATAGTAACGACAACAATAATAATAACAACAATAATTACTGCTAATAAGAATATAATAAGATATATGAAAATATATGAAATTTTGCCCTCCCATGCCCCGTGACTATACCACCACAAATGCTACAGAGCATGTATGGGGAAAAGGCCAGTGGCAGGAGGAAGCTGGACTCAGGAACTGGATTCAGGACTCAAGGACAAAAAGACAGATCACTTCTTCAGCAACTGAGCATCAGTTTTTGAAGAAGAAAGACTGACCTTCATGATGCTTCCCTCGTATACTGAGTCTGGCATATATGGCATGGAATATGCTGTCGATCAGTTTGGGGTCACCTATTCTGTCCACCCCTTCCTGCAGGTGTGACCCTTTTTTGCTTCTTTGACTTACGGCACTCCACTAGCTTGAAGATTACCTTGATGTCTGTAAGAATGAGCATAAGTAATGGCTTACTGCATACTAGTGTTTGATGTTATCATTTCTAGAGAGAACCACCGTCTGAAAATCATGCAGTTATCTTCCAGAAAATAAATTTACTCAGATGAGACTTAGCTGAAGTTAGAAAACTGATTCTACTTTAGCTCTGACCAGAACATAAGAATATACTTAGCCTTCGGAGAAAACAAAAATGAAAACCACAAGTTTGGATATCAGTTGGGAACATTATTACATAACTGCTTTAAGAATACCTAAGTTTCATATACTATCCTTTAGAAGGATGACCCAAAGTGCGCACACTCACTCACCCATAAGGTAAGGGCTCTCAGCTCCAAGGAACTTACGTTGGGCAGCATACTGATCCAAGCGGAGAGTCCCCACTGCAGACCTGAAGCTCTGAGGAGGAACCAGTTCAAGCCAGCTCTCGAGTGGAACCCCATTTACACCCAACTGAGTCTGTTTTGTGGTTACTTGTAATTGGCTGGGGACACACATTTTCTGGAGTTGTCTACCTGACTACAGTTCTCTACCTGCTCCCCACCAGAGACAAGGGAGAAACAGGGGTTTCAGACAGTCCATTGCTTACCACACTGTTTTCTTCAGCAAATGAACTTCCTGAAACCTGAAAACTCCTTCTTGAAACCTGACAAGGTTTAATCAGGTTTGAACACTGGAAATCCCCAAACTTTGTCTCTTTGGCAAGCCTGGTATTTGTCAGAGCCTTTGGACACCATAATCTTTTTCAGGCCCTTGTCGGATCCTAAATTTTATCCGGTGCTTGTCAGGCTGTGATCTTTTTCAGGACCAGTTCACCTACCAAAATATGTTAAAATCAGACCTCTAGAATAAGTATAGGGTACTCCAAAGTAAATTGTAGTGGTAATCAGAAAATGAGTTATCCACCTGCACAGTGTTCAACACTCACAAAGCCTATCTCTGTAATGCTGTTTCTTCCAGTTCTTTTCAGGTCATTGATACTTCTTCTTTCTCCAGAAAGCAGTAATTATGTTCTCCTAGTTGAATGTATATTATTTATCAAAAGCACTAGGAGACAGAATGCACACTGAAAAAATTAGCATGAGAAAAGAAAAGCAATTAAGTGATTAGCAAAATAAATTGACACCAAAAAAATAAAAAAAAAAGAAAAAAGAATGCTTCTCTTCCTACTGATAAAGTATGAAGTGTTAGTTACAAGTCTACTCGTAAATTCAAACTGAAATTGTGAAGTCTGCTGTATTTTCACAGAGAAATGTCTCTGCATTCCATCTCTGCAATGATGAATACATAATTCCTGTCCTATGGGATCACATACAGTATGACCATGGGCATTCAATCTGCTTACAGAGATACAAAAACGTAAGTAGAGTAAGGACTGGAATAATGAATCCTTAGCACTGGACTAAATATTCATAATGTTATCAATCTTTATGATTTGATATGTTCTGTCATGCAAAAGGTCTAATGTCTCCTGACAAAGCTATTCTATAGATCTCCAATAGTAAAGTTTTACGCTTAATGCATTCAGAGGGGAGGTAGAGGAGACAACTTGAAATCCTGTATCTATAGGATTTATAACCAGAAATTGGAAACATCATGTCCTGTCTCTTGGGAGTACCCTAAGATGTACTAGGTTACTGAATATTCAGAAGTGGGATTCCTCTCATTCCTCAGGATGAAACTAATCCACTTTGTGGAATATATTTTAACAGTCATTGATACCAAGAGGCTAAACAAAGAGAGGGAGAGAGAGAGAAAACTCCAGCCTGGTGGTCAAGCAAAGAGGTGGGACATCTATATCTGACATTACTGGTACACATGACACAGTCTTATTTGAATATAAAGTTATGTGAATGACGCACTTCCTCTGAGTATACAAATGTGTGCAGGATAATAATAAAATTTATACAACAGTGTGTTTCGTATTGCCTTTGAAATTTGCTTCCCTAACAACACCTCTCCCTCTCCTCTCAGAGAGCAGAAAGGAATGTTATGGGATCATTTCTCACTAGAAAGAGGCAACTTTATATAATTCATATTGTGAAAGGAGTATTTTATATTGGACTAGGGATGCACAAAATGCAATAGATTTTCCTGTTGGGATTTCTTCTTAGGATAGGGTCTTCATCTGGATGACTTCATATTGATGAAGATGAAGATGCTAGAAAAATCATGTTCTACATAGCTCATTGTTGTGCATAAAAATTGCCAGAAGAGTTGAACAGAGCAGAGCTCAGTAAAATAAATAAATAAAACAAAACTGGTCTACTCAACCTGTTCATGCATAACCTGTCATTATGGCTAACTGCTTCAACATAAGGAAAAGCACCACATTATTTTATAACAGTGAGATTTTCAAATGTGTGGGAAAATTTACCCTGCAGATCTGTGAATAATTTTTTTTTAGATTTACTGGATTATTAAAGTAAACATGAGTTTAGCTGTTGTTTTGTAAATAAACTGAAACCATTCATTGAGTTTAAATACCTTGGAGATAACAACATGCAATCCTGTGAATATACTTGTCACAGTTTACAGCAATTAATCTTCCAAAGAGTAATTTTGACAATTTAGGATGTCAATTAAGTATAAATCTGTGTAATGTATACTTAAGTATACTACTGAAACTTGAATTTAGAAAAACAAATGATTTTTAGACCAAGTTCCTCAGAAAGATATGTGAATGCCACCACAATAAACACCGTTCTTTTGTGAACAGCACCGCACTTTTTTACTACCTTAGTGTCTGATTTGGCTTAAACAAAAATCAGGCTCAGTCCCTGCTCAGTGGAGTAGTTGGACAGCTTAAGCTTGTTCTATTGGTGAAAGAAGTGTCATCTAAAGTTCTGCTTGAATTAAAAATGCTCGATATACAGAAAATAGATCCATCCTTCAGAATGCATTTATTTCCCAAAAGATAAATATTATATGGCTTTGGGTCTGACTGAATTTTGTACAAATCAGCCAGAATCTGACTCCAGTTTATAATTCAGATCATGTCTGGCCTTGAAGATGTCACTGAACTTTTCTCAGTTTTGTTCTGGCATCTGTAAAATGAAGATGATATTTACTAAAACAAATCAAATGCGTAGAAGCAGTTACACCCATATGGGTAAATAGTTACTTGTATTGCACTTCAGAGACCCTTGGGAGATCTCAACAGACATCAGTAGAGCAGTTTTGTGAGGACCAGTTTTCAAGGTGATATTGCACAGTATTTTGATTAATGAATCTGGGCAAAATAAAGCAGCAAGGTAATTCAGTTTGTCATGGAATAAAACTGAGAGATATCTGTTATTACAGATGTAACGAGAGTAAAAGTGAATAATTTTGATGACAGAAAGATGATAGATATGGAGTAGCACTTCTAGACAAATCAATTTGTCTAGGAAATACTAATAAGAACTTGATCTTAAAAGTGGCATCTACTTAACTAAATAAGATTGAACTGAAAAAATCCACCTTACTACAAACTCCTTTCAGGTGATTGCAGGCAGTGATAGGTCTTCCCTCAGCCTCCTTTTCTCCAGGCTAAACAAACCCATTACCCTCAGCTGCTCCCTGTAAGACTTGTTCTCTTGACCTTCACCAGATCTTTTGCCCTCCTCTGGACACACTCCGGCACTCCAATGTCTTTCTTATAGCAAGGGGCCCAAAACTGAACACAGTATTCGAGGTGCCAACACCAACATTCACCAACACAGAGCAAAGGGACAAAATCAATTCCTTGGTCCTGCTGGCTATGTTGTTTCTGATATAAGCCAAGATTCTGCTGGCCTTCTTGGCCACTTAGGAACACTGCTGCCTCATATTCAGCCAGCTGTCAACCAACACCCTTAGGTCCTAGATAGGCAGCTTTCTAGCCACTTTTCCTGAAGCCTGTAACAGTGCATTTACCACTACGCTTTGGGCCAGGCAATCCAGCCAGTTTTTACCCCGCAGAAGGTATTCTTATCCAGGCTTACTTATATACTTATCCAGGCTTACTTATATACTTATATACTTATATACTTATATACTTATATACTTATATACTTATATACTTATATACTTACTTTAGGCTGGCTATTGGAAGGTGTCCAGTCATTATGTTCCTGGAGCGGACTTAATTTACATAATGAGTTCAATGAAATAACGCCTTATACAGTAAGGTGTTAGCTTGATTAGTTTTTTGAAGTGATTATAGGATGCAGCTACCTCAAATAAGAGAAGTCAGATTTGATGGCATGGAATAATCAGTTTCCACTAAAGTCCAAGGAATTAGTATGACAAAACAGTATCAGAGATATACTGGATGATAGATGAAGCTTTTATCTGGTTTTCATTTATATCCCATTGATGGAATTAATGCAAATTCCAGCATGATTTGGTCCTCTGCTACACTGTGTGAAGCATACAAATGAAATGTAAATCTTACAATTATTCAAACTTTCATAGCAGAGAAGAAACTCAATGATTGCATTAAAGCAGTTCTAGAACACAGTTTTATTGTTTTTTTTCTCTACTAAATCCTTTCAAGTCCCTTTGTCAGTTTTCTTCTTGTGAGGGATTCAGCTAGAAATAGATGTTTCAGTAGTTTAGAAGATTTTAAGCAATGTGAAAAATAAAAATTACTTAAAGACCCACAGCAGAGCATTTGGGTACAATTCCTTGCAGCTTATGTAAATCTACACATCTTGGTCACATTTCTCAGGGTCAGAAACAGGTTGTCTAGAATTACAATCACACCTTGTGATGGATGTTATTTACTTTGTATTTCTTCTCAAGAATATGTGACACACAAGAAAATTTAAGTTTAGCTCTACTGTCTGTGGGTATATGGTTAAATTGGGCTTTTGTCTGAGTAGTCAGCACAGAGTAAAGTTTTGCTTACTCATGTGAAACAGTCATAAATCAAACAATATGATCCAACATCCCAGATCTTCTACTCAGTTTTTAGAGTATGTAAGTAGAAAAGAAGGGAGACTTGACTGGAGTTAATTCTTCCCTTCCCTCAACGCAAGATGGTGTCTCGAGTTCCTGACAACCTCATATGTGGAACCAGGCTGAAGTTTCTGATGCCACCACCTCCCACCATTTACTCTTGCATCCCATACGTACATTTTGTACTCCCCCTCACTATAACCTGCCCCCTCTTCTGCAGTGGTAATCCCAACCTCCACCTATGCCCTAGCTGTTTTCCCAAATACTGCCAGCTGTTTTCTCTATATCCTGGCTGGCCAGAAATGGCTCATGAAAGGCTGGGTCTGATTGCAGAGTAATCAGACAGTAAGTGCAGGCTCAGCAAGCAGCCAGTTAAACCAGGCATCTATCTGTTAATGCATATCACAACCCCTGCTTTTCAGCAGCGGCAGTTGCTAACTAACACAAAAAAAATGAAGACGTTTTAAAATACATCCTTTCCACTGTTAAGTATGGCTGAAACAGGCAATTCTTTGAAAGTTACCTGAGAGCACTGAGGGACAAAACAGTCACATGAAACAGATTCCTCGGGAAACTATGTTAAAAAAAATAAAAAAAATTACTCATTAA
This sequence comes from Cuculus canorus, assembly GCF_017976375.1. NCBI lineage: Eukaryota > Metazoa > Chordata > Aves > Cuculiformes > Cuculidae > Cuculus > Cuculus canorus. Next base: position 32,189,166 of record NC_071441.1, on the reverse strand, counting down.
TCTTATATTTCCTGTCTCAAAATTATCCTGAAATTTTCTCAGTAGGCCAATTTTCTTTTTTCTCTGCTCTCTGTCGTCATTGTATTTGAAGGACCCTTTGTTCATTTCAGCATTCTGTGTAATTCAGCTTTCAGTGTTTCATTTAATTCTTGCAGTTATTGATTTAACTCACTTTTGCATATTTTTTGTAGCTCTGCCAATCCTTTTTTTACTATGTCCTGTGTATATATTTTGAACATTCTTCACTTCTGGCATGAACTGCTTTTTGTATCACCTTATTTAATCATGTTGAGTTGTTCTGACCTTTTTGATATTTAAATTTAAACGGGAATGGATTTCCATTGCATCTTGTTCAAGTATTTCTTAAATTTTTACCACTTCTCCTCAGTACATTTGCCATGCATTCTAGAATTTCTATCAAAATCACCCAAGGCATTTTACATTCATTCAACTCAGTTTTTCCAGAATGAAATACAATTAAATAAACTCTCAAAACCCTTGTGTATTTTTCTTTAAGTGCTTAACCTCTGAGATTTTAAAATTAATTAATACTGTATCCTCAAATTCTAATGTCCTTTGACTTCAATTTGCTAGATGTTATGGTGTTAATTTCCAGTGAAAGTCTAATTCATGAAGGTCAAAATTTCAAACTATCTGCATTTTTTGTTGATTGGGGTGCTATGGATTCTGCATAACATAAATCCTACTCCTTCTCATATCATATAAAATCTAAGTAAATATTCTAAAATATCCATCACAATGTATTAATTTTTATGTCACTTTTTAATTAATTGCACTTTTCAGTGGCTTTACTTTGAGAAGAAACTGATAAGAACATAGACGGTTGTGGAATCAATGTGAAAGTATGAAACAATTATGAATTCTAGAAGACAGCTATGACTTCTTTGTAAAACTACATTGCATTTTACAATAACTAATTATTTTCTACTTGACTATTCAGGCCTCTCTCATTCTTTGTCTGCAGCAATACCTTCATTTCACACACCAGACAATGAGTTACAGTATTCTGAAAAGTATCCTTTATATGCAATGTGACCTCTCTTTTGCGAGAATCTGTTTCTCTTCTTTTATCTATGGCATAAATATAAATATTCTGAAGAGTCATAATACCTCAAGAGTAAGAGGAGTTATACATGACCCTGCATGAGAGACCCAAGGCCAGATCTAAACTTTTGTATGTAAGAAAAAGTCTTTGTAACAGAAAATATGTGAAAACAATTAATACCATAACCTAGGCATGTAAAAAATCCCAACGCTTTGGTTAGATAAAAAGTCAGTTTCAGCACATATATCACCAAAACCAACATACTGAATCTGTAATCAGAAAATAACATAAGTCATTTAGCAAAAGTTCTGATGGATCTAATTGAGTTGTGTCCTGAAGAGGCTGTAAAATGTCAGGAGTTTATCATAAATAGTATCTGTGTAATAATGTTGCAGATTGTTTGACTAAATGCTTTAGGAATATAAAGAGACACAGTAAGAATATGAAATTAAAAACAAAACAAAACAAAAAACTGATACTTTACTGTATTGGCTGCCTTATGTAAGAAAATATAAGTGGTTAAAAAAAAAAGAACAAACCAAAAAAACATAAATGGAAACGTTAGCTATGTTATTACATGGTTATTTCAAAAAGGGAATTTTACCTTCAGTAACAAAAATGTGTGTAAATGACAATAAGCATACATATTAATAAAGCCATGAATTAAAATACAGTATCTCCCATGACAGTAAAGGGTATGACCTCTTACTCTCTTTAATCTTTTGCTTTTGGCAAAGAAAACTTATGAAATGTCTGTTTGCGGTTTTCCAGGGCTCATGAAGACTCTCAGAATTCTTCCTAAAACACATACATGCTGTGTACTCAAAGAGCTTTTAACAACACTTAAGGTACATCAGACATAGAGCCACTCAAAGACTGAACTTCTTAATGGAGTTAGATTTCATACAAGCTAAGCGTGTGCTCTAACAGTGCGCGCTCCTCTGATATTCTCACAGCAAACCTGATACTATGTCCAAGTGTGATTCCTGTTCCAGTCAGATAATTACAGGTGCCCATCTGCCTTTATGCCTCCAGATGATCTTTACAGCTCTGAAACAGACACTGCAGATGGCAGTAATTTTGGAATCATACATAGAATTGTCTGTCCTTGCCTTTTTTTCTCCACCATTCTCTTATTCTGTAGTAGGCTGCCTGGTGAGTGTAAAGCACAGTTTCCAGCTCCCCAAAAAGAGAGATTCCTCCTTTTATTAATTTTGGAATCTATTGGCTAAAGACTTATTAAGATGAAAGCCTACAGGCAAGGTGAAATAAACCATCTCCCAAGACAACAATATTTTCCCAAATGGACCCTTACAAATCTTTTTAAGCTATGAAAAACAAAGTCCATCAAGGTGGGTGGAAATGTTCTTTTTAAAGATTTGATTGTACTACACAGTACCCAAGAAGTGAATGAAATATACTTTGTGTGAATGCTTTAATTATTTATAATTTCCACCAATGCTGATTGTAACTGAAATTCCTAAACTGTGTTACCCCAACTCTTACTTTTCAGGACAAGGTGGGTAGGCTACCGTATGTAGTCAAAACTCAGTAGTCAGTTAGGAAGTTATTGACCTCCTGCCTCTCATATGAATTGCTGCATTTGTAGTTACCATCTAGGAAAGCATAAAAATAGCAGTCCATTCCATCATAGTAAATAACTGAAAATATTCTGCATTTCAGAATCTTCAACTTCTAACACAGTTTAATTTTGGAAACAGCTTGAGACAGAGTCCTTATAACTTTGTATGCATCTTCTTCTAGCTGACAAAATGAAGACCCATTGCCTGGATTTTACTGCCACTCTGGCTTTACATACCACAAAACTATATATCTCGTCAGATACTAATTTACTGACAGTCACGTCTGTATTTCTAGCACAGCAATATGTCAGCAGGAACATTAGGTGAAAGTGAAGAAGAGCTGGTTTTCATGCTAGGCAGTGTATAGCCGAAAGGATGCAGTGGCAGTAAATACAGTAGATTAATAGATTTGGAAAGTATATATGCTCTCAGCATAGAAGTATTTTTATCTTTCTTCTGACAGCAGCTTGTAAGATGGAGTGAAAGGGAGAAAGGAAGCAGGAGGAGGTGGAAAGAACCTCTTTATGGGCTCCTTTTAGTATGTTTGGTTCATGTTTCAAAGTATTCTTGGAAAGCATGGACTTGGCTCATTTAGGATTAACAGCCATCAAGAGATACCCAAGGATACAACTAATATGCTCCAATTGCTAACAGGTAAGCAGTCTTCAGCACCAGACAGGTGTAAGCTAGCAGAAAAAAAAACCATAGTATGCACATTGTGTTGCCCCACAATCACTCTTTTTGTCTTATCAGGCTGCATTACTTCAATAACACAGTTATTAAAATTCAGATGAGGAAGCAGTAGTCTCTACCAGAGGGGCTCCCCGTGTTTTAAATCTGTCCAACTGGACACACTGCAATCATCTGATGATACCCTACAACACACTTTTAAATGTTTTATTTATAATTCATGTGAAGGTCTGGAAGGATTTTGACAATATTATTGTAAAACTGAACACAAAAAGGGCACTGTGAAGATCTGAACTTCTTCAGAAGGAATATTTTTTTAATTAAATGGCAAATGTAGCAGGTTTGAAGGGCATCAGATTCAAGTTATCTCAGATCATTAGTAGAAAATATATTCAAAACTTGATATTTTTAAAGACAATACTTCATTTAAAATGCCCCCTCACGTACTAGATTAGGTTTAGAAGAGACAGAATTTCCAGTCACTCAAAATCTTTTAGGACAAAACTAGCAGAACAATCTGCAGAAGAAAAAAGAGAGAAGGAATCATATACATCTGGTTTTTTTCCCCCAAACTGTTGGTAGATTACAGCAATTTTCCTTCATGTGCTTGAGTTTTATATCAGTTCAGACATTTTAAGTTGCAGTCAATTACTCAACGAACACCTTTTTAGTATATATATATATATATACACATATGCAAATAGTATCCTCCTTTCTCTCTTTATTTCCTCCCCTGCTGTAGCAGTAGTTCTTGAATCATATAGTTTTGTGATTTTTGATGTAATATAATAAATAAGAGAATACCTACTTGATAAATTTTCCTTTAAAAGCTGAAAAGTTGAGTATCCAACTTAATAGATGTTTATACTGATTTATTTGTAAATCTTCCCGAAACTAAGACATTTTATAGTAAAGAAGACTGTATTGGAATTAAACTGTCCATCACTTAGATAATTAAATTAATGAGTTTCTTTTATCAAAAGATTCCTCAACTAGGCAAATATTACAGCAAGGCTATACCCATTGAAAAGAGTTTGCTAGGGAAAACTGTTTGGGTTTTTCCTGCCTTGGGCAAAAGCAAACCCATTTATGGTGTTGTTTTCACTCAAGGGCCTGAAAATACTTGGTGAGTAATGCTGAAGGATGATGAAGTTTCAGTATGTCCCTCAAGGAAATCTGACTCTGGGTCAGTTCATTCTTAATCTATAATACCAACACCATTTGCCAAGCATTTTTCAGGATAACAAGCTAGCTTCATCATATGGCATCCAATGATCTCCCAATGATCTTCGCAAGGCTGACACCTCTTACCTGCATCCCGAGGTCACAAACATGAATCCTCACATTCTTCTTGCCCTGAGAGATTACTATAGTGGATGGACATCTACAATCATGGATTTAACAAACTTTCATACGGATAAATCATGAATTATCTATCTATCTATCTATCTATCTATCTATCTTTCAAAATTTAAATATTAATTATCTGAGCATGACATAAATGATACGGAATAAGGGGTGGAATGTTCTCATTTGAGTTAAAGTAGAATCAGTTTTCTAATATCAGGTATGTTTTTCTTCATTTTCTGAAAAGTAACTGCATGCTTTTCAGACAATGTTTCTCTCTAGAAGTGATAACATATGGCTCTGGTAGACAGAGCAGCTGTTTCTGATACTTATTCCTTTAGAAACCAAGGCCATCTTCAAGCTGATAGAATGCTGTAAACCAAAGACAAAATGGGTTGCACTTGCAGGGAGGTACAGACAGGACAGGTGGACACAAACTGACTAACAGTGTATTCCAACCCATATAAAACATATTCAGTATAAACTGAGAGATTAAGCAAGTCTCTGTCTTCTTTGATGGCCGATGCCTGGTGAGAACTGGGTCTATCTGTCTGACCTTGATCCCAGATCCATGCATTCCTGAATCCAGTTCCCGAGTTCAACTCCCTACTGCCACTAATGTTCCTCATGCTTGCTCTGCAGCATTTGTGGTGACACATAGTCATCAAGGGGTGGAACAGGCGTACAATTTTCTAGATTTTTACGTAATTTATTATTTTATAATTAATAGTACTTTCTTTATTGTTTTTATTATTGTTAAGTTTATTATTTCACTAAAGTTGTTTCAGTTTTTGTTTCCAATCTATGTGTCTTTTCCTCTCATTTTCCTTTTCTCTGAGTGAGAGGAGGAAGAGAATTGGGAGCGCAATTGCTCAATTTTAGCAGCCGAAATTGACTGGGCCAGGGCAAAACCATCACAATCTATTAGCAGAAATTAGCAAGGAATTGAACTGGAGTAAATAAAACCAAACCAAGTCTAACATGTAGGACCAGAATAATCACCTGCAGTTTGCCACAATAGTATAGGTGTATGATTGTCTGTTCACAAGTATCTGCATAACAGAAAGGGAAGAAAATAGTACATTTTTCTTTTAAAAAGTAGATGTCATAAAGCTACTCAAGTGAAAAGGTAAATTCTGTTTATCATGTCAGATTCTACTCAATCATGTCAGAATTTTTCTTATTTATTTATTCTAATATAGAATATTTAGATAGTATTAGAATCATAGGCTCATAGGATCATAGGATCATGGATCATAGGATCATAGGATCATACAATCATACAATCATAGAATAGTTAGGTTGGAAGGGACCTTAAAGATCATCTAGTTCCAAACCCCCCGCCATGGGCAGGGACATCCCACTAAATCAGGCTGCCCAAGGCCCCATCCAACCTGGCCTTGAACATATCTAGGGATGGGGCACACACAGCTTCCCTTGGCAACCTGTTCCAGTGCCTCACCACTCTCATGGTGAAGAAATTCCTCCTAATGTCTAAATTAAATCAGCCCCTCTCCAGTTTATACCCCTTCCTGGTCCTACCCCCACAAGCCTTTATGAATAGCCCCTCTCCAGCTTTCCTGTAGGCCCCCTTCAGGTTCTGGAAGGCCGCTATCAGATCACCTCTGAGCCTTCTCTTCTCCAGGCTGAACAACCTCAGCCTGTCCTCATAGGGAAGGTGCTCCAGCCCTCCGATCGTCTTTGTAGCCCTCCTCTGGACCTGTTGCAACAGCTCCATAACCTTCTTATGTTGAGGATCCCAGAACTGGACACAGTATTCCAGATGAGGTCTCACAAGAGAGGAATAGAGGGGCAGAATCACTTCTCTCGACTTGCTGGCCAGGCTTCTTTGGATACAGCTCAGGATATTGTCGGCCTTCTGGGCTGCAAGAGTTGTGCTTTTAGATTGTGTTTTACTGACTATTCCAAAATTTAAAATTCTGAAAAGTCTGAGAATAGTCAAACAAATTGAGATTCAACATTTTACAGGTGAAAGCACGTTGCTAATAAAACATCACTAGTAAAATCTGACTTGCTGTGACTGAATCATATGTTTTGCATTAAATATATGGCAGAAGCATTCCTCCTGATACCAGGATTATCTTTTTTAAAGCAAATTAATTTTTGTTTTAAACCCAGATTTGATTAAATTACTAATTAAAACCACTACTGAATTATCAATTACTACTCTCAAAACATGGTCTAGGTGAGCCTCATGGAAAAAGTAAAGGATGTCATTGAGTACATTTCAGTAGAAGATTTTGGAGTGAAGGTAATGCAGGCTGAGCTCAAAGGAGTGGAAAATGTTGCCACTGTGGTCTGAAAGCTTTCACTATAGTTCTACCAACTGGTGCACAGCTCTGAAAAATGAGAAAATGAAAATCAGAGTACATTAACGTGTTTTGATCCCAGTCATTTACACTAATCACATACACTAATAAAATTTAAAAGTTTTCCCAGGTGGCAGACACATTCAAGGCAGCTGCTTCATTGTCCTACACTGTTTATACATGGAACTTTAAACCACTAGAGGAAAACTCATTGAGAATCAGCTAACTATCACTGGTGAACTCTTCTAGAAGGATGATAATTTAGTAAGTTTATATACAATTAAAACATATAAAAGAAGTATAAAAAAACCAAACACTTATGCCACTCATGACGTAGATGTGTACATATATTTCACCATCTTGCTGGAACATTATAAAGAGCTAAGCATTAATTCCTATGAAGAACTCAGGATAAAGTAGTTTAGTTACAATGCTTCAGTATATTCCAACTACATTATGCTCCTGATGATAATTGCTTTTACACATCTGATTTCTCAAATTATCATATATGTAGTATTTTTTCTTGTGTGTGCATTACTCATAAAATATTCCAAGTATGAAAATATGATTTTATAAAAGAAGCATTATTCTACCCTGTTTTCTTCTCCAGACACTTATAATAAAATCTTCCTTTTCCTATATATAAAATCTTTCTTTTCTTACATACTCTTTGAGGAAATTCATAATGAGTTCACATTTTGAGAGTTAAAAAAAAATCTAAACAAAGCAAATGAAGTAGCCTGAAGTAGATTATGATACATAAACCTCTTGTTTATGTTGTAATGGTTATTCAATTAAAATTATTGGAAAAATAACCTTGGTTTCAACTATGTACAGCACTTTATTTTGATTAATTGTTTGAGTTTAACATTAGTCACAGCAATTACATAGTCTATCAGTATTGCTGTTCCTGAGTTATGTGTTTGCTCAGTGTTTCGCTTCTGTTGACATGTTAACTGTGATTCTGTAAGCAATGATTATACCAAATGAATGCCACAATATAATTTTTTCTTTCTTTCATGAGTGAATTATTGAACTCCAGAGAAGGTCCACTCTATCAATAAAAATATTGAAATTCTGAATGAAAAATATTTAAACTGTGTTACCAGTAGTGTATCTTGGAGTGGATCTGCTGTTATATGTTCAGAAACTACAAAGAAAGGAGATGAGATAAAACAATATAAATAACTGATTTTTCAGCTCAGTGGCTAAATTTCATCTCTCAAAAGTTAATAAAGTTAATGGAGACATCTTTGATAAGAAATCTAAACTTCTTAACCTTTTCCCCAAGTTGTTTTAACATAATTTCTTTTTCTTCATAAATGAAAAAAAAAAACTCATGAAATTCAATCTGATTAAATGAATTTAAATTTATTTTGGTATTTTTTCTTCTACATGATTAACAGTACTAGCAGAGAAAATAATGTAAATGACCATATAAATTGAAAACCCATGTAAAATATAAGGAAGGTAAACATGACAACATAAATGAGGTGTTTAATGAAGGTGATTAATGAGATTATTAACATATGTGTTCAGTATAAAAGATTAAATTTTTAATCTTTTAAAAGGATAGGAGAACAGGTTGCAACTAGGGTTAATAGAAAGAGAGGATGTCAATTTTTTCAGACTTGGATTCAGAGATCACTAACTGGAAATCAGTGGTGTAGAAATGTAGCCGTTACTTTAAGGGCTCTGCAATATGTAGAGTGTAATCGATTCTGAATGTTCTGGACGGTGATCTGTTAAAATGTCAGAAATATAAAAGGCCTCTTGGGTAGACAACTAGCTTTAAAAAAATCTCTATAATACTACTTCTTGCTATTTATTGATCTCATAACCAAAGAGAGTGGATAATAAGTAAGTCCTTCATAAAAGCTTTATCTCTACCCTGCTTGCCATATGAGAGTGGAGTTAATTTGACCTAAAAATCAAAAACCCGTTTAATTTAGATGCTATCAAGCACATCTCAGATGAGAGAATTGAACAATTCAGATAAAATATTCTAGAAGAAATCCATAATTTGCCTTCATGAAGATCTTCTTGAAATAGAATATTAGGGGGTGCGAGTACAGAACAATTCAATGTAAAATTCTACTTTCCTTCTTTTGTGTGTATATAAGCAGTATGTACGCTGTCAGTGTTAGTAGCTCCCTCACAAAATGCAGATTAAGTGGTTGAAAAAAGCTCTAGAGATAGGATCACTGGCACTTTCTTCAAGTAAAGCAAGCCACTCTTAAAACAAATACATTCATCTAATATTTTTATATTCTTAGTAACACAAGTTATGTCCCATACTTACTTTTTTTTATGACAATTACTTGCCTCAAAAAGCCATATAATCTCTTTCCATGTAAGGGATATAAAATACACTCTGTATGTGAAGACTCTGTTACACAGTAGATTGTATCTGGTATGTTGTCTAACAAAGAAGGAGGGCGAAATCAATGAATTTAGCATCTAATATGCACAGTGCTGTTTCAACTGCATACAAAGTATGAACAAATCCTAATGTTGACTCTCAGAGTATTTGATTATCCAAATTCTTATTCTTTTGGTCAACTGGGAATGACTACAGTTACCCTCTAGAGATATGTATTTCCCCAAGAAAAGGAGTGTGGTGCAGATTTTCTTTGCAACCCTCAGCCCATAATGTTAATTTCCAATTTGACAGGGCTTTTTTCTTGCTCTCTATGCTACTGCTGTTGTTTTATTTTTAAAAACAAAGAAACTCAATATATTTACATTTGAAATCGTCTATAAATTTTATATATAGATATGAATAGACATGGAGATATGTATACATCAAACTAAATTTAGCATAATGCAGAGAATAAGTGTTTTTTTCTTTCTGAAGACCACAAAACCGTAGTGCTATCACATAAAAGAAAAAAAAATAGACACACAATCCCAAAACATTCTGAGACCAGAATGCTTTTTTTAAATTTTATTTTCATTAGAACAGCAACAGAATGTACTACATGTGTTAACTAAGGCAATAATTTCAGACTTCTAATGGAGAGAATTGAGTAGGATGGGATGGACCCCTAGAAATATAGTATAAAAATAAATAGGAAGTTAAAATACTGGCTTTGTACTGAAGATTTTTTTCCAGTGATAAAGCAATTGTCTACGAGATTTTTCCTTTGGTTGAGCATTTGAAAGGAGAAGTCCCTGGATTTAATGCTCCACTGACATTTTCCAAAGCTCCCCAAGTCTGGAGTTGAGGATGCAGAATTTTAGAAAAGATGCATAATGAATGTAAATGCCCAGGTATATTCTGGTGCAATTAGGCAAAAAGGAGAAAAGAAAGGAAAACAATTTTGGATTGAGAAAGCACCATCACCTACAACATGAGTCCAGAAAGGGCTATAAATCTTCTTTAATCATAAGTAGCAATTTGACGGATTCAAATTTTAGACATGAGAAGGTATTTTTCAAATTCAACTATTTCTAAATTTTTGTAAGAAAATCCTCTAAAGAAACTTACAGTTGAACCATTCAATAACAATTTATTTAACAATTACCAGTAAATTTAAAGTACATTAGAATATTTTTGGTTTAAATTTCACTTAGAATTCCCTTTTCATAAAAAAATTACTTTCATCTAAATTCAGAAATTATTTTTGTTTGTACTGTTTTCGGTCCAGCAAAGAATCTCTTTCATCTGAAATGAAATAATTTGCCTTTTATCACTTAGAAATATCAGCAAAATGGAACAAGTAACCAAGTGAAGAAAATCTATCCTATTAACCACTTTTCTTTTACTGAGGGACTCCTTGTGGATTAACAGTCAAAGTCCAAGAGACCTAACTGGGTAATGAAATGATTATTTGATAAATCTGCTAGCAAATTTTTACTTGTGTCCTTCTGCATATAGAACAGTAGAATAAAGAAATATTAATATCAAACTGTTTATTATCACAGCAAATCACTGACAAAAAGGGACATTTAAACTAGGTCATATTTTAATTGCAAATCCATTTGCATGAACAGCCTAGAAATGTTGAAAGAAGTAAGCAAATGATAGAGAGATACTTAATTGAGTCGATCTTCTCAGTTATAAGCCAAAACCAGTAACTAATCTTATTGCAGTGTATTTCACTTTTTTTTTGCTAGTTTAATTTTCCTTCTGTTAGGCTGCAGATATGGGAGAAAACTGTTAAAAACAATTAACAATTTAATGTCAAAAAAAATCTGATTTCTAAAAAAGTCTTCCTTCTTTTTTTGAGAATTCTCTAATCCTCTCTGTCTTGAAGAACACAGTCAACTGCTACAAAGATTCATGTCTACAGTAAGTACTACATCTACTACATGTTACATCTGCTTTTTGCCCAGCTTGAGTGGAAGCCAGTCCAGTTCCACTCCTAGAATCATAGAATCATAGAATCATAGAATCATAGAATCATAGAATCATAGAATCATAGAACCATAGAATGGTTTTGGTCAGAAGGGACATTAAAGATCATCTGATTCCAATCCACTGCCACAGGCAGGGACACCTCCCACCAGATCAGGTTTCTCAAACCCTTATCCAACCTGGCCTTGAACAACACAAGGGATGGGACATCCACAATTTCTCTGGGCAATCTCTTCCAGAGCCTCACCACTCCCAGGGTAAAAAATTTCTTCCTAATATCAAATTTAAATCTATCATCTTTCAGATTAAAAACGTTACCCCTCATTCCATCCCTGCACTCATTGATAAAGACTCACACCCCAGCTTTCTTTTTGGCCCCCTTACTGGAATTACTGGAAGGCTGCTGTAAGCCTTCTCTTCTCCAGGATAAACAACTCCAACTCTCTGTCTGTCTCTATATTGGAGGTGATCCAGCCCTCTGATTGTCTTTGTGGCCCTCCTCTGGACTCACCCTAAGAGGTAATTTTAACATGGCATAGTGCCATAAGCCTTTCTGCAAGAGGCTGCATGAAAACAGGTTGAGATGGAGGGGCACTTTTCAAATTATGTGCAAATTCTTAAAAGGCAGATGTGTCGACCTAAGTGGATCCACATCAACTTACAAGTTTGTTATTCTTCCAGTTCCTTGTCCCTCTCTCATCCACACTCCAGTTAATTCCCTCAGTAACAACCAAATTTTACCTGTGTGGGTTGAAATCTGCACATGGCTGTCAAGAGATTTTACTCCAAGGCCTGTTACAGAAACTGGTTTAATAGAATAGAGCTGAAGATTTTCCCTGTACAGGACAGGGTGATTTGTTTTGGTGGGTGAGAAACAGTTGTCTTACTATTTGACCCTAAGGCTAGTTAAAAATAAATGATCAAACAATTTCCAAAAACTCTTATTTTAAATGTGAAGTGAAAAACAATGGTAAATTAAATGCAAAAGATTTGGGTTTTAATAGGGCCTGTCTGCAAGTACTTCAGTGACTTCCCATAAGGCTTGCAAAATATGTAACTCACATTCACTTACCATATCTATTGCAGTGAATAAGCATCTCAATCATGCATAGACATAGACAATGCTGAATTTGGAACAAGAAGGCGTAAGCTCATAACTGTTTCTGTTCAAAAATTTCTGTTACAATAGTAAATACTGAAATCTAGCTGCAAAATTCTGTATCAGAAAAATATAATAATTCACCTTGCGAATTATCAGAGTAGGACACTGGAACACAGCAATTTGAAAGCTGATGGACGCTCTTCAGGATGGTGCTACAATGATTACTAAAATTAATGCTACTAAAAAGCTGGAGTAAAAGCTTTTTGCAAAACATGGTCACTGCTTTCTAAAATCAGAGGTCTAGCCAGAACCATAAGGGACGTATTAGTTGTTGGATGCCCAATATAAGTCTTCTTACTGTGAACTGGAGCTACAGGCATCCTTATGACTGCCCACTTATTCAAGGGGTATAGTGCATCTTCTGTAGTGTTCCTTTGGATATATGTGTTATTTAAGAGGCAAGAACAAAAACAATTATTTTTCATTCAGAATAATTAGTTGCTTAACTGTTTTTTAAGAAATGAGAAACAATCAGTTGTTATGCATGTTTGGCTGTCAGGACTGCATTCTGCTCTTAAAGGTTTTCTCTATTTTGACTTGGTTTGGCATTACACAGTAAGATTTTACATATTCCCAACATTATTTATAATACGTATTTCCTAACACCTCAGTTTGTATCAAAGGACCAGTTAGAAGGGATTAGTCACTGAGCATATAAAGCAAACTAATATCCTGTTAATCTGAGAGGGAAAAATTCAGGTTAATTTTTACATAATTTCTTATCAGATTACACAAGTAAATTGATTGTAGTTTGGCCCTTGAGACACAGGCTCCTATGGTGTAAAATCTTTAGAATCTGTTTAAAAACAGAATGAACTTGCTGTATGAATTGTTAGCAAACTTGAGCGCTAAACTTGATATCCAGTCTTTAAATACAAAACTCGTCTTCCATTCAGAATGCAACACCACCTAGCATTGCTTAGCTCTTTTCATTGTTACAATGAAAGATTAACTATCACGTTTGTCATTATCAAAAGGCATAGGAACGTTAATGAAATTTCAGTTATATTTGTAGTTAAATTCATATGAAGTTGAAATGGATTTAATTCTGTTCAACCAACTGTTCAGCTAGATTCAGTAACAAATGTCTTTTTGTCTTGTGGTTCTCCTGTCTTCTCTAACTGCCATCACTGTTCTGTCTGCTGGTTTTAATGACATGTATGGCAGTATGAAATAATAAATACATCGCTTTAAACCTGAAAAAAAAAAAAGGTGAATGAGTCCTACGAAGAAGGTGTTAGTCCTGTAGAATATTTCTTTCTGAATCTACAAGATAATTGGAATGTGCATTTCAGCAGTGGCATAGTAAAAATGTATTAATTAAAAATATATAATTCTTCTTTAGAGAGGGAGATTTGAATTCCAAGTGGTAGAAACTTTCCTAAGGCAAAATAATTTCTGTTAAGCAGATACATGCTGCTTCCAGTTTTTTGTCTTTGTGACAGTTCAAAACTGTATTGCAGGAAATTGAATGACAAGCCCACTTTCCTTCATTTTTCAAACCAAAGTTATTGCTTAACTGGTTAGTTTGCATATTGCTTTCATGACGGAGGTCTGCATCTTGTCTTCTCTAAGTAAATGACAATTTGATAAGAAAGTGTCAGAACATTAAATACAAAATAGGTGTTCTATCCCTAAGGAAAAACCTACTAAAACAGGTCAAAAGATGTATGAAAAAACTACCAAAATTTACATTTATGAACTCATAGATTTACATAGCAGGAGCATTTCACAGTATAAATTCAGATAACTGTTTCTAAAAAGACAGCATGTAGTGAAAAAATTCCTATGTTTCTTGTGAAGGATTCCATATAAGCCTAGGGTTTATACTAAGCACTTTTGTGACCAGTGGTTTTCAAAACTCTTAGGAAGTCCAGTGATTTTTGATATTTTTTCATATCTAAACCCAAAGTTTACCAGAAGATGAATGCCACATGTCACAGGAATGAGCTTGCATTTGACACTGACATTTCCTTGGAATGAAGAATTATCTGCAGCAGTGTTTTTGTAGTCTGAGGTTACCCTTTACGTCATCCAAAAAAGAGATCTTTGGGGACACAAAATGTTTCATGACATAAGCCTTTGACCATCACAGACGGATTTTGGTCAGCCTGGTAAACTTCACAATGAAAAGTTCCTACTTCTTCTTACTTGACCATGAAGACATACCTTAAAACATCTCAGGTATTTTGGAGGGCTGCATTTTTGTGAAAAAAAAGCCTTAACTCAGAGCTTACTATATATTTTCCTAACACACTGTCATTTCAGTTATGGTGTGCAGCACTACAATTGTACTAAAGCAAAAAAAACAGTTGATTAGATAAGTAATCTAGACCTGTCTCATTCTGGATTGATTAAACACTTGCTTTCACCCTCAGTCAATGAATACTTTAGTTTTTAATTCCGCTATTTCATTTGTCTCAAATTCCTTCTGTTTTTTTTTTAAAAGAAAGGCAGAAGAGCCCTTGAAAGGTTTGAAGCTAAGCTGGGGTTATCGATCTTCAATACAAGATACTCCAGAGTCTTGTTTATCAATCTGGATGTCTGTTACCAATCCAAAATTCCCTAATTTTCTCTCAGAAAATACTTGACCAGGAACATTAAAATTTATACTTTCTCAATCTATTTTTGGGAGCAGCTCAGTTGTTAAAACAGTCACAGAAAGTAAAGACAAACAAGAAATAATCACATCCTAAGCAGTTTCTGTTTTATTCAAATAAATATTCACAGTGGAAATATAAGGTGTTTATCCAACCCCAATTCATTTTCTTTCAGTTCAATATTCTTTCTCTGTTATTGACAGAAACAAAAAAAAAACCAGAAAAAAATCATGCAAATGTGAAAAGAAAAAAGAGGAGCTAACCAAAATCACTTCCACTTTTAAATACATCTTTCTGTACATAGGTTGTGCAGGCGCTCAAAATATAGGAAAACTGGGTTTTGGAGGGAAAAGAGGAAGGAAAATAGCAAAATAGAAAAGTCTGTGTTAAAATAGTTTGTGTACAATTACATTTTTTTAGAAAATGCATACAGAAATGCAATTATTTCCTTTTAGTAATTGTTTTTTTTCTTAGTATAAGAACTGTTAAGAGATGATCATAAATTACTGCATGCAAAGACATTCTTACTGAGATAGCAAAATATTTATATTTAGCATTGTTCACAGTCCCCAGACATAAAAACTCATAATTGTACTTTGTGGGAAAAAATACATGTCTTGATAGAGAGATTGCCTTGTCTTATACATAGTATAAAAAAAGAAATAAGATAAATTGCAATGTAGGAAGCAATTTTGAAAGAAACAAAATTCAAGAAGGAATGTTGAATATTCTTTTCTTTCAAACAATAGTTAATTTCTAAAGCCTGAATATTTCAAATGTATTATGAGTTTTTTTCAGTAGTTATTCACAAAATAAACCATTACTACTATGAAACTCTTAATAAACTAATTGATTTGAGAAATTACAATAAATAAATTCCTATTTAAAAACACCTTACTGGAGATACCTCCTTGAACAGCTTCTTGTAAAAGAAAGTTATTAACCAACCATAGCAGGATCATTAAATGTAACAATACAGTCTTAAAAAATGTCTTTATATTTCAAATAACATGCAGGGTTTCATCCCTATTGGGCATAACATTCTACAGTCAATTACAAATTGAAATATCATGCATATGGTTTAGAATAAACCTATTTTCTGTGGATTTTCCTCCTCTTGAGTGTTAAGTTTTAAGTTTTGCATCACTGCAGCAAGATTAGAATGCATCCCACTGGAACTCATTGATGATCTTTTTTTTGGAGAAATTTACATTTTCTTTTAGTTGTAATACAGAAAGACATGAGTCATACTTTAAAATATATGGTAAGAGATCAGTATACTAAAACAACCAATGATTCACTGTGTACTCAAATAAGAGCTGTGAAAGAACACAAAGTACCAATACCCACCAGAATATAAAATTATTTGAACACCCATCCTCATCCTCAAGTCAATTTATAAAGTATTTTAAAAAGGATTAGAACAGCCTATTGATTGATTAAGCATAGGAACAAAACATTCCATGAAGAAGTCACTTTAAAAAAATTGCCTTAATTTAAAATTTTACATTGATGAATTACTCATCTACAAAAAAGGCATTTTTAATGAATTCTGTAGGTAAGTAAAATGCTTGTAAATTATAAAATTACTCTGATTTTTCTCTTAAAACTGAAAGAAAAAATTTACCTTTTATCCCTCAGAATACATTTATGTTTAAATAACATATATTTGAATCATAAATACTAAATTAGCATAATTAGAAATGTACAAGATAGCAGAAGAATAAGGTGGTTGCAATACACCTCAGAACATGTTGTATTTATGACTAAGGGTGTTAAAAGTAGTTTTTAAAAAGTCTGCTTTATTTATGCTATATTTTTGTACAGTAGTATGTAAAGAATATTTTTGCATGAGAGTTGTCAATTAGCTAAATGCATGCTTCCATACAACTTTCCCCCAAAAAATCAAGCCATGCCTCAAAACCACCACTCCACAAAAAATAAACCCAATTAAGTCACAACATTTTCAGTCCTAAGGTATACATAAAGCAGTATTTTACCATAAGTCAGTAAGAAATAGTGGCATGTAAGCATAAATATATTCCACTAATCTAAATAATTTGTCTGAAAAAATGTTTGCCAAAGACAACAGTTTTAATAGGCACATTAAAGTGAGAAATCCAAGGCTGTCAGATTATTTTCTTACCTTCGCCATTTATTAAAAATAAAAACAACATAAAATTTTTTATTAAAGCAAGGCAACCAAGAAAGAGCAGGGTTTAAAAAAAAAAATGTAGACAATAGTTCATTCATTAACTATTCCATGTGAAGTTATGCAATCTGAGTGCTTATGCAACACGTAGGTCTGAAGCATACAAGTTAGACTGAAAGGAGAACTTTAGTCCAAGCATGAGAGCTGTATGAAGACAGAGCTGTTGTCTGTCTTTGTGCATATAGATAAAAGGATTCCAGGTCCCTCTTTACATGGGTGTAGGAACATGTGTTAAAAAAATGTCAGGATGATACACACATATATTTTATATTAAGACAACTTTAAGTGTAGATTACAATTCTCGGGGGGGGGGGGGGGGGGAAGTAAATGCATTAATCTTCTTATATAAAGGGTTTCCTAAAGGTATGTTTAAACCCTAATAATTATCTGTGCAGGTAAGAAACTTGATAGTGGACTTCGGAGTCCCTGTGTGAGCTTATGCTGAGCCCCAACAGGCTAAAAAGCCATAACACAGCTTAGTGCTGAAGCAGCTTTGTACGTTGGTAAGCACTGACCTGTCCTGAGCAAGTTTTTCGTGGTTAATTCTTCTGTTAAATCCCTGTATGAGTATGAAATTGGTTTATCTGGAAGTCGTGTTTTCCAAGACACCTTTTTAGGAGCCAGACTGACATAACTATGAAGGAAACATGGAGTAAATTCTGAATGACAGTGAACATCCGTAAAAATATTTCATAAAATTTCCCATCCTATCATCAAGAAAATGTAGTCTAAAGTAATCTTTACTCACAATTAAAAATAAAGAGACAGACAATTCTAACCCAAAATTAATTTGATGTAGCTACATGACTGTAACGTACATGTTTCTTGCTTTTATAATGTCATTAATTTAGCTTTGGCTCTTTTTGTTGTCAATATTGTCTTGTTAATTGAAGGAGATGAGACAGTCACTCTTTCTCAGCGCAAGCTATCTTATTATGTGGATAATCAAATTCACGTGATAAAGCTAACCAATATTAACTACCAAGTGTTGCTTTTTTCATCACAACTTCTGTCATATGACTCTGTTAAATGAAAAACTGACCTATGGAGACTTTACTATACTGGTTGCATTGGGAATTTGATTAGATCTTCTTACTGCTCGTCATTGCAAGGTCTTTGTGGTAGCTTTCCCCTCACTCACCCAACTTGGGAATGTTATGTTTCCTAGTGTATATAAAAATACTTTATTACACCAAATGCAATTTGATTTTCCATAGTGAGGCACAATCTTGTAGGGTTAATCACAGCATTGTAGCTTGCCCTTAAACCTCTTTCTCTATCAGTTCTTCAGTAGACCTAAGAGCAAGAGGTAATATTAAAGTAGCACTCCGCAACAGAATTATTTTTAATCAATGAAATGTAGTTAGATGATTTTTCTAGGCAAAGATGTTTGCTTAACAATGTTCCATGACCTTTTCTAATGATGTTGCTATAATAATGTTCCGAAGATGAGGCACTAGCTAATCATGCCTCTCTTCATGGCCGCCCAGTTGATGTTAAAAATATATAAGGCTATTATACTAACTAATTTAAGTTTAGTTACCTATGGCAGAAATTAGAGAGGTGTTGTTAAATGTCTTTAAACTCTCTGCATATGACACTGCATTCTTTTATTTTGGAAGAATTTTTTCTTTCTAAACTTCATTTACTGCTTTTTGTTCTGTTATCCTCTAGTCTCAAACTCTTGAAATGTATGAAACATTTGAATCCATTTGAGTTAAAAATATTTGAGTCCTAGTAACCTGATTTAATGTGCTACTGTTTGCCTGCGTCCCATTTCTAAAAGCACTATTTCTAGTATAACTTCTAGCTTCTGTGATTTTTTTCTGCAATGCTTGGACTTAAAAGTAGAATTGAAGAATGAACAGTGGTGCACAATTGAAAACTTCTATCCTAGTGATCTTTTTGTTGTTCACAGATATTTTTAGTAGCTCTTGGATGAGCAATTCTTCCAATAAAAATAGCTCAAGATTTTTCTACCACTTATCTGTCTTCAGAATATAGACAAGAATTAATTATATAATTATATCCTCTGAACTCTTCTAGTCTTTTTTTTTCCCAATTTAACAGTGATTCAGACCTAGCAGAATAACTTCCCCTTATCCATAAAAAAATTTTCTTTTGAACTGAGAATCCTCTAGGATTGTTTCACCTTCTGGGAGTCACTACAAACTGTGGTATGTGCTTAAAACTTCCGTGAGCCTATCTGGTCAGGGCAAGGCAAAGTTTTGCCCATCCACTTCTTAAGGCATGAAAAAGTCGGGGGAAATAAGAGAAGATTTCTGAAATACGTTGGTTCAGGTGTTCTCTGCTCCATCCACAGGGGCTAGAAGAAGGAAATCTCTGCTACTGTGTTTTCTTATTCTACAATGTATCAAGAGGAAAATAGCTGGCATTTTCTTGCATTTGGAAAGAGCCATAATGACCAGATGAAGACTTCAATTGCAAATATAGAAATATCTCAAGATGAGAAATGGCAGTAATTCAGTTCATAGTTTGCCTAACGAGCAGAAGAGGATTACAAATTGTTGTTTTCCCTACACTGAAGAACTGATATTCAGTTCTTGGAACTTTTAACTGGCATTTATGGAGATTTATGCTAATTAAATATTCAGTTGGTATTTGCCATACAGTTCATAGATACACTGATCTCACATAGCCACTCGTATTACGACACTCACCTCTATAGGTCATGGATGAGATATTTAGTACATCATTCAAGAGCAGGACTCACCTTAGGGACAGATGTTGGTATTTAGATCCTCCTAACTAAGTCCTATTTGACTGAGAAGTGCAGGACATAAAGGTCCTGGCTCCCTGAGGTAAGCAGGTTTGGGGAAACTCTCATGAGAATATAACCATCTGGCTTATATTTTGATGACATTTCAGCAGCCTGGCAGGGCTTCTGAAAAAGGTTTTAGATGTTTCAGTAGGAAGAGACAAATATCTGTGTTACCAGAATATGATTCTGTAGCTCTCATAAGCCACAAGCAGGTCCAGATCTTGTTCTCTTTGGAGTCATATTACAGTTGACTTCAGTTAAAAGAATCAGTCCTACAACAGGACAGGAACTGTTCCTGCTATAGCTGCCAGAATGTGGCAGGTATATAAAGAACAAATATCCTTATGACATAAGGTGTTTTTAGAAGAAAATGCTAAGAGAAAACGATTCCCTGGATGGTAAGGGTTAGATGTATCCATAAACCTTTTTACTGGGAAATTAGAGATACGATATAAGTAATTCTTAGTTTGTCTGAATTGATTCTACCAATGACAAGGAGCAGGAATTTGTGCCTTCTGTAATACTTGCTGAAGGACCTCTACTGGTGCGACTTAGTGGCCTGACTGACTTAAGAAAGTTAGTAAGCTGCAAGTTTAACTGCTTATCTAGTTACTTCCTCCCCTAGGAGTCTGGCTATATTCTGGATATTTAGAACACTTAGTTCTACTTCAATAGGTACACTATCACTGTATCTCTACATTGCTATTAGGCCTTAATATCATCTCAATATTTTCTGTTGTGCTATCATAACCTCTTAAGCGTTCTCTCCTAATTTTCTAACAAACTTTTAAATCTGTATCCTGCCACCTTTTAAGAACTCAGTACTAGATTGCTCATTGCAGTTCAAACTTCTCAAGTTTACTTGAGATATTTACTCAAAATACTGTTTAGAGATTAAAGTTCTGAAGTGTGTCTGACTCTTATTTCTTTAAGAGATGAATGATTTTTCTACTTCTATACAGGCTGTGGGTAAAACAAAATAAAGCTTTTCTCTAGGACAGAAACCATTGCTCAAATTTTGGTTCTTTATTCTTCCTGAAAATTATTAACCCTATGACCCTTCCCCCTTCCTCTTCCCCTTCCATTCTGACTGTATTTTCCTTTTCTCCCTCCCACCTCAGTAATCTCTTCTACTTCTAGACCCATTTCTGACTTAAAGGCTCTCCTAGCTACCCCTCAGGAACCACATAACACTAGCTCCTGCCTTCGATTCCTGTTGGATGATTCTTTTAGAGGTACTTCTTCATTAAAGTGCCTGTGCCTTGGAGCAGTGTTGGCTGCTGCAGGCTCTCATGGCTCTTCAAAATAGAGTGCTTCACTGGAAAAAGTTAATGATTTATGGTGATCACAGGCACACAACCAGGTTCATGTTTTCCAGACTCAATAATCCTTTTTACTGGCTTGGCAACTCACTGATATTTGTGCTAAATTCCGACTAAGGACTGAGGAGGAGAAAGAAAGGAGCCAAATGTCAGTCAGTTTTCTGCCTTTTGAAACCTCTGTCTCTGAGTTAGGCTTCCTGTAAAAATAAAACAGTGAGAGGTTATAAAGGCTTATGGTACTAGGCAGGTTCTGAGACATACATAATACAGTTCTTTGTCTCTTGTTTTTTAATCTTCCATGCCATAGTTGTTTTAACACAACACTCTAAATGTAGGATGTCCCAGTGACTCAGAGAATACAATGTTAATAAAAAGGAGTTATGGAGAATCTCATGTCTTGCAGGAGAGAGGTAAGAGTTCTGACACCCTTACAGAATAGCACAAAGGTCAGCACATTGGCCAAAATTAGTCCTGCCAAATCACTGAAACCTTTTCTTCTGGTTTGTTTATTTGGGTTTGATTTTTTGTTGGTTTTGTTTGGGATTTTTGAGGGTTTCATGGGTTGTGTTGTTTATTTTTAATTTTGTAAATATTTGCTTAATAAAGTACTCTATTCTTGATCTCTGCATTTCAGGAAATTGTTCTTACCAACAGCCCAGCAGGAGAATTTAACTATGCTTTCAGTAATAACCACATTTCCACAGGAGTAACGTTCTTATCTACTTTTTTTGTCAATTAAATACTCCATATAGATTTTAGCTGAAATAAGGAAAAAAGCCATCATATTTGAGATCATTATGCAATTACACAAGACAAGTTTTGCCATTCACCAATTCTGGTACTCTAGTACCACCAATTCTAGTATTTATTGTAGAGAGGCAGCGATCTCTCTGTAGTGCTATGCACCAAAAAGATGGACAATTTCCAAGCAGTCTACCAAAATAGTCAAAGGCCAAGTAATTTTGAGCAGCTAAAAAACAGTCTTTCACATTAGAGGGAATTTTAGCAGCAAAAATACAGGGGTTTGCATAGCTTGGAACTCAGTTTTGGTTGTTGATACCTGTATAGATAACTAAGTTGGATGAAGCAGAACTATCTATTTCATAATAAATTTTCCCCTATAAATCATAATTTCTTCCTTGCACTGAGCGAGAGTTAATACTGAGGGAGTATTTATAGATGTATTTAGGTACTTTTAGGACGCAGATATGGACTTTCAGAAGCCAGTATTCAAAAAAAAAAAAAAATCCTGGGTACCACACTTCCATTACAACTGTATTTCTGAAGCTTGATTTTTATTTCAACTGTACTTTTTATTTGAACTCTATAAACATAATTTAAAATGTATAATTTTTTTTTCCTGTGGTTGCAATAAAAATCAGTATGCTGTAAACTATACTTTCCAGAAGATGAAAAATAATACATGCAACATTGCCTACCCATCAGAGCTTGCAAAACTCTTATTTGGGAATAAACAACTAGTTGTATTTTCTTAAAAAATAGACTCTAGTCACTTTTGCTCTTTTGCAGAAAATGACTCTACCCATTTATGACTCCTGCCTGAAAGGGAACTAGGAGGAAGGCAGATATTTTTTATGTATAAATGATATCTCTACAATAACCACATAATTAGATACAGTCATTTAAAGTTTTCCTGCCACTGTATTATTTCTTCAATGGTTATTTATTTAGATAAAATCCATCATATAAAAAATAGTCTATTATAATTCTAAGTTATTCGAGAATTAACAGACAACGCCTGAGAGACAGCTGGAAAAAATTAGAGATAATATGTTTGTCTTAAAGATTAAATTTATTTGCAGATAGATCTGCAATAATCTGTAGATCAGGCAATGTTTCATAAACTAGAGGCAATTTCTTCAACTCCCCAAATAAATATATGTAAAACTTCTCGGTTTCAGGAACACTATGTTAATGTCATTATCAAATTGCATTCAGAACATATTTAACTGACACTGAGTAGTCAATGTCCTGGTTTAGGTCTCTGTGGCCCCGTTCAAGTCCTGTAGGCAGAATGTACTAATGGGCATTTGTAGATCACAGAAACCATGTGCCTGCATCAGCACTCAGCTCTGAACAGAATTCACTGTCCTGAGATTTACACATGGAAATTTCACAATGTGCTGCCATATGCCAAGTAGATGTTCCTCAGAAAACAGTGTATCTGAAATACTTGTATATTGATAGGTATTGTTAACTAGTTAATTAATATTGTCTTCTAAATTCAGACAAACACTTTCTTGCTGTAATGTCTTCATTCCACAAACTTTATGCCTTTGCCTAATTTCTTGCGAAACAAACTAATTTTCCTCTCAATTAAGTTCCTCAAAGAAATTATCTCTTCCTTATTGTTGAGTCTTTAAGAAAGACTTTTTTCCTTTCTCTCTTCCTACTATTAGTTGTACTTTCTGTTCTGTTTTTCAGTTAAAAAAAATGTGGTTTTTAATATTGAAATGATGTTCAATGGTACTTTTTTAAATCTTTCTCATGGATAAGTTATATATTATTTTACCCTTCGATTTTTTGTCTCTTCTATATTTCTTACACCACACTTTTTCTAGAGTATCTGCAGATTCCTGGTGGAATATCTCTTCAGAAATTACTTATCAGAAGAAACATATTCTGATTTTTTTCTTCTGTCTCTGGTTTCGTTATCTCAATCCAACGTTGGGAATGTCTCAACGTGATCCCTCAGGATGAGATTAAGACACAAATGAAATCAAATGCCATACATTAAAAGTGTAGCTTATTGTCAAAGGGACAAAAATAATGGTAACAGTGATAGGACAGAGTAGAATAAAGGTAGAAATCCAGCAAGCATTTGGGACATAATTGCAAGAATACTCACCACCATGGATACACAGTGTCTCAAAGGTTTAAATCTCACAACGCACTAGTGGTTGGTGATCATGTTGGGGCTTTCTTGACAGTTCATTTGATATCCTTTTTGGTCAAGAAGGTCATGATGATGGCATGTGTTGCACACCTCCATACACCTGTACATGCACACATGCTACATGTACCTCAAGCTTTCTCTTTGTGCAGCTGTAGTGTGGCTCAATGTCTTCTTGTGGTTTGGCAGTTCCTGTGTCACAATTGCTGCTAGCAATCTTTGAGACAAAAAATGTCGTAGTTCAGCCTCTCACATTCCATGTGTAAAGACTTCAAAGTCTGTACCAGAAGTGAGTGAAAAAATAGCAAAACCTCTAATAAGAAACCTCTTTGTCTGTGAGCTGAATGTATTTCTCAGCTGAAAGGTAGTATGGGCATAAGTTCTCCTTTATAGCTATCGTAACATATGTAATTAGGCAAGTGTTATTGACAAAGTTTATTACAAATCTACCTATTAATGCATCTAATGAAAGTGTTCTTAGTGTCTTTATTTCATTTCATTACAGATCAAGCTTGTTTCCTGGCCAAGAAAAATGAGATGTTTGTATTATGAAGTGGGTTTTCGAATCTCTTCCAAAGGCTTTCAGAATCAGCCTAAGTATCCCTTGGTTCTAACCAGATGTTGAAGAACTATACCAAAGGATTCATTTATTTGATAAATTCTGCCTTTTTTCTTCTAATTAAAAACACGTCTGTCTTCACAAATGTTGTTATTCTTCAGAATTTAGTGTTTGGGACTTTTACACCACTCTAGTCCACACCCATTCATTTCAATGGTAATATCTACTTTGACCACAGTGGAACAGGGCCAGGCCTGTAGAACAAGTGATGTGTATAAAAGATAGCTCAGTGTTGAAAGTGTTAGAAGTTGGTTATACTTGAACTCCTTCCTCAGTCAGATGATTTTTTTAATGGATTTATTGACAAGGTGTAAGTATTAAATGGGAATGTCATATAGAAGGATGTAAACAAACCATCCAGAGAATGAAGACTATTTTGAGGAACAGGGTCAGATGCATAAATACGACTGTGAATTTTAAAAAAATACATATCTAAGGACCATCTAAGTGCCAAAGTTGAAATATATGGAAATTTAGATGGGTTAGAATTAGACTGAATGAAATTTAGTTTTTCTTTCTTAAAACCTACTGTAAAGTGAAATAATATAATATAACATAATATAATATATTATGAATATATTATAACATAATATAATATATAATATGAAGTGCTATGATAATGATAGTAATTAAGACAATATAAATATAATGAAATATAATAGCAGTGGGAAAGTGTATTTTTAGTGTCAAAAAGCACAAACTATGCTATAACACAATTGTGAGTGGTAGGATTACATCATGCAGAAACAGCAATAATCATAACTACTTTGCTTTTAGAAAATTTACTTAAATATTGTAAAATTTAGATAAAGATAAAGATAAAGATAAAGATAAAGATAAAGATAAAGATAAAGATAAATAAAGATAAAGATAAAGATAAAGATAAAGATAAAGATAAAGATAAAGATAAAGATAAAGATAAAGGGGAAGTGGAACCACAGAAGTATATAGTTAAAATAGCTTTTTTAATCCCTTTACCTAAAAATTAAATAACAGTGTAATATATTTAATAAACTATACTTGCATGTATTTTAAGGCTTCTAAAAATTAATCACCTTAACAATAATTTTTATTGATTTCTCGGACGTACTTTTTTCTTGGTGCAAGGAACTAAAGGAATAAATAATTGTGCATGTAACTTATGAATAATTACTGTGAAATATCATATTGTAAATGTTTTGCTGATGATAACTATCCCTGATGGAGGAATAAATTACTTCTCACAGAACAGGTGAGAATAAGAAATCTTCCAAAAGGTGCCAAAGATTCATGAAGAAACAAATGAGGTTGAAACCGAATGTCAACTGTAAATCAACCCCAACAGAAGTTTGCAGATATTTTATAAAAGATGCTCAATTCTTGAGTCCAACTATCAATATATCAACATACTTTTAAAAATATCAACCTCAGAATGACTCAACACAAAATCTGGATAGATCAGACCTAGAATTTACCACCCATTTTAATGAAGGACAGAAGTTGTGTGGTGTAGCAGAGAAGGCTTCACCTTTGATGACTGGAAAAATAGCTTTCAACAAGCTTTTAAGCACCCTGGTGACACATTTAAATTGCCTTAGTTTTGATAATTTTAGTCTCTTATTTTCTCTTTTAAGATGCTTGGAAGATAAGCTTTCAAAGGCTGTTGTGACTGTCAAAGCAACTGTCTTTCCTACATACATTTCTCTTTTCTTTTTTATACTCATGAACCCACATCAAAATCCACAAATCCTCTGAAAAAGTACTCAATCTCCTCTCCTAATCTCCCCTCCTAATTCTGCAGCTTAGTACAAAAGGGGGACTTTCTTAAAAGTGACTCCCCAAAAATCCTTTCTTCCAGGAGGCTCCTGCTACAGAATAAGTCAGAATAGTTTCATAAACACAGAGGAAGCCCTTAACACCAGCACACATTCTCTCACACAGTAATTTCAGACTTCATACTGACAACATATGTCAGCCAAACACTACATTTACAAGTCTTCACCATATGTGCTTCGTTGGACATAAATTCACAGATTTTTTTTTAAAAAAGGGCTTCTTAAGTTAAACAAAATCAAATACTTATAAATATATTGTGGTGAGAGTTATGGAATGTAAATTACAAATAACATATAATGATGAAATTCAAATTTATCCTGTGGTTATTTGGTGTAGCTGTGTATAAGGTCCTGTTATGGTGTGAGCTAAATTAGAGTCAGTTTTCTGTCTCTAACTCAGTTGCTCTAAGTAACTGAGTTTTCTGAAAGCTAACTGCATGTTTTTGAAACAGTGTTCATTGCTAGGAGTGATAACATAGGACATTGGTATCCAAAAAGATGAATGGTTATAATTACCCCTATAGTAACCAAGGCCATCTTTAAGCTCACAGAAAAGGGCCACAACTGTGAGGAGAAGCAAATAGGGTGGGTGACCCTAAACTGACCAACAGAGTATTCCCTCCCATATATGTCATACTCTTATAAAATTGAGAGATCATGAGGGTTCTTGGCCTTTTCTCCGATGGCCGATGTACACTGAGGACCTCGTCTGTCTGCTTCCTCCTGATCCTGGATTTAAGTGTCCCTGAATCCAGTTCCTGAACTCAGATTTCTCCTAGTTGTGGAGATGAATAGTAGCCAAGGTGTGGGTGCAATCTCATATATTTGAATATATTTTATTACTTTCTAATTATTTTCATCATTATTATTGTTATCATTTCATTAAAGCTGTAATTTTAGTTTCCAATTCGCAAGTTAATTTTTCTTTCATTTCCCTTGCCCCTTTCCCAAGGGGTGGGGAGGGAAGGGATTTAAAAGTTCAACTGCATAGTTTTAGCAGCTGAAATTTAGCTGGGCTTAGGTTTAGGCTAAACCATGACAGTCACTCGGTGCCCAATGTGGGCTCAAATTTGCCTGAACTGAACTGGACCCCTCCAAACCTCTTTAGAACATTTGTTAACCTAACTTGCCCAGAGAGCATTTTATTTCAGAATAAGAAGAGTAAAAGAACATATTCTAGACAGCCATTCAACTGATTAGGGTAAAGGAATAGCAGTTAAGTATACTGGAAAGCTGATACTGTCTTAGGAATGCATGTAAAACTAACAAACAAAAAGCATACACATTTTAAAACTGAGAAAAGTCAGTCTAGGGCATAAATCCCTGCTTTGCCTCACTTAACGTCTAATTGTAAAGCAACACTTTGTAAAACTAAATCTTAGTAAAGTTGATGTAGTTGGACATCATAGAATCATAGAATCACTAGGTTGGAAAGGATCCACCGGAACATCGAGTCCAACCATTCCTAACACTCCCTAAGCCATGTTCCTCAGCACCTCATCCACCCGTCCTTAAACACCTCCAGGGAAGGCGACTCAACCACCTGCCGGGGCAGCCTGTTCCAGTGCCCAATGACCCTTTCCATGAAAAATTCTTTCCTGACGTCCAGCCTGAACCTCCCCTGGTGGAGCTTGAGGCCATTCCCTCTTGTCCTGTCCCCTGTCACTTGGGGACATCAATTTTTACTCATTTGTTTATATAGATGGAACTCATGGACTACAGGTATCCTTATGCATTTCCACACCTCTCCCAGCACCTTCCCAATAAAATAAATTTTCCTTGAGGTATCTAAATAATTAATGGATTTCAGCAAGATGAAATACATAAAAATTAATATCCCAGAACTGACTATATATAATATATTCCAAATAGATAATTTACAACAATTTTCTTCTTTTTTTGCTCTGCTGAAAACTTTCGTTCTTCTTACATGTAAAGCTGAAAGCAGGGTCTCCCACATGCTCCACAGAAAACGCTGGCAGAACTATGATATGTATTTTTTAAACATAAATTCACAGAATGGGAAGGATGCACCTCTGAGATCACTGAAACCTTTCTGTAATCCACTTGAAGCTTTAAGAAATTCCTGCTATCTCCTCATTTCTTCCCCATCTTTCCCAGTGGTAATGACTTTAATGACACATATGTATATTTAGACTCTATAATAATGAAATCATGGCCTTTGCTATTGACAGATGAATGAAAAGTCCATGCTTAAGGAATACAGTTAGACACTGCAGGAATAAGATTTTTTCTTTTGCCCAATCATTAAGTTAGGTGAAGAATGGTAAATAAGACAGCACAGAACTGTGAAAATGACATAAAAGTGACTGACCTATCACAAGGGAAGACTCTTTCTGCATACCAATTTCCCTGTACCAAAAGCAGCAAAAAAAGGGAACAACACATGGAAAGGGACTGTTGAGGTGTTACTCCAAAAATCTGCCATTGGAGCCAGCATCTGTCACTAGGGACTCTGGTGCCATGCCTATAACCGCAATAGTATCATGTGGCTGGTCTCATCTGTTGTTTGGAAGAGAATTAACAGCCCTTAAAGCCTGACTATGAAGGCATTTATTTAAGAGATTCGGCCTATCCAAGCAGTCATTTACAATTCTAGGTACTCATATAGTCATGTTTTCCTTATTGATAGTCTTGACACTTATTCCCAAAAAATATCATTGACGTTTCAATTACAGAAAGAAAAATCAAGTATTAAAATACATCACTGTTAATAATTTTGTCAATGTGAGTAGTGGGGTTTTTTCATTTTTTCAACATTTTCGTAGAAAAAAATCATAGAAAACTTTAGATTGATGATCTGGAGATCATTTCCCCTTCTGAGTAAGAAAGATGCATCTCTTCTCCACTATGAAATTACTCTATTTCTATTTTTACTGCTTCTTTACAAACTTCAGATACATCAGCTTTACCATGTTCCTTGTCTCTGAAATCTGTGGTCAGATAATTACTTTAGTCAAGTAATCTTTAACTTTCTCATATTTCCCAGCCCTTTAAAATGATTCTTGAGATTTTTCTTTCTTCCTTCACCAAAATTTTTTCTGTATCAGCCCTACAATTTCTCTGACAACCGTTACTTCCATTTCATTCAAGTTATGACAATTATAGAAATTTTATCTTTTAACAAAGTTCAGCCCTGTTCAAATCTCTTTTCTGACTTCAGTTAATTGCATACTTCTTTTCTCCCATTCTCAAACCAGTTTGCTGAAACTAGAGTATACACCATCAAACTCACTGCAATCAGTTGTTTTGGTGTCACTTTTTTCTGTTTGTATCTCCCTAATCTAATTGCTTTCAATGCTAGCCAAGATTTCATCTTCTTCAGTAGCATAAAATACCCACACATTCCCTACATCTCAGTGATTTGGGGCATAGAGACTGAAGCATTAGAGAACTGTCTAAGAAGTAGGCTTTTGCTGCACTCTACCCCTGACTTCATCAGAGCTAGGGTTTTACTCATATGTTTTTAATATATCGTATTTTAATTTGGACTGTAGTATTCAGTGTGTCTTGATAACATTTTTTAAAATGGCAGTGCTGAAAGCATTTAAGTTCCATCTCTGTCCTCATCATAGTCCTTCTGTCCCAACACCTTGTTTTCATTCTTCAGTGGGCAAAGATCGCTTATTTTTTCTGCTGTTTCTATTGCTGATGGCCCTAAAATCAGACTGAACCATATCAACACCACCATATTACCCACATATATTCTCATTGTGCATACTTTTGCATGTAGTACTTTGAGAAATAAAATCTGAAAAACCTGGCAGCCATGATTTTAAAGAGGTGTAATGAGTGGTAAAGACCATACCTTCTTGTTTCTAGAGGCCCTGTAATATCTCAGAATTCCTTTGGTCAAATGCCATTCACAGGTCTGGTTAAGAGGAGGTTTAGACTTCAACCTAATTTACTTATTATAATAGTTTCACAATGTAGTCTTTTCCTCTTAATGCTTTTTTATAATGTAAATTATATTTTATAAGCAATATGTTCATTTCAGGATGTATTTACATTACAGATTTCATGTTAGTCTTTCTATAGCTATTGTGATATGGTATGGAATATTTTAAGTGGTCACAAATCTTTGCAGTAGCTGACAACATAGACAATATTTTGCTGCCTTTTAATGGCTTACATAAATGCAATAGCTCACTTGAGGTTACTAATTAAAATAGAATGTTCTAAGAGGCTATTTAATGTTCTAAAAGGAGACTGCCTCAAGTCCATTACACATGATACTATAAATTTCTGTGAGATGCCATCTAAATGACAATAGATTTAGAAATGTCAGTACTTCTAACTTTTTCATTCTGAATTTCATTCTAAGCCTGAGGAAAAAAATTTGTGACACTGGGTAAATGAGTACTGCAGTAATTGATTCTTGCATTATAGTTACATCAAATTAGAAGCATTTATTTTTGCAGTCCAAGGCTCATGGTTATTCTAACTTAACAGTTATGACAAAGAAGAACTCACAAAATAGAAAAATAAAATGAAAACTGAATTTTGTGGGAATTATTGAGCTAAAATACATACTTCTTTACAAAATCAGTTGTCTCTAGGGTATATGGTGTATCTAGGAAGAATAATGTATATATCTGAAGATTTTAAGGGTTTTATGCTGGGTGCTTTAGCATACGGAAATGAATAGAAATCATACTCACTCAATGTAAAATAAAGAATATTCCATGGAAATGAGATGTATCATTTTAGTTCACTAGTCATTCAAAACGCTGCTAAGACCTATAAGCCCAGAGAATTGGAACAACTCAAGAAACCAATATCTGTAAAAAGAAAATAAAAGTGAAGACGAAGGGAAAGAAATAAACTAATTTTTGCAGTTCAAAAATTTCGCTGCTTTGAAATGAACATAGCGGAACCAGGGATTTTACCTTCAATAAATAAGTGTTGATTTAGCACACTTGCTGAAATCATGTTTGCCATGGAAACCACTTTCCTTATTAAATAAACAAAGAATTGAAGTTTGATTTTATTATCCCAGAGTATTGCACCTAAGACCTGTGTTTAGCCTGCTTCCTCTTCATATATAAATACAGTTGTACTGAGTATGCACATTAAGGGAAAAGCTTGAGTAGTTTAGTATTCGGTGTAAGTACTTCGGCAATGATATTAATACCATTCCTAAATTGCTTAAAGGATAAACCACAATAGCTTATGATGTACGATAGTTTGTGAAGTTCTGCTTTTAGTAAATCAGTGTGAAAATAATAATAAATGTATTAAATTCTCCATGGAATTTAAGGCAATTAAGGGTGGTGCCCACACAGTTACTGTTGTCTGAAGGCAAACCCTTTCCAGTTCAATTCAACAATTCAACATTTCTATTACATGCCTAGCTTTCTAATAAATTAACATCTAGGCTGTTGTACATTTTGTGTAGATATTCCTTGTTGAATCACAGCTCAAGTACCCAGTTATACAGCTATTTTTGTACATAAGTAATTTTCAAAATCAAAATTTCAGTGATGCTATAATCTTGGACCCAGATAAAAATTTTTATGGAAAATTCTAGAAGTAAGAAGTCTTCTGATGAGTGATGTAGATTTGCACTTATAAGATGAAAATGCATGGTTTTTTTCCATATGTGCCTAGACAACTGATTGGTTTAGTAAGTCAGCTGGTGAATTAGGAAAATATACTTTTTGACCTTAAAGACTTCTTACAATTTTTACTCATATTTCCTTTTTTTCTAGTTACGCATGCTATTTTTATTCTAGTGGTAATTCCATTTTCCTTAAAAGAATTAATTCTGCAATACAGTGATGTGAGTTGGGGGGAAAAAAGGGCTTCATAGACATGTAGGGAGGGATTTGTATGGATGTACAGGGTTATGATTCTGTTTTAATGAAAATGATGGACTAATAGAGATGAAATTTGACTGGTGTTTCACTTTTACATAACTTCACAATAAATAACAGTTATAAAGATTCAGTAGTTTCCCCTTAAATGTCTTGCACCTAGGCTGCACTATGAGGTCACTACTTACTTGACATCTGAATTTATTTTAGGTTTCTTTTGCTCAAGCATAATTTATTGCTCAGGATTTGAGCCAGTCTCAGCCTTTGGTCTTTGAAAGATGAAAAATTACAAGCATTTTATTAAAAAAAAAGAACAGAAATGTTCAGTGGTGTCCTCTGATTTTATAACTAAAGTAGAATACGGAATTTGGACTGTTTTCTGGTTCAGCTAATGCTTACAAAGTGAAGACAATAGGTGCTATAGGGATGTGGTAGGAAGAATGTCTGCATAATTTTTCCATACATCAGATACAGAAATTTTAAAATCTTTGTTCTATCAGCTTGCAGCTGAATACAAACCTAAGATATGTTATGCTACAGAAGTATTAAAGTATACTCTTTCTCTAAAAGGATTTTTTTTCATGTTTCTTGCATAATATTGTTGTTTTCCAATGTACAGATCTTTGTAACTTTTTTTGTAAACCTATAACTTATACAATATCTTCAAATAAAGAGGCATCATCCATTGAATATATACTGTTTGTGAATTTGCTCAGCATATCTCACTAGAATTCCTGAGACGAACCTGAGGTAATTCTAGTAGGAAGAGTGGCTTTTAACAGTTTTCTGTAAAAATGATAAATTGGTATATCTTCTTTTAGATTGCATAAGGGAACAGTTGTATGGACAAAGTCAGTCCATTTCTTTCATTCTCAGTATGAGTTTTGAGGTATTTGTTTGTTTGTTTGCTGGGAGAGTTTTACTGAAAAACAAATTAACTAGGCTGAGCAAGTATCTTGTCCTAAGATACATGGTACTGAGAAACATATCTTATATTTTGGAGTTTCTAGATTCCTTCTGCCAACAGTTAAGATAATATATATATTACAAAACTAAGATAAGTAAAAGAAATCAGAATTCCTATTCACATAATTCTATTCTCATTTTTAGCTATTAAATACTATCCATCAAAATGGTATTTAAGAACATACTGGAAATATTATTAGTGATATATTGCCAACTCTTAGGTAACTAATTTCTCCACAAAGTGTTAAACATAAATAAAGGCTGAAAGTGAACACAGTGAAATGTAACAATATAAAAAAGATATGTTTTCTGAATGACAATATAAGTAAATACTTAGAGATATGTTTTGATTATATATAAAGTAACCAAAATGTCAAACATATTTCTACCTTTATAGCTACTCACAGATTTGTATTTCTTCTACTAGATAAAAGAGAAAGTTGCAATTTAGAAGAACAGAACAAATCATTCCCTCAGTTTTGTATTTAAATCTGAGCGGGGAGATTTGAATGAACATGAGCATATCCTTTTATTTGGATCCATGTTTTATGTTATATGTTACAAGCTTTCCTGATAAATTCAAGGGTTCGTCTTAATCACACACACTCCACTTCTCTTGTTCTGCAACTATCTGAATTTTCTTAATCTTTGCTGCCTGTGTTTGTCATGTGTATTTGTTCTGCTTGTTGTCATGAGTCACATCTTTTTTGAATTGCCTTTCTCTCTGTCTTCCTACCATGCTCCCATGCCACATATTCCAGCCACATCCTTTTTTGTCTCATACCTATTATTCTTCAAATTTCCTTTTCCTTTATGCATCTGCAAAACCTTAACTTAATTTTTCTGCAACACAATAGCAGGGACTGTGTAAACCCCAAATCTACATCTAAATATTAGCTGACACAGTGCTAATTTTTTAAACTTTTTACTACTCTCTACCCTGGAGTGTCTTTGATCTTTCTCCTCAATTATCTTCCTTCTATTTTCCTA
Source organism: Cuculus canorus (assembly GCF_017976375.1). Classification (NCBI taxonomy): domain Eukaryota; kingdom Metazoa; phylum Chordata; class Aves; order Cuculiformes; family Cuculidae; genus Cuculus; species Cuculus canorus. The sequence goes on along the minus strand of NC_071441.1, from coordinate 32,154,572 downwards.
TTGGGTTCTGATGAGAAGATTGAGTGGGGGTGAACAGCTAAGTCACTGTTTCAATGATTCACATAAAATTATCTCAGACCTCAAATAACAAAGTGCAGATTCCCAAGGCCTTCTGGCTGGGTCAACTCTTTCGGTAACTTTTCACATATAAAATTCACTGAATTAATAACAGACAGAAAAGTCTTAAATATCTGATTACCCTATGGCTATTTGTGCTGAAACTCTTTCGATAAAAACACTGTTTGAAAAGGCAACAGCAGTAGGTCTAAAGGCCTATATATCAAGTGCAAATTATTTGATTGTTTCTTTCTTCAACTAAATGGACACAGAAAGAACCAGAGGATAACAATAAACAAATCACAGGGGGGAATAAGGACTACAGTGTATTGATATTTAGGAAAAAATGCAGAGATAGACTAGATTTGTTTGAGATTGGATGTTATCTGAACTTCATCAGTTATGCAGTCTGAGGCTTGACCTCCTGAACATGACTGAATATTGTAAGAAGCACAAAATAGTAATGCAGCATTAGAAGATGAGTCTGTGGATTTCAATATAAACTGTTTATGAGGACAGTTATGTGAAGATACCATCACAGTTGAAGCAGGAACTAAATTCAGCTGTAGGAACTGCATAAACAGAAGGTGAGTTGATCATCAAAGATGAAGTCGAAGGAATGTGGAAATGAGACAGATTCACATCAGAATGTCCTCATTGATTGGTAGAAATATTGCTTTTTCTGAGTCATTCTGGTGAAGACTATGAGGAAGACAATTTCCATAGGAAGACAAAAAAGAAAAGTAGAAAAATAAAGGTATATAAACAGCAGAACACATTTTTCACAAATGTGGAGCAAAGGTCATCTCACTGTTTAGAGTGGTAATCAGGTTACATCTACAAAGCTATTTATGTTGTGATAGGTATGCTAGAAAAGTCATGCTCTGAAAGGAGCTAAAACCAAAAATAGATGGGAAAACAAAGACATATGTAAAGTTGGCAATTGCTAAAATAAAAAATACCACTCTTTTAAAAAAAGGAAAAGTTTAACATATTGATAAGGGTTTGGGTTTTTCCCCTGCTATTCCTGGAACAATAGTTACTGCTTATTAAGCATATTTGTTTTCTCTTGAAAACATCAGGTTTTCCTTTTAATTAGAACTGAACAGTATGAAGATAGGTGGCTTCATACATGCAGGATCAAAGGTCAATGAAGCTCTGGAATTTATACAGTCTGAGGATTCCCTAGCCATTTATTTAATTCTTCCTGCTTAAAATTAGTTTGCATTAACCCATAGGTGACATTCCCAGATTGCTTTGGAGATCTGCACTAGACAAATGGCTATTAGGAAATGAAGCTTGGCCTTATTTCTCTTTCACTATGACAGCTCCTTTCCTTAGCTGTAACATAGCGAAGGAGTCTCAAAGCCCATTTAGAGGCCACTTTCACTGAAAAGCCTGTTTGAAAGGGAGCTTGGCATAAAACAAAAATCAATACCCTTGTCTCTGAAAAACTAATTCATTTTTTACAGAGGAAGGGGATGATAACATCAGTGTTTTATCTTACATATCAGAACTGAACTTGTCTAATTGTGGCAGTCACAACAAAACTACCTTAAAGAACGGTCAAGGGAGGATGTTGAAAACCAAATAGTTGTTTTCATGGGATGACAGATCAGATTCAGACCGTCAAATTTGCTGGTGTTCTACAGGGACAAGAAAAAAATTGTACAGCTTACCCTGAAAATTTCATAGTTGCATCCTGTTTCACTCTGTAGGCTTTGCTGTGTTAATTACAACAGCATGGAGAGTAAAACTGAGTAGCAATATAGCAAAAATGTAATGAATTAGAATATATGTATGCAATTACTAAGCATATTAACCATATCCTGTAGATGTATGTTCTGGAATTAATGTTATGCAGATGAACAAATAAATCTTGATCCTTCCTGCTGAAAATCTCTTGCTCGATATGATATTAATGAATGAGTTAAAACTCTTTGCTATGCTGAGCATTTCTAGTGCTACAGCTGGAGGCTGCAGTTATTTTGACCTCAATATTTTCTCTGTTACTCTGACTTAAATGTAACATAAAAGAGGGAATCTCAGTCGGTCCTAAGGATTATGTCTTCTGAAGAGGAGAAATGGCTGTGTATCACAACCCTTGGTCATGTCTATATAGAATCAATGACTGGCAGCAACTTAATGTGATTAAACTGATCCCTGTCAGGTCAAACTGGTGCACCTTGTGTTTCATTTTATCTGAAGGGAGAGAGATTCAAAGAAAGCTGTAGCATGGCCCAAATGACAGGTGAGGGGAAAAAATGTTGGCAGTATGCAGCTATGTTATCAGCCAGGTGAAGGAAAGTAAAGCTATATGAGAAAGAACAGTTGTGTTTAATTTTCACTACTATAGCCTACCCTGTTACACTGACCATAAATTTTAGCAATATGCTGAGGCAGAAGAACATCTGTCTAAAATAGGAAGTTTTTAAGTGTTGAAGGGGAAACCCCAAAATATCCAATATTACACTCACACTGACATTTCTACTATATTCTGCTGCTGTGAGTATGACTTGAATCCAGGTAATTCTGAAGGGTTTACTGCTCATTTTTAAAATGCTGGTTTGACTTCTGTGTTGATGGGCATACTAAGTAATTCTTCTGTTATTTTTAGGAGTGTAAATTAATAAAGCTTTTGTTTTGATTATATAACCAGTATAAAAACAGTGGGGAAAGGGAAAAGGGGAAAAGTATAAAGGAAAGTCCATTATGACATGACCATGATTTTCTATCAGCTTGGCATTGTTCTGATACTTAACATTAGGTTGGTGTTTGCTCCTAACGTTATTTTTCAAAGAACGAGAAGTGAAGCTTGGCAATTCTTAAGAAACTTGCCTTAAGCAGTGTCAGAAGTAAGTTAGATCAAACATGTTGTTGCTGACTTTACAGACCAGAATGTACAATGCATGAAGAGTGTCAATGACAACTGCAAAACCATCTGCCTTTGCCTTAAATGACTTTATGTTAAATATATCTGAAATGTAACGTATGGACAAATCTTGCCCAGACAAGTTGTGGATGTCCCCTCCCTGGAAGTGTTCAAGGCCAGGCTGGATGAGACCTTGAGCAGCCTGGTCTAGTGGTAGGTGTCCCTGCCCATGGCAGGAGGTGTGAAGCTAGCTGATATTTAAGGTCCTTTCCAATCCAAAACATTTTATGATTCTATCTATGACCTTGCTTACTCTTTATTACAGTATTTTTATAACGTGTTTTAGAGATTGAAACAAAACTTCTAAGATTTTATTGCAATTATCTGTTATTATTATCCAATACTACCTTAAGACAGCATTTTAGCTGAACTTTAACTTAAGGGGAAACTGATTTGCCAGGGGTTATGAACACAGCTAGATGCATACATGTGCAAGTATGTGTACATCACTCTATTTAGAACCCTACGTCTGCCCATTGAAGTGCATATGTAGGCTCCAATTATATGAGCAGACAGTACTATGCAAAGGATTTGAAACAACCTTTTTCTTTACTTAGCAAGAAAACCTTAAGTATAGCTTGGCATGTTTGCGGGAATAAACAGATAATGGCATATTTAGATTGCCCAGGTAAGCATGCTTACTAGTATAATTACAACTTAAGCAAAAACAACTTATCTTTTATGCCATTTGAGAATGAGGCTCAGTAACAGGGTGAAGTCTGTGATGTCGACATAAGGATACATAAATAGGATTCAAAATAACAAAAGAAATCTCAGAAAATATATTTGTCAAAATGGTATGCATATTAAATCCATATCTGACTGTCCTGCAAGGCAGAATGGACTCAGAAACTTTTTTTCAGATATTTGAATTCCCTTTCAGAGTCTGTGAGTCAATCTGAAAAGATCTACTTTTGAAAGACCGATCTGACTAATGCCAAATACAAGGTCCAACACAAAATAAAAATGAGACTGTGCCTATAACTCTTTTTATTCAAAACAATTCAGCAGATTATTTTCTGAAAAGCTGTTCAGGATCTCTCTCATTTTTTCTTTCATATCTACTGACAAAAAAAAAATTAAATTCTTTGAGCATCAGCTTGATCTTTTGTATATCTTCAACATAAGCCTAAGTAAATATTTGAAAAGTTTCCATCATGGATTTCTCCAGTTTCACAAGAAACTTGATATTAACTCAGTACTCACACTTGCACTGACATTTTCCAGCTGAGGGTGAGAAAAGATCTATGTGTGAAAATACGTCCACTTGTACTCTCTCCTGAGTTCTTGGTTGAGGAGTTATAGGGTTATAGTTCAGATTTACAGACTCTTTGTTCGGGATAGGGGTGGGGGTGTCAGACATTGTATTCTATAAGTACCTGGGAAAAACCTCACAATCACTAGTCCTTGTCCTCCTGGTAGACTTCAGCTTACCAAATTTCTGCTGGATATAAAATACAGTGATGAGGAAACAGTCCTGAACATTCTAGAGTTTGTGGAAGATAACTTCCTGACACGGTGACTGAGTAAGATAGTGAAGGTAGCCCTCTGGACTTATTATTTATGAACAGAGGACTGGTGGGTGATGTGATGGCTGGAGGCAATCTTGAGCACAGTGATTGTGAAAAGAGAAGAGTTTTTGATTCTCGGAGAAATAAGGAGCAGCGCTATCAGAACTGCAACCTTGGACTTCTGGAGGGCAGACCTTCACCTGTTTGGGGGCCTAGTTGGGAGAGTCCCTTAGGAGACAGTTATGAAGGCCAAAGGAATACAGGAAGGATGGACATTCTTCAAGAAATAAACCTTAAAGGTGTAGAAACAGGTTGCCCCCCTGGTCTCATGGCCATGGCTGGGCCCAAAGAGTTGTGGGGAATGCAGTTCAGTCCACTTGGTGGCCAATCACAAGTTGTTTCTCCAGAGCCCAGTGTTGAGGCCAGTTCTGAGACCTTACTTCTCTCTATAACTACCTGAAAAGAGGTTGTAGTGAAGTGAGTGTCGGTCTTTTTTTCCCAGGTAGCAAGTGCCAGGACAAGAAGAAATGGTCTCAAGTTGTATCAGAGTCAGTTTGTTTGGATATTAGGAAAAAATTCTTCATGGAAACATTTTAGATATTGTAAAAGGCTGCCCAGGGCAGCAGTTGAGTCATTATCCCTCTAGCTGTTTGAAAGGTGTGTAGACGTGGTTCTTGGAGACATGGTTTAGTGGTGGACTTGGCAGTATCAGATTAATTGTTGGACACTATGGTCTTTTCTTTATCTTATAAGTCTATGATTCTATAATCCTATGGTGGTGCCCTCAGAGCATTTTCATATCTTCCTGATGATCTTCCTGAGCAATCTAGTTGGTCCATATTATTTCTCTCTGTAACATAAAAGTGTAGGGGTGGAACTTCAGGATATCTTTAAGGATCTAGGGGCACAGATTTGTATCCTGTATGATAACAGGTTGATTTCCAAAGTCTAAGACATATATAAGAAGAGAGAAGACAGAAGTCTTTTCTAAAGTCTGTAAAAAAATAAAAAACCTCAACTAAATCTAGAGTATACTAGGTTTGTTCCTTTATCAATAAGGCATATCCATAATGTAATTACAAAATAAAGCCAAAATTTACTTCACTCATTTTAGCTGCTGAGGTAATCTAAACAGTCAATTTCAATTTCTGTCAGAAATGCATAAAATGGGAGAGAATTACAGAATGTTATTAAAGTTGGTCAAAAAGAAGTCGTATTACTTCCACGAGGCTTAAAAATATGTTACTTTAAGAAATATTTCCAATATTTTCTATGCAAAAGACCTTTACCTTTATAAATAGAGGGCTTTTTAAAAAATTACTTTCCTTCTGCTACATACACTTTGTGGACTAGCTCTTCAGCTTTCCAGTAGCTCTGAGAATTATCCATGTATTTCCATAAAATATTGTGTTACCATCTAACTGTGGCTAAGTCTTTGATGAGACAATTTATAACATCCTTTAATGCGCTTGGGTTTTGGAGAGCCACAGAATTTGTTTAACCACATTTAAAAGTCCTCTAAAATATAAGAGGAAAATTATGAAGCATGTAGTGTTTGTGGCTGAGCAAACACATTTAAAAAGGAGTATATTTTTAAGTTCACATGTATACCAGAAAGCAGCAAATGCTCAGGCTGTTAGTTGTACAGAAAATAATCATAAAACGACATTATTTGCAAGACCTGGAAAGAGGTGGGCAAAGGATGTCATCTCATAATTTACACTGGAAGAAAAGCTATAATGTGGTCCTTTATCATAGTTTGCCTTTAAATGTAATTCATAGACATTCTATCAATTGTGTTGTTTACACACTGTTTGAAAACTAGACTAAGTCTGCAGTACCTGTGGTGACAGTAAATAATGAGAATTTTAGTATTTCTGAAATGACATAGTAGAATTTTTTCCTGGTTTCGTTTTCAATTCATAAAGGTCAACAATTCCTTTAGGGGCAGTTAAAAATTTATTTGAATTGAAAATGTATTATTTCCATATTCAAATGCCATAAAATTACTTGACTTTCTTTAGACCTTTATTCAATTTCATACTGAAAATATTTTGTAGGACACGTTGCAGCAGTTTTATATATAGTTTATCATAACTCGGACCTTCCCTGCTGCAAGTTTTTGGAGTAAGCAAGTATTACCTTCTGTGATAAGATGTTCATCTCTTTGTGTATAGAGAGCCTAGATCCATGAGCCAGTGAGGTGGTGAGTTCCAGCAACCAGAGGCAGACAACACATAGGACATCTGTCTGTGATGGCACTAGCTGGAGAGACCTGAGTGTGTATGTATTGTACAGATATGCATGTCAGAATCATATTGTTAGTGGATGTGAGACTGAACGAGATGGAAAGTAGTATGAGAGGCTAAGGAGCAAGTATTAAAGTGACTGAAAGACGGGGCTGGGTACAGGAGACACCTGGGTGTTGGAGAGGTGGTAGGTGGAGAGATAAGGGGTCAGAGACAGCAGCTGGAGCAGTCAAAGGGACCCACAGCAGGCTCCTGGTAAGGACATTGGGCTGGAGCAGCTGACAGAGAAACCTCTCTTGCATGCGTATCTGTTTATTGGAGGGAGGCCATTGAGAGATCTGGGAATCTAAATGCTAGCTACTGGTTAGACTGAGCATACAAGGCCGGTCAGTAGCGGAACCCATAGTGTGCATAAGTACACGTGTGAGTGCATGTCTGTGTGTGAGTGCATCCTGTGCACAGGGATGAGCTGCTGAGCAGAGTGGGGATCCAGTTGGTCGTTGCTCAGTAGCCTGTCTTACCAAGGAAGTACGTTTCTACTTACAGGCTTTCACCCTCATCAGCCAGAGAATAAGATAAGGCTATGGACATTTTCTGTACTTGTGTAAGTGCTGTGTTTTCATACTCTGTGTGTCTCTATGTGACTGGCTATGCAAACACACATATACATATTATGCATCCAGGTACATGTGTGCCTACTGGAAATACATGTTTAGCAATGCTAAGGGTATTTGCAGTGAAGTTAGAACAGGAGAGAAGCTAGAAAGCTATCTATGGCTCTCCTACAGCCCACTCACCAAATTATGAGTCTGAATGTACTTCCATTTTTACTCTGTCTTCAGTAGGAAGACAATACTCTAAAATATTTGCACATCATCCTAAGCTAAGGTTGGCACTAAGCCTCTGATCTCAGCTGGTGCTCTCAAATATCTGTCTAGGATAATAGGTAATAAGTACACCAAAGGAAAAGGACTCCAGAAATACATGTAAGGGGTTACTAACAACTGCACAGAATATCAATATATGCTTCCTAAGTATAAATATATGCCTACTATTGACCCTAAAGCTCATTTTTCTTAGGGCTATTTAAGTCCCTCTGGAACTGATAGTCTTGTCATAACTTAGAATACTCCCTTCATAAGGGATATAAATAAATTACACTTTCCTCAATTATCCTTCTAAAATGTCAGCCTCGCCTCTGTGCCTGGGAAGATCATGGAACAGATCCTCCTAGAGACTATGCTAAAACACACGGAGGACAGGGAGGTGATTAATGGCAGCCAGCATGGCTTCATCAGGGGCAAGTCCTGTCTGACTAACTTGATGGCTTTCTATGATGGGGTAACGGCAGCAGTGGACATGGGTTAACAGAATGATGTGATCTATCTAGACTTCTGTAAAGCCTTTGACACAGTCCTACACAACATCCTTCTCTCTAAACTGGAGAGAGATGAATTTGATGGGGGAATGGTAAGGTGGATAAGAAACTGGTTAGATGGCTCAAAGTCCAGATGGAGATCCTAGACAAGTGGTGTCCCTCAGGGGTCCGTGCTGGGATTGGCGCTTTTCAGTATCTTTATCAATAATATTGACAACAAGATTGAGTGCACCCTCAGCAAGTTTGCGGATAACACCAAGCTGATTAGTGTAGTTGCCACCCTAGAAGGACAGGACGGCATCCAGAGGGACCTGGCCAGGCTGGAGAAGTGGGCCCCTGAGAACCTCATGAGGTTCAACAAGGCCAAGTTAAAGTCCTGCACCTGGGTTGGGGTAATTTCTGTTTTCAGTACACAATGAGGGGATGACGTGATTGAGAGCAGCCCTGCAGAGAAGGACTTGGGGGTGCTGGTCTAGGAGAAGCTTGACATGAGCCAGCAACATGCACTCACAGCCCAGAAGGCCAATCGTATCCTGGGCTGCATCAGCAGGTCAAGGGAAGTGATTCTGCCCCTCTGTTCCTCTCTTGTGAGACATCTGGAATACCATGTCCAGTTCTGGAATCCTTAACATAAGAAGAATATGGAGCTGTTGGAGCAGGTCCAGAGGAGGGCTAAAAAAATGATCAGAGGGCTGGAGCACCTTTCCTATGAGGACAGGCTGAGAGAGTTGGGGTTGTTCAGCCTGGAGAAGAGAAGGCTCAGAGGTGATCTGATAGCGACCTTCCAGTACCTGAAGGGGGCCTACAGGAAAGCTGGAGAGGGGCTATTCTTAAAGGCTTGTGGGGATAGGACCAGGAGGAACAGGTATAACCTGGAGAGGGGCAGATTTAGACTGGACGTTAGGAAGAATTTCTTCACCATGAGAGTGGTGAGGCACTGGAACAAGTTGCTCAGGGAGGCTGTGGAAGCCCTATCCCTGGAGATGTTCAAGGCCAGATTGGATTGCACCTTTGGCAGCCTGATTTAGTGGGATGTTCCTGCCCATGGCAGGGAGGTTGGAACTAGATGATCTTTAAGGTCCCTTCCAACCCAAACTACACAATGATGCTATGATTCTAAAATGCCCCATCTGTTAAGGAAATACAATGTCAGGATGTAGGGAACAATATAATTATGATAGAAGAGCAGAAAGTGTGAAAAAAAGTAATGACACTTTATGTAGTCATCCAAAACTGAGCAGTATCAGACCACTAAACTTGAGAAGTTAGCGGTAAGGTTTTTATTTCTCTCTTTCTTTAAGCAGACATGCCCGTTTAACACGGCCATAAATTCTGAAGGACATCTTCATTCTAAACCGGTAGAACAGGTTTAGAAGACAGGAGATAGATAAGTGAGAAACAAAAATGAAAAACCAAAAGAAAACCTCCAAATCATTAAATTAACAGATACCAGAGCATTTTCCCACACTCATTCAAAATACGAAATGTCTTGTTTCAACTCACCTTATAGATTCCGTGGATAATCTGGGTGTCAATTTCTACGATAAATATAAAACAAATCTTGAAAGTTGCTATTCAGTATCTTGGTGTTTACATTCCCACTGCAGTGCCTGTGGTTAATTTTATTAGCAGGATGGGCTTTACTCAACAAGAAACAAGATATTTGGCTCCTTAGGGAACAAAGGGTGTTTCTGTTTCAGTGCTATTATCTTATGAATAGGTAAGGGAATATCTTTGGTGTCCTCTCTGTATGCTTTAGTATTTTTAACATTTCTTCCTTTTTAAGTAACTCAGTTTTGTAACAGGAGAAATACTCAGGAAACTCTGAGTTCTTGACATATTATTTAACTTCTTATGTTCTTGTGTTGTTATATTTTTATATGCAAATTAATTGCAAAATCTAAACATCAGAAAATAATCATGCAACACAAGTCATAATATCTTCCCAAGAGCCATGTAAATGCTGTTTATCAGAAGTCTGAATGTCTGAACACTTATTAGGTAACATAAATTACACTGCTTTAAATATTAGATCTATTATGTCCAGACACCTGGTATATTTAAATTCTCGGTTAATAATTTTCTGGAGCAAATTTGGAAGGCATTTATTGTTGCTCAGTGACACGCACTTTTAGTGAGCAACAAGTATCTGTATTGTCTGACAGGTTCATGTAGTTAGAAATCCATACTTTTCTGCTAAGTTTATTCCTGTCAATGCTAACCAGCAGTGTTACAAAAAAGCATCTTCCACAGATGCAGCAGGTTATAGGCATAATCTTATCTCTGCACGTGACTTGTAGGACAACTAAACCTCTTACTGAGCCACCCAGGGAGAATTAGCTCAAGTTGCAGCAGCTAGTTTTAGTCCTGCAGTCTCATGAATAGTGGCTGAAATAGTGAAATAGCAGTGGAACACACCACTCCCTAGTATCAGGTCTCGGATGAAAAGAGATGTGGACACAAAGCACAAAGGCTTGCACTACTAAGCAGAAACATTGTTCAGGGTCACGACAGACGAAGGTCTGTACAAGACCCTCAGCAGTTCTTTTTGAGGGGAGCACTGCAAAAAAGTAAATTATACATTCATACCGTGAACAGAGATTGCTGTGGATAAGAATTTATGAATTTTTCACTTAGGAACAATTTAGAATATATTAAAGTAAAATGGCAAAATTATTATTAATAGTTACTTATCAATATATTAACAAAATTATTAAAATATTCAATATGTGTTATAATAAAATTAATCAGTGACTTAATCAGATTTGGAAATAATAAGATACACTCCTATTTACTACACAGTGTGGTAAGTATATATGCAAACACAGAGATATAGAGATATGCATGCATAAAAAGACATACCAGAAAAGTACAGGTCATGAAAGAGAGGAGAGAATGAGAGAAACTAGTCTTGGAATATCCCTTTTGAGATTGGGTGAGAACATTCACACGAAATGCACTAGCATTCACAACAGGAAATGTTCAGATCTCTAGGGGAGATGACTTCACCCAAGGCCTTTTCATTTGCTATGTAATCACATGAAATCACATGTTATGCCTGAGAGGCATCCCAGCTCATAGCAAGATTACTGTTATGAGACTGTTGCAATCCAGAAGAGATTGCAACAGGCTGATAACAGTAGAGCTCAAAGGGCCTTCTATGTAATCACATACTTAGAGTGTTTTGAGATAACTTACTTTCATCAAACATTTGAATATTCATTTTGATGTTTTAATATTCACTTTGGCTACACTTGGAAGATATCATACTAGTGGAACTTTGCACTAGTTGCATCAGATCATCTCATTTGGGCCACAATCCAGGTATCAGGTGTCCAGAGGGTGTGACTGATAGTCAATCTCTTTCTCAGGTGGTGATAAGGTATCTTCCCAGGCACAAAGAACTGCAAGAATACTGAGGGAGTGCCCAAGTACTCTGGGATGTTGTATTATAACAAGGAGTATTCTTTCCTGGGTGTGTCTGGTCAAGACAACTGATTATCAGTCCCCTTCGTCAGACTTTTATGTAGTTTTTTTCCCTATTATATCAGTTTCAGGTAGGCTGAGGGACTGCCTTGGAATCCTAGATGACTGACTCTATACGATAGGAATTCTCCCTATGAAGACCCTATTTCAACACAGACACTACGAGATATTCATTCAACCTTAAAAATATAAATACTGTAACGTAATGAAAATCTAATTAATACACTGATGCTATAAAATATAATGATTTCTGGAGGAGCATCCTAATCTAACAGATTACAGTGTGCCATATTAAATGCAGTAGCTGAAAGTCACTGACAGCTTCCTCAATGCTCCAGTTCTTTGTGAAGGTAATTTATAACATATATTCCAAACCTTGTACTAACAGTATTGCTTGACCAAAAAAATCAGGGGTTTTGAGGTTTTCTCTGTTTGTTTTGGTTTTTAATGATTGACAGAATTTGGTTTTATATAAGCTTTAAATCACTAGGATCACATCACCACATATTTCATTCCCATCTTCCAGGTCAATACTTTCAAATAAACTGATGTAGGTTTCTTAAGTGTCCCTGAAATAAGAGCTATTACAGATAAAGCCTACCACACGTTTGAATGTTTTAGGGTACATTCTTTTTTATCATTGGTGTTAGACAAAACAGAAACACTTAAAGAATTCCTAATATCCTATTGCTTATTCCCAAATCCATATTCCTAATTAGCTTCATTTTTTCAGAAATTAAAATAATTTCCATAGCAACCAGTTGTGACATCACCAATTATGAGTTTGTAGAAAGCGGCAGATGAAACTGAAATCCTCTTTTCAGGATCACGTATTTCGTAAAGCAGGAGAAAAGGGGAAAAAAGTAAGACAAGAAAGAAAATCACCGTCACTCAACAAATATTTTCTTTCATCCCTTTTTTCAGCATATACCAAAAATAGTTGTCAAGATTGCAATATCTTAATGCTGCGTTCTATTATCCTCAATTGCAAGAAACAAGATAGTGAACAGAATGTGTATTTTTATGTCTTTACAAATTGAAAACAGAAAAGAAATTGACATATACGTGATCTACATCATTTACATCCTCCTTTGCTGCACCGTGCTACTAAATTCACTAACAATATTGTTACTTTAGTGATTACACATCAATGAAAATTATGCTTTATTCCCACCAGAGAGAAAGTGCACTTTATATATCGTGTCATGTGAATTTTTATATTTATCACAGAATGAACATGTGGATTGCAAGGAGCAGAAAAACAGTCACATTTTCTCTCCAAATACCAAATGATAGTTTTTGAATAAACCAAACTGATCTATATTAGCAATTTCCATTCTGTGTCCTTTCCATTTCAACTTTATTGACTGAAATGAAATGAAATGAAAAAGTTGAAAGATAGTACATTTGATGATTGAAGTGAGACAGAATGCTGAACTCTATGAGACATTGTAGCTACCACCTGCTTTACTACTATGTTACAGTGAGAACCTAAAAACAATGATTGCATACAGTTTCCTGAGAACTTTTGGTAGTTTAATAGTTTAAACACAGGGTCCCAAGTAACATTTGCTTACTCGTTTTCACCCTTGGTATCAAGTGATTTTTAATTGTTATTGATTTCACAGGAATGGTAACATATTTTCTAGTGAATATGTGGACAAATTTGCACTTGGCTCCATAGAAATAAGTAGCACCTTCATTTGAGTATGGTTTTCCCTGAGAAGTCATGCCATGTCAAATGCAAAGGGTCTTGAAATTTAACATCCACCGGTACAACGCTTTCATACATAAATATATTGCCATTTGTACTTCAGATATTCAGCCAGCTGCCAGGCACAGTCAGCCTCCAGAAGAATATTTGCAAAAGAAGGCAGTGAAAACAGAGCAAGAACAAGCTGCAAAAACATAATAGATTTAAATTCTTGGACATTATGTCCAATCATGTGCTAGACCCCATTTATGTTCAGGCCTTCTTTCAGCCTGCGCAGTCAAAGAAGGTGGTTCATTTGATACTTGTGTGACAATCGGGAGACCAACATGACACCCCAGAGTGAAATCAAAGTGCAGGGTTTTGGACACAACCGAAACAGACAGACCAAAATCTTGGGTGCACATCCGAGATGCAACTTCACAAAGTTGCAGAAAACAGATCTCAATCTGTTCAGATTATTGTACGATAACCTGAACACAGACTTAATCCAACACTCATATCATCAAAAGGAGAGAGGAAATTCAGTAAAATAAATGAGAGAGAGAGAGTGGGTTGGGGAAGAAGAGAGAGGGGAAAATGAAAGGGTGTTACATCTCCAATAAGCCACTGCAATTTCTCAGTAATAAATGGCCTCTCTGTCAGCAGCTCCAGCAGTTCTTCCAGGCCACATTGTTCAGTCTTCCAGATCAATCTGATCAGGAAGGTGAGCGTACATACCACATGACTCCTTGCAAAGGTCTTTTATAAGGTCAGTCTGGTCTGGAGAGCAATCAGGAGGGGAGGCCTACTGCCAGAGGGAAAGTGGGGAGGGAAGGGAGCTGCCTGCTGCAGCTCCTCCGAGCCACCCTGCTGTTCCTTGCTGGTACCACAGAGAAGGGCACAAATAGCCAGCCCCCAGGCAATTTAATACAAGCAAAGAAGTCGGTCTTCACATTCCAACAAATGGCTTAAACACTGGTCACAGAACTCAGATCCAGGTTGCCTGTGGTGGCAACTCCTACAGAGAATAAGAGACAATAAGGAAAGTAAGACTGAGAGAGAGCAGGAAGAGCTATAACGGATAGAGGAAAACAGAAGGGAAGGAGTAGACAAGAGATGGCACAGGTGATCATACAAGTATCAATAACTAATCCAAACAACATAAATACAAAGCCAGAATCAAGATTAATATAACAATAGCCACGTGAATCAGTGCAAGTATAAATTCAGCAATCAAAATATTTTCACAAATAACAGCCCAGAGGTTTGATACTGCATTTCTCATCTTTGGTTTTCTATCCCTTGGATGAAAAGCCTTGGTAAACACACAACTCCCATCTGAATCCGTAGCCACAGGCAGTAATTTTGGAGCATTCAAAGGGGTACCGCTTATTCTCCCAAAAGTTTTATGGTTAAATTTTGTGACTAGAATCACATTGGATCAGATAAATTTTGGAGGCTTAAAAAACAGATTAAGAAAATTGAGGCACGTATGAAGCCTCAAAATAATCTGTTCTCTCCCAGAGATGTAATTTTGGATCCCAAGGATAGAACTCAAAAAATTGTGTGGCAATGGCATCTTCAAAAGAGTACCAACACATTCTTGCTCCTAGTCAAGATCAGTGGATCTAGACCTCGCTTCCTGAGAATTAATAGTAGTATTAATAGAGAATCCAAATTTTTTAGGACAGAAAACATTCACATTAGGGAAACCAAAATCTGTAACATGGGTAAAGTAAAGGTAACACAGATATAGTAAAAGTACTTATATTGGTCAAGTTAAACACAAAATACAAGATCAACATGTGTCACAAAAACAATCTCAGCCTGTCTTCAGCAGCACAGGTTGTAGCAGAACATATCAGGGCATGTCCCTAGTCCATGTGGCTATGTAATGGGTCCTCAAGGCTTTTCCTGAAAATAAAAAATAAAAAATAATAAAAAAAAAAAAAAAAGAGAAATCTTGGTCCAAACAGGACCAGCTTTACAAAGAAATGACAAGCCACTGTGTATTTATTTTATGTTCCTCTCCACAGGCATTGGTAGCTACCCACACATATATAAACCAAGTTTCTTCCTGGGGTGTGGCTGGTAATCTCTTCACACAGGGGATGAATCATAGAATTATAGGATCGTAAAATCACTAGGTTGGAAAAGACCACTGGGATCATCTAGTCCAATCATTCCTATCAACCACTAAACCATGTCCCTGAGCACCTCATTTACCTATCTTTTAAATACCTCCAGGGATGGTGACTCAACCACCTCCCTGGGCAGCTGTTTCAGTGCCCAGTTTCTGTGAAAAATTTTTCTCTCATGTCCAGCCTGAACCTTCCCTGGTGGAGTTTGAGGCCATTCCCCCTTCTCTTGTTCCCTGTTTGCTGCTCCCTTTGCTAAAGGAGCCATACACACCTCCTTCTCTCCAGAGGGGCTTTTGTCTGGTGGCTTTTTGCAGATCAGATACGAGCAAGCCATCCACTAATTATCAAGGAACCCCCTTTCTCTCATCGTCTCTCCATAACTGACTCCTTGAAATCTTGATCAGAGAGACAGAGCAGCTTGGGGAAGAAGAGAGGGAGGGAAGGGGGAAGGAACTGACCACTCCAATGGGCCAGTGCAGTTTCACAGAAATGAATGGTCACTTTGGCAGCAGCTCCAGCAGCAGTACTTCGAGGCCACGTTGGTCAGTCTTCCAAACCAGTCTGATCAGGATCATAGAACCACAGAATAATAGAATCACTAAGTTGGAAAAGACCTCTTAGATCATTGAGTCCTACCATTCCTATCTGCCACTAAATCAGGTCTTTGAGTAAGTTGTTTACCCATCTTTCAAATACCACTAGGGATGGTGACTCAACCACCTCCCGGGGCAGCCTTTTCCAGTGCCTTGCTGTGAAAATTTTTTTCCTGATGTCCAGGATGATGGGCATGTGTGCCATGTGACTCCAGCAAAGATCTTTTATAAGGCCAGTCCAATGGGTGAGGGAGGAAGGGGGGGGCAGTGCCCGCTGCCATGCCTTCTGCCCCCACTATAGCAGCTGGCTCAGGACAGTGAGTTCTCTCAGCCCGAGGAGGGGGGTATTTTATGGCGGAGGGCCTGCTGCCACACCTCCTTCCCACCCTCCTCTGCTCATTGCTGGTTCCACAAACAAGGGGACAAATAGCCAGCCCTCAGACAATGCTTAAGACAAGCAAAGAAGACAATCTGTACATCATGTTTACATTTTTCTATCAATGTCCCTAATACATTAAGAACATTCGATATGCAGATGTTCACATGATTCATCTTTTTTAATGTAGGCACGTTACAATGAACCAGAATCTTTCTTATGCAGGAAGTGTGCATCTTAGCAACCAGGACAATTACTAAGCAATAAGCTGCTTTTATCATCTTAAAGTAGCATCAAAGCAACTCTACAAAGTTATACTGGGGCATATTTTCTGTTGAAAAATGCTGATGGGCTACCAGTGAAAGAGTTCACAGAACTGTCTTCTTTACACATGTCTTCTGAGATAGTCAAGCTGAATTTCCTTCTAAACCTGCTTGACACTAACCATCTGCCTAAGCATGGCAAAGAGTCCAGCAGAGAAGGGTGGATCTACCAGATGGACCAGGATGACCTTAAACACTATAATTTCTCTTTGAAAGCTTAGGACCCATAAACTTCTTTTGGTGACTGCTTATACTCAGAAATCTGTAGGAATGAAATGTATGGAAATCACTTACTTTCTGACTTAAGCTTGGTATTATGTAGAAATTGTAACTTTGAATGAAACAATTTCTTCAAGCAGGAAAGAACAATTCTTTTCCCATACTTTTAAAATGTATAACTCTGACATTTCTGAGAAGAATGCAAATTCTTCTATAATGTATAATTATGAGTTTATGGCTTTTTGAGGCTACTAACTGTCTATTAAGAGACAGAGAAATCAACTTCTGTCCATTTATACAGATTCTGACCTCCCATTTGAAAAGAATGTCTAACATTTATGATTGTAAAGGAAACCTCAGTATGGTATTGGTAAAGCATTTAGCTTAAACTTGTAGGGAGGCATGAAAACTAGTTATGAAAAGCAGCTATGAAACATGAAATTTTCTATTTGTTTCAGCTAAAAGATTTTGCACACCTGTTTTCAGTGGTGATAATTGAAATAACACTGTTAATTTCATTACAGAAATGTCAGGGAAGGTCTCTTTCACACAACTCTGAGGTTTCAAAGTATTTCTGTGCTGCAAATGGATATCAGTTTGGACATACTTGTGTATATTTCCTTCTCTTAAAAAATACGTCCAGATATGAATTGCAGACAATTAATTTATTCAAGTTAATCAACTATTTTGACAAGGAGATGTGATTGTCACATTTATCACAACTGCTTATTTTTGCAGCACAACTGCTATACTCTAAAATATCAGTGCACCTGGGAATGTCTTTCTTGACCTTTTTACATTTGAATGAAGATTTCCTGTTTTAAGAATGCTGATTCATAAGCTTCAAATATTCTATTTCATGTATTTTTAATTATCACTGTACTAGTGGAGATCAAAGGAAGTTCAGTGTTTCATACAAACTTCCATTACTAGGCTTTTTAGAATTAATTTCATGTGCCTATAGATATTCAACTGTAACAGTGTTACAGGGGAATTTTTTTAACCTTAATTCATGAATCAGTTAAGAAAATGGTGATTACTCTCATGTTTAAACTCTCATGTCTTAACTTAATAGTATAGCAAACTTTATAATTCTACAAAATGTTTTGCTAAATTAGAGCAGTGAAAAGGATTATCAATTTGCAAATAAATGAATTTTTGTGTTTTGTTTCATGCTCTTTACAATGGTTTCACAGTTTCTCTTTCCCTGGTATTCATTTTATTGACCATTCCTCTTCAAGCTGTTGTAAGGTAATTACTTTATTTTATTTTCTATTTGCCTAAAATATCTCTAAACTCCTATCTAAACACATTTGTTTCTAGTTTCCCCAAACTATTAGCCAGAATAGATTTTCAATTGGTTTTAAACTATGCAGAGCAAAGTAGGCCACTATTTTAATAACTTCTTCTTAAGAAGAGTAGAAGGCAGAAGGAAGCATAGACAAGATTTTTTTTACATATATTCCCTGACCCTGACATTTTCAAACAAGTGAAGTTTCCTGTGCCATTGATTATTATCCAGGCACAAATCTATCTCCTCCCTTGTGAATTATTTTCACATATCTCTACTAATAAAGGCTCAAAATTTTACTTGTGAAATGCAGATTGTATGTATTTGTTCAAGTAACCTTTGGATAAATCTTGACAGAAGAGTACGTATAATGCACAATTATTAGATACTTCTAGCAACTGTAAATTGAAATGGAATGTATAAACAATCAGGATTGAAACTGTTAATATATGATGTGAGCTTTTAGAATTTCCTTTTTGACTTTGAATTTTCTTAGTTTCTTCAATGAGTTGCAATACATCAAGCGCAGAAACAAGAATTACTATCAATCTGAGTGAGTTTGACACCTCCCCTGCATTTTCAAACTGTCACATGTTATTCATCTTATCTAAGTTCACTTCCTTGACCAGCTATTTCTTTCCTGTACAATTATACTTTCCTATACAATTATACTTGTGTATACTGTACAATTATATTCAATCATATAACAGCATATAGTACTCCTATTCCAAAGGCGAAATCAGGTATGATAATTTTAAAAGACACAATGAGGGAAGACAGTGATACATGTGGTTTTAGCTTTATTCTTTCCTCACTAACATTTTTAAGAGTAATTTAAAATAAGTGGGTTATACTAGGTTAAATTTATCTGTATTGCAACTATGTTAGCACTAAAGATGAAACATATATGTATAAGAAACATATATAGAAGAACAGTGCCAAAGTGGCAGAACAGAACAGCTAGCTTAAAGAATCACTTGCATCTGAAAGACAGAGAGCTGAATAGTCATCTGCTATATCTATTTAACATAGATACACATACGGAAGATCCCTTACTCTTCTCACAATCTCCCTCCAACCCTCTGCTCCCAAGGTACCCTTCACTTCATGCTAATCTTTCCTAGCAAGCTTTGACCATTTGTCAGACCTTCCAAAGCTTATAGAAAGTCTCCCTTAAGGCATTCCACTGCTGATACCATGTCACTGGCTTGAGTAGTAGATCTGACTCGAAATGCAAAAAAGAGAAAATAAGGTAAAAGAAGTGAAGATAAAGTAAGCTTAGCTGTACTACTACTCCCTCTCTCTTCAAAAATTTTTTGTTGCCTTTCAATCTCTTATATATTCTTTCTGATTAGCCACTTGCTTTTATCATCTCACAACTGTGTTTTCAGGTAGGCCATCAGTCTTTGGCTCCTATTGTCTTTGGAATGATGAAGAATGTCAGTATATGTAAAATTGCTGACAAACAGATGCACATAACAGGGAAAAAATCCTGGAAAACTGTGCATTTCTTGATGGAAAAGAGGGCATAAATTCTAAGGTGTTTAAATAGTACATCTTTCTAAACAGTTAAGTGAACTGTATCAGAAAAAACAATAAAGTGCTACCAGAGTGGATACACTATATATACATTTACTGAGAAAGAAATGCATATGAATACATGTAATTTAGATCTTTTGAAAAAAGGGGCAAAGAAAGTTTTGAGCTGTACGTGCATGACAAACACAAATTTATGTGATTAGTTTCTTCATAAAATAACGTAAGTTCTAGGAGGGAATAATTTACCAACAGATGAACAAAATTCTGAATGCCATTGATGTCTTGGAAACAACGAATGTCCTTGTTGGAGGTCACTATATCTGTAATATCCCTGTAGAGAATGGGAAGAAAAAGACTGGCTGTTGTAAGCTGCCCAAGTCATAATAAAATACATTAAAGTCTCATTTCAGAAGTCCTCTCTCCTTTTAATGTGTCAGTTCCAGAGTACAAAGCATAGTAATTCATAAGAGAAATGCAAAAATGTTGTAAGGTGCATTTTAAGTTTCAAATTACAAGAATGCCCTTAAATGTGAATCGAAAGGGTCTGGAAAAGTTTATGATATGTATAGCAAAATGACAAGACTGTTAAGAATCTGCAATTTTTATGTCCACTATCTCCACTCTACAGCTATTCACATTTTTATAATTCGCTGAAAATCAATCTTGTTCCTTAAAGTAAGCCAACAGAAACATTAAATCTGCTCAGATCCTTATCACAGAATGGCAGGAGTTGGATCTCTCAGGAGACCATCTAGTCCAATACCCCTACTAAAATAGGTTCACCTACAGCAGTTAGTGCAGCAACATGTCCAGGTCGGTTTTGAATATCTCAGAGAAGGAGATTCCACAGCCTCTCTGGGCAGCCTGTTCCAGTGCTCTGTCACCCTCAATGTAAAGAGGCTTTTCATCATGTTCCAATGGAACTTCCTGTATAACGATTTGTGTTCATTGCTTCTTGTCCTGTTGCTGGACACCATTGAAAAGTGACTGGCTGCATCCTTTTGACATCTACACTTTTGTTATTTATAGGCATTGATAAGATCCCCTCTCAGTCATCTCTTGTTTGGGTTAAATAGACCCAAGTCTCTCAGCCTTTCCTTGCAAGAGAGTTTCTCCAGTCCCCTAATCATGCTTGTGGCTCTCCAGTAGTTCCTTGAATTTCTTAAACTGGAGAGACCAGAACTCGACACAGTACTCCAGATGTGACCTCACTATGGCAAAGCAGAGGAGGAGGATAATTACTCTTGACTCACTGACCACACTCTTCTTAATGCATCCCAGGATACGCTTTGGTGCCTTGGCTACAAAGACCCTCTTACTGGCTTATTGGCAATTTGTCCATCAGGACTCCAAGGTCCTTCTCTGTAGAGCTGCTTTTCAGATGGTCATCTCCTAACCAATACAGGTGCCTGGGGTTATTCCGCCCTAGGTGCAGGACTCTATACCTGCATCTGTTGAAAATTATTAGGTCCCTCTCCACCCAGCTCTTTAGCCTAATCAGGTCTCACTGAATTCACAGGCTTCTGGTGTACCAGCTACTTCTAGTTTTGTGTCATCAGCAAACTTGCCTGGAGAAGAGGAGGCTGAAGGGAGACTTTATCACTCTCTGCAACTACCTAAAAGGAGGTTGTAGAGAGGTGGGTGTTGGTCTTTTCTCTCAGGTCAAAGGTGATAGGACAAAAGGGAATGGCATCAAGCTGCGTTAGGTGAAGTTTAGGCTGGATGTTAGGAAAATTGTCTTCACTGAAAGAGTTATCAAGTACAGGAACAGGCTATCCAGGGAGGTGGTTGAGTCACCATTCCTGGAGGTATTTAAAAGGTGGGTAGATGAAGTGCTTAGGGATATGATTTAGTAGTAGACAGGAACAGTTGGATCTGATGATCTCAAAGGTCTTTTTCAACCTAGTGATTTTATGATTCTGTGGCTCTATGATTCTATGATTTTAAGACTGGACCAAGAACTGACCTTTGTGGAACACTGCTATCTCCAGGCTTCCAGCTAGACTCTGTGCTGCCCATGATAACCCTCTGATCTGTGCAATTCAGATAGTTCTTAGCTCACTCTACTAGCCACTCATCTAATTCATGCTTCCTAAACCTACTTATGAGTATGTGATGGGGGACAGCCATTCATAAGCCCATAAAACTGCAATTGAATGCTAAGAACTATTTTATTGTTAATAACAATTATTAACAACAATGTAATAATAATGTAATAATAATATGTTAATAAATGTTAATAATATGTTAATAATAAATGTTAATAATAATAATAATTAGAGTAATGGATTTGATTGCATAAGTCAACAAACTAGACAGTAAAACACATCACTTGCATATCTATTAGTCTCCAATATGTATTAACTAACCTACACAGGGCAGTGTGAAAATATTAAACTACAGGATATAAAATGCACCCCCCTGAAAAAAAACCCAAACAACTAAATGCAATGCAGTATTACTCATATTAAACTAAATGTATGTTCTAGTTTGCTTTCAGACTTTAAATGACACTTTTTTGGGCACTTTTTTGCAGCTAGGTGGCTTCATACTCATTATACTTTTAAATAATATATTTACAGGAAACAGTTTTATTAAAATTCTTCAGAGTTTCAAATTCCTTAATCATGCTAGGTGCAACTCAATGAAGATGATTCATTTGCATCTCAAAGCCCTTTCAGTACAAATACAGTACTTCCTGTTAGTCTCTTTTGTAGTTTAATGAAATATGCTTGGCCTGTGTCAAGTACTTCAAGGTTAGCAGCACAGTTTATTTAACTAAGTGGCCTACACTACATACCTTGCAAAGATATAAGAAGGGTTATTTAAAAGCAGTCATGAAATTTTATTTTCACACTTCATAGATTTAATAACATGTAAATAAGAAAGAACTTTATGTTCTCTGTAGCTTTAAATTCCATTGAGCAATGGTTAATATTTTTTAAGATTTATATCAAACAATGGGTATAATATGTCCATTTTGTTAAATAACAGGTAAAATCTAGGCATGATTATTACTATCTTGCCGCTGTTTATAATTTCTACCACTAGAGATGGTATCTAGCTATTTATTAATTAATTTTTTTTTTTTTAAATCAGGCTAGTGCTTTTTTTTAATTGCCAGTTTTCAACATGAGCTAAGTTCAGACCTACAGTTTTACAGGTGCAATTTATTAAGAACTGACACTTTAAAGGTAGAGCACTGAAAGGTTAGCAGTGAATTATGGCACAGTCTGCATATTAAACCACCAGCTTGTGCAGCAAATATTGCAATCTGTACCCTGAAATATTAATATCTCAGTGCTTTGGAGATTATATTAATTGTAGTCACTCTAAGAATGCAATAATTAGACTGTTTTATAATAGCCAATAAGGTCAGTTTATACAAGTAATTTTTTACCTGCTACAAGGCTCCTTGGATGTATAAATGGATCATCAACCCATATTTTTTGCTTGAAGTTGTCTTGCTTTAAAGGAAGGCAATAGGTGTGGTGGGAGAGTTAAAGAATTAAGTTCCACTGCTGCAAAGTCAGGGATGTTCTGGCACCAGATTTCATCAGAAGGTACAATACAGTGATGAATGTTAATAGGCCTTCCTCCTGGCTAGAAAGTCAATCCAGCCTATTAACACAAAAAGTTGCTGTGATAACATAGATAGTACTGGAACGCTGCCGATGCTGGACGTTTCATGTGTTGTAATGCTTACAAATGTATAAGAAAATTTGAGAGTCAGGAAAGCTGGATTGCAATTCTGCCCTGCATTGGGGGCTCAAGTCAGTTCCCAGCTGTGCTGGTGTGTTCATCTGTGGGGAAAGGCAGAAACAAAAACAAAAGAACAACAACAACCTTGGCTTTGATTCTTAATAGTAAAGGAAAGTACTAGTCTGTGCCTGACAAACAGAAAGATAATACCAATCAAGACAATAAAAGAGTTTATTTGTAAGGATTTTAAAGATTATAAGTTGATTTAAGTGGATACTACAAAACACAACCTATCCATATTTCTTCAAATTTATAGAGGCCAAATATACTTGGAGAAAGTATCAAGAAATAATATTTTACAGGAGTAATTGCAAAAGATTTGAACAAATCAGCACCAAAATTTGTATTTGTGAATATTTGAACTTAGATACCTGAATCTGAGGATAAATACTTACCAATCAATAAATAATAATACGTCAATAAGTTAGTTGCTTACATGTCCAAATAACCATTTCACGTTACAGAAACTGGGCACTGACAACTATTATTTTATGAGGAAACTCAGGGATTTTTTTTAATTGGAGCAGTAATATCTTCCATCAAGATCTGAAACATCTGATATAAGACACTGTATATTATATCTCTGAGTTAAACTGTATTCTGTAAAATATTAAGGCTAGTGGAATTGATTGCTTTGAAAATGTAACTTCAGGATTATGTATTAGTTTAGAATTGATAGTGCATTTTGTATATCGTCACCTCTTCTGTTTCTTTCCTATTATATTATTGTCTATGAACTCCAGGCATTATGAAAACATTTGCATGTATAACTAGCTATACATAGGAATTAAGAGTTCATTAGTTTCTTTAAATATTCAAGCAGCTTTTATTGTAAAGAATTCACTACAATCATAGTTTTCTATTTATAGTTTTTCTGTATTAAACTCCTGCTGTCTCATCAAGTAGGAAGTCTTAGTCTTACAGTGTGCTGACCCCTCTTTACTGCTGAGAAAACCCTCATTGACATATATTTTAGGAGATAAGTTAAACCAATTACTCAGGGAGATACTAAGCTTATAGCAAAAGCGGAACAAAGGTATCAGGGCAAAATTAAGGTTCCAAAAAGCCAAAAGGAAATACAGTTTTAACTTCTGTACACCGGTGTCAAGAATGTAAGTGAGTAAACAAGAAGAATTAAAACTCTATGTTCATAAGTATGAATGTGCCTTAATTTGTAATCCTGAAACTGGGGGTACCCACATTATTGGACTGTTAAAATCAATGGTTATAGATTACTTTCAGATTGAATGAACAAAAAAAGGAGGAGTGACATTCTGTCTCAAATGTTGTACTAATTAATTACAAAGCATTAAAAAGCCTGAAGTAAACAACATTGGTAACTATACCTTCATATTATAAAACACGACAGATGCTAGAGAAAGTATTTATAGAATGAAGCTGCTATTTCTAGAAGTCTTCTTTGGTTTTCTAACAGACTATGGTTTCTGAAGTATGGGAAGTTGTCGTTAGATATCAAGGCAGTTGAAGACAGTATGGCCACAGGAATAAAAATCACTTGATTAGGTATGCTACATTTGAAATACAAACTATTAGTAAACATAGTTGATACAAAAAAAAAGAGGTTAGATGTCCACTCTTAGAAATTATTTTGCACAGAAGAAGGTGGGATGCTAAATACTAAAATATATGTGTGAATATTAATTTAAAAAAACTTTTAAAAAAATATTTGTACTGAATTGAAAACATCTTTCAAAAAGCAAAAGCAAAACCCTTCAGTACAGCAAGTGATGAAAAGAAAGAGAAACTAATAATGATGTGAAAATTTGATCTGTAGAAATTAATAAGTAGAATAACTTATAGTCTCTTAACTACTTTTACTGTTAAGTGAAATAAATTCCATTGGTATCAATACTCTCTGTCACAAGTCAACCCGAATACAGAAACTCTATAGACCATCTGACAGTCAATATGCCTTATCTTCAGTGGTGGAGGGCAACATCTGGCAAATATTTCCAAGTTCAGAAGAAGAGGGTTTAATTTCCTTCCATTTCTCAAATTGAAGCATCAAAAAGCTGAGCTTGTGCTCTTAATTTCACTACTATATTTTACCACTAATTCCCAAGCAAAAGGATAGTTTAATAGTACTACATGGCTTCTAATCTCAATAAACTGAATTTCCACTGCTTTGCTTTTTGTGATATGAACTTGCCACATTTAAGTGCAAGTTTTCTGTTTTTCATTGACTTATCTTTTGTTGACATGCACTGAGGAATCATCTGCATAATGCTGGACTAGTACTATAGAAGGACATCCCTGTATTGCCAGCAATAATGCAGAGAAAGCAAAGATGTTCAGTTAGTATCTCTGTAGTTCAGGAAAAACTAGATTCAGTGTTCTTGTGATAATGATGATGAGTGTTAATTTTGCTACTAATTCTAAGGGATGGTGAGCATCGCATTAACATTCAATTGGCACACTTATTAACCCCTTTAAGTCGGCACACTTATTTATGACAGTTCTAAGTAAGTTTTGGAACACTGTGGAAATTCTTATATACTAGTAGAAAGCTAATGTTATGTCAATATTTAGAAAAGGTAAATTAACCTGTGTGATAGATCTAGTTAATTATAGGCCTGTCAGCATGATATCGATTCTAAGGAAAATAATGGAGCAGCTAGTACAGGATTTGATTAAAAAAGAATTAAGAGGCATTAATATAATTAATGTTGATTAACATGGACTTATGAAAGCTAAGCTTTATCGCTTCAACTTCGTATATCCTTTGAATACAGCTGCAAAATTGTGAGATGAATGCAATTTCTTTTTTCTTACTTGGAAGCATTCCATTTTGATGCAGTTAGTTGAACAATAAAAAATCCTTTGGATGTATATTGTATAGAATAAAATCTGATTAGCAATGTATCTTGAAGAACTCAGTAGGTCCTTCACTCAGAAAATTTACTTCTTGGTCCAGCACCAATAGAAAAGGATTAATGAAAGTTTACTGGTAAATTTTGCATCTAGCAAGTGCCAATTCATTAAATCATTACTAATGAAGGCCAGTGACATAAACAGAGTCACTTATAAACTGACTGAATTACAATAGGACAATAAAAAGTAGATTAGTCAAGAAGAAAAATGTAGCACATTCTAACAAGATGGAGAATTATTCAGGGAAACTGATTCTGAAAAAAAATCATAGTTATTAAACTAAAATATGCGCTAAATGTGTGTTCACTGTGGTCAAAACTTTGACAGTGAATGAAGCCTTTTTGCATGGGGAAATAAACTGATTAGGGTAGACTTTTTATTATCCTGTGTCATGTATCTCTGGTTTTGACATGGATATGGCTGCAATACTGAGTCCAATTATGGTTTCTGTTCTTCATTTTATTTTCAAAAATAATATTGAAAAATTGGAAGTTCAAGAGTTGAAATAAGCACATCAAAGTAGTCCTCTAAAAATGTTCTCTTGTATCATTCTTTTTGCATTCTTATAATTAATTGTCTATACTGGTAGTGGTGTAGCTTTGTACACTTCTTATTATTTTTTGCCCTCCCAGTCTCAGTTCCTATCTTCTAGTTTACACTCATGACAAGAAACTTGTCTTTTCCCCTATTGTCATATGGGTAATGACACACTTGAAAGGAGCATGGTCTATTTTGTTTATCCAGGAAGAGGTTAAGGGTGACAGAATAATAGCCTGTTGGTGTCCACTGAGGAGAAGAAACCTGATTAATGGAGTGTTCTTCAGTCTAAGGGAGAAGAAGCAATGGGTAGAAGATCAAGCTACATGAATTTAGAACAGAAATAGGCTACAGATATTCATGGTAGATAGTAATTAATTAGTGGGATAATTTACCAAGACTTTAACAGATTTTCCTTTATTGGAAATTTATAAATGAATATTCAACTATGGGTTTTTTTTTTCATTCCCCTGAAACGTGTAGTAGTTCAAGCATCTTTATTAGATACAAAGTAACTCTTAACGTCCGTAAATCTTGTCTTCTGAATGATGTGATAGGTCAGGTGAGGTTATCACAGTGATTTCTTCTAGCTATAAAATGCATGAAAACATGAGCACAGATTACTTTCCCTGAAAGTGACAAAACACATGTCAGTCTGGCCCATTTTAAAATTACTTACTGTGCTTATCTTTAGAGCTGAGTTCCTCTAAAGCTTGTAAGCTTGCTGACCAGAAAATGAGGACTTTTTTTTGCTATTATGATCTTTGATGTTAATCCAGCACCAAAAAATAATTAAAAAAAATCCAAAGTTCTTCCTCAAGCCCTGTTATTTACTTTTGACTAAGAAGTCAGTGAAGAACATATTTGTAATTGTCACGGTTTAGCAACCCCCACCTAAACCTTGGCAGCTAAAACATTGCAGATGAGCTCCCAAAATCTCTTCTGCCACCAACTCTGTAGAGAAAGGGGAGAGGGAAATAAGAGGAAAAAGACTTGGGGGTTGTGAACTAAAACTACAGCTTGAATGAAATGATAATAGTAATGACAATAATTAGAAAGTAATAAAATGTATACAAATGTATAGCACCCCCACTCCTTGTCACCACAAATGCGGCAAAGCAGACATGAGGGAATAGGTCTGCTGCTAGGAGGGAGCTGGACTCAAGAACTTGATTCAGGAATGCACGGTTCCGGGATCAGGAACAAGCTGACAGATAAGGTCCTCACTGGACATTGGCCATCGCAGAAGAGAGAGATACCCTTGTGATCTCTCAGTTTTATACCGAGTATGACGTATATGGGATGGAGTACTCTGTTGATCAGTTTAGGGTCACCTGCCTTATTCACCCATCCTTGCAGATGCAGCCACTTTTTCTCCAGCTTGAAGATGGCCTTGGTTAAGTATAAGCATTGGCCTTTTTGCATACCAGTACCCTGTGTTATCACTTTTAGAGAACAGTCTTAAAAACATGCAGTCAGCTTCAGAAGAATGAAGCTATTTACAGCACCTGTATTAGTCAGAATACTAACTCAAATTTAGCTCAAACTACAACAGTAATGAAAGGGGAATCACATATGCTTCTCACTGTCTTAGGAGTGAGGGCATATTCTGATTGTTTCAAATGTCAGACATAAACATAAAGATTTTTAGCTAATACATTTGGTTTGTCAAAAAAGTCTGTAGTTTGAATACAGTCACAGTTGGACAAATCTGTTCAGAAATGATGTTGTAAATTTCTTATTGAAGGAAGAATGTTAGTATCCTGGACTTTATTAAGGTAAAGTGAATGCTCTTGAGTTCATACTTGAGGAACTCTTGCCATCATCCTTTTCAGGTTTTTTTCTGCACTATTCATGCAAAAATAACCCTCTTCTGTCCAACTAATCCATCTGTGGTATTTATATGAAGTAAAATGTTTGTTTCAGTCAATTGAGATTTGCAGGTATGGGAATTTTACTTCATTTCTAAAGCTTGTAGACTTGTAGTTTCTCTTCAACGAAGCAACAAAAAGTCTAAAAGTTCATTAAAGGTTCATTCTCACACTCATCCCCATGGACATGAAGGCTTTACCCATTAAGGAAAAGAATTCTGTCTTTATTTTACCAGACTCAGCATCATGTGTGGCTACCATCATTTATGCAAACAGATCAAAATCCCATCAGTAGAAGTTGTCTTTATGATCATTTGTCTGCTACTGTTGATTAACTATGTACATGTTAGAGAAAATTAATTGATGCCTTTCAGTATGAAAGTGAACAGATGGGTGCAGGATAAAATACTTTTACAGGCATTTTTGCATTAGATTGGCTGTTGTTGTACTGTGCTTCATAGCAGTATTTTGTATCTCCTTAGTTGAAAAATTCTCCAGATAGCTGGATTGGTTTGGTTTAGGTATCAAATTATTTCTGCTTATTATGCTCATTAATTTTAAGATGAAAATAACTGTTTAATTATGGAGCACACGATTGTCATGAACACAGAAAATTATTTATCTCACTTTATCCTAAGTTATATAAATATACAAATATTGCAGTGTGAATTTTCTGTTTATCAAACTTATTAAATCTCTACAGATAATTTTACGCATATATCTATAATATTAATAATGAATCTCGAAACAAAACTATAGTTAATGAATGTTCACAGCACAATTATTACTATTTGCTTTATCTAATATACTTTTACAATTAATGCATTTATAATTGTTTCTTCTTCAAACAGTTTAACTACTGCCTCTATAACCCTTCAACTAGTCGACCTTCATAGTGAAGCACAGATTTGCATAAGGAGCCCAAAACTGAACACAATATTTGAAGTGTAGCCTCATCAATGCCAAGTATGGGGAAACAATTTCTTCTCTAGTCCTGCTGGCCACACTATTTTTAATACAAGCCAGTATGCTATTGGCCTTCTTGGCCACTTTAGCACACTGTTGGCTCATATTCAGCTGGGTGCTGACCAGTGACCCCGAGTCCTTTTTGACTGGGGAGTTGCCTAGGCCCACTTTCTCAAGCCTGTGACAATGTGTGGGATTGTAGTGCGTCAAGTGCAGGACCTGTCACTTAGTTTTGTTAAAGCAAATACAATTGTCCTTGGCCCATCTATCCAGCCGGCCAACATCCCTCTGTTGAGCCTTGCTTCCTTCAAGCAGATCACCAACCCCATCCAATTTGCTGTTGTTTGCACACCTACTGAGGATGCAGTCAATCCCCTCATCCAGATCATTGTCAAAGATACTGACAGAACTGGCCTCAACAATGAGCCCTGGGAAACACCACTTGTGACCAACCACCGACTAGATTTAACTCCATTCCTCACTACTCTATGGGCCCAGCCATGCAGCCATTTTTTTACCCAGCAAAGAGTGTGCCTGTCCAATCCATGAGCATCCCAGAAGAATTCTCTGAGAATCCAAGAGATTCCCCAGAAGAATTCTGTGGGAAATGGTGTCAAAGGCTTTACTAAAGTCTAGGTAAACAATATCCACAACCTTTCCCTCATTCACTAAGCAGGGCATCTTGTCATAGAAGAAGATCAGGTTAGTCAAGCAGGACCTATCTTTTATAAACCCATACTGACTGGGCCTGTCTGTCCTGTATGTGCTGTGTGACAGAACTCGGAATGACATGCTCCATAATCTTCCCTGGCACCGAGGCCAGACTGACAGGTCTGTAGTTCCCCAGATCCTCCTTCCAGCCCTTCTTGCAGATGAGTATCACATTTGTCAACCTCTAGTCAACAGAGGCCGGCCTGGTTTTCCAGGACTTCTGGTAAGTGATGGAAAGTATCATGGTGAGCATTTATGCCAGGTCCCTCAGTATCCTTGGGTGGATACCATCCAGCCCAAGAGACTAGAGTATGTCTAAGTCATGCAGCAGGTTGCTGACCATTTCCCCTTTGTTTATGAGGGCTTCATTCTGTTCTCAGTGTCTGCCTTCATGCTTTAGGAACCAAGCAATCCAAGAAAAACTGATATTCCTATTAAAGCCTGAGGCAGAGAAGGCATTAAATACCTCAACCCTCTCCTTAGTATTTTGCTATGTTTCCTTCTGTATCTGTTTGGAGATTCTCCTTAGCTCATCTTTCCTTGTTAATGTATTTATAGAAAAGTTTTTTATTGTATCTTGGGGCAGTAGAAAGATTAAGTTCTGGTTGGGATTTGGGCCTTCTAATTTTCTTTCTGCATAACCTCAAAACATCCTTATAGTCCTCCTGAGCTGCCTGGCCCTTCTTCAAAGGTCATAAACTCTCTTTTTCACTCCTGAGTTTCAGCCACACCTCTCCTTTCACCCATACCAGTCTTCTTCTCCACTGGCTTGTCTTGGAGCCAATGGAGACAGGCTGCTCCTGCAGCTTGAAGATCTATTTCTTTAAGAATGTCCATCTTTCCTGAACCCTTTTGCCCTTCATGACTGCCTCTTAAGGGACTCCCTTAATCAGGCCCCCAAAGAGGCCGAAGTCTGCCCTCCAGAGGTCCAATGTTGCAGTTCTGCTGGCGCTGCTCCTTACTTCTGTGAGAATCAAAACCTCTTATCTTTTCACAATCACTATGCTCAAGATGGCCTCCAGCCATTACATCAAGTCATTCACCAGTCCTTCTCTGTTCATAAATAATAAGTCCAGAGGGCCACCTTCACTAGTTGGCTCGCTCATCAACTGTGCCAGGAAGTTATCTTCCACATAGTCTAGAACCTCCTAAACTGTTTCTTCACCACTGTGTTGTATATACAACAGACATTTGGTAAGTTGAAATTCCCCACAAGGACAAAGGCTAGTGATCACGAGGTTTCTTCCAGGTGCTTACAGAACATTTTAATCCATCTCTTCATCTTGGTTGAGGGGATCTGTTACAGATTCCCACTATGATATCTGTCTTGTTGGCTTTTTCCTTAGCACTCACCCATAAACACTCAACCCTCATCATTGTTGTTAAGCTCTAGACAGTCAAAATACTCCCTATTATACAGGGCTATCCCACTACCTCTCCTTCCTTGCCTATCCCTTCTGAAGAGATTATAGTCATCTGGGGAGATTGATGATACGGACTCCAATATCTTGGATGGAAGACCTTTATTGCTTTTAGCGAGATCCTTATATACACAATGTTATGTTGCATCTAAAACTTGGCATCATTCAATTGGTTACAAACAACTGTTCATGCATATAAGTTTATACTACTATTGGTTAGTTGCTACTGTTCACGTGCTTAGATCAAATGCTTACTTGGTTAATTAACTTTGCATATTTTACATGCTTTTCCCCTAAGTTATCATGATTTCTACTTTTCTAACTTACACCTCCCTCTCACCTTCTGGGCATACAGCCATAGCTTACTGTTGCTGTCCGTTGTTTCCTCTTACCGCACTGTTCATGGTCCTTCAAGGGCATCGTGGCTTTTGTTAATATAAAATGTTTCTACAGTCATCCATTGCAACATTCTAGTTGTGTGAGTCATACTACCATGTTTCCACGATTACAATCCTATCATAATTTTCTAGCCGCACAATGGCTGTCAACTCCTGCTTGTTTTCCATGTTGCACACATTGGTATAGATGCACTTCAGCTGGGTTATTGATCCTGCTGCTGCTTGTAGGGGAGAAGCTCTAATTCCGCTATGGCTGTTTTCAGGCACTTCCGTGGTTTCTAAATCATCAATAACGCTTGTACATGGACCTCTAATACCATACCACCACTGAGATAGCTAAGATCCTGTATGCACTAGTAAAGGAACATTTCAAATGTACTTCACTATATTCGCCACATCATGGACCAGACTGAGGGACTTCAATAACACAGTGCCCTCAAACACTGGTGTGCTACCCCTTAGCTTATGTCTAGTGAGCGTCGTTTTATACCTTTTGCCATCAAACCTAGCTTAAAGATCTTTCGATAAGCCTGGTGAACTCCTGTGAAAAGACTCCTTTCTCCCTCAAAGACAGGTGTACCCCACCTGTTGCCAGCAGGCCTGGTGTCATGTAGACAAACTCATGAAAAACCCCATAAAATTTTACTGATTATATCAGTCACAGAGCTAGGTGTTGATCTGCTGGCTCTTCCTTTTCCTACCCAAGGGTCATACTAGGGTAAGAGGTTTCCTCATCACATCTTTACTTCAGGTCCCAGGGAGGCAGTAGACTTCTCTAAGAAGTGGGTCCAGTCATTATCTTCTGTTATTTCGAAAATCTTTTTTCCAGGACTCCTAAGTGAATGGATTGGTGTTTCTTCACTTCTTATATTACTTTCTGCCACTTTTGTCTCTCTTTACGTCTCATATTCACTTCTCAAACTTCCCTCTATGCTTTGGAATAATTTTCCATTGATTTATTTACTCCATCTGCTTGTTTCTTCTATCAGATTATCTCCCAACAAAAAATGAACCTGTAGTCTGCTGCTTTTAAAGAGAAAACTACTACCTCAATTGATTTAATAACGTGCTTTATACAAACTGAAACAAATGGAATAGTTAAGTGAAAACAGAGAGCTCTACTTTAAGTACATTGTAGAAATTTTAAGAGCTTTCAAACACTCAGCTACTGTGTAGTTAACTTGAATTGTGGCCAATAGGCAGGGAAAAGACTATCCAAAACCACAACAGCATTTACTTTGATGGAAGCTATTTCTATTCATTAGAAATTCTACGTTATTTTCTTCTTCAGTGCCAGGGTAATCCTGACAGTGCTGCTAACAAATTTTACATTCCTCTCAATTTATTTTCATGAACTTAATTGACCATTTTAAGAAAGAAATGGCCCTTTATGATAACAACAAGATAAAAGCCAGTAATTGACGGAAATGTATGGGCCCATCTAGCTAAAACCACTTTCAACTAATGGAAACCAGCATAGAAGGTATGAAAGCTTCAGCCAGTAGCAAAAAAAGCTCACCTTTTTTTGGTTTTTTGTTTTTTTGTGTTTTTTTTCAAAGAAGGAATGAAGACAAAATGTCTTGGGTGTGAATCATAGACTCTGTAACTTAAAAAAGAAAAGATGGAGAAAGAAAACCGTTGTGCTTCAAAATAATGTTACTGCATGCCTGATAATTTCAAACTATGCTGGATTTATTATGGAAAATTGATATTACTTAAAAAGCTTTCCCTGGTATAATTACGCTGTCAGCACAAGGCTTTTGACATACATGGATTCTGGGAAGTTCTTTAGCTTTTTCAATAAGCACTACCAACAGGTGCTAGGTTTAATGTAATAAACAAGCCAAGCTCCTGAGAACAAATATGTCTCCTGAACAATAGAAGAGTTTTAGTTGTAAACAGTTCCAAAAACACAATTTAGAAAACAGGGTTGCATAGCTGAGACAAAGAGATAATACTATCTGCTCCCCTGGCTTTTTATTTTTCCAGTCACATTAGTAAAAAGAGAAAGCTTGAGGCAAATATATGATCTTTGCCCTCCTGCAAGAGTCTTTGTGTCATTTGAGATTTGACACACTAGAGAAAAGAGCAGAGCAGAATACATCAGCAGGCATACATGAAGTATCATCCCAGGAATTTATTAGTGCCTTACATGTTATTTTCCCCTTTTTATTTGAAACTCCTTCTGTGTTCTCCATCAATAGTCACTTAGGTTTGTCTCTGTGATACAAAGTTTCTAATGTTGCAATAATATCTCACACAATGTAAGAGTGTGCAGCAAAGAAACAGCTCTCATGATAAAATGAAATTTAACACAGAGTTTTGCATGGATTTTGTTCTTGGTTCTGGAGGTTTTTTTAAGGGAAACTTATAGAATCGGTAAGATTGGAAAAAAACTGTAAACGTCATAAAGTTCAACTGTCAGCCCAGAACTACCATGCCTACTAAACCATGTCCTTAAGCACCACATCTACATGCTTTTTTAATGCCTCCAGGGATGGAGGCTCCACCACTTCCCCAGGCAGCCTGTTCTGATGCTTTAGTATACTTTCGGCAAATAATATTTTTCTAATATCCAACCTAAACCTCCTCTGGTGCAACTTGAGTCCATGTCCTCTTGTCCTATCGCTTGTTACTTGGCAGAAGAGACCACCATCTACCTCGTTACAAGCTTCTTTCAGGCAGTTTTGAGAGCTAAGACTCTGAGACTCCTCTTCTGTACGCTAAGTTCCCTCAGCTGCTCCTCATAAAACTTGTTTTCCAAAGCCTTCACCAGCTCCACTGCCTTCCTCTGGACACACTCCAGCACCTCAATGTCTTTCTCGTACTAAAGGACTCAAAACTGAGCACAGTATTCAAAGTGTGACCTCAACAGGGCCAAGTACACAGGCATGGGTACTTCCCAACTGCTACTGGCCTCACTAATTTTGAACAAACCAGAGTGCTATTGGCCTTCTTGCTTACCTGGGCATACCACTGGCTCATGTTTAGACAGCTGCCAAGCAATAACTCCAGGCCATTTTCTGCCAGACAGCTTTCCAGCCACACTTCCCCAAGCCTATAGTGCTGCATGAGATTGTCTTGGCTTAAGCACAGAACACAGCACTTGGCCTTGTTGAATCTGGTACAGTCCATCAGTTCAGCCTGTCCATGTCCTTCTGTAGACTCTTCCTTCCTTCAATCAGTCCAACACTCCAGCCCAATTTGGTATCCCAAATTGATGGAGAATTTTATCCCTTCATCCAGATCTTTGACGAAAATATTGAGCAAGACTGCCTCAACACTGAGTCCTGGGGAACACTGCTTGTGACTGGATGCCAGCTGGATTTATCACCGTGAAAGACCACAAGTCTTTTTCATCCAGCAAACAGTACACTTATCCAAACCATGAACATCCAGCTTCTCTAGGAGAATGCTGTGGGAAACAGTATGAAGTGCCTTAGTGAAAGCGAAATAGGTAACACCCACGACCTTTCCCTCATCTACTAGGCAGGTCACCTGATCATAGGAGGAGATCAGGTCGGTCAAGCAGGACCTCCCTTTCATGAACCCATACTGGCTGGACCTGATCCCCTGATTGACCTGCATTTGCCTGGTGAGTATGTTTAAAATTAACTGCTCCATAAACTTTCCTGGTAGCTATGCCAGGCTGAAAGGTTCCCTGGATCCTCTTTCTGACTCTTGTTGTAGATGGGTGTCACACTGGCAAGCCTCCAATTGTTTAGGACCTCTACTGTTAACCGTGACTGCTGATAAATGATGGAAGATGTCTTGACAGATTCTTCACCAGCTTCCTCAGTATTCTTGTGGATCCCATCCTGAATTCCACTACTGTGGAAAAGATGTGGGCCAAAATAATGTAGCTCCAGGCAGCCATGATGCACTTTATGAAGGTAGTGACCTTCATTTCTGATGGAGTTAATAGGAATTAATATGGCACTCAACTCAAACTGTTCATAAATAGAGGAACAAAAAAGCTGTGATATTAGAAACACAGGGAGTGAAAACTGGAAAAGGATTCCACTCATGCTAAACAATTACAGCAAAAACACAAATAGTAGTTAAAAAGCAAATCAATGAGATCATTTAAACTAATCATATGATGGGGCCAAACATGCATTTTTGTATGGGAAACTAAACTATTGAAGAGAGATGTAGGAAAAGAAAGGAGAATATATTCTGTGACACATTATTGTCTCCAGGATTGTAACTAATGCTACTGTGCTTCAGATAATCACCTTTGTCTGCCACTTTTGGCCAGAAGAAGTCTGGTAAATGCATTCTGAGGCCAATTGTTGTGGTTTGAGCTAAATTAGAGTCAGTTTTGTGACTCTAAACACTGCCTTTCCCTGGGGTTTGGGAGGAGGGGAACTGAGAGTTCAACTGCACAGTTTTAGTTGCTGAAATTAGCTGGATTGGGGCTAAATAATGGCAGGTTTTTGGCACCCTACTTAGGGTGGTGAATAGGGCCATACTGAGCTGAATTGAATCCCTCTGAATCGCTCTGGAAAGTTTGCTGACCTAACTTGCCCAGATAGCTCAGTCAGAACAACAAAAAGAAAAGAGTTTGTGCCCCTCAGTGCTTGCAGAAGCTCAGCCAACAGCCTTGGCCAGCTCTGCTGATAAAGTTCCCTTGGCAGAATGCCAGTGCTCTGAACATGAAGCTGCTGGTTCGGAGTTTATCAAGGCAAGATTTGAAAAGTACAGTTAAAAAGTGTACATTTTCCTTGAGACCTGAAGGGTTGGTTTACGCTGCTTTTGAGAAAATCATTACTTTTTGTTCTGATTGTTGATTGAAAAGATAACATAGTCAGTAATGATGTAGATGCTAATGGCCTATATGTGGATTATGGGATTTGTGGTGATCAGCTGCATAGTGGCACTCTGTGGTTTTTTGTATGTTATCGATTGGAGGTTCTGGAAAAAGGCGATTATCATCATGAAAGGCCTAAGCCTGATTTATTTGGTAATATTTGAAGTAGTCCATTTATCTGAGAATTATGAGTTTGAAATACCATATGATGCCCCTGTGAAATTTTGTTTACAGCTGGTTTTCTCAATCTGGCACATGAGGCAGAAGACATGTTACGGCTAACTTGTTCTCTGCATCATTCTGGCAGTTATAAAGTTTACACACTGGATAATAGTGTGATACTCGTTATTTGTGGTCTCTTTATAATGTACCTTGTGATATGTGAGATGTAGCTTTACCTGAGAATTTTGGGTACTATTTAGTGAGCCTTGTTTTTAATTAGGCTTGTGATCTTCTCTGGGATAAGATTGACACTCAATTTAGCTGCCAGCCTGAGAAGATAAACTGGGGAAATTACACTTCTTCATATTATACCATGCTGATTCCACTAGATTTTGATCAGATCAGCATAATTTTGTAAGTGATTTTTTCTGTCAAATGAGATTATTATGTTCCAGGTGGGATACTTAATGAGAGTGACAAAATATCAGCATAAGAGTTACACAATTACCTCTGCTTTCAGTGAGTCAACTTCTTTGACAATAGGCCCTGCAAAATGCAAACATAAGACGGCTGCAGCCATATCTCAGAAAGAAAGAACCATAGCCACACAGAGAGCATCAGCCTTAATGACCCCTGCAACTACACAGACAGCACCAGCCTTAATGGGCACTGCAACTCCACACACTGCATGACTCATCTCAAGCATAGCAGCTATGCAGACAGCAACTCAATTTAAACTCGTGTCAGTGGCCACAAACACTACAGTTATGCCAAGGCCTACCAGCCACTTAATATGAACTAGATCCATTTGAGCCAAGTACTTGGATATCTACTATGGATGTGCTTATTGGCTCCATACTGCTGTCTGTTGCTCTGTGAAGAAGAGGAGAAAATACAAACTAACCTTGGGAGAAGAGGAGAAACAGTCTGAAGAGGCAGTTAGCAAAGATGCCTCTAGCAAAGATGGTGGTGAGGGTGAAGAAGAAACAGGTCCTATTGCAGAGCAAGAGGAAGGACCAGAAAAGGGTCCTTCCCATGACCAGAGTCCATTACTATCATCAAGTCCTGTACAATTGCCAAGTTCATCATGACTGTCAGGTCCTGTACTATTACCAAGTTCATCACAACCATCCAGTCCTTTACAATTTCCAAGACCTTCACAATCACCAAGTCTTTTATGATTGTCAAATTCTGCATGACTGCCAAGTCTCCCACAACAAAAAGGTCCTTCAAAATCGATGCTAGCACAGCATCAACAAAAGAATTCAGGAGAATCAAAACCAGATGTCACCATCAGATCGTTATTCATGAAGGAGCTGCAACTTCTAATAAAAGTATTTAGCTGTTGTGAGGGTGAAGCAATTGTTTTCTGGTAGCTCTGGTTCTGGGGTGATAGAGCCAATACCACAGACTTAGATGGTAAGGAAGCCAAGTGGGTGGTACCCCTAGCCAGAGATGGAGGAATTAAGAAGGCACTTCAGAACACAACAAAGGTCCTTAGCCTCTGGAAATGACTCTTGTCAGCTCTAAGAGACAGGTATCCCTATAGAGATGACATCAAATGCTGCACAGTCACATGGCTATGCAAGAGTTTATCTATAGCACATGGCATTTAAGTATAGATCATGACAATTTGCCACTTCACCGAGCTATGTCGTGGAAGTTTGTGCAGAGTCCCCCACTGACATATTCTCACACGTTGTCAGGAGTAATCTGGGGAGAAACTGCTGGTAATCTGATGTTGGTTGAAGTAGTTGACCAAATCCAACAGTATGAAGACAGTCTCTCTTGGCATACAGGTGACAGTTCTCTTTTTTCTGGAGGGGTATCCAATATGCCCAGAATCAACTGTCCTAGGGGTGGAAACACTATGGACTGATCCAGACAGCACTGAGAAAGAGTGGAGCACCAGAACACCTACAATACTTCAATGACATCATCATATGGGATAACACAGCAGAGGAAGTTTTTGAGAAAGATGAGAAAATAATTCTTTTGACGGCAGCTTTTGCTATAAAAGAGAAGCAAGGTCAAGGGACGTGCACAAGAAATCCAGCTTTTAAGAATTAAATGGCATTATGGATGTCACAAAATCCCATTATATGTGATCAACAAAATAACAGCTATGCTTCCACCAACAAACAAAAAAGGAAACACAAGCCTTCTTCAGTGTTGTGGGTTTCTGCAGAATGCATATACCTGGTTATAATCAATTTGTGAAACCTTTCTATGAAGTGACTTGAAAAAATATTTTTAGCTCAGGTCCTGAACAAAGACAAGCCTTTGAATGAATTAAATAACAGATTTTGCATGCAGTAGCCCTGGGACCAGCCCAAACAGGACAAAACATCAAAAACATGCTTTACACTGCAGCTGGAGACAATAGTCCTGCTTTAGGTCTTTAGCAGAAAGCATCAGGGAACACACGAGGATTCTGGAGTCAAGGGTACAAAGGCACTGAGGCCAACTATATTCCAACTACAAAAAGAGATTTTAGCAGCATATGAAGGGGTCAGATCTGCTTCAGAAGTGATTGGTACTGAAGCACAGCTGCTCTTAGCACTGCAATTACCGGTATTAGGTTGGATGTTCAACGGTAAATTCTCCTCCCCTCATCATGTCACCGATGCTATATGGGGTAAGTGGATTGCACTAATCATTCATTGAGCCCTTACAGAAAACCCTAATCATCCAGGAATCTTAGAAGTGATCATTGACTGGCTGGAAGGCAAAGACTTTGCAGTGCCCCCAGAGGAGGTGGTAACAGGCACTGAAGAAGCCCCATCATATAATCAGCTATCAGAAAATGAGAAACAGAATGCTCTGTTTATTGACAGATTCTGTTGTCTTGTAGGAAATCAATGAAGATGGAGCATGAATCAAACCAATCTGCAGAAATAAATGCTATACAGCAGGCTATAGATGCTGCAGAATGAGAAAAGTGGCCGGTACCTTCTTTCTGTACTGGCTTACGGATTGTAGCAAATGTTTTGTGGGGGTGGTTAAAGTAATGGAAACAGAACAGCTGGTAGCATGGAGGTAAACCTGTTTGGTCTGCCACACTGAGGCAATGTGTTGCAGCTCGGCTGGAAAAACTGTCCATAAAGGTATGTCATGTAGATTCTCACATACCCAAGAGCAGAGCCACTGAAGAACGTTGAAACAATCAGCAAGTGGATAAAGCTGCTGAAGTGTTCCAAACAGATTTAGACTGGCAACACAAAGGTGAACTGTTTCTTATTTGGTGGGCCCATGAACTTCAGGTCATTAAGGAAGGGATGCAACATAAAAATGGGCATGTGATTGAGGACTGGAATTAACCATAGATACTATCACACAGGTTACCCATGATAGTCAAACATACGCTGAAATAAAGCAAGCTAAAAGGTTAAAGTCTTTGTGCCACTGGGAATGATGGTTGAAATATAAATATGGGTAGGCCTGGCAAGTTGACTACATCACACTCCCTAAAACCAGCCAGGGTAGGTATTATGTGCTTACAATAGTGGAAACAACCACTTGGTGGCTGGAGGTACATCCACTACCCCATGCTACTGCCCGTAACACTGTCCTAGGCCAGAGAACATAGTATTGAATGGATATATCATATTCCCCATCATGCACCAGTCTCAGGGAAAATTGAGCAATTTAATAGACGATTAAAAACTAATCTGAGAGCAACAAGGGGTTGTACATTTAAACATAGCAGAAGCATGTGGCAGAAGCCACATGATTATTTAACACCAAAAGGTCTGCCAGTTGAGCAGGTCCTGCTCAATGAGATTTACTACATGCAG
Organism: Cuculus canorus; assembly: GCF_017976375.1. Taxonomy (NCBI): domain Eukaryota; kingdom Metazoa; phylum Chordata; class Aves; order Cuculiformes; family Cuculidae; genus Cuculus; species Cuculus canorus. The sequence continues at coordinate 32,113,454 of NC_071441.1, read as the reverse complement.
TAAAAGGGGATATAGTCCCTGTGGTACATAAAGGGAATTTATTGGCGAAATCTCTTTGGGTTTTTCTTGCTTTGGGCAAAGGTAAACCCATTTGTGGTGTTGCTTTCGCTCAAGGACCTGGACATACTTGGTGGGTAATGATGAAGGATGGTGAGGTTCAATGTGTACCTCAAGAAAATCTGACCTTGGGTGAGAATTCTCAATCTTAAACTGTATTACTACCAGTGTTTACTCAGTGTTTTTCAGGATAATGAGCTAGCTTCATCATATGGCATCCAGGGACCTTCTCAAGTTTGACGTTGCTAACCCTCAGCATGTGGCCTTGAACCGCAACGAATCTTTATGCTATTCTTCCTGCCCTGAGAGTCTGCTATAATGGATGGACACCAACAATCAGGAACTTAATGAACTCTTGCATGGATAAATAATGAATTGACAATATATATGTGTATTGAAGATACAAGTAGTAATTATCTGAGCATACCATAAATGGTATGGAATAAGGAGAGGAATGTTGTGGTTTGAGCTAAATTAGAGTCAGTTTTCTCTCGTTAACTCAGTCAAAGTAATTTCATTTTCTGAAAGCAAACTGCATGTTTTTTAGTCAGTTTCTTCCTAGAATTAATGGTACGCAAAAAGGCCAATGCTTATACTTATTCCCATCGTAACTCAGGCTATCCTCAAGCTGGCAGGAAAGGGCCACACCTGTGAGGAGGGGTGAATAAGGTAGGTGACACTAAACTGACAGAGTACACTATCCTATTTGTGCCATACTTGGTATAAAACTGAGAGATCACAAGGGTCTTGCTCTCTTCTGTGATGGCCAATGTCCAGTGAGGACTTTGTCTGTCTGGTTGTTGCTGATCCCAGATCCAAGTGTTACTGAATCCAGTTCCTGAGTCCAGCTGCAGACCTATTCCCTCGTGTATGCTTTCCAGCATTTGTGGTGAGGTGTAGTCATCGAGAGGTGGGGTGGGGCTATAATCTCATATATTTGTATATATTTTATTACAGTCTAATTATTTTCATCATTATCAATATTGTCATTTCATTAAAGGTGTAGTTTTAGTTTCCAACCTGCAAGTCTTTTTCCTTTCATTTTCCTCACCCTTTTCCCTGAAGGTGAGGAGAGGGAGGTATCTGGGACCATAACTTCATGGCTTTATCTTCCAAAACTAGCTGTGTCAAGGCTAAACTGTGACATGAATCCATACTAATCTGATGACATTCACATAATAATTTTATGCTTCTCTAAAATGATTCAAATCATTGCTACACAGAAATAAATACGTAACAACAGAAAACTTAAACCTCAGCAAATATCCTTATGTTTATAGAAGCAGTCAATGTGTTATGAAAGATGTAGGCCTGTTTTCCACTCTACAGACTTTCAAGGAATTCCACTTCCACATCACAACGTGGATGTAATAATACATTAACAGTGCTTATGTCAGTTTTGCCCAAGAGTTTTCCTCATGATTCTCCAGGTAACATTCACTATCAAACTTTTGTTTCACATCACAGATGGAGCTACAAGGGCAGGATCTGGTCTGATCCTGTAAGCAACTAAACATGTGCAATGCAAGAGCTGGTAGTCCCTGATGGCTAATGAGCGTTCAGTGCAGATCATCACAGTAAACGTGCTACAAAAAAATCCCACCACAACCAAAAAAATGCTCACATCCAAAATGTACACAATATGAACACTTAACACTAATTGTCCTACTTTCAGATGCACTACTACTAGGCCACATTCTTCACTATCTTCCATAGAATTTTTGTCTCATAGATTTCTGATTTTTTATGAAAATAATTCTTAAATGCAGTAATGCACAATGTGGGTGAAATAAATCCAGGGTATCATTCTGTTTATGTACTTACAACTCTAAAAGGAAAAAAAAAAGAAAAGACCCTGATATTCTATATATGAATTGTTTCAAGATTTAGCTTTATTTTGTAAAAGCAAGACTAAATCAATGTTATATGTGTATAGTACATCGTAAATATAACAAACCACTCAACAGCACTTAGTAATTTTACAAAAAGTTTTAATCTCACAAGAGACTATTCTCAATGTATAATCAGAAAGCCATATATTCTCTGACTGTTGCAAAAGAGGCATGCAAGAAATACCTTTCTCCTTTTTTCTTAAGGTACAGGTGGAACTTATTTTTTTAGCAACATTTGAATTATGGGCATTACATTTGGTTCTCATACTTCAGCCAGCTTTTAAAACACATAGTAAAGATGTATATTTGAATTTTTAACTGATATTGTGCTCAGTGACAAAAGCAGTTTAAGTATTCTGAAACACATTTCTTTTAAGACATCATTTTCTCTTAAGACAAATCTATTGGAAATTAATTCATCCTAACATCAATATTCAACTCCTGTATGGGTTATGGAATGTTAAATTTTGCAGACTGATATTTATGCATGTTAGGCTTATATTTCTTTGTTAGTTTTTATTTTCCATTGTTCCATCTACTCCATGAATTAAAATGTAAGTGAGGGGAAGGAAGGGGGTTATTTTTTGTTAGGGTTTATGTGTGACTATGGAAATTGATGTTTAGTTCTCAGTGGTTCCCTTCAAATATACATTCAGATACATCTAATAACAGCCAAGTTCAGCAGTCATATACCTGGTCTGAGTTCAGAAATTGCTCAAGAACATCTGAACAAATCTGGTAGGTTTTGTATTACCGAAGTTGTCATAAAAATAGAGGTCTGAAAGGGGACTCAGTTTCATAGATATGCTTAGGTTTCTGCATTGATTAAAACTGTATCAGGCTAATATACCATTTAAATGTGGTTACATTGTGAAAGTAACAGGTCTGTGAATCTGATTTTATGAACTCTGAACTCAAAATAAATGTCTTAATATTTAAAAGAAATAATGTTCTAACTGCATATAATGATTGGCTTCACATACCCTCGTGGTTCAGATCTGGATTGCCAGATCCATTAAAAAAATAAATATCTACTGACTCCCAGTTGGGACTAGAAGACTGCTTGATATATCAAGTATGTTTTAGTAGTTATCACAGCCCCTTCCTAACAGACTGTAACAGCATTGGTCTAATTATAAACATAGCATGATAAATTTCTTTAAATCTGTGGTGGATGTTCAGACATGTATCTACTTTTAAACATAAATTCATAATATTTTTGCCTGAAGACAGTTGTATTATGCTTGAATATTTTTTATTAAAGAAAACCATAAATAAATATTTATGGAAAATATTTAATTGCTAAAAGAAATAAAATGTCAAAACTCAGGAAATGACCTTTGTAGTCACTTGTTTCTCCATATTTTGATTGTACATGAATAAAATCTAAATAGTATAACACTTCCTCTCTCACAGTGTAACAAATAAGTTTTTCAAAAAAACACTTTTGCATCTTTTAGTTAAAAGCTATGCATCATATTTGAGAAGTCCTATCAGTCTGATGAAGTTCCCACTGACTGGAAAAGGGGAAATATAATTCTCATTTTTAATAAAGGTTAAAAGGAAGACCTGGGGAATTATATGCTGATCAGTCTCACACCTGTGCCCAGCAAGATGGAGCAGATCCTCGTGGAAACTCTGCTGAAGCACATAGAAAATAAGGAGATGATTGGTGACAACCAACACAGGTTCACTGAGTGCAAATCATACCTGATAAACGTGGCTTTCAATGATGGGGGTACAGCATTGGTGAATAAGGGAAGAGTAACTGCCATCATATACCTGAACTCATACAAAGCATTTGTCACTGTCTCCCATGACATTCTGGTCTCTAAATTGGAGAGACATGGATTTGAAGGTGGACTACTTGGTGTATAAGGGACTGACTGGATTGTAGCATTCAAAGACTTGTGATCAGTGACTCAGTGTCCAAGTGGAGACTAGTGATTAGTTGCTGATTAGTGGAGACTAGTGATTACATACCTGCTGTAGCAGCCCAGTGTATAAGTCACTACAAAATGGAAAGCAGCACATCTCCTTTAATATTCACAGCAAAAATATGAGCTGAGTGTCCTTTAGGGATTATTCCTCTTTAAATTAACCTATGCTCTAGACAACTTCTGTCGGTAAAATGTCTTGCAGAACTGAAAGCTTAGTGCATAAGCAAAATTTATTTCATAACTAACTGCAGAAAGGGAGTTGAAACAGATGGTTATTCCTAGACAGCTCCTAGTCCAAATTTTCACATGAATAATTTGGTCCAATAATTTTACTCTTTCTAAGATAACCTACAGAAACAGATTCACCTGTCTTAGGCACAGAGAAGGACTAAAGTTTCACATTCTGATAACTATTGGACTTTTAGACAGGTGTTCTGGCAAGATAAAAGTATACCATCAAGGCAATATGTAAAATATAGGGTAGTAAAGTACTCTTAAATAAGCAAGTAGACACCAGTGTACCTAAAAAGGAATGAAATCTACATGCTTAGTAACATTGAAGTGTAATGTACATATACATATATGTAGACAAATCTCAAGTGATAAAACTGTGAAAAACAGACAAAGATTAAGTTTTGTAGAATCAAGTAAGTCAGCTGCTGAACTACCTTTACAATCTTTTGGTTTGTACCATACAGCACTGTACCATCATTGTCCATGTTATAGATAATCTTCAAGTTGTTCTGAATTGGTTGATTTTATTTTCATTCTGTATTTGTTTAAGATCATGACACAGAGATATTGAAAATGAAAATATAGCTCTGCTCTGATTGGTGCACCTTCCTTTTCAAAGAAACAACTTATAAATGCTTTTGGAAGGATCATTGAGTCTATCTTTGTGTACTATCAGAATGAAATGTCCTCTTCCATTTCTTTTCCTCCAAGGTTTTCTGATACCATAGAATGCTGGACAAAACATAATACATACATTCAAAACAATTGTAAAATGCCCCCAGCTAAAAATACCTTAATGGTATATAAAATATTAATAGATGTGCTTCTGTGTCTTTTTCAAGATCAGAAGCATCGCCTCCTAAGTCTTCAGGCTGGCAGAACTGCTCAGATTTCTTTTGTTACTCTCCCAGACTTAAAGGCCATACATTTGATCTTACAAGAGAAAAAGAAACACGTCGATATTGATATATAGTTTCCATCTGTAGAAATTCTTTGGATGAAGATATCAATGATTTGGGATGCGAGAGAATCAATACAGGGAGGAAAAAAAAAAGTTTTTTCCAAAGACAGTGCAAGTATGGTGACAGTTCATATTTGATAAAAGAACTAACAGCTTGTGAGCAAAACTCTGCCCTGAGGAAAAATGATCAATACTAGAATAATAAGGTCTTGAGCAAGGAAACACACAGCAGGATATCTGTTTAAAAATAAATACAGCTTTAGCTTTCAAGTTAGACTTCTTGCTAAATATTGAGTAAGCCTAACTTTAAAAATTGTCTATATAAAGTACTTTTCTGATTTTATTTCATGGAACAAATTAATCAGATGAAAAAATACAAAAATATCATTCAGATATAAAAAATCCGTTTAGTCTGCTCTGCCAAACCTCTAGATTTCTCAAAGTTACTTGTTTTCTGACTACAAACAAGAGATGCCCAATCCTTTGAGTACATTGCTCACTCTAGGGTGCTATTAACAGGATAGTGGAAGTTATTTTGCACAAATGTTTATCAGAAGAAAACACTTCTAAATTATTCAAAACATTTCTGCGTCTTTATGGCTTTACTGCCTCTTGTCTTAATAACTAGTAATACGTTCTGGCATTTGTCACGTACTACAGATACTGGTGTAGTAGTACACAGTACTCAAAGTAGTAGTACACAGTACTCAAAGAAAACCAAGACTTAATGCCATTGCCTTAACATGGATGTTATTAAGACATATTGGTTTGTCTAAAGACATTTGCCTGGAATCTGGCAGATTCCATCAAGATCTTGGCATAACTATGTCCTTTTGGAATATGAGAAGAATACTTTAGGGAGACCCAAATGACTTGTGCTTAGGTGTCTGAAACTTGCTCAAGGAACTAGAGATATTGATGGAAAGAGAAGAAAAGTGACTTTCAAATTGCAAGGCCATTTTGAATTACTGTGAATGTAGGTTTTGTGATCCTTCAGACAATGATCTATTTCCTAGACGTCCCTTCTTACCTTTATACGCATCAGCAATATTCATCCAAATATACCAGGTATGAATTTGCAGCTGTTACTTTCATGTCTCTCATAAAGGAGTACCTCCCCCTCCCCGCCCTGCCCCCGCCCCTTCCCCTCCCCCCCCAAAATCCGTTGACAAAATTGCATTACATTTTTTTCTAAGGAACTTGCTGTTTGGGCTACTCATGTGTTTAAACACTAGGTTTTAAAAAAGCTCAACCAATGTCACAAATACATTAACGACTGTAATTATAAGAACAGCAGCATTTATTTCATGGAGTTAAGAATATCAATTAGTTTTACAGATGTGCCAGTATTAGAAAATTACTGCCCAGCTCTTTTAATACCAAGAGAACATCAACCAATACAAAAGTAAGTGCATAATCTTGCATTGTCAAGTTTCAGTTTTTATTACTCTGTCACTGTGTTTTTTTACAGAGAAAGCAGACAAACTGTCAGAGAATAAATCCTTTTACTAGAGCTAAAGAAACACACATATTTATATTGCCTTATCTAGCTTAGTCAATGCAGTATACTGCCCTTATCTCAGAGTGACTTTTTGACAGAAACTCTTTTAAAAGAATGCAATTAAGCAAGTAAAAAATTATGTCAGTGCAACACAGTAAAGAAATATCTATGGCATGACTTTCTGACTATATAATGAAAGAAAGACAATTACTCAGGTGAACCAAGTTTGAGATATAATTGTCCTAGTGATGACATCCCTAGTTGATCACAAGTTGAATTGTTCTTTTAGCTTTTCAACAAGTGAGGAAATCACACAACAGTATAAAAGAAACTACCATGTATCGTATTAGGGAAGATCAATCATAGAATCATAGAATCACTAGGTTGGAAGGGACCCACTAGGTCATTGAGTCCAACCATTCCTAACAATCCCTAAACCATGCCCCTCATTACCTCATCCACCTGTCCTTTAAACACCTCCAGGGATGGTGACTCAACCACTTCCCTGGGCAGCCTGTTCCAATGCCCAATGACCCTTTCTGTGAATTTTTTTTTCCTGATGTCAAGCCTGAACCTCTCCTGGAGGAGCTTGAGGCCATTCCCCCTTGTCCTGTCCCCTGTCACTTGGAAGAAGAGGCCAGCTCCCTCCTCTCCACAACCTCCTTTCAAGTAGTTGTAGAGAGCAATAAGGTCTCCCCTCAGCCTTCTCTTCTCGAGGCTAAACAACTCCAGCTCTCTCAGCCGCTCCTCATAAGCCTTGTTCTCCAGCTCCCTCACCAGCTTCGTTACTCTTCTTTTTGTTGCTGACAACAGAAAAAGAGACCAGTTTTTCTGCTTTTGAGGGCAACCTCACAGCTTCTGGCATAACACGTATGCCCAGAACAGAGAAGTGATGTGGAAATTCAAGAAATACTGCAATGTGTTATTCTCTGTGTATCCAAATTATCCTTAAAAATCTTCACAGATTGGGAGCGGAAAGGGTGTCCCTGCTACAAGAATTGAATTTTGACTTCAGAGTTGTGTGCTGTACTGTTCAGCCAATGTAACAGAGAAACGCACATATTAGTTATTTGGGAGACATGCAGTTGTCTGTAGCAGTTGTAAAAAAACACAGTTAAATTGGATTTTTAAATCAGTAAATGTCTATTAAGACATAGATCATCTTACACGAGATATATTAATGTAGTATTATTTATAGCTTAAATGCTATGGTTTCAGTCAATACAGAGGAACTCTTGTGCTAAAGACTTCAAAATAAAGTAGTTTTATTATTTTTGTTAGTTAGGAAAGTCGATTTCTGAATCTTTTTAGATTTCTTAAAGATACAGCATATATTTGTGATATAAGTGTACAGTTAACTGGCTTCAGAGTCTACATCCAACTTTTGATATTATTTTAAGTACTTACAGACTTAAAGTTTATTCAATGTTTTGTTTTCAGAAATTTTCTTTTAAATTAGATTCCATACCCTTTTGATTAATTTTTCTTCTTTACTCCCAAATATCCCTACTTCATTTCATGTCTTACGGTTTTCATTGTTGTTCAATTCCTCGCATCATTATCTGCTTGTACTCAAATTATCTCTGTTCTTGGAGCTGTTGGAGAAAAATTATTATTGAAGAAATTACAGCAACAGCAATTTAAATTTTTCCAATGGCTTTGGTTTCTCTGGGTCCAGGCTAGTTAGGTGGAAGTGCAAATTTACATGATTCAATAGTTTCCTCTTTTTTGTTCTACTATGTTCTACAAAGATTATCTCCTTTCTTTCTTTAGAGTGTTCTTTCCTTCTATCATTCAGATCAAACAATCATAGAGCCTTTTTGTGTGTAAAGACTTTCGTGTGTAAAGCCTGTTTCATAAAATGAGCTGTGATTGCTCCTGAATTATACAAGTTCCTCATCTAACAGAGAGTGGATTGACACAATAGAGAAAAATGAATGCCAGTAAGTCTAGCACAGATTGTTTCTTTCCTGTTAAAGATGTAAAAGGCAAGAATTCATGAACTAGCAAACACTTAGTGGAAAAATTCTCCGTGTAGTTGAGGAAAAGCAGTTTTATGATGGACTCAACCACACTGTTTGTTTTGCCACTGTTTCTATGAGGTCATTCACTAAAGCATCTACTTTAATGATTTTCACTTATTTGAAATGGGTACATCTTTATCAGTTTTTGATATGACATATTATCTTTGGGATGTTAAGATCTGATGACATTCTTAGGTATAGATCTAATCTGAGGTTTAGCTTTTGATTGATTTTTCTGAAATAATCACTTAATAAAGAGACCATTTTATGCAGAAAAACAGTAGTGTAACAAGAAATAGCTGTTTGAAAACTTTTTAATATTCACTTGCAGAGGATTTCAATCTCAGGTATTATTTACATATTTTAGAACTATTCTTGAGATGTAGTTCTGACTTTTGAACAACAAACAGATCAATTCTGCACAGCTACAATATTTCCAAGCAAGAACAAGAATAATTCATTCAAGGTAATTATAACCTTTCATATATAGAGAGAGATACTAAAATATGAGGGGGAGAGAGAAATAAAAATATTTATCTCTATTTCAGTCCATATCTATAAAGGATTCACAGACTATATTCTTGTAATATGACTGTAATACATTTGTCCCTTTAGTTATACATCCTTTTCTGTTCTAGTTCAATTTGTGTTTGTTTGGAGTTTCCTCCATTTTGTCCTACAGTACCCCAAATAGTTCTCAAAGCCGCCCAGGGATGTGGTTAAGTTCCTATCGCTGGAGGTGTTTAAAAGGCAGGTAGATGAAGAGCTTGGGACATGATTTAGTAGTAGACAGGTACAGTTGGACTTGATGATCTCAAAGGTCTTTTCCAACCTAGTAATTCTATGATTCTATGGAAAGTAAGAATTAAGGTTGCTGATCGTTTTGTGTATGAAGAATGACTGAAAATCAGAGAACATTCCATTAAAATTTAACTTCTCCTTAGTAACTCCCTTTTTATTATTAAGAAATATTTCTCAACACAGATGGCACTCTTGTTTTCCTTTGATTTCTGTTTTATGCTTCTTTCAAAGCAATATGGAAAGATTACTTGTATTCAGTTATAAACTCATCTTGCTTGCTCTGATTTATCTGGAACAAAAGATCAGTCACATTGCAACATGCCCTATGATATACATTCTTAGTAATGCTTTATTGATAACTATACATTTTAAATCTCTCCCTATATGATTACAGTCTAAAAGAACTTGATATGGTATCCTAGGTTATCCAACCATGTTTTAGGCTGCATCAAGAGAAGTGTGGCCAGCAGGTCAAGGGGGGTGATTCTGCCCCTCACTCTGCTCTTGTGTGACCCCACCTGGAGTACTGTGTCCAGTTCTGGAATCCCCAACATAAGAAGGATATGGAATTGTTGGAATGGGTCCAGAGAAGGGCCACAAGATGATCAGAGGGTTGGAAAACCTCTGCTATGAAGACAGGCTGAGACAGTTGGGGCTGTTAAGCCTGGAGAAGAGAAGGCTCTGGGCTTACGTTATAATGGCCTTCCAGTACCTGAAGGGGGCCTACAAGAAAGCAAGGGGGGGGGGATTTTTTCAAGGGCGTGTAGTGGTAGAACAAGGTGAAATGAGTTTAAATTGAAGAGGGGAAGATTTAGACTAGACATTAGGAAGAAATTCTTCACAATGAGGGTTGTGAGGCACTGGAACAGTCTGTCCAGGGAAGTTATGCATGTCCCATCCCTGGAAGTGTTGAAGGCCAGGCCTTACACGGGCTTGAGGAGCCCAGCGTAGTGGAGGTGTGCCTACTTGTGTCAGGGGGGATGTAAATAGATGATCTTTAAGGTTCCTTCCAACAGAAACCATTCTATGATTCTATGATTTTATGATTCTATGATTCTACAATTCTATGACATGTTTATAGTCTATAAGTAGGTTGCTCAATACTGCAATTCTTTATTTTGAAATCATGTTCAGTATCCAACAGCCGGAATTTTATCTCAAAACAGGCTTAGTTAAAATCCAGGGTTGCTTTATAGGTCCTCAGAGCTATGATGCAAGAAATCTTCAATTTCTCTTTGTTGTAACTTGGAATTTTGACAAATTTCAGATTTGTAATCCTACTCTTGTTATTAAAATTCTCAGTCTTAGATTTCCAAAGAAGGGTTCCCATCTCTCTGAGAACTGACTGTGGAACACTTTTCTAGTATTTATGGAACTGTATTACATTATTGGGAGATTCAACATTATTAGAGTGTGCAGAGGTTTTGTCAAGACAGAAGCACTGACAAGTTATGAACAAAGTTTTCTCCTGATAGCTGGAGAAGTAACTTAACTGAATTTGCAGGTGTAATGCACTATTGTCATCACAGAAAACGTACATCTTTACCGAAGTTTCCTAACTGCAATATTCTCAAACAGTTGATTGAGAAGAGTATTGAAGAGTAATGGATTTAACAGATGGATCACTGGTGGATAAACAGTTGGCAGGAATATGATCAATAGCTCATGACAAGTGGACAACAGCAATGAATGACATCAGTATGGGGCCACTGCTCTTTAACATATGTGTTAGAGACGTGGAGAATGGGATTGAAGGCACCCCCAGCAAGTTTGCCAATGACACCAACAGTGTGGTGGTTTTGACACACTGGAGGTAAGAGATGTTATCCAAAAGGACATTGACAGGCTTGAGAGCTGGACTTTGCAAACATCATGAAGTATACGAAGGCCATGTGCAAGGTCCTGCATCTGGGTCAGGGCAATCCCAAGCACAATTACAAGATGGGTGGAAAACGGATTGAGAGAAGCTCTGAAGAGAAGGACTTGTGTGTGCTGGTGGAGACATTCAACGTGGCCTGGCAATGTACTCTTGCAGCCAAGAAAGTCAACTGTATCCTGGGCTGCATCAAAAGAAGTGACACACAAGAAAACACACTGGACTGTCCCTCTATTCTAATTTCATGAAACCTCACTTGGAGTACTGTGTTGAGTTCTGTATTCCTCAGCAGAGGAAATACATGGACCTGTTGGAGTGAGTCTAGAGGAGGGCCACAGAGATAACCAAGGGGCTGGAGAACGTCCCCTGTGTGAATAGGCTAAGAGAGTTGGGTTCATTTAGCTGAAAGAAGGCTCAAGAGAGACCTCGTAGTAGACTTCCAGTGGTTAAAGGGGTCCTACAGGAAAGCTGAGGAAGATCTCTTTATCAGGGAATACAAGGAACAGCATGAGGGGTAAGGATTTTAAGCTGAAAGAAGTTAGATTTAGATAAGATATTAGGAATAACTCTTTTTCTACTGTAAGAGTGGTGAAGCACTAAGACGTATTGTCCAAAGAAGTTGTGGATGGCCCAGACCTGGAGGTGTTCAAGGCCAAGTTGGATGAGGCTTTAAGAAACTTTATCTAGTAGAAGGTATCCCTGCCCTCAGGCACTAGATGATAATCATAACGTGTGACTAGCAGGTTGAGGGAGGTGATTTTTTACCTCTACTCTTACAAGACCTCACCTGGATTAACGCCTCCAGCTCTGGAGCACAGGAAAGACCTGTTGGAGCAGGTCCTCCACAAAAAAGATCAAAGGCCTGGAACACGTCCCGTATGAAGAGAGACTGAAAGAGTTAGGGTTGTTCTGAGGAGGCCTTGTTACAGCCTTCCAGTACTTAAAGGGGGCTTATAAGAAAGATTGGGAAAAACTTTTTAGGAACACCTGTTGCAATAGGACAAGGAGTAACTGTTTTAAGCTATATTAGGAAGGATTTTTTTCACTGAAAATGGTGAAGCACTGGAACAGGTTGCCCAGAGAGGTGGTTTCCATCCCTGGAAACATTCAAGGTCGGGTGGAATGGGGTTCTGAGCAACTTAATCTAGTTGAACTTGTCCTTGCTCACTGCAGGGGAGCTGGACTGGATGACCTTCATATTCTCTTCCAATGCTAACAATTTTATGATTCTATGATCTTTAAGATCCATTCCAATACAAACCATTCTGTGATTCTAGGATTCTATGGAATATGTTATGTTCTATTGGAAGAATATTGCAAGAGACGTGTTGTTACTGCAGAGGAATTAATTAGTAATGTTTTGATACTTTGATATACAGACAGTTGCACATGTATTTATGTAATGGTGAATAGTTGATAAGGTATGCGTGTTTCTCATAACATTTTTAGATCTTCTCAAATATTCACACACTTAAACTAGAGAAAAAAGTGATGGCTGATAAAGGTAGAACTGTTATGCCCTCCCCACTATTATTTTATTCATGAGGTCTTGTTATTTTATGTGGTGGCTGATAAGCTTGTGCACAGCACAAAATTCATATGTAGTCAATTAACAAAATCACCTTCTTTGACTGTCACAAAATATTATTTGATATCTTTCACAGAATCATAGAATCATTTAGGTGGAAAAGACCCTTAAAATCATTTATTCCAACCATAAACCTAACACTACCAAGTCCATCGTTAACCCTAAGTGTTGCATCTACAAGTCTTTTAATTATCTGCAAGGATGGTGATTTAATCACTTCTGCAGGAAACCTGTTCCAATTCTTGACAAAAGAATATATAAACAGATGCTTGTTTATTAAGAACAGATGCCTTTAGTAACAGTACAAATAAATACATTGCATTACTTTCAATCATTACAACAGAATAATATATATATATATATCTGAATATAGGTTTGAGGGCTGAATTTTTGGCAACTTCTATAAAATTTTTAGTTTTGCATGTATACAGTTATGTACCACTTATATCATGACCATTGTAGATTACAGCTGTATTCAAATCCATCCACCAGTTCTGAAACTCTCTCCATTTCAATATCAGTTGCTTCCAAAACCATTACAATTTCTATCAATTTGATAATTAAGAACACAGCTGACAATAAATATGATAGGACAAACACCTCTGTGATTTAATTTCTAGAATTACAAGGAAGTAATAATGATCTCATCAATGATGAATTTCACTCAAGGAGCTGCTAATCTTTCTTGGATAATCTTTTTCATCTATCACAATTCTGAAACAATTTTCACAAGTTTTCTCAGAAATATTCCTGTGATTTTGAACTTTTAACTTCCATTATCTAGTTATGAATAATTGAACTTGTGAATTTAGTTTATCTCAGAATGGCTGAAAAGGAGTCCCTGGATCATGTTCCCCTCTCAAACAAAAGGGAATAAATTTGAAATATATAAATTAATTTACGGGGTTTTTTCTCTTATTAGTTTTGGGTTTCTGTATATATAATATTCATACCTTAAATTCCTATCTACTATGATAACACAGACATTTAATTTTAAATTAGCTGCAGAAGATTATCAAAGACTATCTAGCCTGGTTGTTAACCTTTGCAGACATAATGTGGAAGTATGTAAAAGCCTGAAAACATGACCATATTGGTTCCAGAATCAGTATTAACAGAAAGCATCTGCTGCCTTAGCTAGTCAGGCAAAATTCCTCAGCTTCACCTTTATGGGACAAAGGTGTGCTGTTCATACACATCCATGAATTCTGAAGTCATCTCAACAGCTCAACCCAGCTAGGTACATTCCTAATGATCTCTTGTGTTTAGGGGAAGCTACTGTTTTCCAATAATTCATGAAGAAAAGGAAAAGTCCAGTGACATCAGTTTTTATCTTCTATTCAGCTCTAAAGAGATTGTAATTGAATTGATGTTCAACTGCTCTTGCTGAAGCTGACAATTTCCTTACAAGGACACTAGAACAAATGACTGGATTCTTCAATTTTTCTGGGTTGCTTCATATTGCCATTCTTCAGTGAGTGAGTTTACTGCTGTTAAGAATTTTCTGTGTTCCCATTTCTTTGATAAGTACTGAAAACAAAATGATACAATAAAACTCAGAAGTTACTCAAAAAGGGTCCCCTTCTCCACAATTAAAACTGAAGCTTAGTGATTTTCAGGTTTATCTTATGTCTTTGGAAGTAATCCAGATAACATCTTTAGTCAAAGATAAACTGCAAGGAGATATTTGCAAATGAGGAAACAATCAGTCTTGCTTAAAGTGATTTAATTCTTAACAAGTCCAAAAGGCCAGCTTTGTGCATATAGCTTTGAATTTCACTCAATATTCAGTACTTTCTTAATAATAGCGATGTACCATACCTAAACACACACATATGTATATAACTCTCTGAAAAATTTACCTGCCAAGTGGTACTCTGAGATATCTCATAGTAGAGTTTACAGTGTAGGATAGATAAATACAATGACTTACAGTTTATCTACTGAAAAAGATGGAAAACAATTTTTTTTCAACTTTATATTTTTTGTTTTCTCTCTTGCACTTATTACTAAGATTGTGAATAAAATCAGTGGTCTTATGACCATCAACTTAGTTTTGGATTGTCAGGAGTCATCTGAATACGTATTCTCGAGGAATGAACAAACAGTAAGTGGTAATTCCACCTTGTTTGGTCAGAAGAATTCTGGATCCTCAACATAAGAAGGAGATAGAGCTATTGGAATGGGTCCAGAGGAGGCCTACAAAGATGATCAGATGGCTCAAGCATCTTGCGTAAGAGGACAGGCTGAGGGAGTTGGGCTTGTTCAAACAGGAGAAGAGAAGGGTCCAAGGAGATCTTATAGCGACCTTCCAATACCTGAAAGGGGCATACAAGACAACTGAAGAGGGACTATTCATAAAGGCTTGTGGGGATAGGACAAGGGGGAATAGGTATAAATTGGAGAGGGACATATTTAGACTAGACACAAGGAAGAATTTCTTCACCATGAGAGTGGTGAGACACTGGAACAGCTTTCCCAGGGAAGTTGTGGATGCCCCAACCCTTGAGGTGTTCAAAGCCAGGTTGGATGGGGCCTTGGGCAGCCTGATCTAGTGGAATGTCTCTGCCCATGGCAAGGGAGTTGGAACTAGATGATCTTTAAGGTGCCTTACAACCCTAACTGTTCTATGATGTTATGATCCTGTGATGGTCATTGTCTCTTATGTAATTATTGTAATAGTGATATTGAGGCTTAATTATTATTTCACTTTAAAATCCATACCATGGTCCCAAGTAATAATACTTCATTTAAATATATATATATATATAAAATGATATATCTTTCATATCCGATGCTTGAAAAAATCAGTTCATCTAAAGGCACTTAGAATCACAAAATCCAAAATCTATCTCTGTTTGTTGTAATATTTTTTTTGTATAGTCCAAATACATTATTTACAAATTGCTTTAGTCTTTGTTCAATGAACTAGATCATTAATGAAAATCCATCTAGCTATAAGTATAGCATTTTTCTGCATAAAAGTTTTATGATGCTTAGTTACTATGATCCATATTAGTTTCATAGACGAAAAATAAGTGACATCACAAAATGTTACCATACTATATCCTACGTGTTGAACTATTTAACATGTAGATATGTAAGGTTTTGTTTTGACTCATTTTGCTTTTCAAGATTTAAAGTTTTTTTGTTAACAATATGGTAACAGCAGAATGGTTGTTTAAAATGTCAGTCTAACTGAAACAAAGATGACTGAAATCTATATTTGTTTTTGCTTTCGATCATAACCTGTATGCTAAATGATTTGGTGATAAAGACAGGATACAATGCACTTCATTGATTAAAACTACATTTTTTGTGGGTATTATATACCACAACTTTCTAAGATTCATTGGCTATTTTAAATTCAGACAGTCTGCAAATTTCCCATGCACTGAGGATAATGAATGTAAAGGATAAAAAATCTAGTTAAATATTGAATTAGTCTTCATGGTATTCAAAGTACAAAACAATATTGGTAACACCACAATTGTTCTAGAAAAATATACATTGATACTGTGAAAGGATGTACTGAAAGACTAATGAAGTGGACATGCATTCATTAAAAATAATTCTCTTGCAAGATGATTTACTTTAACAAGCCCAGAAATTCAAGAATGAACAAATGAAATGTTGAACTAACAAGCAGAATATTTCAGCAACATTCCCAAATGCTTCACATGACATTGGGTGAGGGGTTAGATTTTATGCTCCTCTGAAAACAGATTTGTTCTTTTTTTTGACATTTATTTTTTGATGGAATTCTGCTCATACAGACTAAGAAGAATTATACCTGAACAACCATTTTAAGAATGAATTTTCACACTGATCACCTATAAAACAAAACCTACTATTTGACTGTTAGTAAAAGAAGTGTCAGCTATTGAGTTACATTTGGCAGTGAACTGCAGACATAAGTATTGTCTTTACAACCACTCTTTTTCTTTACCCAAGTAACAAAACTTTCAGCTTTGTTTCTATCTCGCACCACTAAGCAGTCAGTCTTACTTGTCTTTACTATTCCTTCCTTTTTTCTGTAGTGTTTTTTTGATAATACTCAGCAAAATAAAAATGGCATTTATCATTTGGCATTACCATAGGAGAGAGATTATCCATCACATTTCTTTTAATAAATGTATTTCTATGCTTTTTCAGTATTTTTATATAGATTCTGAATTCCTCGAGATAATTAAAAACGTACAGACATATCTACCTCCCTTACAAATAAGTGAAGAGCTATCTAGCATTTACTGGTTTTGTTGCTCATAATGTTACATTTTTACTCCTATTTCTTGAACTCTTCTGCTTTGTATGGATGTCACTTCAAGACAGCTGCAAAAATGTTAATTACGTTGCAAGCTTTGAATTCTTTCCTCACACACTGTTGCCTGAAAGCAAACATATCATCTCTAGTATATGAGAGGCAATGAAGGTCACTGCAAAGCAAATGAAGCACCTTATTTAAAGTTTAAGTGCCTTTATAATACCATCTCATATTGTCCTGCTTATAAATATGGGAAAGAAAGCTGAAAGGGACAGCAGGCGTCTTTCATCATCGTATGATAATTTAGCAATACGAACCATGGAACATCTCTCTATCAGTCTTGCAGCTAATGTATTGGTTGACGAGACATGACTGAGAGCACATTGACAAATCAAATACGGAATAAAGTGTCCAATTTCTTAAATCCTTACTTATTCACATGTGTGAAAAAGCAGTCAATATAAACTTTCTCTAGAGAACAACGAAATGCCATTGGAGTCTCTAGAAATTATAAACACTTTCTAACAGAAAAAGCACAACTCAATTTTACATCAATGAAATATAACAAATCAATAAACTGAAAATGAAGACTCACCTTGCTAAGGAGAATATTCAAATAGCCATGTGCAAACAAGAAACCAGTTGATTTGAATGCACAGATAATTTAGGCCTAATTTTACGGAGTTTAAAACATACAGATGTTAAAAGAGTGAAAATTTAGTTGATAATAAAATTATTTTCAGAAATCTTTATTGCATATTTAAAAGTCATAATTCTAAAATGTAACTAATACTTATACTTTAATACTTAGTATTATATTAAGATGGGAGGAATATATGATGGCAAGCAAACATTCAAAACAGCACCAATTAAAAGAAATAGAGAGTAAGAGAGTGCCTTGGCTATGACAGAACTAGCTATAAGGAAATGCAATCTGATCTTTCAACATAAGCAAAAAAAAGAAAAAGATAGATTTCCTATTTTTCCCTGTATTAGCAGGGTCAGATATATTAAACTCAGTTATATTAAACTGGAAAAGGAGATTTGTGATTGATTAAGGCTGTGGGTGCGATTTTTAAGTTATTTTTATGGTTGTTTTTTTCTTTTTAAAAAACAAATAAATGAGGTGACATTGCTTTTAAAATAGCTTTAGTGAAAAAAAAGAAAAAGCTGGATATCTTTAATTCATTCAACTGAAGATTCACAGTTATTAAAATACAAAAATATGGTAGAAGATGGTCTCTTAGTTTGCCAGAAAAAAGGTCATAATAAATCAACGGGAAGATTAGTTAGGTTAGAGATAAGGCATGTATTTTTATTCTGTGTAAAACAGACTAGACTGAAAATTTCTGACAATGGTCTTGACATCTTTTTTCAATGATTTAAAAATGAGAGAGTGAAGTTAATGAGTTTCACTTTTTTTGTCATTCCCTAAACAGTCATATTTCAGTATCTATAAAGCTAAACAAAAGAAAATAGCTGTAACAGAAATAATTTATCTTTTAGAATAGAATAGAATAGAATAGAATAGAATAGAATAGAATAGAATAGAATAGAATAGAATAACAATGTAAAAAGTGTCCAGAATTTTCCTTCTCAGAGAATGTAGAACTTTCTGACATAAAGATAGACATAGAAAACTCAAAACCCTTTGCAAAATGGGAATTGTTAAACTTACTTAATACTACTGTCAAAAGTGGAAAATATTTCTTATGAAATGTAAATATGCATCATACTGGATACGTGAACAAGTCTGAAATGAAAATTCATGCAGAATGCTGGTGGTAAATAACAGAAGAACGAAAAAGCCATTTACAAAATGTATGAATGTAGTTGACTTCTATGACAGTGTGTTTTTCTGCATGCTTTTACACCTTAATGCTCACACAGAAACCTATAATATAACGGAAGATAAATGAGAGAGAAGTGTAATTTTAACTTTGTAAAGAATTGTCAATTTTGCTTATACACAAACACCACTTCTATTGTTTTCTGCTGTACATTTTGCTCCATTTCAAGAAAAGAAAATAATCCTGAAGCAGAGAGAACATTCTGCTATTTCTCAAATCACACGCATAGCTGAAGAAAAAGGATAGCGGGTGCAGTCTTCATGAAGACTTCATAACTTTATATCCCTTCTGCCTCTACTTTGACTTTTTTATAAAAACATGTTTTCCATCATACTATTTATAAAACAGTGAAGGAAGGAAAAAGCTGCTGAGTTTTCATGATTGACCACAGCTTCAGAACAAATTAAAATAAAGAAAGAGAGAGAGAAAAAGAACCCACCCACTACTTGAGAATAAGTTACCCAAGCTGAAAGATTTTTTTCTGATTTAGTATTTGGACAACGTCAGAAAAACTACAAAATACAGATACCCTCCACGTGGCTGCAACATATGTTCTGCTTTCAAATTCAGATTACTAGAGAAGAAAGTTCTAGGAACACACTATAAGAATTATTCAGAAAAATAAAAGCATCCAGAGGTGAATATACCGCATTAATGATTATTGACTACTTAAGTGCAACTTCTGAAAATTTCTTCTGATCCTTATAGAATAACATACCACAAAACAGGATATGATGGAGTTTCTTCTCTGTAACGTGGTGATGTAACACTGAACTCCAGCATAATACTAAACTCCAGCATTAACTCGAAAACTGCACATATTTTAGCAGGCCTTGGCTTGCTTATACTATTTCTGAACAAAAGTTCCAGTTTCATCTCTTTATCTATCACAAAGCATTCCTGCAGGGATAGTTCACTGTTCAGCTAGTAGAAGTTATGAGTCATTAATGTGATGGTCTGCTATCTAAAAGGAGAGTAAGATAACATTTTGCATACCAAAAGCTTCACAGTAGTAAGCTATAACCGTGTTACTTTCTGGTATACCTAATTGATGTCTGATGACATCTTACTTCTCCAGGTTTGTGGCTTGGGAAATATTTATTCTTATGCAATAGAATAAACCACCTTCTTATCATTGACAAGGAGTGGTGCAACTGGATAAACAGTGCTACAAACAGCAATGAGGAGACACAATAGTCCAGATCCAGACACTGTTTTATTCACCTTTGATTATTCTCCAGATTTTTTTCCCAGCCCTAAAAGGATAGGATTACACTTGACAATGTCTTTCAGTAGTCCCGATTTCTTGTGTCACACAATGACAGTAAAATGGAAAGAATGATAATATAGTGATAAAGAAAAAGATACCGGGTTGTACATCAAATCAAATAAAAAAACACAAAGTGACAGCAAGTGATTTTGTTCAACAGTTTTCTAAGATGAAAAATACGAGATTTCTAATAGTTTCCCTTTATGAGGCTGCACAGAGGTGAACCAGGTCCTACATCGGTTTACTCCTTAAGCTGTAGCAAAAAGGTGCACAGTGAACAACAATTCAAAGACATTTAATACACTAAGAGCAATAAATCAGCGAATGACAGATTTTAACTGTCAATTAATGATCCAAGATCCTGCTCTCAGCTTCAAATTTCTACAGTAAATTTCTTGGGGAGTGGCTTTGGATTCTTTTTTGATTTTTCTAAATATTAGAAATAAATAAAGTGGAAGATTTATTGGATATATATGGAAGATATCATAATAATACTATGTGTGTTGTTTTATATGGTAATCCACAACACATGCTCATGGGATGGGATTTGCAATATGCAAATATTGACCTATGATTTATAATTTTGCTGAATTTTTTTTATAGGAATGAAAATCACGTTTTAAAAGATTCTATTTCTGCAACAAGCAACTTCAAGTTGTTTCTCTGAGGGCAGTAGTGTCTATTATACATGTTTTATAGTATATAATCTGCTATAATTGATCAGGATAATGTTGTCTTTTCTAAATCAACTAAAATTTCTAGAAACAAGTGATTTAAATGGTTTCATTGTTCTTTGTACTTAACACCAGAAAAGTTATTCTGCATTTTTCCTGGCATACTGCAATGAAGATTAACATCCTGTATGTTTTTTTTTTTTTTTTTACTAAGACTGTTGCTGTCTGTGAAGTTAAATATCTTGATAGATGATGTAGGTTATGTTGGTTTCTACATTGCAGATGGTGACCCGTAATACTCAGATTTCAAGGTTTGCACTAACAAAATCTCCGTTGTAGACACTATTGCCTGTACAAATTTCTTATCCATCCCTATCAAACACATTACTTTTCAATAGTAATTGTAGCCCCTTTGTACATATATGAATGTATAAAATATTTACAGACAGTCAAGTAGAAAGAGAGGTACATTTCAATCAGAAAGTAGAAATGTTTCTGCTGAATAATGGAAGGAAATGTTATTCATGTATTCATATGTTAAGTTAAACCATAATTGAGATAAAACCACGAAAGTTCCGTCTCTTGGATGGAACTAGTGGCCAGTAGGCAGGTAATGCTACCTGAACATATACACAGCTAACTTCATAACATCCTGACTATTTCTTGTGTTGGAGTAACTGCATCTACTAAAGAACGAAACCTACTTAAGTGCAAGTAGAAATCTATTTTGTGGTATATAATGATGTACATTAATTGGATGAACTGTTGTTTGGGGTGCCAATAGCCAAATCCAATTTCACTATGCCATAAACACCAACAATTCAACTGTAAATATTTAGTGATTGTAACTTTTCAGAAAGTTGTTAAAACATATCAATGCTTTTCTTTATTTCCTTAAATATGAGATTTATTTTTTGTGTTGTAAAATGTGGCTGAAAGTATTTCTAGTTACATGTTTAGTGATATTAAAGTTATATTTCAGAGAACAGAATCCTACAACGGTTTGAGTTGGAAGGAACCTTAAAGATCATCTAGTCCCAAGCCCCCTGCCATGAGCAGGAACACCTCTCACTGGGCAAGGCTGCTCAAGACCCCATGCAACCTGGCCTTAAACATTTCCAGGGACAGGGCATCCACAGCTTCCCTGGGCAACGTGCTCCAGTATCTCACCACTCTCATCATGAAGAAGTTCTTCCTAATGTCTCGTCTAAATCTTCTCCCTTCTGATTCAAAGACATTCCCCCTAGCCTTACAACTACATGGCCTTGTAAAAAGTCTTTCCCCAACTTTCTTGTATGCCCCCTTCAGGTACGGGAAGGTCTCTATGAAGTCTCCTCAAAGCCTTCTCTTCTCCAGGCTGAACAAACCCAACTCTCTCAGTCTGTCCTTGCATGGGAGGTATGCCACCCCTCTGACCACCTTCATGGCCCTGCTCTGGGCCCATTCCAACAGTTCCATATCCTTCTTATACCAGAAGTAGACACTGTAGTCCAGATGGGGTCTCAGAAGAGCAGAGTATAGGGGAGACTCACCTCCCTTGACCTGCTGGCCATGCTCCTTTTGATGTAACCAAGGATTTCAAGATAATGCAGAATCTTATGAAAAATTAATGAACCTTTTGTTTTCATTCTTAGTTTTTTTAATTAAAATATCTGCTTATTAAAGTAATCAAGAGAACTGAGATTCAAATGGTTCCTTAGGTAAAACTATTTCATAGGTTGAATAAAACAAAATTCATGTGCAGCTTTGTTATACAAAGGAAAAGATAAAACTATGCAGTAGAACAGAAGACACTTGTCTTGTTTGAAGACAATATTTTAAGAAGGAATGAGATAACATTTTCACCTTTCAGTTTCTTATAAGAAAAATAATTCTGCAACAACAATGCGAAAATATCAATTAGTTGAGAACAGCTGGTTTGGAATAGCACTTTATATAAGGACAAAGAATAAAGGCTAACACAAGTCTTAATACAGCTCACATCTTTAAGTGTTTTCTGTAAGTGAGGTTAAAAATAGGTTAAGCATGTAAGTCCACTAACATTAGACATGACAGACATTACACCAAGAACAGACATAAGGGAGAAAAGCACTGACAAATTTAACTCTAATGTGACAAGTGGTTGACAATACCTGTCCTTCCTGCCCCCTTGCCCCTTCCCCTACATTTAACTCATGCAGCTTAGGAAGGCTTTTAGTTTCACAGGACATTAATTATGTTTTTAGTCCCTCTACCCACTTGCTCTTCCTTGGCATCCACTTTCACAGTACTGCATCACAGCCTGCAGGATCAAGACATACAAGAAAACCCTGGAGCTCCATCAGCTGGAAGGAACACAACAGAAGGCATGTTAAAAATGAAGCAAGTGATATCAAAGAGCCCACAAGGAGATTAAGCCTTCTTGAGATTTTACCCTCATGTCTTCTTGGTAAATTTCTGTGTTGAAAAGGCAGGTAGAAAGGAGCACCGAGACTGACCTGGAAGCCAGGAAGATTTGAGACTGAGAAAGTTAGAAGCCATGGGAAAAGAAGGCATCACAGGAACTAAGATTTGATATTAAACAGATTATGAAGAAACTAATTGCAGTTTCTGGTTTGTAGAGCCAGAGACTATTTGTTTCTACACCTCCAGAAGCCCTACTTTTCACTCTTCAGTAGGCAGAGGTCTGATAGGCAGCCTCCAGGTATCTTAGATAAAGTTAATTACACCTATTTTAAACCATTAGACTATTGAGAAGAAATAGGTCTAAAATGTGTTTGAATAGTCACACAGTACTCCAAATATTTGCCTCTATTAAGAAAGAAAGACTTGCAATTGCAAGGTGCATCAGTGATTCATCAGCAAATCTTACTGCTTCATAAAAATCAACTTCACTATTGCACGGACACAGAATAATAATTGAAAACTCATTTTTATATATTTCCTACATAAAATCCAAGTCTCCTCTTTCACAGTGGAAGAACTCATGCACTAAGTTGAGAGGTTTGAGATTTATTTAAGAGTAGTTCCAAAAATATTAAATTACCTATTGACCCAGGACATTAGCTATGCATGAAATCTACTTCATAGATTAGCTGTGAAATATAGGAAGTCTGCTGAGATTGGACAATGATTTTAGGACAGTAATTATGCGCAGCTTGAGGCCATTCCGTCTTGTCCTGTCCTGTATCACTTGGGAGAAGAGGCCAGCTCCCTCCCCTCCACAACCTCCTATAAAGTAGTTGTAGAGAGTAATAAGGTCTCCCCTCAGCCTCCTCTTCTCGAGGCTTAACAACCCCAGCTCTCTCAACCGCTCCTCGTAAGACTTCTTCGTGAGTTCTCCAGCCCACTCACCAACTTTTTTTGCTCTTCTCTGGACACGCTCCAGAGCCTCAACATCCTTCTTGTGGTGAGGGGCCCAGAACTCAACACAGTACTCAAGGTGCAGTCACATCAGTGCCAAGTACAGAGGGAGAATAACCTCCTTGGACCTGCTGGTCACACCGTTTCTGATACAAGCCAAAATACCATTGGCCTTCTTGGCCAACTGGGCACACTGCTGCCTCATGTTCAGTCAGCTGTCAACCAACACCCCCAGGTCCTTCCCCTCCGTGAAGCTCTCCAGTCACTCTTCCCCCAGTCTGTAGCACTGCATAGGGTTGTTGTGCCCCAAGTGCAGGACCCAGCATTTGGCCTTGTTAAACCTCATCCCATTGGTCTCAGCCCAGCAGTCCAGCCTGTTAAGATCCCTTTGCAGAGCCTCCCTACCCTCCAGCAGATCCACACTTCCACACAGCTTAGTGTCATCTGCAAACTTGCTAAGGGTGCACTCAATGCCTTCATCCAGGTCATTGATACAGACATTGAATAGGGATGGACCGAGTACTGAGCCCTGGGGAACCCCACTTGTGACTGGCCTCCAGCTGGAGTTAACTCCATTTACCACCACTCTCTGGGCCCGGCCATCCAACCAGTTTCTCACCCAGGTGAGGGTATGCTCATCCAGGCCAGAGGCTGACAGTTTCTGAAGCAGAATGCTGTGAGAAACTGTGTCAAAGGCTTTACTGAAGTCCAAGAAGACTACATCCACAACCTTTCCCTCATCCAGTAGTCAAGTCACTTTGTCATAGAAGATTTAGTTTGGCAAGACCTGCCTTTCGTGAACCCATGTTGACTGGGCCTGATCACCCAGTTCTCTTGCATGTGCTTCATGATAGCACTCAAGATTACCTGTTCCATGACTTTCCCCAGCACTGAGGTCAGACTGACAGGCCTGTAGTTTCCTGGATCCTCCCTGCAACCCTTCTTGTAGATGAATACAACATCAGCCAGCCTCCAGTCCAGTGGAACTTCCCCAGTCAGCCAGGACTGCTGGAAGATGATGGAAAAGGGTTTGGAAAGCACATTTGGCAGCTCCTTCAATACTCTTGAGTGGATCCCATTCAGCCCCATAGACTTGTGGGTGTGTAGCTGGGCAAACAAGTCTCTAATCGCCTCCTCTTGGATCATGGGAGCCTCATTCTTCTCCTCTAGCTCCTGGGTTTGTACACAGAGGGAACAACTTTCCTTACTATTAAAGACTGAGGCAAAGAAGTCACTAAGTACCTCAGCCTTGTCCTCACCTGCTGTCACTGTTGTTCCTTCTGCATCCAATAAGGACTGAATATTCTCCCTAGTAAGTGGTCCATATTTCCATTGCAAACTCCAGCAACTGATATGGGTGGGTGCAGACTTTTTCCTAATATTGTTTCTCTGCCTTGATATAGAAGCCTATCATTGAAAGAACTTATACATGAATATCCTAATCTAGGACTAAAAGTGGTCTTTGCATACATACTGAAAAAAAAAAACCCAAACAAAAACTAGTAGATTTATCTGACCTTTATTTCATACAATTGTTATTATCAGTTATGAAAATGTAACAGTAATAGGTAGAAATTAATTTGCTCTGTATTGTATGTAGAATTTAGGGTGGTTGGTATTAATGCTTCCTGAAAAATACTAAGGAAAATACATAAAATCTGAGAACCTAAACCACTTAAGTAAGCATGGGAATGATACATAGATTTAATTTTTGTTATTATTATTACTGTAGAGAAATTACTATGACAATTATTTTCTATAAATATGTCCTCATCCAGCGAAGGTATTTATTTATTACCTAATAGTGCTTTAATATTTATGTATCCAATCAATATTTGTTTGAGGGAGGCTTGCACTGAGAGGTCTGAAGTGGAAAACTTAATGCAACTTATTATTTAGACCTTCATGGAATGATCTATCAAGGGTACTTACCTCTCACTTTTCTTTTTGAGCACATTTATGTATCAACAATTGGTTTAAAAAGAAACACAATGAAAGCCAGATGTAACTGCTATGCTCAGATAGTCTCATAGGTCAGTGAGGCAAATGAATATTTCTACAGAGTATGAAGGTTTAAAAAATTCTGTTCTCTGTTTCCACTTACTCTATCAGAGATTTTTCAGAAATATCAAAGGGAACATGCCAAGCTGAAAAAAAAATCATTTTTTCTATCTACTATAGAAAATCCAGTCTGGAAGTAATATCATCAAAACTTAGGCAATGTTAGAAGAGATTCACTCTGAGATGAAAAATATGTATTGTACATAGTAACCGAAGATCCAGTTGCTCATATTTACTTTTAACTATACTTAGAATGAAAGTCAGAAGTATTGGCTTTGTTCAGCATGCCAGAAGGCCTCATATTTTAAAGAGTTCAACACTTTTCCCAGGTCATCAACTACGCTATGAGTTTCTAATGATCTACCAAGCAATTAACGCAGATATAAATGAAAGAAAAGTGGAACAAAGAGCTAGAAAAAATTATTTTGCACTCACATAGGAATAGAACAAGGTGAACAATGTGAAGAATTAATGAAGTGTATTGAACTTCTCATTATACCCCACTTGGTAGCAACAATAGTCTTTAGAGTGTATTGATTCACACAAATATTTTATAGAATTATGTTTCAACTAATGATTAACCTTAGAGACTTAGAGGCCAGTCTTATTTCCTTTCTTTTAAAGATTAACTTGACTTGAAAATATATTTTGATCATTTGTCATCTTATCTGGACTTGATATGATTCAATAATCTGACTAACAATTCTAGTTCATCATCAAACCAGAGGAAAGAAATTATTTTTCTGGTAACCCTACTGGTTACAATCTGTACATTTTACAATCCCGGAAGATGACTTTTTATAATTTCTCTAAATCCTGGTGGATTTTAAGATGAAGGATTCCATACAGTAAATGGAATAATTTTGGGGGGGGGTGCATCAACACTTTGCATGAGATTTCCTAGAACCAACTTCCTAAAACTCCTGACAGAAATTTCAGTAAAGACAATAAGTAACCCCCACTCTCTCGTTTCTGTCTTTTCATTTTTTTATTAATTTGACTTCTTTGTCCTGTGGTTTTCTACATACCTGAGGGGGTTTTCTTAATGTTCCATTAAAATAAAAAATTAAAATCAATGCAATTGTGATATGAGCTTATTATATACACAGATTTTATTTCTTCGTCTCATTTTGCCACTTTTTAGGTATGGTGCTTTTATATGCACTCTACCTCTTAATACATGAATTCTATTAGTTTAATTGAAAGTGCTAATGTTAATAAAACACTAGATGACCTAATGACGGGGTTAGAACACATATAACCTGAAAAATTAAATTGATCACAACTTCAGAATTATTTTACACTAAAATTAATTTTCTTGAAGATATTCACTCTTTCTATTTTTATTTCACTTTTGCTGTCATGTGCTCAGTTAGGATGAGAAGTGAGATGGGGGGGAATAAATCAGCTCAGACTTCTTAGAAAGACCCAAACACATGGGCTTTCTCTTGGGAAGTAGAAGAGCTTAACTGCCCTAGAACCCAAAGAACTGGTCTCAACATTATGTTAAGGATAAAAACTAGTTTTAGCTATCTCTTCTTTCTGCTTTGGAGGAAGATTCTACTAAAGAAATCTGTCACACTGATTTTATTCCCCATAATAAAGATCTAGGCAAGTACTAACTAATTTTTCAGAACTCATATGCACAGAAATAACATAATTGTAGAGAGGTGTTGATCCTAAGACAACTTTTTTTTTTCTCAATATTTATAGTCTTTATTTCAGATTGGGCCTGTTCAATACACAAATATTTTGTATGTTTCATACTCAGAAACCTAATACTTCCTATAAAATGCTATGAAAAGCAAGAAATCTAACTTTGGTCGTATTAGGATCCTAATAGGATCCTATTAGAGTGGCAAAGACCAAAAGTTCATACCCAAAATTATCTGCTGCTCATTACTCATTGTGTTATTTCCACTAGTGACTCTAAATTTTAGTGAAATGAAGTCCTTCATAGCATGCAACAAACTAGCTTTCATTCTACAGAAAGGATGATGCATGGTCACTGGAGTTGCTAGCTAGAGATTTTATAAGGCTTATAAAAGTAATGCAGGTGTGATATACATCCACTGACAATTAGAAAAGGTAAAAAAGCTTATTTGTTTAAAAATAATTTCTTCAGAAGGTACAATATAACTTGTCATGAATCCACTTGCAAAATATTTCATAATCTGCAGCAGAAAGTGTGAAAATATTTTAAATTCTAATCTCTATTTACATTTTACCTTTTGGTAGTATATATCACAGTGCCATTGGAGAATTATGCTTGCTGTAATTTTGTATATAGATAGTATTTACCTGTTAGTTTGTGTAATTAGAATGTGTTACTTTGAAGTTTAATTATAAGTGCTTCCAATCAGCAAAACTATCAAAACACAGGAAAGAATAGAGCGTTTTTTTAAATGAGACTCTTCAGTGTGGATTTATTGAGTGTACACACATAAGTGGAACTTCCCATGTGCCTCAGTTGCAGAGTAATCAGGAAAGCTTATGGAAATAGGATGATATAAAAAAATTCTTCTTTGTCATAATTTTGTTTTAAGTTTGCATGCTTCATTTACTGTAGTATTTTTAAAAGTGTTCTGTATCAATTTTATTTGTCTAGACAGAAAAGCATTGTCAGTATGCCACCTCAGTCCCAAAGCATATTGGTATCTTATTCTTTTTCAGGGATAAATTGAATGCTGTATATCTAAGTGTTTTCATAAGGAAATTACAGATTTATTTTTCCTCCTCCTCCCTAACCACTTCTCGCATAACAGATTATGGTTGTACTTGGTTTTGTTTTTTTTTTTAATGAAGGGAAAATATTTGATCAAATTGAAAAATGTTTAAGGGTGGCCAAATATTGACTTGACTTTTGATAAACCCACAGCAATGTATAACTTACCACTGGACAACAATTAACTCCAACAATGCTAGCATGTTAAAACACTCAAGGAGCATTTATGCAAAAGAAGTTTATATAGCCTTCATACGTGAACTAGTTAAATAATTTGAAGTGTACATTTGCATTATGAAGCATTTAAGTGGTGATGTAGGTCATACAATTGATATCAAAATGAGGTAAAATAGATCATTACTGTTGAATTCACGTAGTCACAATTATCACTTGATATGAACACTGTAGGAGAAACAAATATCAGATTCTTGATATGATAAACAATAGAACAGTTGAATTCCCTTTACTTCTTGGGCTAGTTGCTTTGTTGCAAGATAGAATTTCCTGTTCATAGTGTTTAAAATATTGACTCATGGAATGAAATCTAAATTCTTACAATGAAACAGCTTATATTTTATTGCCTCTGATCTAAGAAAAATGTACTCCTGTTAGAGAAGACTTTTCTTCTGCATTCCTTTTCTAATGTTGTCATGGTTGATCTGAGGTAATAAAAAAAGTATTTGGTGTATTATATGACAGAACTTTCTTATTTGGAAAGTACTGAGCATTATTGAGTTCAAATGCAATTCAGGACTATACATTTTAAAATCATTTTTGTTACTTACTTGGGAAAATTCTTTCCTTCTTGTCTGCTTTTTATGTAACACTGACACACAAGTTTTGAATTTTATGTTGAGAATCAATTTTTTTTAATATATACACTAAAACCATTTATACCTCTGAGATAACGCAGAAATACTTCTACTACTGTATTTTTTTTTCGGCAAAGCAAAGCTAATAAATGTGAAATCCTTTCTCCACACTCAAGATATCAAATAAGGTGGATACATTTGAAAAAATTGCTCTAATACCTCTGAAAATATAAAAATCAATAAGCTATAAAAGATAAAAACCTTCTTCAATTTTGTCCCCTTATTGCTTAGTGTAGCTGACCAGGGCACTGAGAACAGTCCAAGGTTGCAAAAAAGCTATTATACATCTAGATGTGCATAGTGAAGAATATAAAAAACCTCTATGCAAGTCTGAATGCACACTTGAGAAAAAGAAGGAAGTCAGCAATTGCTTCCAAGTCCTTGTTGCTGGAGGACTTTAAAATGTGCTTGAGGGATTCTGCAGCCGCTGCTATTGTTCTTTTCATCTTTGTATAAACATGACATAAATCATTTAGTAGTGATTGCTGTCTGTTTTCCTTGTGTCTTTTTCGGCAGTAGAAATTCTGGGTTGTTTTTTTTTTTTTTATTTTCAATTCATTCAGAAATTAAGGGCACAAAACTGCCCTTTTTTTTTTTTCTTTTTAATTAATGACTACATATATAAGAAACAATAAATCAAAAGCTTGCCAAACAGGACATTCTAACTGAGAACCACCATTAAGCTTCAGACAAAACTTTTTATAATAGAATTCATATGGCGTGGTAGAGGTGTCTATCACCCAGTCAAATCTTCCCCCAAATTTTACCTTCCTTGCTCCTCTGTGTCTCTAAATCGGAGTGAGGGTGAAGAAGCAATGACACTGCCTTTTATTCAAATATTTATTTTCATTATGTTCAAGTATTATTCCATGGATTTTAGGACAAGCTCCTCCAAAATTTCCCAGGATTTACTACTTGAGACTCTTTAAGGGAATATTCATATGACAGAAAAGAAATTAACTATTGCCATTCTCTCAAAGTAAACCCACTTTGGTCAGAGCACACAACTAATTTGAGCAGTTGTTGCTTGCAACCCGGACTTGAAGAGAAATCTTCAAGTATGCTTTGAGTTATTTATTGTATCTTGAGAAAATATAGTCCTGCCATTCTTTCTCATCCTTGTTCAGTGAAAATTCCCACTTGACTTTCAAATTAGAGAAAAATCTCTAGTGATACATTTTGTTCCAAAGAAGCATAAACAGCCAGTATTAAAAACTCTTAATATATGACTCAAGATAATGATAAGTTCCATTCTCCTTTCAGCCTGTGCAGATATTTTTGCCACATCAGGTCTTTCTACCAAAGCCAAAAATTTAATTTTTCAGCAAATTACATAAAGAGCCAGAAGAATTACATGTCATAAAATATTTTTATATAAAACAGGAAACCTGATAAAATATGGACATCATTATTGAATTGTGAACAAAATTTACAAGAGTCAAAGTTTGGTTTCCATTTATTGTTTATAGTAAAACTGTAAGTTAATTACATAAATTCATGATCCATACTTGCATATAATTTCTTTTTAAAATTAATCTGACAGCAATTTTGAAATAAATTCTGCAATATATAAAAATATTTCAGGGTTATCTGAAGTTATTATAATGTATTTCTACTTAGATGAAACAGTATTTTAAAAAAATACAGAATAAATTATGTTAATTCAAGGTACAGTGAGCCTTCAGTATATGGTTCTGACTGCAGTCATATCTCTGCGAAAAACAAATGTGGTTCTCCCAAAGAAAAATAACTAATGAACCTGCAGAACTATCCTGTCTGCTTCTTACACCAGGTCTCATTATTGTCAGAGATGAGTGATGTAAAATGGGAGCTCAATTATGAAGCTAATTGCCGATCACTGTTTTTCTAAGTCAAAATTATCAGGTGGCTTTTGAAACCTAGACTATGGGCACAGAATTTGTCCCCACCTTTGAAAAGAAATATGAAAAAGAGAAAACATCCTTATGAAAAATTAATTAGGTCTGGGATCATTTTTATACTATATATTTACAGAATATTTCATGGCTAAAGATATCAAGTTGAATTTCAAAATATTTATTTTTAAAAATGTCTTTATAGTCATATGTATTTTCAACAACGGAAAGCCTTTGTAAAAATTTAATCTTAACAAAGGTAGGTACTGTTTAAGAAATGAAACATATTGATACACCATGTATAGTCTGTTTGCTTTCTCTTTTTTCACTAAATGCATGATGCTTAAATTGCCATTATATTATTGATTTTAAGATTTAAATTTTTGTCAGAAAACAGGAATGTATTGATCTCTTTATAGATCAGATAAATGCCTTCCTATTTTTTTTTAAATTTACTGTAAAATGTAACCATGCGTCAAACAGTATTGGCATTATCTGAACTTACTAGTAATTATAAAAGCATTGTCAGTATATATATTTCCTATTTTTATCATTCAATAGTGCTTACCTCTATTTACAGCCAACTTTTCCTACAGCCCTGAGAGTAAAGGTCAAATAAAGGTCAGGCTTTTAAGAAGAGCCAAGAAATAGGCATGAATATGATTAGACTACATGATTCACAAATGAGTAAGTGATGCAATATTGA
The DNA here is from genome assembly GCF_017976375.1 of Cuculus canorus. Classification (NCBI taxonomy): domain Eukaryota; kingdom Metazoa; phylum Chordata; class Aves; order Cuculiformes; family Cuculidae; genus Cuculus; species Cuculus canorus. The sequence continues at coordinate 32,080,942 of NC_071441.1, read as the reverse complement.
TCTAGTCCTTTTTTCTGAGTCTCCAGGTATTTTACAGTGGATGTGGGCATGTATTCTGGCAAGATTTATAAAAGCAGTTGACAGCTTCCAGCTAAGCAATGATTCATTCCTAGGCCTGGATTCAAAAGTATATGCACTCTGCCAGTAAATGGATTTGAGAAACCTAAAATAAGGGAGCTACGTAATATTAATATCTACACTCTATTCTGCAAAATAAACTCTAAGGTGCGGAATTTCACAGTTTTTACTATTTTATTTTCAATAGATGGAAGTTTAATTTATTATAGAATATGAATACAAAAATGATTGCATTTATTCATGCAGAAACTGTCCCTTGTAGCAGCTAAGCAAAGTGAGTAGGAATTTGGTACTATTCATTTAATAGTTTAAAACATTTTTAAAACTTTTTAAAAACATTCAGAAGTTTAACTACACAGGAAAAACATGCATTTGTGGTTTTTACTACTCCTTTTGCTTTTCAAAGGTGGTCATATTTGGGGTTTACTCGCTTATTGCTTTTTCTGCTAGAAGTTTGCCTTTTACTTACTGTTACATACTTTCAGTTATTTACATGGATGTCAATGAAGGGTAAAGCTCTTGTATGGGATAACGACATCACAGCAGCCAGAAACTTGACCTGACTATCCAACATCCTTTAATCCAAGAACATAACTGCAGAGTCAGTAAAGGTTTCTGAAAACTACACTTCTGACTTCAGCCTCTGTCTCCTTGTTACACCTGTACTATCTTTATAGCACCAAAACTCAAAATGTATGATCATCTAGCCCTTGAAGAAGCTGCAAAAAAACTTCTTCCAAAGTTATCCAGAAATAATGTGTCCAGATGTGCATTGTTAATTTTTTGTGACAGCTGGTTTCTCAAAGGAAGATAGATTTATTCAAGCAGACAGAATAAGCAGACATTGCTGGGTTTTGTTCTGCACTGCAATCTGCATGAAATGGCTTGTGGCCTAGTTGAATTGTTAGTGCTTATGTAAAATACTTCATGGAATAAGTACCATACTTCAGCTCATATAGAAGTCTTGGCAAAAGGAAACTGGTGGGTTTCACACATTTTTGTGTAATTTTATTCAAAATCAGATAAAATAGTGCAATGCGGGACAAATATCATACAAGAATTAAGCTTGTCATTATCCACTAACACATCAACATGCAGTTCTTTAGTTCTAGAGTAGCCCAGAGAGATTGCATTATTGTATTAAAGTGTTTGATATCGTTTCCAGTAAAAGCACATAATTTACCACCTTGATACAGTAACAATTTTTAAATTTTTTCTGTCCTGTTTCTTTCTTTTCCCTTCTCTTTCTTGATCTTTGTTTAAAAACTAAAAACAAGTAAAAGGAATAAAAAATATGTCTGATTATGTTCAAGTACTACATGTGCTTATTTTTCTTATTATCCTTTCTACCTTGGGAAAATTATTAGAAGGGATTACTGTGCAAGTTAATAGAATAATTTGAAGGAATGAGACCACATCATTTTTAATAAGAAAGAACAAGCATAATTTTCCATTAATTGTCTTGAAAGTCTCACTGTAAACTCATTTTTCTTATCAAAAGTCCATACATTAAAGTTGTTTCATGGTCTTGTAAAATTCCCAGTCAAGGAAAGTATTGGCAAACTTCATTAACAAAGTTATTTCTACCTGTTATGTGTTATTTTATCTGTTGATAATACACAGATTTTGTGATTCTAGAAGTCTGTCTGTCAAAATGATCTTGATGAACTTAGGGCTAAGGTAAAACGAAAAAGATTTCGACAGCCTTCTTAACCGTGTATTTTTTGCATACATTTTTCACAGATTACAATATTGCAGGTACCTGTAGAAATCACTTTTTTTACATAACTGGCACACCTTAGATACATTGTACATAGTTGTCTTTGAAGAGAAACACATTTGTGTATAAATAAGTACGTACACAAACCATACAATCCTTGAGGACACATCTAACCACCAAGATATTCTAGAATTTGCTATAAAATCAGTGTTAGATTTTAGCATTCTTGACAGGCTCCGGTTTCAATGTTGACATCATACGTGTCCAAGTTACTCTGCAATTTCTGATGGAAAAATTGTTCAGTTAGATTCAGCGATACTTTAATACCCTTTTTTTTTAACCAGAGAAACAATTTATTACACAAGCAGACTCATTATTGACATGGCAATTACTTTGGCAGAAGGGGTTATTCAGTGAAGATAAAGATATCAGCAATTAGACCATGCTGTTGCTTTCCACTTATAAATTTCAGTCTTAGCAGGAGATTTTAGTTTCCATGGAGATGGGAGACTTTATACATATGTAAGATAAATGTCTTAACCCCGAATCTGAAAATGGTTCCTATCTCTATGGATTTTTTCTGTCCTAATGTAATGGCAACACAATGGTTTTGAAATTCTCTTTAGAAATGGTTATGAAAAGAATCTGCTTTAATAAAACCCATTTTAGGAAAGGTGTGCAATGCAATGCACAGTAATCAAATAAACCAATATTAAATTCTTATTTGCTTTATTAGTGACATTCCTGTTTCTAGGACTTCTCACCAAAGACATGTACATGCCACTATGATTTATTAAGATAAGATCATTATGAGGGCAAACACACATTTATTGGCTTAACTAGACAGGTTTCGGTCTGTGGTCTGAAGAAATGAGAAAAGATAAATTTTTTTCATATCTTTCTTTTTTTATTTTGGTTATATTTACTGAGCTTGCTAACTGTGTTGGAGGCATAAAATTTAAGGTGACCATTTTTCTCCTATCAAAGAAGAACCCCTAAAAATCTGAAGAACTTAAATACTTCCACAGTCTTTTCTTCCTTCAAACAATTTGCATATTGAATTCCCATGAGTATATGACAGGCAACAGATTTTATTAAACCTGTTTGTGAAAAGCAAGAATAATATTTGGTGACTAAGGTAACAATATCCTCACAGCCCACAGCATCAACTGTAGAGCCAATGAAAAAATATTTGATTATAAACATTAATTGTACATTTAAAGAGAGATTAAATGCTAACAGTCAGTTAGCCGCAAAGGGAAATCAAAACTTTCTTAAGATTTGATCCCTCCGATGTGTCTACAAGAGCTCTCTCTCAGTGTGACAGTGAACATTGTCAGTTTTCTTGGAAGGGCTTTCATCTGTGCTGCTTGCCCATCTGGCAAGATGGATTGGCCATCTATAACATCACAGTAATCCTCTGAGCTGGCAACAAAATCTCTGTGCCCATTCTCATAGCAGATGCCCTGGAGAAATGGTCTGAAATGTATGGTATCCTTAAAGCTCAACTCAGAAGATAAAAATTAGAACTACTCCAGGATGAGTTAGAAGGAAGTCTCAGAGTGAAAAATTTAATTTTGAAAACCCTTTGGATATTGCTACTATATAACAGTATTTCTGCAGACAGATTGAGTCTATAGGTTTCTGTAAGTCTCAGTGAAGTCTGAGAATACTGGATAGAATAAACTCAAAGGACTCCTTGTTCAAATTTGTAATCTTTTTTTTAACCCAGTCACAGTCAGAAGTAAAATTAGATTTAGCTAGCAATCCATCTACATTGTGTTAAGGAAAATCTCTTAGTTCCATTTTTTTTTACATCTCCGTTTATTTAAAAAAACTTAATCAAAATTACAACAAAGTATACAAGAGTAAAAAGTTCAGGTTATCTGTCTTTATTATACCATCCACAAAAAATAATCCAATTTGGGGTGGATACAGAAACATATAGAAGAATATTCACTACCTTGTGTTGCAGAAATGTAGCTTCTGATACTTTACATTCATCTTCTGTAGGCAGATTCTTCCTTTCAACACGATAAATTGCTAGGAACAGAAGAAGTCCATTGAAATTTTTAAGAAACCTTATAATCCTTAACATAATGCTTAACTGAGTAAAACTAAATAGTATACTTATATATCATAATAAAAATACTTGTTAAAATGCTTTTCTAAAGTTGTCTATGTTCAATGTTACTGTTAATAAACTGTCTGCTTTCTTTATGCTTACACATTTATTTTATAGAACAATAGGGCAGAGTGCATAGTTGTAACTGATGCTAGTAATATTTCATTTTTAAAAGAAATTATGGTTAATTTATGATGGCTCAGTAAGTTTTCCAAAAACTTAATTGAGATTTTTTTTTCTTTTGTGCTTTATTTTAATAAAAAAACCATATTTCTAAAATTGTTTCTGTTTATTTCCATTGAAATGCTTAAGTGAGACCTAATAATTTTGTGTGAGCCCATGGATTCATTTTGAATTTATGGGTTCAATTTCATCTTCTTCATGCAGCAAATTGTTCTTTACTTAGCTTACTAGTTCATCTTAGTTTATCATAGTTGTAAATTTAGACAGAGAACTAGCCTAAGTATACAACTATATGAGTTACTGACCCATAAAAATGCTGTCTTAGCCTTTGTTTACAGTGACAAATGTTAAATATTACCGCTAATGTGGCTTAGGCTAAGGATATAATTCTTTTCTATGTCAAAACATGTGTGTGTGTCTATATGCATGAATGAACATACACACGTGCCATATTCTGGTGAACAGGACAGTGTTCCAAACAATGGCTTGTATCTCTTGTCTGTACTCCACAGTAGATGCAGTATGAAGTGAATGAAACATAGGATGGAGCCTTGGGAGACGTTTTATTTCATAAGTCTGAAACCAAACCCAAAAATCAGAGTATCCAGAAAAAGTCAAAATATACGTCCACCCTACAACTTTTGGGGAAAAGGAATTTTTGAAAACAAGTTTAATATATCTGGTGCTATGTCTTATTTAATTCATGTTGCCATCTTCTCAAAGATATGGCTTTATAATTTCACAATCTGACATAATAAAATTACCTATTTGCTATCTCTGTGAGATAAATTTAATGAATTATTATTCAGAGGAAAATAAATATATTTAAATAAGAAACAAAAAGATAATTTCTTTGCTAATTTCTTTCAATTTACAAATAACCAAGATGACTTAAAAGACAAAGATTTTATGAGTTTACATTTTGATTTTTCCACCGGGGGAAAAAAACAATGCAACAAAAGCAGGAAAAGAAGAAGCTATTGTGGCTGTTTCAGTCTTACTTTTAAAAACAAACCAATCCAAAACAAAAAAATCCCAACAAACCCAAACATGAGTATGCACCTCATCCAGCTATATTTTAAGAGGGAATATTAAAATATGCCAGTTCTTTACCAAAACAAATTAAAGATTAAGAAAGATACACAGGCATTTTCTAAAACATGGAGTGAAATGTTTAATGGGGAAGGATGTGTACAGTGACATTATATGTCACTTTTTTTATCTTGAGTTTTATGCATTTTTGCATGCTTCTTTGAATTGTCTTCCAAAGACTTTAGTATCTACTGTGAAAATCTAGTGTCATAAACAAGAGCTTAGATACGGTTTTGGCAGTAGTGTACCTGAACTATAGAAACTAAAATACTTTTTTAAAGCAGTTCTCAGATGTTTCCAGAGGCTAATAATCAAATACAAAGAAAAATGTAAAAAATACTTCTATTACTTTTCTCTCTCGATCTTCCAAACACAGAGAAGAAGGCCTTCTGCATGAATTTCTACAGAAAGTTTTTGTTAATTTTAGTTTTAAACTAAACCTCAAGAGACATGGGAATATACCCACAGCTTAATTATAATATAACTGTTGCTGCCACAATAAAGAGCTCAAATATATTTTAAATTTTTTATTTCGTTTCTCTCTAGGGTCTTATAATGAGTAATATGTAATTGGCCTGCAGAACAAATAAAATCCCAGTCATAGAAACTCTTGGTTACATGTGCTGATTTAATTATAGTAGTGCAAAGTGACAGTGTGGTTTGAGAACTTTACTAGGTTGTATAGTGAGTAAGTGCCATCTATATGACAATAGGAAGAATACAGCACAGTAATTTTTAAAATTGTTAATTCTATCTTTGGAGGTCATGTTATGAAGCAGGCAATGTCTTTTTTTAACACGATAAAACAACCTGTATATATACTTACTTCAAAATAGACCTGTTGGTTTATTTTCTGGTCATGACACTTCTCTAAGTATGATGTAGTCTTTGCTGCTCATAATAGCAAATCACATCTTTTCTTCAATCTGGAATGATTTACCAGCTTGATGAACCATTTCTATGACAGCATTTGAAGAGTAATCATCCTTTTCATGAGTCATACTTCCTCATTTTCCTTTAAGACGATACCTTTTCCGATGTAAAATCACAAATAAACATGCTTATTCAATGCTTATCAGCCTGACCATTTGCTCAGACACTGGAATATTAGTTTTCAAAGTCATTGAAATCTATGCAATTTCCTTCTAGCATTTTTTATACAAATCATATAACCAAAAATAATTCTGAAGACCAATATATTTTATCTCACTCTGACAAAAGATTTAGTGAGAAACAGTGGGTTTTGGGTTTTTTTTATTCCAAGTGACTTTCTTTCAGAAATATAAAGTAGAAATGTTACGTAGGGTTATCTACCACATAGTGGATTACAGACACTCTATGAAGCACTCCATTTTTTTTAACCCTGAATGTTCTTCACTTGTACTGGTATGCATGTTCTGTTTCTATTATTTCTTATATGTGCATATATACAAACTTCAATAAAACAGTAAACAATTGACATAACATGTTTATTTTTACTTCTTCACATGCCAGTGCCATTTTAGTTATGTAAATAAAAACAATGGACAAATTAGAAATTAACCAAAAGGAAGAAGTAAAAAAGTACAATTTAGAGACAGGAAATATCTGTGCCACTTGCAAAATGTTTCTCCTTGGGAAACAAACATTTTTACATTGGGAAATGTGGCAGAAAAAATCTTATTTTGTCAGAAAGTGTATTTCCCTTGAAATCATTAAGTACCGAAACATAAACCAGATCAAAATCATTGTTTATACTGAGTCTTGTGGAAATAGGAACATTAGAACATTATTACTAAACTAAAAAAGATGTTTAAACAACAGCACATATCTAATTTCAGGCCAGAAATAAAATTGTGCTCAAAGTTCAGAACAAGTGGTTAGGTAATATAACATCACATTATCACATCATTATTAGTACTGTGTGGGTATATAGTAAGGCATACTAGATGTCAAAGAAACAAATCTAACAGTGATAAGTTTAAAATTAGTGTAGTTGTTTTAGGTGAAATAATTTCAGGAAAGAATGTAATAAACAGTCTCCTGAGTACAGCTGTAAGTTAACTACACATCTATGCATCAGATATGAATCAAGAAGTATATGTGACAAAACCGAGGGCAATTTGAATTATTTTGTGATGGGAGAGATCATATTGCCTACACAGCAAAAAAATATCCCCCAAAACTTGCAAAAAAACAACCAACAAACCAAACAAAACCAACTGTAATTTATGCATTTTTATTTTAAAATAGTTTAACAACCTAAGGAGCTAAGTATTCAAATTAGTGAATCAAGTCAGTGTAGAACTCTGAATGGAAAATGTACAAAAAACAAAGCAGAAAATGTGTGCAGAATGGCTCAGTTATTGAATTTAACACCTCACAGAAGATGTTGAGAATAAAAAAGTCATGTAAGAGAAGCAAAAGAAAGAAAGCAAACTAAAATTTGAGTTTTTCATTAAAGGGAGATTTGTCAGAAGCAGAGATAAATCTTAGCAGAGGTAATCCTTTAGCTGATCTTCAACTAAAGATGAGTGGTGGAGGAGGAGAATAAGGAGGAAAGAAAAAAGCTTTTCTTCAATGACAATATTCAAAATTACCTAAGTGAACTAAATTAATACTTTGCTTTGTTTTGAGTAATGACACTGAAGATGAACAGTATCACAAAAGTATTGTTTCCAATGGGAAATAATAAGTATCTCCAGAAGGTAAGACTGTAAGACACTAGTGCATTCAGACTCAAAGGGTTAGACATAATTCCATGTCATGATTCTTTAGGAATCAGCATATGAATTCACAATAAAAAAATGTAATAAATCACTCCTATGGAAGATAAGACTACAGATTAAAAAAGAGGTAAGAAAGATTCAGATAATGCAGGCTTATTATTCTCTCATAACAGATCTTTCTGTACTATATAAACTAAAAGATAATGTTGGCAAAAGAAAAAATGGATATAACATGAGTATTAGTAAAATTAGTCTGGGTATTAGAATAAAGGTTGCAGCCATCAGAGTAGTGTACTTGAGGAACAGACTTCTCACTGCAATAAGGAAGTAAAATTAGTATCCAATTTTAAGATAGAGCTTGATCTCTTTATAATCATATTGAATAACATGATTATGTGTGATTGAAAAAGAACTTATAAATGCCCCTCCAGTGTGAAGCACTTCATCTCCAGATGTGATTTTATGTGATGAAAAGGACTTTAAGTCCCTTCATGTTATTACATCATATTTCCAAACCACAATCCAAAACTCTCACTGGAAACAGTGTTAAGTTATTCCTTAAGTTTAGCAGAAAAACGACCCCGAAAATGAAAACTGAGAAAGATATTCTGTTCTTGTGTAATCATGTACGAACGCAGTCACCTATCTTTGTCACGAAGGTCCATACAAAATGTGATAAATTGTGGACAGCTGGAGTGAACATACTGTCGTATTCCTTGGTTCTGCCTTGGTCTTATTTGGCATCTGTTTTATTAGAGAACAACTAATCTTTTCCAACTTTCTCCAGTTCTGTGCTCAATAAGATAGATGATGTTTAAAATGGGAAAAAGAATAAAGTTGAAGCATTCAGCAGCTTTCCTTCTGTAATTTTTTTTTTATTCCTTTCAGTATCTGGTATCTTCTGCTTTGTTTTGGAATCTTGCCTCAGGCCTCCTAGATGATACACAGCATATACCCAAACTTCTCCACAAGAAATATTCTTTCCAAGACAGGTAGTTGTGTACCAAAGGCAGCAAGTGGGCTCCTGCCCTTCAGCTTTTTTCAGACAAAAGATTGTAAAACCTCTTCCCAGATTTCCATGTGACTTTAAGCTGGTCTAAAAGGAAGGATCTAATGCTCTCTTTTGGTAACTGGGCATAGCATTATATGTAGATCAGTAATGAAGAAAATGGAGCAACCTTAGCCTCTGTGAATGCAGGAGAAGACACTGTGGTTCAGCAACATGGCCTTCCATAATTACCAAGGTAGTCACTATTACATGATCTGAAACTTTTCTGTTCAGTAAAAAAAAAAAAAGAGGAGAATGTAAAACTATCATGATAGAATGGTGGAAGTAGCCTTAACCTCCCAAAGCTTTTACGGCTTGCATGTCAAGCAGGAAATATGTATGTCAAAGTAAATAATTCTTCTTTTCCATTTAAGAATTTGATACAACATTCACATAACTATTTTCTATCAATTCCAATCATGTATAACTACAATGCTTGCCATAAGCTCTAAAATAAGTTCATTAGCCCTCAAAGTCTTCCCTGAATTCTCAAATTTTTCCATTTCTATTTCATCAAGCTATTTTCTAATGTCCTTATTTCCAGCATTTCTTCTACTCTATTATAAACTTTGCACCTAGACTTTGAAGGTTAACATTACCTGTTTCGTTCTTTTCTGACTTGTTTTCTCTGGGTGCCTTGACCTCTAGAGAGACTCAGTGAAGCTTCTTGTATTCCAGCAGAATAGTTATTTACCCTTTTATTATTATTTATTATTTTGATTATAATTCATTTTTTAGTCCTTCATGAGAAACATTAATGACTGTTTTTCCAAACAATCAGCATTTTTCTTATGCTTAGATTGAGAAACAGGAGCAAACCAGCTGGTCTTCTTGATAGCAGCTGTAAGCAGCTATCATATCTTGGGCTGCATCAGAAGTGTAGCCAGCAGGTCGAGGGAGGTGAGCCTCCCCCTCTACTCCTCTCTTATGAGAATGCAATTAAAGTACTGTATCCAGTTCTGGAATCCATAAGAAAGATATGGAATTGCTGGAGAGGGGCCATGAAGATGGTCAGAGGGGTGGAGCATCTCTGCTATGAGGACAGGCTGAGAGAGTTGGGGTTGTTCAGCCTGGAGAAGAGAAGGTTCTCAGGAGGCCTTATAGTGGCCTTCCACTACCTGAAGGGGGCTTACAAGAAAGATGGCAAAAGACTTTTTACAGGGTTATGTAGTGATAGGACTACAGGGAATGGCTTTGAATTGGAAGAGGAAAATTTAGATGAGACATCAGGAAAAAATTCTTCACAATGAGAGTGGTGAAGCACTGCAACAGGTTGCCCTGGGAAGTTGTGGATGCTCCATCCCTGGAAGTGTTCAAAGCCAGGATGGATGTGGTTTTTAGCATTGTTATCTAATGGGAGGTGTCAGAACTAGATAATCTTTAAACTCCCATCCAACTCAAAATATTCTATGATTCTAAGAAAACTAATTTCTGAAGGAACGTTTGCAGAAACGGAGAAGCCTATTTAATGCAAAGGAAAACTTATCCTAAATAATTAATATAAGAAAAATCATTTGTTTAACCAATATTGTCATTATTTGTTCATCCTTAATGCTTTCTTCTTAGCCTTAAATATAAGTCCTAGAACAGTAAAGGCAGATGATGTTCTTATTTTACTAAGTCCATGAAATCCAAAATTCCAAAGTATAACTACCAACAAAAAAACGTGTGTGTGTACTCATTTATATCATGATTTCCATTCAATATGAGATGTTGGTAATTGATGACTGTGTCTTTTTCTCTGTGTGCTCCTGAAGATCTGAGTTGCTACTCATAATTTGCCATTTAGTAACCTACAGTAATTTTTGAAAAAGACCCTGTAGTGAAAAATCATCACAGTAATTTTGAAATTGTTAATTCTATCTTTGGAGGTCATGTTATGAAGCAGGCAACGTCTTTTTTTAACACGGTAAAACAACCTGTATATATACTTACTTCAAAATAGACCTGTTGGTTTATTTTCTGGTCATGACACTTCTCTAAGTATGATGTACTCTTTGCTGCTCATAATAGCAAATCACATCCTGTGAAAAAAGACCCTGTAGTGAAAAATAATTTTAGCAGACTGAACTTTCAGGTTTTTATTGAATTAGTGGATGTGAACCCCAGGAAACCACCATCAGGGAGTCAGGAGTTGAACAGAGCAAGCTTTATAAAGTCATTAGTCTTAGAATGCAAGAGTCTTCAATTCCCATGTGTAAGAAATCAGACAAAGAAAGCAGTATGCCAGCATGGTGACCAAGGACATCTTGGTCAAACTCAAGTGGAAGAAGGAAATTTAAAGGCAGAGAAACCAGTGACTTGTATCTTGGGAGGAGGATACAAATGACAAATTTATAGACTGGTAAAATCACTAGGTTGGAAAAGAGCTTTGAGATCAGAGTCCAACCATACCTGTCCACTATTAAATCATGTCTTTAAGTACTCCATCTACCTGTCTTATAAATGACTCCAGAGATGGTGACTCAACTACTTCCCTGGGCAGCCTGTTCCACTGTCTGATAACTCTTTCAGTGAAGATATTTTACTTAATGTCTAAACTCAACCTCCCCCCGTGCAACTTGAGACCATTTCCTCTCATCCTATTTCCTGTCACTTGGAGAAGAGACCAACAGCCACCTCGCTACAACCTCCCTCCAGGTAGTTATAGACAGTGATATAGTCTCCCATCAGCCTCCTCTTCTCTTGGCTAAACAACCCCAGTTTCCTTAGCTGATCCTCATAAGATTTGTTCTCCAGAATAAACAGTGTACTGTTTTTAAATAGAAATTAAAAATAACAGAAATTTTTTCTTAGATTCCACAGCCTTCTTAGTAACCTCGCTATTAAGTACAGGTATTTTTCAATGCTCTGTCTCTAAAAAACTTGCAGCATGAAAAGAAGTTGGGCACATTTATTTTTTTTTGCAGGGTCCCACTGGCATCAGCATAACGTATAAGTTATGCGGGCAGAGTGACGTAACTAAACATCATGAGATATGAATATCCATGTAATTTTATAGACCTGAAAAAAAGTTATATGCTCTTTGCACAGATTTTGGGTTTCATCACAGGGTGAATTATCTGTCCTTTTCAAATTTAATCTGAGAAAAAAAAGGAATAGTTTTTCAATAGAAAAAGGCCAGTATTGACTATATAAATCTTTCATCATCATCAGATATCTTCAGTTTGGATAACATATGAACTCTGATTAATTTCCTTTAATTTCTTTGCCCACTTCTAAACAAGTCCCCAAAGTTTTTCTTTTCTCCCCTAATAAAGGGAGCAAAGAGTTTTGATCTATTATCCTTGACATGGCATCTGGTTTCAGCTAAGAACTCTAAATAATGAAAGGACTGTTCAGTGCCTGATTTTTTTGAACTTTGAAGGAATTCACTCATGCTGCTGGAAGGACTTATAAAAATGGTTCATCTGAAGACATTCTTATTTTTGTACATTTACTTATGCCAAACTGAAAATACTTATCAAATAGAGCACACAAAAGTATTTCTATTTTTTCCTTTATTTTTTCTCTTAAATATATTTATTTCTCATAATGCTCAATGGTATATGCCCTTCCAGACAATGTGAGTTCATAGTAGCATAGTATCATAGTAGAGTAAGGGTTGGAAGGGACCTTAAAGATCATCTAGTTCCAAGCCCCCTGCCATGGGCAGGGACATCCCACTAAAGCAGGCTGCCCAAGGCACAATCCAACCTGGCCTTGAACATCTCCAGGGTTGAGGCATCCACAGTCTCCCTGGGAAACTTGTTCCAATGTCTCACCACTCTCATAGCGAAGAAATTCTTCCTAATGTCTAGTCTAAATCTGCCCCTCTCCAGTTTACACCCATTCCCCCCAGTCCTATCCCCACAAGCCTCTATGAATAGCCCCTCTCCAGCTTTCTGTGGCCCCACGTCAGGTGCTGGAAGTTCACTATAAGATCTTCTTGGAGCCTTCTCTTCTCCAGGCTGAACAAGCCCAACTCTCTCAGCCTGTCCTTGTAGTAAAGGTGCTCCAGCCCTCTGATCATTTTTGTAGCCCTCCTCTGGACCCGTTCCAACAGCTCCTTATCCTTTTTACGTTGAGGATTCCAGAACTGGACACAGTATTCCAGATGAGGTCTCACAAGAGAGTAGAGGGGCAGAATCACCTCCCTCAACCTGCTGGCCACGCATTTTTTGATGCAGCCCAGGATACTGTTGGCCTTCTGGGCTGCAAGCGCACATTGCCAGCTCATGTTGAGCTTCTCCTCGACCAGCATCTCCAAGTCCTTCTCTGCAGGGCCGCTCTCAAGCACATCATCCTCCATGACGGAAAATGGGGATTGTCCCAACCCAGGTGCAGGACTTTACACTTGGCCTTGTTGAACCTTGTGAGTTTCTCAGAGGCCCACTTCTCCAGCCTGTCCAGGTCAATATTTCTGTCAGAGCTTTCATGAGACTTTTAAAACCCAGACAAGAATGCTGAAGGCATAACAGCCTTTTAATTCTGCAGTAATTTTGTTCCACTTGTGGATTTAAGCTTGCAGTTGAAATCTGACATAATGGGTTCTTACGAAACAGAGACAGATTAAAATATTAACTCCCTTCCCTGTGCCACAGTACTTGCCTATTGTTTCTACTCAACGTGTCAATAAACATGCAAAAACTAAGAATGAATTATTATAGCTAAACTTTGTAGTAATCTAGACCATTCAAACAATCACTGAGATTCTGTTGAATGGAAAGCTTTTTAAAAATAGAGGAAAAGGCATCTTTCTTAATTTGTAGGGAGAAGTGGCCTAGTTAATTTGCACTTATTACCCCAACTTGACCTCTAAGATATGTTTGTTAATAAAATGCTTTTAATGAACACTAACTTAATTCCCCCCATGTGGAGGGCAGGCTGGGAGATGATAGACATCTAAATCAGATTTTTTCCTCACTTGAATACATGGGGATTTTTCCTTTCTGGACAAATCATGGATCAATTAATAGAAACAGAAAAAAACTTTTTTGTCTGTGTAGTCTTTTATTTGTGCCTCTGGCTGCTGGGAAATATCAATGAAGTGAACATCTTTTAGTGGGAGTAATCATCATCATCACAAAGTGCTTGTTAGAAAGGGAGACAAAATGCAATTAAGTTGGAACTTACAATTGGGCCAATAATTACTAGTCAGATGTCTCAGCTGTATGGAAAATACAGGATTGTGAACAGTGACATTTTGTTTGGATGTAGGGCTTTTTCCTCCCTTCTTGGTCTCTTTCTCCTTTAAACATTTATAAAATACATCAGTCATGATGTGGCACAGCTGAATAATTGTTATAGAGCCAAATGCTGGCAGATGGTTAATGGAAACAGAGAATTAAATGAACAGCAGTAAAGAAATTCATGCAAAATTAAAGAAACCTATTGCAAATTTAAAGGGTCATTTGGTTTCATCAAAAATCAAATAATCTTAATATGTTATTCTCCACATGAAAGAGAGTGTTAAATTGTTTTCTGAGCTGAAAAATGAGCAATCAATGGTGTACTAATGAAATTTGTGAAAAATCATGCGCTATTGAAATATACAGTCACTGCCAGTTAGAAAGTACAGAAAGAAAGCCTGATCTTGGTGATTTTTTTTTTTTTTACCATTTACTTAAATTACTGAAGTCTAGGTTAAACGTGACTGCAAAAAAATATAGCGCTGAGAATTTAAGTAACTAGTCTTTACCTTAACCAAATCAGGTTTACATTTACAAAAAGATTTTTTTTGAGATCTTCTTATTTAAGTAACTCGACATTTCAGTGGATTTTATATCACCAAAGTACAGAATCAATATCTACATAGACTTATAAGATCTTAGAGATGCATTATGAGACTAAGCTCTCCTATATCTGACTTTCTTTGAAAGATATTATTGATGAATCCTTTGTAAGGAGCAGTTATCTTTCTGGTACAAAAGTGTTTGTGAAATCACTTAGTGCTTATCACTTGGAAGGGATTTAAGTTAAAGATACTTTAAAAGAGATTTCAAAATTTCAAAACACTGTATTCTTTATAATATCTTCTTTATTTTTCATGTTCTTTCATCCTTTCCCAGTAAAGTCTGAAGCCAATATGAATATCTCCCACTGTCATGAAAATGACTCCATTTTATTAATCTTAATATAAAAAAAAAATATAGTTGCAAATAAATCTGATACCTGTCAAGTATACACCATCAATTTTAGTTCAGTAACTGAAATTTTTTTGTGAGGGGTCCACACCTATGAAAGACAGAGGATTTTCCTCATGTGATAGATTAAAAAGGAAATTTAGGCTAATCACAAGACACAATCAGAAATGACAACTGCCTCAAAAAACATTTAAGAAAGAAAACCGAAACTTATTAGCTACTTTTAGTATGATTTTATTTTTATTTTGTAGCTGGACAAACTAGAGCAAATCTTATCATGTGTTAATCTTAAAATAAAAGCAATTACAAATTTTTGGTTTTGCCTCTTGACATACTCTTTTGAGAATGCTAAAAGTTTATCTATAATGTCTCATTTGCTATAATTCCTAGAAAGTCAATGAGTTGCTTATTAAACAAACAGAGGTAAAAATATTTCCTATTCTCTCATTCTAGTAGGTACAAGCATCTTCTTTTGAATCTTTTTTATAACTATGTTACAGTACTTAACTAATACAATTTCAAGTGGAGAGATCTTTTCCTTTTTCTTATAATGCAAAGAGTTCCAAACTGAAAACAGCTAGGGTTTCTACAGTACTTTCTATGAAAAATCAGCTTCAAAGCAAACAAACGTGGCAGAATAATCCAAACGTTACACATATAAACAGTAGGTTTCTTCTGACCTGCAGTTCTTTATGAATGTGTTTTTAAACGCTATTTCTAGTTATATGACTATGATTTTGAAATAGTACTTTGTGATATATGTTTATATTTTAACATAACTGCATTGTTTTTTCTCATAAACCATGTTATTTTCCTTCTGTTAAAATTAAAAGTTCTGTTTCATGGAAGAGAAATTAGAATGGATTTTGTCCAACATGCTTTACTTCACAAACTGTAGAAGTCCATACAGAAGATACATTCAGTAATTTCATAGGAATCCCGTACCTGTGCTGCAACACCTGGTTTGTTAGAGGAAAATCCTTTCTTGCTTAAACATTGAACAATCAAAAGTTATTTCTGGTAATTTCTGGTTATTTCTTTTATGTCCTTCTTTCTTTCTCTGGGAGACAGTAATACCTAAAGAGGCTGGAAATGTTCACAGTTAAATAGGAGGATTAATTTAGGGAAGATATCCCCAGGTTTGTACCAGTTATAAAGTAGTACCATCATGCACTGTGCCTGCAACTTTAGGCTTCTGTTCAGTGTGCAAGCCACTGAGGGGAAGAAATACTTTATCACTGCTCCTGTCATGTCCTCTCTTCCCTCTACCAAAGATCTCCTCCACCAGCCGAACACCACTGCTTTCAAGCTCTATGGGAAGCCGGGTGACTAACTGCCACTGGTGACAGTGGTTGGCTGCACTAGTATGGCCATCTGCACTCTTGGTTGAACGAGAAGCTCTTAAACTCATGATTGAGAGACAGAAGGAGGAACATAAATGTAGTGGGAAAACGTGTGAAGATGATCTTAAAACACTCTAGTTGACAAGAAAGGCGAAGTTTTACTGTACCTAAAACCAGGTGGAATGATAGTAACAGAATGGAAGTGCTTTCTTGTTACAGACTTTTTGACAATTTGCCAAAAATCATGCAGTGGACAGCATTCATGAAACTGTTGATGATGAAAAAGCTTGCAAGTCAAGATAAGGATAGAGAGATTGCTCACCAGCAAGCTACCATCACAGGCAAAATAGACTCTGGTTGGAAAGATTCATTTATTATATTACCAACTGAAAATAGAGTAAGATAATAATAAGGAAAAAAACCCACACAGATACAAATAAAAGCACTCACCCACTGCCCCTCTTACCAGATTCAGCTTCATTCGTGACTCTTCAGCCTGACTGCCCTGAGTGGATTCAGGGGGATGAGGAAAGAGGGTTTTGTCAGTTCATGATGCTTAATCTCTGCCAGTCATCCCTCCTCACAATGTTTCCCTGCTCAAGTATGGGGTCCTTAGATGGGAGACAGCCTTTCACAAGCTGCTTCAACATGGGTCTCACAGGCTGCAGTTCTTTAAAAACTGCTCCATTATGGGTCATTTCCATGATGAACAGTCCATCGGGAACTGAATATTCCAGAATGGGCTCTCCACAGCCCACTGCTCCTGTCAGAAAGCCTGTTCTTCCTGCATGAGGTCTTTTCCTGGGCAGGAGCAGGTATGTCTTGGAGCTGGCTGAAACTGCCTGTGTCTTCCATAGGAGCAGTTCCTGGTGTTTTTTTCAGAGAAGTCACCTCTGCATCTCCTCTCTCACCACAAAAACCTTAACACGCAAATCAAATATAGACTCTTTCCTACCAATGCTGCTTATCTTCTGTGAATAGCAACTTCTTAGAAAAGGATTTCTCAACTGATCACTGAAATAAGTGTTTAATGTTTCCAGCTTACTGTTATGCATGAGGGAGGTGTTACTTCAATAGCCATCCAAGCCTATATCACCACAGTGATTTTCAGATGAGCTGTATTAAGGTTGTGAGTGTCTCTACGTGTGTTTAAAGTCACAGAGGTTAACTTCCAGTACTAAGTTTTATTTTTCCCTTTCTGGAATTATCATTAAATATAGATTCATCATGCAATCTACAATCTTCACAAACTTCATTTACATCAATAAAAGAATTTCACACAACAAACTCAAGGTAACACTATCATAACACTAAGATGGACAATTCACACACACTCCACCCCTTGTCCCTTCACCAAAATTTTCCCATATCTGGCAAAATATAATTGAAATTTAAATGTTCAATGGCATTCAAACGCAAGTCTGCAATTTTGTACATCTATTACATCCTGTACACTAAATATTCCAAGTAAAATGCATTCATTAAACTTAAGAGAATTTATTTCTCAAAATATTTGTGTTTTCTAGATGCATTTTTAATGGGTCTGGAACATACTTTTACATGACAGGATTTTTTGATGAATGCTTTTGAACTCCTTTCCAAAAATTACAGGAAATATCAGAGAAAGCTTTAATAAAATAAGAGTAGCAAAACTTGGGAATTACAACTGTTTTCTTATCTTACTAATTACTTTTTAAAATTTATGTCTTAACTTTCAATTTACAACATTGATTTCCAATTTCTGTATGTCACAAAAAAAAATAATTCTCCAAATAAAGTAATAATCTTGAAGACAAATTTGGCAGGACATGTAAAATATATAAATGATCACTGAAAGTTGTTTATCAAGTTTTATTCAACTAGTGTTCTTTTTTCCTTTGTCATATTACAGCCACCTCAGTCAAGAAAATGGAAGTTTTGCAGGAATGTGTAACACTAAAGAACAGTAATAGACATTAAAGGGAAGTATCATGCTTCATTAATTTGAAACTCCCTGGCAAATTCGGGTAAGCAGGCTGCAATTAATCAGAGTTAAAAACTAACTACAATTAAGGCTAATATGTCAGCACATCTGAAAAATACCTGACATATTAATAATCACAAGAAGTGTTATACAAAATCTTTCTCTACTGCTACAAGAAATTACATATCTTAATTCCCTAATATTTAAAGCAAACTTACACCAATGCCCCTCATGCCATGAGACAACTGAAAATCCACTATATATATTTGTTATAGAAAACAAGTAAGATGCCACCATTGGAGCAAACAGAAGTTACTTTATTTAAATATAATAGTCATTGTTAATCTCTATAAGACATGTACCTTTTATAACCCACTATGTTAGTGAGTTATTGAATTGTATTCATTAATTCCTGTTCCTCCAAGGCAATTAACACTTCTGAAATTGCTGAGATTTTCTATGAGGATTTCTGGATTCTAGCCTGTAGCTTTATGCAGGCTGTGTAAATACATAACACTGCATCTGAGTTGTCAAGTATTTTGCTGTTCTCTGGATGTAGCTATGGCATTCTCTGGGACATCTTTTGACAGAATCACCATCACAAATTACATGATTTACTAGAACTGTAACAGCCTGAGGCATTTCTAACCAGGTCCGAAAATTAACTGTGTCACTACAATCTGTGTCATTGAAATATCATTTCCTGTCATCATCTGCCCAAGAGTAGGGTCAGCAAGCTATTTTTAAAACATTCTTAATTCTCTGCACCATCCAATTGATATCCCAGAATTTTCCTTACACATTTGGTTAATCTTTGCAGAAAAAATCTGTCACTATTTTTTTCCAAGCTCCCGAATAATAGACTGGGTAATTTGCTTAGTTTATATTTAAGTCTAATTAAACCTAAAGGGCAAGAGAAAAGTTGCCCAGAATTTTCCCATCTCCAATTCTATCCACGAAACAGGTATAGAAGGCAGTTCCATAGGAACTATGGAATTAGCTTTACCAGTTCCTAAATACCTGCATCAACTCTGGATACTTGTATATATAGATGAGGGTGAGCACCCGGGGAGCATTCACTTTCATTGTTGATTTTTCTCTTTTTTTTTTTTCACTTTTATTATTTTGTTTTAAATCTTTCTGAAAGTTTTGTTGTCCTAAAAGACTAATTTTTTTTCAAATCTTAGAAAGGACGTTGTAGAGATCAATGATTTTCCCTAGCTTCTCAGGCTCCTGGTGTTTCATTATTCCTCCTTTCATTTTGGAATGTCACCCTATACTTTCTCAATGCTGTTGTCTTCCTCTTGCAACTGTGTATTTCATTTGGTAGATCTGAAGTAACAATCCTTTCATAATTATAATGTGAAAGCCATGATTTTTTTCACTTATTTGCAATACATCGCAAACCAAGACATCCTAAGCCCGAAGCTGCTTCTCCAAACATCTTGTTATCTTGTGCTGCTGTTGAATTAAAGGCTGCAACAGCTAGTTCAATCTAGACTACATATTTTAATATGAGGTTTTGAAACTTGTTGACAGTCTGTTGAGTTTCCTTCAGGTACTCGTTACTAACTTTCAGTCCAGCCACCTCTCTCTAAACATTGATCATTTCATCAATAATTCTTTTCAGGTTTATACCAATGTCTTGATAATCTCACGTTTACACTTCTAACTATTCAGTTTTGGTACTTTGTTATCATACCTGATCTTCTCCATTCAACATTCCTTTTTTAATATACACAATTTGTTCTTCCATACTAGAATAATTCCATGTATAGACATGCATAGTTTCTATTTTAGCTTTGATATTTAGTGATTATTTGTCAGTGACACTTTCTTACATTCTTTATGAGCAATTACGCTCTTTAAGATTATACAGTTTCCAAGGTCCATGTGTTTATATATTTTATACTGTAATTTTCCCACTCTTTTGTCTGCTTCAGGTACAGCCTGGGCTCATTCTTCTTTGGTCACAATATCTACTCTTGATGACCATCTTTATTTCACTGCTTTAAACTGTCCAAAGTGTGTGTCCTCATTTTAGGTGTCTGACTCACCTGTCCTGTGGGACTTGCATTCCTTGTGAAGATCCAGTGCTCTTAGGAATCATAGTTTGTGATTATCTACCAAACCTGGCTACTATTTTCCTGCCCACCGATGAAAAAAAAAAAAAAAATCTGAGTTTAACAGAAATTAATGTTATTTAAGTATCAAATGATTCATTCAGTCTAATGTTTAACTTTGTGTAAGAAAATAATTCCTCTTTGCAAAGATACGACAGTACAAAGCATTACCAGTGTTTTTTGAGAGGATTTCAGAGGATACTCTCAGACTTTGAATATTCTCCCGGTGTTCTGCTGAAAGACTTCCTTTAACCTATCTTGTTTTCTCAATTATTACTTTTTCCTGACAAATTAAGGCCCTTATTATCCTACCTCTTTGCTCAGCTCATTAGAACTCCCTTACCTTATAGCTCTTTTAGAACACGTTTCTTCCTTCTTTACTTCTTCAGCAGAAGATTACCAGTTTTATTATTGTTTTAGTATTGGTGTAAGACATTCCTCTCAACAACAAACCTGTTTTCTTAATATGTATTTTAGTATTATTTTATAGCAAGTCCTGTTCTTTTCCCTGTCTTTAAAATAGTAGAGATTTCCTTTCTTTTTTTTTTTCTTTTAAATTTATGAGTGATCTTCTGTGTAGCCTATGCATCTAGCAATGCAAAGGAATAACCAGTAAACTACAGGATGGAAGGCAAATTAGGAGAAAGTCAGAGACAACTATTAAAAGATGTCCTCTCTGGAAAAGTCTCACAAAATTGCAGATAGAGCTATCATCTTCTTTAATTTATTAATAATATAAGTTCAATATGTAACGATTTCTATACTGGAATTCTCCTAATGCAATAAAAATCAAAATTTACTATAGGATTAAATTCATATATGTTAGATGAACAGATTTTGCAAATTATGGAAGCCACAAGCAATTTTTTCTCCCTCAGTGTAATAGTATATATCAGTTCAGATAACTATCAAGGAAAAAGAAAGACTTTTTTTCAATACATTGGTTGTGTGTTTGAGTTCTGTTGACCTTAGTGGTATTTAAGCTCATGCACAAAAGAAGACATCTGAAAAACTCGTTGAACAGTTTGGCATTGTGCAAGAGGCATTATTGCCTTTTTCTCCTACAACTTAAACATATAGCTCTGTAGAGATACATATAAATATACCTAATTTAACCATGTTAACATACTCTTTTTAACGAATATTTATTTTTTGTAAAATAATCTGACTAATATGAGGCACTAAATTGCTAAATGTATTTATTAATATATGCATAACTTCATAAACCGCATAGGTTAGTTGTAGATAAAGCATTTAATAGACCGTATCAGACTTGGTACAATACTCACTTGGCCGTACCTGCCCCTGCCCAAAACTATCAAAAAAGTGAATACACAGGGATAGTTACAGCTCAATCTAAAAGGAAAAATACACTTTATCAAAAATAACAGTTGCTGCACTTTGTCATTATTCTTAAATGTTTCCACAGACTGTAAATAGTAAAATTCCATCAAATAGATTAGAGAAAAGGGAAATGATAAATTTTTGCTTAGCTAAATTTTCGCTTCCGTGAACAGTTTGCATCTACTTATTTACAATCTGATACAACTGGAAATATATCCAACTACCTCACTGCTGACGTTCAACATAAGATGATAACAATGAACCCCTCATATGGGTTACAGGCCTTAGCAAACGAATAGAATGACATGTCCTTTTGCTGAGTACAATACTGGTCCCAGAATTCACCTTCCTCACATTGATAAAAGTATATCTATAGATATATACTTTTATGTGCCTTTTAAGTTTTCTCCTTACATGACCCAATGAGATCCCTGCCCTTTATTGCAAATGTAGTAAACTTTCTTTTTCTTCTTGAGTCCCAGCAAAATCTCCCTGTTCGGGTAGGCTGGACACCTTTGCTGCCGGTTCATCCTGCTACTCATGGGGACAGCCTGCTTCTGTGGCTTCTTCTTGAAGAACATCCAGGCTTCATGGACCCCTTTGACCTTCAGGACTATTTCTCAAGGAACTCTCTCAATCAATGACCTGAACACACCAAAGTCTACCATCCTGAAGTCCATGTTGTGGTTTCGATGGCCCCCTTCCTTACTTCATTAAGAATCAAAAACTAATTTTGTGGTGTTCTATTTCGGTTTTTTTTTTTCTTTTTTTTTCTCTTTAAAACTATCTAAACTTTACTTATTCACTCATGACTCCAGCAGGAGGGGAGAAAATAGGAAGAACAGGATCAAGAAAGCCTATAGGTTTGCAGAGGCAGAGAGATTAGTTACCGATTAATGTCACAGGCAAAACTGACTCAGCTCAAGGGATGAAAATACTGTGAATTAAATACTAATATTTAAGTATTGATTCAGGTACCGGGAAACAAAACTAAAAAGAATGAAACATTTGCACATGTTAAAAAAAACCCTTCACCTCTTGCCTTTCCCAGGCTCAGCTCCACCTCTTCACTTTGAGCTTCTCTCATTCCCTTCATGAAAAGTCCCTTCAGCAAGGCAATAGGAGGCTTTGGGTGGCCTCGCAGACACAATTTCATCATTCCTCTCCATTGCTTCCCCTCACTCTCTCCTCCAGTACCTGTCCTCTATGAGCTGCCATTCCTGTTAGGAATCTCTGTTTTGCAATGGAGCACATCCTTCTTCTACTTGTTCTCTGACCTTGCTGTTCACAGGACTGTCTCTCACACTTTTTTCCTCACTCTTCACCTCCAGACATCATTTTTTGCTCTATCTTAGATATGTGTTCACTAAGGTGACACCAACTTGGCTGAGGGGCTCAATTGTGTCCTGTAGGGTGTCCACATGAGCCAACTGCTTTGATTCCAGTGCTAGCGAAGCCAAAGTTTGTAGAAAAGTGATATAAACAAGCTCCTCTCTATTTCAAGTATTTAGGTGTTTGACTGCACACTTTACACTCAGCCACGGATGCCACTGCGGATGGGACCGCAGGCCAGTGCACTGGTCCCAATCAGTGCTGTTGCTGTTACTGTTACTGTTACTATCCACAGTGGGACAGAGTCACAGGAAGTGAAGAGAGAAAGGTGAGTCAAGAGGAAAAGAATAGGCTACATTTTAAAACAGGAATAATCAGCAGTGGTGTTTCAACCTGAAGCCACAGAGACTAGAAGGAGAAAATTCTCTGGAGTTAAATACTTCTAAGATTGTTCCCTGAACTCAGGAGACTTCTCTTTGTTCTGGGTAGTGGCCACCTTGTGTCATGAGTGGCAGCCACCAGTAGGCTCAAAAAGATTAAATAATTTGGGATTTCTGATTAATCTGAAATTGTTAAAGCTTTGTAAACAAAGAAGGATATCCTGTGAAACAATATGAAGAATGCTCTGATTGGAATTTAATAACAATTATAACCTTTGTTTCCTAATGAAGAAAACCAACATACAAATAGTATGCACAGAATATTGATATTTTCAGGCTAGCAAAAACTGAAAGCTTTGAAGCTTTCTACAATTATTTCCATTTAGTAAGAAATTAGTCATGCAGAATAAAGACATTTTCAGAGTGTTATTCATTGATTTGTAAAATACATATGTGCCTTCCTGAGAGGCAGGAGAAACAAAATTGTATGCGGGCTGTCCTGTTTCTGGGAAAGTTTCAGGCCAAGTTCCTTTACATTCTCACAAGAAACTTCTTTCTTGTCATGATCCTCTCCTGAAATCTGTACAAGATCCTAGGCAAAACTGCAGATTTTCTATTGGCTTTTCACACCACTTTTGTATCTCAGCTCTCAAGTTTGACCTCAGGCCCACTGGACTGTGTCACTTTTTTCATGCACTCTGAGCAGACTCAACAACTTCTCTGTGTGCTGCTGTCTGTATCAAAGATAGTCATCCTTTCAATTTAGTACTGTCTAGTTTTCCTTTCCATACTCTCAATGGTAGATAGTAGCACCTCAGATTTTATTTTTCTTTGTCTTAACTTCAGGTAACTTCTGGCTTTCAACTGATGATTTATGATATTTTTCTTACACTGTAGTCACGATTGTCTCATCCTGAATTGCACAGCTTAGTGCTTCTCCTTGACTCAAACAATTTGATTGGACTTGCAAAGGGTTTAGTCAATGATATAAAAAGCATGACAGAATCTGCCCATCTGTAGATGTATTTCCTAGATATTGTAAATCTGCAATTACCTTTTCCTCTTCCTTCAGTTCTACATTTTATTCCTTTCTTCTCTTGTATTTTTCACACTCTTACTAAGCAGAGTATAAATCCTTTATTGGGTTAGCTCTAATGTTTTAACTGTGCTAATAGAGTGCCTCTAAAAGCATGTCCTTGGTTCTATCATCTGATGACATAAGCTAGACAGATATAAGCACTTTTTAGTGGCAGCACATTTGCATACAGAAGAGGTTTTTTTACCAGCTTAATTACATCAAAAAACAAGGAAAGCATTTTGGTGGATTTTTTTATCCCAAACTTTGTAATTGACAGCTAGACTCAGAATCCAGTGTTCATTATATTACATTCATGGTAAACCCAAAAAATATTGATATATCTCTTCCTTGACTTTCTTCATGGACTACATTTACAATGAGAAATGAAAAAAAGCAGAGAGCTTTGGTATCTACAACATCATCATAGTATCTTCATTTTTCAGTAACATCTCTTTTTTTTAGCTTGCTATCCTTTTTATCTGTAGCCTTTCCATTTAGTTTTTTTTTTCCTCTAAGTTATCTTTTTTATGTTAGATTTTCAACATGTGATATTCTTTATATTTATGTATTGTCGTTCAGACTTAGCTTTATGAAGTCTCTTGTTCCATGCTGTTTTTTTTTCATCAGGATATAGCATGAGCATTCTGGCACTGTTATGCAGTTAGTAGTCTTTTTTTATATCCACCATGAAATTCATAAGAACTTTTTAAATTTTTAAATCCTGAGCTCCCCCAATATACTCTCCTTCACACCAAAATTTAGGTCTGATATGTTATCCTCATTACATGCATTGACATAATAAAATTCAGGAAGAAGAACAAAAGAAGGAACATGAATGTATTTGACCCATTCATGTACTGTGAAATTGTGCATATGTTCATCACGTATGATGTTTTATTTAACACTCTGTTTAAGATGAGTTGTTTATTTAGCTTTCCCTGGTTTTAAGTCAGTCATTTTGATCTATAGGAAGCTGCAGGTTTTATATTCCTGGATTGTATTTCTGTTTTTTTGTTTTGTCTTTTTTTTCCTAGGTGATAACTGTCATTTTCGGAGCTTTCATTACTTAACCTTTTATAAAATGAAATTTTTAGCAAATAACATATGAAATGCAATATTGATTTTATAATCTTCATGGAATCTAAGGGTAATTGTGATACATCAGAAAAAATATGTATGGACAAAACCCAGTTCAATTCAGAATTTATTAATCTCATTATTTCTACTACACATCCATTAAGCTCTAAATAAATGCCATTTAGCCTACATTACTTTTGTGCAGAAACTGGTTTTTTAGTTAATTTAGGTTTCAGAATTTTCTGAAGAATTTTATTTCAAACTGATATCATGCTGACATTAATTAGCTTTGAGATTGTGGTTTATTTCATACAAAAGGAATGAACAAAATATGCTACACACTATTGAACAGCCATTCACTGAATTTGTTAAAGTAACACTGAGTGCCTTAATTCTGAGATACAGATTGTTGTGCACTAAATGGAGAGTCACCGTTCTTTGGTGTAGTTTTGTTACTGTATTTGTCTAGAGAGGAGGTGCTGGAGGAAAGAAGGTAAACTTCCAATTCCAATCCTGAATATTCAAACCTGATGTTTTCTACTGAACAGAAGTAAATAGCATCATTCTCAGCAGCAAAAGCAACACTGACAGAAGGCTGAGCCAAGACAGATTAATCCAAATTTTCTTCTCAAATGCAATAAGTAATTGATCCACTCTTATCTGAGGGTAGTTTAAGCCTAGAAGACTTTACATGTTTGTAGTAACTATTTACTATTAGTGACAGTTAAAGTCTGAAGCCTACATTTTAGACTTTGATACTACAGTCTCACATTGCATAAAGTTTCCTGTATGAGCAAAATATTGATGTCTTGACACCTAGTGAATTTTTATGATTCTTGAGTTCTATCCTGTAAGTAAAAGCAAAGAAAAGAATATATGATCCCATTATACATAAGTTTATTCAGCGTACAAGTAAGTACCTCACAGCCTATATGTCTCTGGTTTCTTAGTAAGAATAAACTAATTGAAGTGTAGAAGTATTATATTAAATTACAAACTGAGAAATTACTGCAGTTGTTCAAAACTTGTGAATGCCTCCTTGAAATAAATGAACTCTGTACTATTCTTGCCTTCCAAATATCACACTTCTGGCTTCTTGCTTGATTTCATGGTATACCTGGGTTCTTGCTGTATCATCTTATAACCTCATTCAGTAACTTCCAGCAAATTCTTCCTTGCTGTTTCAAGGGCAAGAAATCTCTAAGAGATTCCTAACTTCTTTCTTAGCAGTCTCGCTCCCCTCTCTAGTATGTTTCCTGCTACTGCTTCATACCTTCTTGCTTTTGGTTTGGTAACTTCAGTGTTTAATTTAGTCTATTTACCATCTTCTCCATTTGAAAATGGAGAAAAGTCTTCCTCAAATTGACTGGGTTGAAAATCAGTGCAGTCTAATCACTGATGACAATTTTTATCCTGCTTGTGGTGGGATATTATGATTGTACCTGATCCGTCTTCCTCTTCTATTTACCTTTAATATGTCTAAGATACCTCTCTTCAAATCTGTTCTTTGGTTGACAAAGTCATGTCATACGCAAAGTCATTCCCTGAGTGTCCTCCAAAAATCATCATTGCCCTTCTTCTTTACATCAGCCAAGAAAGATTCAATTTCAATTTTACCAGCACACACATACCCAAACCAACATGTTTATTCCAATGTAACAGTTTTTCTCTGTATGTTGAATTATACTTGTATACTCTAAGTCTAGATATAGACCAAGCATAACAGGAGAATGTCATTGTTTTGAGTAGAAGTATTCTTAAACTGTTAGGCAGAAAATTGTCTGGCAAACAGAAGATTATGGTATGCTGTTGTGAACAGGTGCTGATCCCCACTCTTCTGCAGGCTGACTTACACATTGTCAGAAAAACAGGTGTACTTTACCATCTTGCTCTATTTGTCACGAGTTGTACCATCAGGTAATACTTAATATTTTACTTACTGTTTCTGCTAGGCCTACGGTTCTATACTTTCAGCAGTAACAACAGTTTTTCTTGAGAATGTCTTAAGAAATCTGAATGATTTTGGGCTGATTTTGGCAACCTGTCTTGTTATTGAAAATAAAGCAAAAAAAAATCCTCTGAAAAGAAAGGTATTTTATCAAGTTGATATAGGTCTCTTTTTGCTTTATATTTTGACATGGCTTGCTGAAAAATGTCATGGGGTAGTTCATCTTTTCTGTACTTGTTGTATCTGATATAACTGCACTTCAGAATTATCAGCAATTTCTTCATCATGTTGCTGAAAAGAAAACAAATAGAAAACAAACTAACAAAGTGCTCAAAAGTCTATGAATTTGGAAATCATTATTTTCAAAGGAGAATTTGAATATAAACCTGATAATGACTCTAACAAAATTGAAGATGATACTATATCTTAAGGAAATGGGTCAGGTTAGAAAGAAATCTAATTTTCTTACATTCCTTTCTTCTTCATTTTAACCACATAATTTAATAACTTTGTAAAAAGTCTTTCACTGAGATTAGGAACAGTACCCTTTCTTCTTCTACTTTCATTACATTTAAAATAATTTGACCTCAAGTAGAATAACATTGTCAGATAACTTATGATTCAATCCTTAATACTTCTTTAGGGTTGGTGCATTTTTTCTTCAATAGCTAATCTTGTTTTAGTTCCGGTGCTCACAATAGCAAATACCTTCTTTAACTATTAAATTAAAAAGGAGAGTTTCAGAGCTCCTTATCTTTCTAGTTTTGTTATTCCATCTGTGTATGTCTTGAATGGAGTTAAGATATGTATAATGCTAATTAATTTTGTACCACAGCAGAGCTGCTAATCCAGGTATTAAAATCCTTTTCCTGATTCAAATGCATTCTAAAGCTTAAAGCTATAAGTCTTAATGAGTAATTTAATTTACTTTAAGTTAATTAAAATATATTTAATTCAGTTACATGAAGGCATTCAAGTAGTCTTTGAAAATATATGCAACAATAATATCTGTGGATTTAAAGAAGATATTGTAATCCAAATATTATTTATTATGTTGTAGAATCACGAAGGGATAATATTTTCTAGGATCCTCCATGAATCTCTGTAAAAGATGGTGTTTAAAAACACATCAGAGCCAACAATGAAGGTGCAATTAACATATGAAATATGATTTATCTTTGAACAAAAAAACCTAGATGACACTTTTAGTTTTATAACTATGACAATATCAAAAGAGAAAGATGAAAGTAATTTTTGAAAAGAATAAATTAAAAGCCAGCAGAAAAGAAAAGAAACAAACCAAAACTTAGTTATGTCAAAGGTTGCATGTTTTACTCAGACTTTTACATAAACTATACATACGGTAAATAAAAATGCTAGACATTCTCTTAACAGCTTTCTTTTCATGTGGTTGTATGTTCTCATATTAAGGGTCTATGCATATACATATGAAAGGTGTAAACCTATTTTTCATGTTTAATGAAAGCCTGAACTTTTTTTTTTAATAACAAAGAAAACTCAAAGCATATGTGAACAAGATTTGGGTACATTGGCTAGTGCACACGGCTTTGGTGTAGTGTTCTACACGTGCTAAGCTACCCATTTTACTCCACTGAACAAAAATTTTACATCGGAGAGTAAACGGTGCAGCTTCTTGATAACTGGGTAGAAAGAACAACAAGAGCCTTCATTGTGTGGTCAATATGAAATAATCTTTCCCTTGGATGGCTGTATTTTTTTTACCTCTCTTCTTTTTTTTCTGTAAAACATTGGAGTGAAAAAAAGCTGAAGGTCCATTTCCTTTAGCTTTCCTTCATTCAAGTCCTATTTTAAAACATAGAAATTATTATGCTCTTTACATAACAGAAGTATAAAATACCACTGAGAAAATACAGTAAGTGGCCATGTCTGGTTCAACTATATTGAACTTTTGTCTCACTTCCTGTGAGCTTGTTAACAAAAACAAACCACTTACAAACCATCTGAATAAATTCATAGATGGAAGGGTTGTATGAGAGTGTCAATAAATATGTAAGAAAGGTGTGTATTTATAGATTTCTCAAGTGTGTGAAGTGAAGATGATGATACATCTAGAAAGAATAAAAACTAATATCGGAAAGATGAAACAACTTAAAATTCAGGAAAGAATATATAATAACATGAATAGAGTAGGGTTGAAATAGAACTCAGGGAAGAAATGGGCACTATAATGTGGTCTGAACACAGTCATTTAACATAAATGTGCCAGCAATGAGACATGAGATTGTCATGAAAGTGTTTGTACAGCCAACTTATACATAATACTTAAATTTAATTGAAATACAGCAATTTTATGCTCTTTTGTTATGTGCTTCAATTGTTTAGTTACTGTTATTAGAATTATTTTTCATGTGGTTACATACAGTAATATTTTGTCTTAGCCCTCTATAGGTAAGAATAGAGAAATAAAGGAAAAGAGCATATACAGGCTACACAGCACCATAAACAATGGAAGAATGTAAGTGAACACTGACTATTTCATAAGCTTGTATTTTTTCAGCAATATCAAAATATGTGATCTCATTCCCATGTTTACATAAGCAGAGGATGAGACAAACTCTCCAAGGCCTGAAGTGCACTTTAAGTAATGTGGCATTGAACTGAGTTTTCTACGACCAAGGGAGCTCAAAGAACAATCCTGTTTCTTACCAACCGTTTTTATAGGTTGCCTGCTTTATACTCTAAAAGCTGTGGGATATGAACAGCACTACAATACAACAGACACGTTTCAGTGTAATATTTATATGTACCTACTGTACAGCTGCTGAATTCCTCGGAGAGAGTGAAATATGCAGACAAATATTCCAGATAAGGCTATGTTATAGGGCTGAGTAATAAAATTAAAATACTTAGCATGACTCTTTTCTATACCACATCTTGATTTTCTTTGTTTTGTTTTGTGTTTTTTTAAATATATCTTTGACTGTACTGAACAACATGCTCATCACAGTGTCCATCAAACCACTGTTTTGGGCACTTCTATTAAACTACTTAAAATAAAAGACAAATAGTATGAGTGCTTCAAATTATCCACGTGAGCTCAGAATATGTTATGTCTAGCAGCACCGACGTTCCTTTTCCTTTATGATTTTCTGACTGCCTGAAGTGAAAAAAAAAAACCCTACAAGTAAATGGTAATCTTGAGGGTATTTAATTTTTTTTTAAAAAATACATACTGATGTTAGCAATAGTGTTGATGTGAAGATAAGGCAGATCTCACCAGAGAAGCATTTAGCTAAGCATATGTCAGAGTCCAATACACTCTTGTTGTCTGAAGAGCAGAATTCATTACCTGGCATGCAGAGAGCCAATATCACACACTAAGACAGAACCTTGATTTTGTTACAGAGTTTCACAAGTCTGAGTACTCAATGCCTTTTCACAAATCAAGCACACATAATAGTAGCCTCCGCACCCATGTATTTCAAAAGTGACTGCATTATGCAAGTTCTCTGCTACACATGTTCAGTGAGTAGGAGACCTGCTTCTGGAGGCAGATATGTTATGTTTCTTTGTCAAATTGGCAATCTTGATCACAAGGCCTGATTTAATATACCCATCCTCAGCAGATTATGAGTGCTTTGGTCTTTTAGTTAGTACAAGTTTTGCTATTTCATTTAGTATTAACAAATGTTAGTCTGTTCTGCTGATTGTTTATCAAGATGTTTAGAACAGCATACTCTCCTTGCAACATTCAGACCAGGATCTTTTAGACATTCCACATGTGGAGAATGTAATCATTAATATAAAATTTACTTAATTGAAGAGAGTAGATGTCATATGTGATTTGTGACTTAGCAGAGTAGTACAAACTGTACAGAAAAAAAAACAATAAAAATGTAACCTACACTGAGGAAAATAGAGTAATTGCAATGCATACTTCTGTCATAATACCAATGTGACCACCATTACTGGTCTCTGTATCATGCTCATCATCACAACTCTGGGTGTCTTCAGCTACCAGGAAGGCAACTTCATATATTTCAATGGAAGAATCACAGAATCACAGAATCACAAGGTTGGAAAGGACCCATTGGATCATCGAGTCCAACCATTCCTAACACTCCCTAAGCCATGTCCCTAAGCACTTCATCCACCCGTTCCTTAAACACCTCCAGGGAAGGCGACTCGACCACCTCCCTGGGCAGCCTGTTCCAGTACCCAATGACTCTTACTGTGAAGAATTTTTTTCTGATATCCAACCTGAACCTCCCCTGACGGAGCTTCAGGCCATTCCCTCTAGTCTTGTCCCCTGTCACTCGGGAGAAGAGGCCAGCTCCCTCCTCTCCACAACCTCCTTTCAGGTAGTTGTAGAGAGTAATAAGGTCTCCCCTCAGCCTCCTCTTCTCCAGGCTAAACAACCCCAGCTCTCTCAGCCGCTCCTCATAAGACTTGTTCTCCAGCCCCCTCACCAGCTTTGTTGCTCTTCTCTGGACACGCTCCAGAGCCTCAACATCCTTCTTGTGGTGAGGGGCCCAGAACTGAACACAGTACTCGAGGTGCGGTCTCACCAATGCTGAGTACAGAGGGAGAATAACCTCCCTGGACCTGCTGGTGACCCCATTTCTGATACAAGCCAAGATGCTGTTGGCCTTCTTGGCCACCTGGGCACACTGCTGGCTCATGTTCAGTTGGCTGTCAACCAGCACCCCCAGGTCCTTCTCTTCCGTGCAGCTCTCCAGCCATTCTTCCCCCAGTCTGTAGCGCTGCATAGGGTTGTTGTGCCCCAAGTGCAGGACCCGGCATCTGGCCTTGTTAAACCTCATCCCATTGGTCTCCGCCCAGCAGTCCAGCCTGTTCAGATCCCTTTGCAGAGCCTCCCTACCCTCCAGCAGATCAACACTTCCTCCCAGCTTAGTGTCATCTGCAAACTTGCTAAGGGTGCACTCGATGCCTTCATCCAGGTCATTGATAAAGACATTGAACAGAGCTGGACCCAGTACTGAGCCCTGAGGAACTCCACTTGTGACTGGCCTCCAGCTGGAGTTAACTCCATTGACCACCACTCTCTGAGCCCGGCCATCCAACCAGTTTTCAACCCAGGAGAGTGTGCGCCTGTCCAGGCCAGAGGCTGACAGTTTCTGCAGCAGAATGCTGTGAGAAACTGGGTCAAAGGCTTTACTGAAGTCCAAGAAGACTACATCCACAGCCTTTCCCCCATCCAGTAGTTGAGTGATTTTGTCATAGAAGGTGATCAGGTTAGTTTGGCAAGATCTGCCTTTTGTAAACCCATGTTGACTGGGCCTGATCACCCGGTTCTCTTGCATGTGAAGTACTTCTCTTTTACTTCATGATAAATTATTAAACACCAAGAGAAAAACCTCTGTTTCAGTTCATTATTCGTGTATTGTTCCAAGCGTTACAACAATTTACAATGCTTAATCTTCATATCGAAATGTGCTTCTTCACGCTCCCTTACCTGGCAAATAAAGTCACAATTTCTGTCCTAGTCAAAAGCAGTTTGACTTCACATTCAGTATAAAAATCATAAGAAAATGGACACGTTAATGCCATAAAACCAGTATTTTAAAATAAGTGAGATTATTGCTTTCATTAGTAATTATCATAGCTATATTAGTTTCATTTTGTTTTTTTCTATTTGTCTGGTTTTGTGCTCTGTGGTTTCTTTCTGTGTAGTCACTTAGCACTAATCAGGAGATTTTATGTGTGTCTGTAGTCATTCAGTCCTGAGAGCTTCAGTACAAGACAACAAGTTTTTAACAGTTTGAATCTATGGAAAATTCCATCTGGCATTAAACTAGAGAGTCATGGAATAAATAAGTTAAATCTCACTGTGACATCTCCTTGGAGCTCAGGAAAGTTAACTTAAACAAAGAGATTCAAGATTTCACAGCAAATTATCATAAAAATACGTAGTTCTAAAAGAGAGAAAAATGAGATCTGCACTGTTACAGAACAATCATTCCTAAAAATCCCCAAGTTTTAAACTCCGAAATTCAACACAAAAAATTTATCGCAATGTCATTAATGCTTAATTAGCCAAGACAGAATTGAGTTTACAGCTGAATTTAAATAAGTGGGTAGAATTTAAATATATAGCTAACTTTTTTTCAGGTCCAAGCAGTTAAAATGAAGCGAAAGGTTTAGAAGGTGCTAGTATAGCCAAATCTATGACTTTCGGTTTCAAGTTTTATCTGGTATAGATAATAAATCTTGTTAATTTATTTTATGCGGTCTTTTTACTGAGCAATGATTTTTCTGAAATAATGTTCTCAATATGGAGTAGAATTCAGTAGTGCTTCTTAAAGCAATGACTCTTGAGTACACTCATTTTTCTCAGTTTTCTACGATTATTGTATCTCAACAACCTCATCTAGACTTATGGGATCATTAATGCTTATAATGATCTGTAACAATGATTACCCTTCTATTAACTAGAATTTTTTCATCTCAGGTGGTAAAGAATAGGTATTGATACCAAGGCAACTTAAGAAAACTATTGTTTTTTGAAAGCCTACCTTTAAACTTACTGAGAGAAGTAACTCAAACACTTAATGAATCAGAGACAATCAGTGGCTGGGAGTGGCAAGTTCTATAGCTAGGTGCTACATCGAAGCAAAAATATGCTCTGTGGAGCAACGGAAGACCAGGAGGGAGCTAGGAGTGGGCAGCAGTCCTGGCTGACTGTGAAAGTTGACTTGACTAGAAGCTAGCAATGTTGCATGCATACAGTCATTTACAAGAGGGTCTGGAGCAAGGACCAGGGAACTACAGGCCTGTCAGCCTGATCTTGGTG
Source organism: Cuculus canorus (assembly GCF_017976375.1). Lineage (NCBI taxonomy): Eukaryota > Metazoa > Chordata > Aves > Cuculiformes > Cuculidae > Cuculus > Cuculus canorus. The sequence goes on along the minus strand of NC_071441.1, from coordinate 32,046,479 downwards.
CCAGGGAAGGTCATGCAGCAGATCATCTTGAGTGCTGCCACACAGTGCACATGCAAGACAACCAGATGACCAGGCACAGTCAACATTAGTTTATGAAAGGTAGGTCCTGCCAAACTAACCTAATCTTGTTCTATGATAAAGTGACCCACCTAATTGATCAGGGAAAGGCTGTGGATATAGTGTACTAGGAGTTCAGTAAAGACTTTGACATTGTTTCTCACAGTACTCTGCTTGAGAAACTGGCTACAATTGACCTGGACAGGCATGACCTCTGCTGGGTAAAAAACTGGCTGGATTGTCAGGCCCAAAAAGTAAATGGAGTTAAATCCAATTGGAGGCCAATAACAAGTGGTGTTCCCCAGGGCTCAGCGCTGATCCTGTTCTGTTCGATGTCCTTATCAATGACCTGGATGAAGGGACTGAATGTACCTTTAGTAAGGTTGGAGATCACACTAAGCTCCGAGGAAGTGTCAGTCTATTGGAGGCTACGCTATAGAGACTCTACAGAATGACCTGAGCAGACTGGATGGATGAGCTGAGGCCAATAGCATGAGCTTTAACAACGTCAGGTGCAGAAATTTTTTAATGTCTAATTTTGAATATTAACCCATTTTCTTACAAACCATCTTCTACTGAGGGATCTGTTTTGCAGCATAAATACATACTTTCCTCTTGGGAAGTTTAAATATGCTGACATCTTTACCAAGAAAAGTGAGCTTTGTTCATGGAATGATCTTGTTTTGGTGTTTGTGAGATAGTCATTGCTAAGAAAGTATTTAGTAAAATACACTATACTCTGTAGTTAATGTGTTAGATATACTGACAAATTTTCTGAATGTTTAATTTTTTACATAAACCTGAAGTAGTTTCTAGGCAGATTAACAGATATTCTGAAGTCAGTTACCTTCAGTTCAACAATGTGGGACACACATTTGAGATATGTTTACTAAATTTTTGTTTACTAAAATGAAATCATAGTTTAAATGTAGACTCTTCAATTATGCTAACAATTTTTTAATCAGCAAGTTTCCAAGTAAGATGAATTTAATCACTGGGAGCTTCTACTGCAATTTAGGATTCCCAGTTTCTCACCATCGTCCATAAGCATGAAAAATTCGACCACCCTCTCTTTACAGAAAGTGTCTGTCTCCTCTAACCAAGCAAACAGGAAAGCACAATAGAAAGTTAAATCCCATGAACAACAACAACAAAACCAAGGGATACCAACTCAGTTGATGAGTGTTCTTCACAGGCTAGAAAATATGGAGCTTATGAAATTAAGAAGACAGGAGGAGGGACACCCCTCACTGGTTCTTTAACGAAGAAATCCCACCTCTCAAGGACCAACTTTCAGGTTTTGAAAGGTCACTCAGCAAGCTTGCTGAAGATACCAAGCTGTGAGGCACAGCTGACATGCTGGAGGTAAGGGATGCCATCCAGATGGAACTTGACAGACTGGAGAGGTGGGCCTGTGAGAAGCTCATGAAGTGCAACAAGACCAACTGCAAGGTCATGCACCAGGGCATGGGCTATCCCAAGCACAGATTCAGGCCATGTAAAGAATGGATTGAGAATAGCCCTGAAGAGACAGACTTGCAGGTGCTGGTGGGTGAGAAGCTCCACACGAGCCTACAGTGTATACTTGCAGCCCAGAAATTCAACTGTGTCCTGAGCTGTATCAAATGAAGTTTAACCAGCAGGACAAGGGAGGCGATTCTCTCCTACTACTCTAATCTTCTGAGACCTTCATGTCAAGTATTGTGTTCAACTGTGGAGTCCTCGGCACAGGAAGGACATGGGTGTGTGAGTCAGTCCAGAGTAGGGTCATAAAGATGATCAGAGGGCTGGAGCACCTCCTGTGGGAGGACAGCCTGAGAGAGTTGGGCTTGTTTAGCCTGGAGGAGAGAAGCACCAGGGAAAGCTTATAGAAGAGATTCGGTATTTAAAAGGGGGGCCTACAGGAAAGCTGGGGAAGCTGCCTTTATCAGGGAGTGCAGTGATAAGGTGAGGGGTAAGGTTTTTAAGGTGGAAGAAGGGAGATTTAGGTCAGATATTAGGAAGAATTCTTTTCCCGTGGTGGAGGTAAGGCACAGTGATAAGCTTCCCAGAGAAGCTGTGGATGTCCCATCATAAGAGGTATTCAAGGCCAAGCTGGGTGAAGTTTTTAGCAACCTGATCTAGTGAAAGGTGTCCGTGCCCATGACAAGGGGATTGGATCTAGATGACCTTTATGGTCTCTTCCAATCCAAACCATTCTACTATTCTATGATTTCCCTAGGAGTGGTGCAGGCCCGAAACTGTTGTAGCTCAGACAGGCTCTGGAATCAAATATGCTGAGTAGCTGCCTGTTGCACTGCACTTCTGGGTGACTTATGCCTAATGCTCTGGTATAGCTACAGGATGGATAATGTATTCTATGGGTTTCAGACCCGTATGTCTGTACATGACTGTAAGGCTTATGTTTCCTTTGAAAATGATCTGTGCACTTGCTAATTTCTCTTAATAGAAACTTGTCTTATCACTGCATCCAAAGACACCCTTAGATCACAGAACCTGGAAAAGCCAGTTGTGTTGAAATGGGAATGTGGGATGACAACTTCCTTAACTCATAGTATTAATACATATAATTCCTCAGACCAGAAGCTATTCCTGCCTCTCAAATACCCACATTCATAGAAGGATTGAAATGAATTGATGTAGTTCCCAAAGCCAATGCCATATTCGGATCGTAGTCTACTTCTCATGTCTAGTCTGTACTAGCCTCAATGTTTCTGTCACTGGCTGTCTCCTTCAGTGTCTCCTACTCAAAAAGGTATCTAAAGCCTTGTGAAACTTGTGCCACTCCTCCTCTGAGTGGACAGGTTTAGCTCTTTTTCCTTTGAATATTCCTGTGTACCACTTCCATATGCAATTTCCACTTGCTAGGAGGCTGGCATCCAATTCAAGGAGTGTACATTGAGTTAGGACATAGTATGCCACCATGGCACTGCCTCCATAGCTGTGAATACTTTTTTATATTCTTGTGTTTCTGCCCTCCTGGTGATTTTGTCTTCTTGCATGCCAAAGGCTGCTGTAGCAGCAAATATCAAGGCAATAAGAATAATAATATTGGAATATTTTGAGAGAAGGATGATTTGGGTTATAATTTATTTTCAGTCTTGGTATTCCTATAATAAAGAAAAATTGCTCAAAACGTGGAAGTGTTCAATAGTTCATTTAATACAGGCACATTTTCCTATGTATGATTCTCCTGAGAAGTAAATGGCATGATGTGCCTTGAGTCTGAGCTGTCAGGACAACACACATGCTAAGTCTATTATGTTACCACTGTGCATAAAAACTTACAATAAGTTTGACTATATTATCCTTTGAGATGACAGAAACTCTTAGGACATAACTATAGAATGAAAGCTCTTTGGAAAGAGTTAACAAGAACATAGCTAAGACCTTACAGCATAAATTGAAGACTGTTGGTTAAGATGATGACACAAATTACCTGCACACTCAGGAATCAAATCAATGGACTTCAGTTTGATTGCTGTTTCACTGAATCACCAATAATTTTCTTAAGAATCAGAAGTAATTGTAAAAATGTGTATACCAGATGGTATGATTGTTTCTCAGAAGTAATGTGATGCACTCAATGCAGTGATTCTTTAGGGTCTTAAATTATTGAAATAATGTTCTAAACTGAAAAACCGCTCTGCAGTGAAGATTCAAATGCTTCCTTCTGTATAATCCAGAAAGCATTGACTCTATTAAGTGAGTGATTAATTCTTGACACCACGGTTAGTGTACCTATGCTTAATCCACCTACATGATGTAGATCATACTTGTTCAATCAAAATTCACCCCATAAGTAACAGAAGACACAGAACAGAAACCCCCTCTATACACCTGCGGGTACATTTGAGAGAGGAGAGTGAGTAAGAGTTTTTATAAAAAGATCCAAGATATATGCATTAGCAGTGTTCAATAGTGAAGTATATAGGCAACAGAAACTGGGTCGCCTGCACAAGCTGTTAGACCCTTTTGAAGTGACTTACCCTTTTGAATTACTTCTTCTTCTTCATTCTTTGACCTAACCAAGTACAATCTGATATGCTGTAAACCATGAAAATTTAAGGACCAAAAAACCCTGCTACTTTTTTTTTTCTTTGACACCATTAAGAAAAGCAGAACTTTCCTACATGCAAGGTGAGTGTAACAGCAAGAAACAATACAGTTCCAGCAATAATTTTCAACATTTTTTAATAAATTAGCCTGTGATTAATGAGTTGTGAGAGTATGGATTTAGCACCAATGTAATAAATGAATCCATGTTTTCTTTATTTTGACGGAGGAAGAAACAGTACTTCACAAAATGGGGCTTGAGGTAGGTATAAATATAAATATTAAAAATATACCTATGAAACATAGCAGCATGAACAAAATTAGTATATATATACTTGCATAGTTATATACTTTGACTGTAGTCATGTGTTCTTAATTTGTTCCCAACATACATGCGTACATTTGAAGCCGGTACAAACAGACTTCATTAAAATACTCTTTTGTTGAATATCGTATATCAGGAAATTTAACACAATAAAATCAGTGTACTGTCTCAGTAGCTATGGAAAATAAGTTGCTGTAAGTTTAGAACAGAGCAGATACAGACATTTCATGATTTATCATCACTACAAATTATATTTGAAAGTCTAATGCACAGTTTTTGACTTCTGATGAAGTCTTTAAATCACATGAAAAGAATTGCTAAATAAAAGAAGAGGCATTTAACTTTAAGTGCTGTAGGTCTCCCTTTAGAATGTATGTCGTGTTCTTTTCTCATCTAAAATCAAAATAAAAAAGAAATAAGGCTTTACCTACTTTATTTTAAAGTTCACAAAACCAGGAAGTAGTAATGGTATATGTTATATGAAATTGCTTTATGTACCAGACAAAAGATAATTAAATATCCAATTTAAAGATGTAGAGGTACATAACACTTTTCAGCCAAACAGTTGACTAAATACCAGTAAATTATTTAGCAGGACAAGTTGGGGAATTGAAAGAAGTCTGAAACATAAAATAATATTTAAGACATCATCTACTATTAACATGCTAGTACACTACTCTGCTAAAGTAGATAACAAATATTACACGCTTACAGGTAAACTGATAGAGATCATCATACAGTTGGTATTTTTTACAATGCGGGTTACTTGTCTTGAGAAAGCACATGGAAAGAGTTTTCTTTTACATGCCACAAAGTAGGTAAGAAGAGAATCAAAGATGGGATTAAAAACAGCTGATTTGACAGTGATTAGAGGAATAGAAATATGCTAAGCAAACCATGGAAAGGACTAAAGAAAGCAAGGCTGGAAAAGATAGAATAACACAGTGGAAAAAGCAACAAGAAATTATTTCAAAACCTATTGGTCATACTGAAAAGAAGTGCACTGAAACCATCCAATGTAAATACTCGCAAATCATCTATAATGCGGAAAGTTGTTGCATAAATAGATAAAGATGTGATAGGTGGATGCCTTCCTGTTGAGTCATAAGATTCATGACAGACTCATTTGCTTTCTAAGTGTGATTGGATCCATCTGTGGTCCCGGATTCAGTAAACAGTTCATGTGTAAAGGTTTATGTATATATGATTTAGCCACCAGTCTAACTCTCCAGAGTTCCCTCATGAACTGTGACACCCAGATCTGCTGTCAGAGCCCCTCACAAGTTTTTTGGCTGACAGGTTTAATGCTTGTTGCCAGTGAGCCAAATGGGCTGTCACCAGAGCAGTTTAGCCGTTTTGCAGCGGCTCACGGGCTCTCTCTGAGGCAATTTCACAATGCTGAATCAGTAGATAATTTATTTAAAGTTACAGATAAAATAAGTTTGTAATTGCCATAGACAAATTAACTTGCTGATAGTTCTAGATGGTTAAAAATTGTTAACAATGATCATAAATATATAAAAAAGATGTAAAAATTGAAACTCAAATTAGTAGTTATTTTCCCAAGAAACACCTGACAAAATCAAAGGCGCTGTTTTACCAAAAAGGACAAGAGAAGTGCAAGTCGTTGACCCATCTGTTGGGTTAGATGGTTGCTTAATTCATCATCCCCAACTAAAGTGTTTTCGGATGCCAATTTTATACTTTTGAAAACTCTTTGGTGCCTCTTGAAGAGGTGGGACTAAATTATTGGGTGTTGATTGGCTTTTAACAGGGACTGTTGTGTTGCCAGAAGATGGAATTGCCTGTCACACCCTTGGGGCAGGGAGCTAAGCTGTTCAAGCCAAACAGCTCTTTTTTTGCAAACTCATGGTGACTTCAGTGTTTGACACCCAGTCCTAGCAAGTCTGTTATCCCACAAAAGTAAATCCAAGGAAGATATTAAAACTGTAAGAAAGACACTGATCATCATATCTCAAGTCTTCAGTTAGTATAATGTTAACTTTCTACTTACTGGAAACCAAAACCACTTACATTAAGTTAAACTTTCTAATGTCCAGTGCTAAATCAGTAGCAAACCGGGAGAAATAGTAATAACTGGAAGAGTAATTTCAGGAATTCCAGAATATCTTCAGCTACAGAAACCACAATGATCAAGAATTTGATTTACAAAGTCTTGGTACCAAAGAGTCTGGTCCCTTTACAAAAAATTACTTTGAAAACATCGGATGTTATACTTGGATTGTTCAATATGGTAACAGGTTTCAGTTTTCATATAAACACTGTTGCCAGTTCCACCCACCGATAGTCCTAATGTATAGTGAACTGGAATAAAAGTTCAGTATAAGATGATACAACTGCTTCATAACCTAAGACATATTTCTGTATATAGGATTTTATTTCCTAAATATCCCTGTAGATCATATATTGTTATATTTTAGCAGTTCTTCACAATCAGCGAAGAACTCTGACCCTGTTCAGTGCAGCTGAAGAAACTTAATCATACAATCACCAGGTTGGAAAGGGCCCACTGGATCATCGAGTCCAACCATACATACAACTTCTTACATTGTCAGTGGCTTCAGCCATCTCTCTCCACATTCAGTGCTGCCTGACTTCTTAGGAATGAGCTGAGTGACCGAAGTCCTTATTTTCAATCCAACTATTGTCAAGAATGAGATGAGAAAATCTGCTATTCCTGTTTAAACCCCTAAGTAGAGGTGCACATTATGATATAACAGGAACTTATCTTTGAAATATTATCAGTACATTTGGTCAGATTTTGGAAAATAATAAATTTACCTGACTTTTTTTAAAATATTCATAGTTTGTTCAAAACTTTCCTTCAGTGTATACATAACCAGTTCTTTTTAAAGGCCAGCTCTCTTTCTACCGGTAATGTAAGTGCCTAGAGAGTACTAAGAAATAATGTGTGAAACGTTTCTGGTTTTTGTTTTCAGTACCATTAAAAGAAATGTGGGTTTTACTTCATTTATGTTAAACAATACAAGAAAACAGCAAATAATTTCAGTTTCTTGGATTTGTTTTTAAATTTTGGTTTTGCTCAACAGGTGAGAGTCTTTTAAAATTGAGAATATATAGAGACTTTTTAAGGATGTCCATGTACTTTAGTGATCTCTGATGGAACAGTTCTAGCTATAGTGTTTTGTGCTGTCCTTCAAGATACTTATATAATTCCAATGCCTAGAATTTTCATGTTTAAACAGTTCCGCATATTTTTAAGGCGAAAAATGCATTTGCCATTTCGCATTACAGTGAATGATCAAACTGGTACGTATCAAGACATTTCCCCTCTCTCCATTGTGATGATTCTAATAGTTTACATAAACTCTCCTGAAACCCTATTCTGAACACTGATTATGATTCTTCAACAACTTGTGTCAAAGTTATTGAAATATCCTTAAGCATAATGGTACTTTACTAGGAGACTGGGATTGATTTTTATTTCTATCTTATATTTTTACAGTTCCCAGTACAATTAATACTCTGTTTCTGGCTGTTATCCTTTAGAACTACTGCATTAATACTCCTATTAATAACAACAGTAAAAATAATCATAGGCAAATAGTAGTAATATAAGAAGTTTATTGGCGCAAGGACTTCCCTGTAACTGTTCATAAATAGCAAGCAGTACTCCTTTTTATTGTTTTGTAAGTATTCTTACAAAAAAGAACATATATGCCTACAATGAAAACTAATGCACACTGAAAAACTGTTCTTCTTGTTGTTGTTTTGTACTAGGTTTTTAGTAATTTCTTCAGATGTCTTTTTTTTATAAGTGCTTATCAAAGATGTTGACACAGTGTCACCCAGTATTCCATAGGTTTATCATGAAAGTCCAAAAAAAATCCTCACATTGGTGATATAGCAATATTTTGAAGCTCATCATAACTTGTGATCTGTGGAGGTCAATTTCCCGAAGCATGTTCAGAGATTTTGCCACATGCCAGGGTCAACTTGGTGGCTTGCTGCAGAATATTTCAATTAGGAGCTAATTTGTGAATAATCAAGAAATAGTTCACAAATATTTCTCAGATTCACTTTCCTAATCCAAAGATATGATAGCGTGCAGTCAACAATGGTAACTGGACTGAGAACAAGTTATTATCAAATTGGAAACATGTTGGGAGGCTGAAAGCTGATGAAGACTTTAAGGACTTCAAATGTTTTGTCAAACAGAATATACAAAATTCTACTTGTTTGTTTTTCCGAATATGTCATTTATCTCTTACAGAGGAGTTTTTTCTGTCCAAGGTAAGGGAATAAATTAGGAAGAAGAGGGAAACACCATCCTTGCCAAGCAACCCTACCCTCTGAATTCTGTCACTCTAAAAATCTGTGGCCAAACAGTCTGCATTCAGATCTCCCTACCACAGTGTAACCTGTCTCTAGCATGTGTGTTTGATTTTTTAACCTGGGGGACTGTAAAGTGATATCCTGAACAAAGACAAATTAATGTACCTGAACTGAGATAGGAGCAATTAGGGATCAGTGAAAACATTAGTGGCAAATTCCTGTGGTGTTGAAGCTGAGAGCCTTCATTTGCATTACAGAAGTTTCTTTTATTTGTTTATACCTTAGGCTGTATCTACACAAGCTTTTCTCCATCCTTCCCCATTCCCCCTATCCTGTTTCCTATGATTACTGACTAACACCTCAGTGTCACTCATAAAAGTGATAAAGTTCATGCTCTGACATATCATAAACACAGAATAATTCCCAGACCACTCTGACTAGAAGAGATCTTGGAAGATCTCTATTGCAATTTCTAGTCACAACGAGGTGAGTTCTGTGCTTAGATCAGGATAGATGCTGTTCAACAGGTAACACTGTTCTCAAGACTTGTTTAGAGACTTATGGTTCCTCTATAACCAGATGTTTTGAGAACTCACTGGTCTTTGAGGAAAAAAAAAATCTTTTAGTTTTATACATCTTTAATTTTGTCCGAATACATTTTCTCCACATTTAATCAACAAGAATTCACTTCTGTTTAAAGGATGTTAATAGACCTGTCCTTCTGGGATTCCACTACTCAATCCTGAGTAACACAAAAGAACTCAAGATTTTATCCTCTTTCTGAATTAGTACATGACAGCTGACATTTCAGTAATCAGCTAAATACGTAATCAGGTTTACCAAGTGGACTAAATGCTGCTGCAGATGAATTATAGACAGTCTATCTATATCAATACTGAGCGATCACCAGATTTCATCCAGGCATTTTTTCCTCAATACAGGGCAGAGATTTGAATTTATAAGTCACTGTTACACACTGCAATCAAGTGCTAATGGTAGGAAGGTCAACCAACAGAAATTAATTTATAAATGAAGAATGATTTTTGTTGTACTGTATCTACTGTTCACAACCTAGGCAAAAGCAAACAATTCCTTGTCTCCGAAAACTCATTTTATTTTGCCAGTCAGAAGGCAAAATTTCATGCCATTGCATGCCACTATTGCATGCCATGTGATCAAAAATAAGCTGCAATGTTCATAAATAGTCATGTGCTTCTTACTAATACACATTTAAATGATTTTTCAAAGAATACAGGATTTATAACCCTGAATTTTTGTTTGCTGTACTCCATTCTAACTTTCCTTTATTGTGACAAAGTAATTAGTGGAATTATTATAGTCAGAAAAAAACATGAATAAGTATTTTTAATATTTGTTACATGTTTTAAAAGCTACCTAAACCAAAATAGACTCATAACTGTGAAATTTAAGATTTTTGCATTATAAATGATAAAGGCAGATTAAATCACTAAGTGCTTTGTAGGCACAGCAGATAATACTTCACAGTATCAAATGTTACTATAGTAATTATAAAGTTGTAATATTTCAAGATTACTTGAGTTCATTATAATAATATTAAATTAATTGTAATCATAATTTAATTTTTATTTTGGACTGTTTAATTTCTTTAGCACTGAAAGGCTGCAGAGTATCTCCTGTACAAGATGAGCCTTAATAATAACCTCTCTTCTTTGTAACGTCCTAAAATAATTTAAAAAAGCAAAACTACTCAAAAGAACTAATCTTCAAAAACTTCAACATATTTGAAAGATTACTTTTAGTAATAGGAATTTCCAATTACAAATTAGCTTTTATCTTTTGCCCTTCCTGCCACTGGCACTTGAGCAACTGTGGTCTGTAAACTGCAGTTTCTAAATTAAACTTAGCAAAGTATTAGGAATATTCTTTAAAATATAAATGGATTTTCAATGTTACCCTTCCACAAAAAATGCTCTATATCTTACAAAAGACAACTGCTTGCATGCCCTGAATAACCAGTTTTAATTTCAGAAAATGAAATCAGATCAAGATAGACCTTACCGGTACCTTGTAATTTTAATCCTTTATGAAATAAAGAAGATGGAAAATGAAAGGATCAACTGTAATTTCTAAAGATCAGTCCACTTATATCAGGGAGGCCAGAATCCCAGCCCACATATGAAATTTTTTCTGCTTCTCCTGTTTCGTATCAGGATCTCCAACGTAGTTATTCTCCCGCAACTCTTGAACATTTCTTCAAGGTAACAGCAGTCAAATCTGCACCCTTGAATCCTTGTAGAGTTAAACTAAGTGTGTGAGAGGGAGAACTTGGAAAAGCTCAAACTCAATGACCTGCAAATTCCTGTAGAGTGCTCCATTTTATGTCCAACCAAGTATGACGATCCCTCCAACACCATGCCACGTTTAATCAGCCTAGTTACCATGGGATTAAGCTTGAGACTTAAGATGGGCACACTTGAAACTGTTTCCTGGGCCCCAAAATTATGACTTAGCACCTATAGTATACAGTCTTTCAGACATCTCATATGTTGCAGATTTTCTTCCCTTTCTAAATAGCCTTGTAAGCTACACTACTAAAGGATTAAAATCATTCACAGAAAAGCATTGATTTCATAATTACAACAGTTTTGGGGATGAAATCCATAAATAATCTTAATAGTTTTTTCTTTCTGAAATGGAGAATTGGGGTACAAGTCTGTACTATGGTCACAGAAGCCCATTTACAGACATTTGAGAATGGTCTAAGAGAGAGCAATGCCTTCTTGACATGCATTTGAATGTCCTTGTTCTCTATTGGATTTCAGTGACTCTCAGCATCAGTTATTTCTGACTGAGAAACTCAAGTACTGTGAAGGAAACCTAAAAAAAAAGCCCAACAGGCTATATAAGAATACTTTAACACAGAAATAATTTAAACAATTTAAAATTGCTTATATTGAAGTGGAAGTTTACTTTATCTGTTTTTGGCGTACAGTGTTTAGTAATACTTAAAGTGACATCAAAATTGGAATCAGGTCCTCCTCTTAATTCTAGCTATGTACTCTTAATGTCTACTTCCCATTTACAAAACAAACTTCATAACATAGCCCTAGTTCAATCAGAATCATTAGAACCAAACCAGAAGGGAGGGTCAGGATATGTGGCCAGGAAGGGACAGAATAGTGGGCTAGCACCAACCTCTTCAGCAGTACTCCTAAATTAGATAAAAGACTTCTGTTTAAGAAAATACGTGATATGTTTTTCCCTTCAGTTAATTCTAGTAACTTACCTTCAGTGGTGGCCAGCATATTCCAAGAACATCAAAATGTTTGTTATTACATAGATAAGCATACTGGGGAGCCTTCCTGTGATGCATTGCCTTGCCAGGAGGGTGTATGCATGCCTGGATTTTTGTTTGGTTTGCTCTCCTTATTCATTTTTGGTGCTTGTCAGAAGTTATAAGATCTTCTTTCAGATCAAAATGAATCTCCTATAGTAATTTTTCATTGCAAAAGATTCTACCAATATTAATGTGAAATGGGCCAGAAAATGTCAGGATTACTGCATCTTTTGACTCTCTGACCTCTTTTGCAATGTGGACCTTCAGACTCATAGATCTCTATAGCCATTGTGAGACACGAGTTAATCCTTGGTTGAACACCTGGTGGAATAAAATTAAGTAGAGATTTGACTAACTAGAAACTGTCAGAATTAAGAGAAGATAACACAAATATTTTGAACTTAGTGAGATAAACTACTGGTTGCTTCACGGTCAGGAATAGTTAGAGTCGATAATGACTCATCCATTAATTTTGTTCCCAGCGTCAGCATATGTTGCTGATGTTAGGTGTGTAGAAGAATGGCTCAAGGAGCAAGGACATGTTTATGAGGCCTACATGCACAATCCAGCCTGCATTGACCTTGACAGAACAACAGAGGCCTTGGAATAAGGGAGTACAATGTTGTGAGAAAGTGAAGAGCGGAAGGGGAGACTTGTCAGCATGCCCAAGCGGGAAAAACAAGAGGATGGACTTATGATCATCACTACGCATGAACAGTAGCTTAGAACCAATTATAAAGCAAGTAGAGGCGCATGAACATGTAGCTGTAACCTATAGGATTAGAACAAGTAAGCGTGTGAACCCTGTATTAAAAAAGACATTGTATCTGGGCAATAAACGGAGTTCCTGATTACCTCTAAGAGGACGTGGTTCTTCCGGACAAGGCTCTCCACATAGGTGTGTTCGCTGGGAGTGAGCTACAGTACAGGATATAACTGCTGCCCCGCTGCGTTCATTATTGGTTGCTGGACTATTTGAGGAGGGAGCTACAGTCTTGTAACGCAGGAAGATTCCAGAGTTAAATATGCAAATCTGAGTAATACTAGATGAGAGCCAAGCAAGTTATGGTCCATATGGGCCAGGATCTTAGTCTTCTGTATTATTTTATAGTTGAATTACTGAAAACATAGCAGGGATACTTTTCTTTTCTGCTTCTAGAATTAAATAATAGAGGTGACTACAGAAACCATAAGCATACTATTTGTCTTTTGGTGTGTCTAATTATGGGTACAGCCAAAACAAGTACAAATAGCGTCAATGAAATAAGCTTCAAAAAGCTACAATTACTAATTATTAAGTGAGCACAGTCAGGCACAAGTAAAGTCAGTAAGAATAGTAGGGATGTACAGAGTTCCAGACAGCTAATGAAAATGCACCATAAAACAACCCTAGGATAGCTCACAGCACACATTCAGTGAACAAGTAGCCACAGAAGGGAATCGTTCGACCTTCTAGACTATACAAGCTTCTCCTCTAAACCCTCCAGCAACTTTTTGGCTCTCCTCTGGACACTTTTCAGTAGGTTTATATTGTTTTTTACTGTGGAACCCCAAACTGTGGAGTAGAGCAGGACAATGACCTCACTGGATTGGCTGGCAATGCAGTGCTTGATGCACCCCATAACACGATTTTGGCTGCCAGGGCACACTGTTGGCTGATATTGAATTTGCCATTGACCAGAACCCCCACATCCCTTTCCACAGGGCTGGTCTCCAGCCTCTCACTCCCAGTCTATATGTATATCCAAGGTTACCATATCTCAGGTACAAAGACCAGCACAATATGGACCAGCATGACATGTGTTAAAATGTCTCCAAGCAGGTGGTTCTGAGGTGTGAACCTGCATCACCCTCATTGAGTGGACAGTGGGCAGGGTTACAGGAGCAAACCTGCTGAAGAGCATGTCTCAATGTGTTGCCCTATCTGTCACTTGACACGGGTGAGGGGCACAGAATCACTAGATTAGAAAAGACCTCCAGGACCTTTGAGTCCAACCATTCTTATCAACCACTAAACCATGCCCCTGAGGATCTCATCCACCAGCCTTTAAGTACCTCCAGGCACGGTGACTCCACCACTTCCCTGGGCAGCCTATTCCAGTGCAGAATGACCCTTTCTGTGAAAAATTTTTTTCTGATGTCCAGCCTGAACCTCCCCTGGCAGAGCTTGAGGCCATTCCCCCTTGTCCTGTCTCCTGTCACTTGGGAGAAGAGACCAGCACCCTCCTCTCTGCAACCTCCTGTCAGGTAGTTGTAGAGAGCAATAAGGTCTCCCCTCAGTCTCCTCTTCTCCAGGCTAAACAACCCCAGCTCTCTCAGCCGCTCCTCATAAGACTTTTCTCCAGCTCCCTCACCAGCTTCGTTGCTCTTCTCTAGACACACTCCAGAGCCTCAACATCCTTCTTGTGGTGAAGGACCCAGAACTAGACACAGTATTTGAGGTGTGATCTCACCAGTGCCGAGTACAGAGGGAGAATAACCTCCTTGGACCTGCTGGTCACACCGTTTCTCATACAAGCCAAGATGCCGTTGGCCTTCTTGGCCACCTGGGCACACTGCTGACTCATGCTCAGTCGGCTGTCAACCAACACCTCCAGGTCCTTCTCCTCCAGGCAGCTTTCTAGCCAGACTTTTCCTAGTCTGTAGCACTACATAGGGTTGTTGTGCCCCAAGTGGCCTTGTTAAACCTCATGCCATTGGTCTCGGCCCAGTGGTCCAGCCTGTTCAGATCCCTTTGAAGAGCCTCCCTACCCTCCAGCAGATCAAGACTTCCACCCAATTTAGTGTTGTCAGCAAACTTACTTAAGGTGCATTTGACACCCTCATTCAGGTCATTGATAAAGACATTGAACAGGGCTGGACCCAGTACTGAGCCCTGGGGAACCTTGCTTGTAACTGGCCTCCAGCTGGAGTTAACTCCATTTACCACCACTCTCTGGGCCCAGCCATCCAACTAGTTTTTCACCCAGGAGAGTGTGCACTTGTCCAGGCCAGAGGCTGACAGTTTCCTAAGCAGAATGCTGTGAGAAGCTGTGTCAAAGGCTTCACTGAAGTCCAAGAAGACTACATCCACAACCTTTCCAGTAGGATGGTCACTTTGTCATAAAAGGCGATCAAGTTAGTTTGGCAAGATCTGCCTTTAGTGAACCCGTGTTGACTGGGCCTGGTCACTCAGTTCTCTTGCATGTGCTTCATGATAGCACTCAAGATTACCTGTTCCATGACTTTCTCTGGCACTGAGGTCAAACTGACAGGCCTGTAGTTTCCTGGATCCTCCCTGCAAACCTTCTTGTAGATGGGCACATCAGCCAGCCTCCAGTCCAGTGGAACTTCCCCAGTCAGCCAGGACTGCTGGAAGATGATGGAAAAGGGTTTGGCAAGCACATCTGCCAGCTCTCTCAGGATGAATCCCATCTGGCCCCATAGACGTGTGAGTGTCTAGTTGGGCAAGCAAGTCTCTAACCACCTCTTCTTGGAACATGGGAGCTTTGTTCTGCTCCTCTAACTCCTGGGTGTGTACACACAGGGAATAACTTCCCTTACTACTAAAGACTGAGGCGAAGAAGGCAATAATAACCTCAGCCTTGTCCTCATCCTTTGTCACTGTTTTTCCCTTTGCGTCCAATAAGGACTGAATATTCTCCCTGGTCTTCCTGTTATTGTTAATGTATATACAGAAAGATTTTTTGCTATCTTTCACTGATTTGGCCAATCTGAGCTCCAGTTGGGCTTTAGCCCTCCTGATTTTCCCTCTGCATGATCTCACTTTCTCCCTGAATTCTACCCAAGACGCCTGTACCTTCTTCTAAAGTTCATAGACATTCCTACTCTTTTAGATGTCCACCCGTATCTCCCTGCTCAACCAAGCTGTTTTTTTCCCCCCCTCCCCAGCTCATTTTCCAACTCATGGGGACAGCTTACTTCTAAGCATCTAGAATTTCCTTCTTGAAGAGTACCCAGTCCTCATGGGCTCCCTTGCCCTTGAGGACTGTCTCCCATGGGATTTTATCAATCAGCCTTCTTAACAGCCCAAAGTTTGCCCTCTGGAAGTTCAATGTGGCCGTTCTGCTACTCGCCCTCCTCACCTCACCTAGAACTGAGAATTCTATCATCTCATGATCGCCTTGTCCCAGGTGTCCTCCAACCATCAGATCCCCAACAAGGCTTTCTCTGTTCACAAACAGTAGGTCCAGGAGGGTGCCTTTCCTTGTTGACCCTTTCAACAGTCGTGTGAGGAAGTTGTCATCCACACACTCCAGGAACCTCCTAGGCTTCTACCTCTCCGCTGTATTATATTTCCAGCAGACGTCTGGAAGATTGAAGGCAGGGATAGAGAGTTTAAATAACTGCATGTAAACGCAGACCCTTGTGGACACCCACCGACTTCTTGAACCCTGCAGTACAAAAAAACACATGCTACAACAGAGAGACTCTTGAAGGTGACTATCTTTCATCTCTTCTCTCTGTCTTATAAACTATATAATTTCTCTCTTTCTGTCTTCTCATCTGTAGCAGGCATTTTTGATGTTTAGCTTTTACTCTGGCAACATTAGGTTTTTTTAATGTTTTTTTTCAGTTCTGTTAAGCAGATCGTTACACAGTGTTTTCAGTGTTTTCGAAGTTGTGGATTTTTGCAGTAACATTGGCAATTGTGGTTTCTTGTTGGTTCTCTATCTCATATGGGTCATTAATTGCTTGTATCCAGTGTTTCAGGGCATGGACCTTTTTTAGTAGAACATCGTTTACACTCTCCTCCTGAGTGATTTGTGTCACTCTGACACCGTGCTGATGAGCCCAAATAGCTCACCTTAAGCAGGACATGACAGACCTTGTTAAACTTCACCCATGAGACCGTCTGACGGAGTCGACGGGAGACAAGCACATCCAGTGATGATCAACAAGTCTCGATTTATTGATACGATAGGCATGCTTTTATAATAGCAGTAATAAGGCTCATACATATTACAAAAGTAAGGTTCATCATTGGTCTGATACAGAGTGTCAGCCCTGCCTCTATTGCTACATTCCTAGGATGTTTGTGGTTTTTCTAGGTCCTGTTTTTATCTCCTGTTATCACCTAACTTCTTGCTCAGGGAGACTGTGGCCTTGTACGAGGCTGTTATTATTTCACCAGCTGTATTTTCTCACGTCCCTTCTCCTCAAGCCATGTCTCTACAAAAACTCTCCACAACCGTCTCTGTTAACAAGCAACAAATTGAGGAAGGCATATTTCCTGGTCAGTTCCCTCAGCACCTGTACAATGATGTTATCATCCAGAGAGTTTAGGAATCTTCTGGACCTGCTTTCATCAGCAGTGTCGTACTCCCTGTTTATATCCAGCAAATTGAAGTCCTCCATGAGGACAAGGGCAGATGATCTGGAGGCATCCCTTAGTACCTTAAAAAAATGACTCATCAGTGTCGAAACCCTGAATGGATGGCCTATAGCAGACTTTGAAAGTGACATCCATCAGTCAGTTTTGCAAGCTTGTATGTTCAAATTGAGCACCTTAAGACATTCGTGGGAGGAAAATGGTCTCATTCTCTTAAGACAAGAAGGCCTCCTCCTTCTGCAGTTATCAACAAATTGCAATGGCAATCCACATATCTATCATAGTTCTGCTACCAAGTATGCACCTGTCTCTGAAGGTTCTTGGATATACCATGTGTATTGCTGTCATAAATGACCTGAGGTGGTCTTTCTATTTTATTTTTATTGTTTATTCTATTTTTATTTAATTCAACCATTTTATCTTGTGTGACTTTATCATATACGATGGTGACAGCCCAGGCATTAAAGGCCAGGTTTCTGGGGTCACATGCAGTTAGTGACCACTGAATATAGGATAGGAATGTCCCTGTGGAAGTCGACTGTCAGGTCTATGCCAGAACTATGCAGCAAATTAGTCTGAAGAAGTAAATAGTAATAGCTATCTGGACTTTCAGAAACCACAACTGAAATTGCTCCATAATTAGTCAGGAAAACCTGAACTTATGTAGTAGTGTCATAGCCATAAAAAATTTACTTGCTTACATGTCATCATCTAGCATTTGTTGTACTACTTCGTGAAAAAAGTGTTCCCTTACTTATCCCATTGGTAGAAATAGACTTCTTGCTTCTTCTACCACAAGGTCTTGTGATTCATAAGGAAGAAATTCTGTTTTCAGGACAGTAATATCTGGTTACCACAAACATAATCAGCAACTCTACCTTGGCTTACCCAATTGGATAAAACTGGGAAGCTTGTGTTTTCTAGTATTTTGCCCTAGAAAGGTTCTATGTACTCCAAATGAGTTTCTTGTCTACTACATAAGAAATAGGAAAAATCTTCAGAAGATAACTTTAAGTATCATCTGCCGCATGTTCTTCTTATCCTCAGAGTAGGTACATAAGCATAATATTGGCATGATAACAGTTATTATGCAATAGCAATGCAAAATCAATATACTGCTGATTATATGAAAAATGTAGATGGCCTGTTGCCCATTCCAGAACTAGTAAGATCTCTGCCTCTGTCCCTTCACTGAAAGAAGGGGTTACAGGTCCATGCACACCCACTGTTTTTTGTGATCCATAAACAAAACAAGGGGTGTTCTTGGATCTCCGTCTTGTATATGCTGAAGACTTGTTCAAAACACCAAAAATACAAACTGTGTTCCATGCAAACTTTCTATGCATGTTCATTCTCACATCCCCTTCCTATGTCTTGAGTCATGATTACATTAATCTGTTGTGTTATATTAGAAAAAAAAAAAACATATTCTTTACATAATATATCATGTCCACATTTTTATCATGACTATAATTCCAAGATGCAGCTGAAAAAATACTTGCTTTCTGCATAGATATAGAAATAGGCAACTTGATTAGGAAATCCACCAAACAATTGTTTTTTTTTTTGGTAGGACATCACTCAGAAACTCATTTTTTGTCAGGTTCTGTCACTGTCAGTAGCTGACAGAGGCTGCTTTATCACTAGTCTTTCAAAACAGAAAGTAAATTCTCCTAATCCAGCTAGCATCAAGCTTGGTTGACTTGGAAAAAACTTTCTACCTGTGCCCTGCAGTTCAGGTCTGGTCAGAATCTGTGTTTTCTTTTAGAAAACAATTTCTATCTCTCTTAATTATGAAATTAACTTTGTATGGGAGATGAGAGCACTTTTATTGTATCTGAGAACCATGAACGTAATAAGATCTTGAAAAAACAGATGCTGGCTAATGAACCTGTCTATGTCCTGATCCACCAAATTCCAGTGCTCCATAGGTCTCCTCTTCCTCGTCATCACAACGCCACAGTGTTTTGCTGTGGATCTGGAAGAAGGTGAAAACAGGAGCTAGGCATTGCAGATGGAGTGATTTTAGATGCCATAGCTTTTTAGCAGAGAAAACAGCAGTTTGTGAATTAGGGAAAAGGAACAAAGGTCTCTTGTTCTCCTTGATAAACAGTGAGAATGAATCATCAGCTGTGGAAATCTACAGAATAATTAAGATGTCAGCTCCACTTAGTGCTTTTAGAGAGTTTTCTTGGACAATGTAAGGAAGTAATGGCTCTTACAAGACCTAATCTTGTCCACATATAACCTGTGCCACACTTTCCCTGTAGCTAAAATATTCTTCAGTAAAGTAACTAAAGAGTATTGATAACATATCACCCATTACCAGAGCTGTTATGATTCGCCTTCATAGTGTTTTGAACATGTGTATCCCTACATAGATATTCTATACATAAGTTCTCTGTGTTAAATCACAGAATCAGGTTTTTAATAAAGCCAATCTCTTATTTACCTTCCTCTGAATACTTCTGAATACCCAACACTTTGCTGTGATTTTCTTCTCCAGACTCTCGATGCATTGAGTAAAAAAAAAAAATCAATAAATTAAATTAAAATCTAGCTATAAAATCTAGACAGATGTAAGAAGGAGCACCAGACTGTCCAGAACAATTTGAAAGTCTCATGAAACTTGTGATTTCCCCTAAAATTTAGAACTTCACCTTCAACTTCTGCTAGTTACTGAGCTTCTTAATAAAATCCTTAGTTTTTATGAATAAAAAGGTTGCTTGTTTTACTGTTTGTTGTTTTTTTGGTTTTTTTTTTAACCATTCGAATAGTATGCAAAGCTCTTTTCTACTTAGGGCAGCAATTTCTGGTGCATGTTAACCCATGGTAGCACCTGGCTTCTTGGCAGGTTCTGTGGACAACTGGCAGATTAGGACTAACATATCTGTCAGATGATAAGAAGGATGGTAATGGACTATGCTTGTATCATTTCCCCAGATGTCTTTCTTGTAAAAATTCCCATTAACTCTATAAAATCTGTACAACTGTTTGTAAACAGATTACCATATACTTTTATGAAATAAGGATGATAATTAGAGGGATTTTTCTGCAATTGACTTTTCTGCAATTTTTCTGATTAACTGCCATAATCAAAGCTATCCTTGTGTTATTTTTTCTTTCATTTAAGAGAGGTTCTGCTTTATGATGTATCAATTTCATTTGCTCTACTTTTTCTTTTAAGGTTATGACGTTTTTTCCTAAGTGTTTAAAGGACAAAACAGAAGTGGATAAATGCGAAGCCTACGTAAGCTATAAGGTATTGGATATCTCAACACCTTTGGAAGTAGAATGACAGGAAAAAATATACTTTGTAGTCCTGCATGGACATTTCATCTTGGTTGTCCTCCAGAGAAAGAGTGTCATTATTCATCCATGTATTTCATGTTGAATATTGTTCCAATGACTGGGATATTTGGCTGTCTGTTAGAAAACTTAATAGTGTCATTCAAGCATTTTTTTCCTTTTCCCTCAAGACAGAAAATTTTTCTTCAGTGAGGGTTCTTTGGTCCACCTCACTTTCAAAATATTTTTTTTCTTTCATGTGGAATGATCCCATTAACTTACAATACAGTTTTCAACACCACATATTTAGAGTATTAGATTAGTTGCTGAAAAATAATGTGACCTTCCTTCTTACATACCATGTGGAAATCACCACAGGAACAGATCGCTGAACTGAAGACAAAAAAATGTTGCTGGGCATTTGCCTTTCCATAAATCTCTATCTGAGGTCATTCAGCAGCTTTAACAGTTGATATTATGTAGCCAGACTACATGAGGTGTAATCCAGCAGAGATGCAAGGACAGCGTGTTGGATTTAGTTAATTTCTCTTAAAGCTCATTGAAGAAGTAGTGTGGAAAAGGCACCAAAAAAGCACAACAATCTCAAAATAAGATGCCAAGAAAATTATTCTATGCTTGCTTTATCTATAAAACATTTTTGTTAGTCAATCCATTCTTATTTGTAGTCAACCATTTCAATAAATACAAAATAAGCGTAACTGAAATCCTCTTCTTCATCCCCCAAAGCAAAAAACGTAACTTAACACTAATGTGAATCCCTTATGTCACTTCATAGCAGTTGCCAGGCTAATGGACCACTAAAATTTGAGAGGCAAAAGTGTACTCTGTTTTCTCCATTTCTGGAATTCCATGAAAACTCCAGGGAGGGGAAATTGCTGCTCAAAACAACTGCCTAGGGTGATGACAAATCATATTGGTAAAGCAAATTAATCTAATAATATTACACTTGTCTAAATAAAAAGAAAAATAGCTCTCTGATTGGTATTAAGTAAACTGACTGCCTGGGAGAAAAACTGTGATTTGCACTCCTATTTAGAAGCAGAATCAAACAGGTCTGAGTTAGACACTGAAATTCTAAAACTGTGAATCACACTTGCAAAGGAAGACTTCCACGTACATCCTTTTTTCTCATGTATACTTAGAAATATTTAGCTTAAAGTGTTACTTTGACATTCTTCTAATACTTGTAAATTATATGTAAGTAGCTGCAATTTTTTTTTTGCTTTCTGATTTGGGTCTTTTTTTGGTGTGAATTTCTTTTTTTTTCTTGTTGGTGGCAGTAAGGACAGTCGGTGAGGAAAGTCTTCAGCTATCCTTTACCACCATAAACTGTGAGGCCCTATTTTCAGCAAGATTATAGCTCCTCAGTGACAGGATCTTGATACTATTTACATTCATAAAGATAGCTTACACAGGAATTTTCATATTCAAATCACAGAATAGGTATTAATTGTTAGACAGTTTTAAAAAAGTTCTCAGAACTAGTCTTCCTAAAAGTTTAAATTAGCCTTTGATTTGGGGACCTTGCTTTTTTCAGACATAGTTATATTAGCAAATCTCTCGCTAAAATTTACTATACCAGAACCATGAGAAAGCCTCCTTTCCAGATTCCATAAAACTTGCTAATAGATCAATTGTTTCGTTCAAATACTTGTTAGAAATGTAAAAACGTGCTGTATTCTACAAGGCAGTAGCCCAACTAGTAAACTCGTGTTTGCTTTGGGTTCAGCACATGCAACTCCTGCCAGTGATTTCTCAGTTATTTCTTGAGTGCCTGGAAATTAAAGCTAAAAATTCACAGTGCTGAGTGTCATACCCGTTGTTCAATGGGGACTGCTGAGAAGAGCAGCTGAGGGTATTCAAGGTGAATATAAAAAATTAAGGAGCTGAATTGAAATCTGACGCTAACACAGAAAGAATGATGATTAATTTCTCTTTATAACATTATCTGAACTTTTTGGTCCTAAAATTTAGGTTGGAAATTAGTATTAAAAAGATTTTTCTGGTAGTATTTCTCCAGACTTCTTCGAATAACACTTGAAATTCTCAGTGATTGGACATTCTTTATTTCATCTGCAATCCAGAAGTGTAGAATAAAACTATGAGGAGGAATAGTAAAACATTGTTTTAACTTAAAGAAAATCTGGCTTTTGTTCACATTTTGGTTAAATATTGTTTGACATAGTTCCAGCTAAACACTTTCATTGCATACTTCACATATTATCTACTTGTGAAATTAAAAATGACAGTTGTTCTGATTGATTACAAAAAAAATCATGCATTTCTTGTTTAATTGCTAAGCCCTCATATATGTGACTATATGAGTATACATATGTGAGACATACTAATGAATGATAACTCTGAATACTGTTTCACATTGAATTCTTCTACTACCAACTGAGTTATTTCTCTTCTTCTTCTTTAAAGATGTCAAGGGAGTTGCATCTTGACCCACATTTTCTCACTCTTTTCCCCAGTTTCAAAAGAACTGGAAATATCAGGCCCAGAAAAGTTTAGTCTTATAGTTTTTTGTTGTAAAAACCAAATTTGCTATAATCTGTTATTACCTCCTGAAACAGACATTCCTGATCACTTGTTTGTTTCAGAAAGTTGTTCAAGTTTAACTAGCACACCATTAAAAAAACAAAAATGAAAACAAATATATATCAAGTATTTCAAGTTCCTGTCTAATTCAACTGTTACTCAACCAAATATTTTTCTTATTGTAACCTCTTTCAGTTTATAAATCCTAGGATCTGTCATGTTTTCACTTGAAATGCCCATCCAGTCATGATTCTAACAGATTATAGTTAGTGAACATTTAGGGAAAAAAAATGAGATTAATTACATAACAGAATTTCCTCTGATGCATCTTTGTGTCAATCATTGGATTAAGGAAGCTTTGATGTAGAGGAGTCACAGTGTTTGATAGATACCAATAAACCCATATTTCACAACTCGATCCAGTTTTACACTTCTTATTTCTTTGGCCTTCTCATTTGTACCAGAGTAACAAAGTAATAACATTTTCTATATGCAGTAACTACTTTTTTAAAACAGTATGTCACTTTTGTACCCTATGACATATTTCGGGGTTTTTTTTGAAATAGACTACTTCCCCTTCATCTTCTCTAAAAAAAATACTAAATTAATACACCTGTAGATATCTGCCATTTATGTATGTATTTCAGAGCTTTTTGTCTCATACTGAAGTGGTCTTTAAACACATGCAAATATGTAATGTTACTATAATACAAAAGAAAAACATTTATGCTACAGTATTTTATCACATATATCAGTTCTGAAAAACAAGTTGCATTAAATAATATTTTAGGTGCAGTTTTTAACTAGATAAGTAAACAAATATAATCACACTTCAAATGAACACTAATGATATGTGAATATTAATATACTGTTGTTTTACCAGAGTAGATTGCAATTTGTTGATCTTTCCATGTTGTCAACTTTAACTATAATGTCTACTGCTGAGGACAGTATAATTTAAAAAAACCCAGTATTTTAGAAACAAGGAAGATAAGAGGTCCCGCTAGTAGTAAAAAATATGAATATTAAAAGACTTTAATATAAAGTAGATATTGGAAAAACATTTTCACTGAACATTTTTCTGCTAAAAGTATTTCCCTCTTAGTCAAAATGTTTCATAGGAATATATCAAATTCATTTATATTAGAAGAGTCCTTATTTTATTCTATAAATAAATAAGATAATAACATTATTGTCATACATATATATTATATTTAGATATTATATAAAATATGAATAAAATAAAGCAAAACATTACATTGAAAAGCTAAAGTGTCATCTAGGTTAATAATTGCTGAGCCTGAAGGAGAATTTAATTGGCATTTTTGAGAAATAATAATGAAATCCATAGAATAAGTAACTTCATAAGAGGCAGAAGAGTATTATTCTGACTGCTTCTCTAAAATTTATAAGTTAGGACAGTGGGTATCAGTGACAGATGACTATCTCTCAAGAAGAATAAGTTGAAGTTGATATGCAGTCCCTTTGGTTTAAAATCATCTTGTTTAGCAAAACAGAAGAATTTACAAAGAAAGGTGAAATGCATTAAACAATGCTGAAATCTCATCAAAAGAGAAAGAGCAAGGAAGAGTGTGAGCAAGAAGAAGCCTTCCTCATTTCTGGATGGAATGTTAAGTCTGAAGAATTCTAGTATACAGTGACACGCAAAATAAAATCCCTGTTTAGTTTTTCTGTGTTAACAAATGGCTTGATAGTCCTTCTGTTTTAATTATCATAACTCATAAATGAGGAAAATGAATGCATCTTTAAATATATAATATTTACTGGTTGTTAAAAATAAAATGAAAGGGAACATAATGCAAGATCCGTACAGTTATTGACAAACAAAGCTCTATGATGTTTTCTATTGAAACAGTATTTTAATATTGGTTTTCATACTACCATAATAGCTGTTTAGAAAAATACCTATTTAAAAGTCTGTTATCAGCCATTAATCTGCCCTACATTAGTTATTGTAAAATCAGTTCCAACAACATAAACTGTCAATTAAAAATAGTCTCTCCCTGTACCATAAACCAAAATAATTATGCTTATTGCATACCCAACTTAGCACTTCAGGTCTTTTCATTAATCAAAGCTATGATTTCCTGAGCTAAAATTTCATACCAATTGTTTAAACATAGTAAATGCAGAATTGGATGCTAATCAGTGATTCATATTGCGGGAAAAGCAGGGAGGAGGAAAGACATGTTATGTTCAGGCACAATCACATTTTCTGTGTCTTGACTATCTGCAGAAGTGCAATTATCTGAGCACATTGTACAGTGAGCTGTAACATTTACTGGACAAAGCCTTTGGCACCACAACAGGGCTTAGTGTGCCTGTATCAAGGACAACACCCTCACAAAGCAAACAGCAGTAATCCAGGGATTCCACCTAGAAAAGGAAATACAGGTTGCTAAGTAACAATTCATGCAGGTTTTGCAGCAGCAGATGGGCATTCTGAAAGGAATTGATGCCCATTTGGGTCTTGTTCCTTGCATTTCCGGAAGTTTGAGCTTTAAAGCAAGCCACCCACAAAATGTCTTGAGGTTGTAGAACTTAAGCTTGAACATACCTGATCTTTCTCTTTCATCTTTGGAATACCAAAAAAAGTCATTCACATTCTCACTTCCCCAAAGGTCAGAGCCTGAATTCTTTCCATCTGCTCGAGGCTTAACCCTGATATCCATCATTAAGATTAATTTGAATTTTCTGTGGTAGCATGACATTGTGAGATGTACACCAGAAGACCCTTGTGTGCGGTATGGACCATTTTAAATTCTGTGGGTCATCCTGTGACTTTTATAGCCCATTTCACTGCCTCTACAGAGTACTAAATTAGACAGCTTCCCGACAATTAGTGTAGATCTTCTGCATGACAGCATGGGAACAAAGCATAATAAAAAATGTGAAAACAAAATAAAACTGACAACAAAACAGAGACACAGGCAAAGTAGCAGTAGCTCTTTGCTTGCAACCTGCATTTAAATAGCTGGGTAGATATCAGTTTGAGAATGACACTTCAGAAATTCTTGTATTCAATGTCTTAGCTATGTACATGTAGGCTTCTATGGCATGCAACGTCAACTAAAGATACTTTTGTTGGCCTGGTTTGGCAAATGCAGGTGAGCTATTTTTTGGATTTGAGAATCATATGGCCTTAGGAAAAAACATACATCTGTTGAAAAGAATCTAAGCAGGAATAAGAAGAGAAAAGGATCATACAGCATTCCCTTTCTTTGCAGCCATATTCTGGCATACCTGCTTTTTCTGCGAAAACAGCTATCTGATCTATCCAGCCTGAGGCACTAGTTTTACGAAACAAGACCAAAATATACAAGGCCAGAGATAAAAAAAACAAGACTAACCCTATAGCTTAGGAACGAGGAGTGGGAGAGGAGAGAAAAAGAGATGTTTATAGAACATGTTCTAACCTGTGACAGAAAAAGCTCAGCTTGATCATTTCACTTGGTACAAGTGGATGTATATTCAAATACAGAGTTACCCTCAGTTGGAAAATGTTGGTGAGTATCAGCCTACAACACTTTGTCTGTGAAGCAGTTTTTGGCTAATGACAGCATTACTGCTCTTGAACACCTACCTTATTTGCCAGACTCAGCTTCCTCTTCCCAAAGATCAAGTTGTTGTTCAAAGAAACCCAGTTTTTATTGGTAGAAATGTGAAAGCAAAATTGATGGAGATCCTCAATAGCCTTTCAGAAAATGATCTGTGAATTGCTTTGAAAGTTGTCAGAATCTTATACAGCTGTATGTCAACTCAGAAGGGGACTATTTTGAAGATGGTTGTATTTGATTTTCTTAATTTGTTAAATAAAAATAGTTACAGGCACAGTCTTGGGGGGGCAGGAGGAGGGTGTTGCAGCTCTTATATAGCCATATATACAGCACTAGGTGTGATATACCTGTATAGAAGAGATTTGCAACTTCTGTTATGGGAGGCTGGGCAGAGGACAAAAAATTCGCTGATATTACTAATAGTACTAATAGTACTAGTAGTATTGCTGTTTTTTCATAACATTTACAAAACTGTTCGAAACAACTTCAGAAATATCTTTTTTGTGACACTGCACTAAGCCATGAGAGCAGCACTCATTACAAGCGCTAAAATATCATTCCCTTCCAAATGCATTAATTCCATGAAGCTGGCAGACACAATGCTCAGGCTTTGCCTTCTGTCTTGTGTGCTCACCTCATCACTATCTGAAATGAATCTGAATATTGATTTTCCGTCCTTTGTAACCCCTCTTTTACTATTCTGACAAACAAAAGATAATTTGGTTTTGACCTTAACTGCAATTGAGAGAATGCAGGACAGTCTTTAGATGGAGTAAAACTGACCCTAGAAGGACAATGGCCATGATAGAAGAGCACTGTTAACTCAAGCACTGATTGTGAATGATTCTAGCAGTTGATGATAAAATAAAGACCACATTGAAGTTTTTCTAAGCTATATCAATAAGCGTGATAGATCCTTGATTGTCCAATCTATTGGGAAATTAAATGAGTCTTGCTTGTTTACTTGTTCTGTTACATTCACAGAAGTGTTCAGGATCGACCTTGTCTGACAAAGTGGTCAAGATTCACCTGAGATCATAACTAAAAGTTACATTTCAGAGAGACAGGAACATATCTTGCAACCACAACGAACTTTCCAGGAACCTTATAGAAACAGGCAGCATACTGAGTTAGTGTTCTGCAGTCGTTGAATCAGGACTAGTGAGCATAATCCTAAAGCTGACTTTTAGCGTTTATGTAGAGTACAACTGCTACTCATTTTTGTCTGTGTCATACAGAGTGAGGTGAGAGAAGTTTCTGAAAACTTTGATGTGTAATTTAAAGCAGAATGTGAACAAGGTGACTCTAAACTGGAAGATCTTAGACCAAAATATCGACCACTGCCAAAAATCCCAGATATTAACTCCACTTAACTGCTGTACAAATCCCTAAGTACTAAAATTTGTAGATGTTTCAGTAAAATGTTGCCCTAGGAGACAAGAATTTGCTTCAGAGTATTCATACTACTGCCTTGATCCACTTATAGTGCATTATTTTTCTTTAGCCTAAATGCAGAAGAGATTTAATACAAGTAATACTCTATTGTATCCTTCTCTTCAGGTTTATATTTGGCCAGGTGTTCTTTTGTCAAAACTGATGCTAATCCAAAGGACAAGAATGTCTGCAAAGTAAAGGTAAGCAAATTAAGGTCAAACGCAGCTGTAAATATCAGTGTTCACTTTTAGATTTCAAAGCATGAGACAACATTGAGCAAGCGAAGGAGCCTAGAGGGATTTCACATTCACAGGCTGGCTGATCAATTAGGATACCTGTTAGCCACCCAGCCAAAAATATGAGCCATTGTCCCAGGGAGAGGGCCCAAAAAGGGTTATATTTACACAGGGAAGATTTCCTGCTTTCATTGATGAGTGGACAGGGAGAAGCAGGGATTAACAAAAAGATTGATGAATTTTACATTAACATCTAGTTTAGTAGAAATGCACTGGTAGTCTTGAAAGTAACAACTAGAACAAAGCCAGATTCCTAGTTTATGTCTGTATAAATAACATGAAATGCAAAGCAAATCTTTGCTCAAGCTGCTTATGTTGAGGTAGTTGCACTATGAAGGATGATGCATCACTCTCCATCAGCGAAGTTTAGTATTCCACAAACTCTGTTCTCTTTAAGGAGGAGCATGTCCAATGCCAAATGGTTTTTAGGAACGTCTTTGAGGCTTGTACCTGTAAATTCAACTATCCGAACACATACCTTGTCCAATTTCTTTAAATAAGTGCTTGCCATGTGACAGTTTCTAAAGAAAATTAGTGCTGCTGTAAGAATCTATTAGGAACAAAGACATCTGCAAAACATGCCCACCAACTGCCCAGTGGCATAGTTGTCTGGAGGTTGAATCCCAGAGATCACCCACTCTGGACGTCCCATCAGTGAGTCTTGCCTGGTCCACTTACATGGAATGGTAAAGTTAAAACTCAGTTGGAACATAGAGAAGGGATACCCACTGCACACTTTAGTCTGGCAGAGTGTGTCAATGTTAGATATGAGTAAGATTTTCCATCCAAGCAAGCCCAAACGGAGCAGAATACTTACTGGTGTCACATTCATATTGATCTGTCCAATAGAACTGGGTGTGTGCCAGTCATTTCGTAGGGGAACCCCTCTGAAGGGAAAGTATGTGTGGGGAACCCTACATCAGTTATTGTAAGCCATATCTGTCAAATTGCAGGAAGCATCATTGTTTCACAATCCCGCTGACAGGTCTCCTAGCAGATGCACATATCTATAATTAAAGTTCTTAAGATGTTAATAAGCCAAGTTTCAGGAGGTTCTCCTGGATCATAGAATCATAGAATCATAGAATCATAGAATAATTTGGGTTGGAAAGCACCTTGAAGATCATCTAGTTCCAATCCCCATGTGACTGGCAGGAACACCTCCCACTAGATCAGGCTGCCCAAGACCCCATCCAATCTGGCCTTGAACATCTCCAGGAACAGGGAACAACAACTTCCCTGGGAAAACTCTTCCAGAGCTTCACCACCCTCAGTGTGAAGAAGTTCCTCCTTATGTCTAGTCTAAATCTGTCCCTCTCCTGTACATAGCCATGCCCCCTAGTCCTGTCGCTACGAGCATCTGTAAACAGTCCCTCCTCAGCTTTCTTGTAGGCCTCCTTCAAGAAGGGTGCTATAAGGTCTCCTCGAAGCCTTCTCTTCTCCAGGCTGAACAACCCCAACTCTCTCAGCCTGTCCTCATAGCAGAGGTCCTCCAGCCCTCTGATCATCCTTGTAGCCCTCCTCTGGACCCTTTCCAACAACTCTATTTTCTTCTTATGTTGAGGATTCCAGAACTGATACCATCTTCACAGGTAATAACTTTAGAGTAGTTGAAAAAAGGACTATCAAGTCCATAGTGAGGGGGTGAAATATCAATGTGATGGTGTTTGTCGCCTGTTGCAACCAGGTAAATGATAATTTTTTTCAATACTCTCCTAGCCAGATTCTGTTGGTTTGGAAGGGGAATGCACCAAAAATACCCCACAGCATAGTGTAGTTGGCTTCATAATAGTCTGGCACATAGAATGGGTCGAGTGTGGGGTGCCAAGGAAATCTTTCACAGGTATGGTTCTTTTCCTGGGAGTCTAGTTTTATGAGACCACTAATTTTGGTAACATTCCCACTCTCATTCACAGGTATCTCAGAAGTAACATTTACTGATGTTTGAGTATCTGTGCAACTCTGCTTGAACCATGTTTTATCCAGATTTGACTTTAAAGGAATCTTCCAAGTCTTGAAGGCTGGAGATCCCAGTGCCATGTTCCCTTGTTAATCTATTGTTTGCATTTTATCACCCATTTTCACCTCCCACTGATCACCTGTGAAGGCTCCATGGGTAACAGTGTTATGTTTGAACAGGACAGAGCAGTCTAAGATCAGCATGAAGAATCTCAGGCCTTCTTGAACTGACCTGTAAAGCGCCACACATATCCCTTGGTGGGTACAGATCCTTCACTCTCTGGTAACATCAGATTAGTTCCCAGGACAAACTGGGGGTCCCTTGGCTTTCACGTATTGCAAAAATTTTGCAAAACAGCAAACATCCTAAAATTAAGGCATGAAAGGTTAGAGGATAGGGAGCATTTAACTTCTGTTGTCAATTCCCCTTTCTTAATTTCTTTTTTTTTTGGTACAAAACAATATATCAAAACTATTTACACAAACAATGTATCAAAACTGCAGCAATACAGGGAATCAACGATAACATAGATCGTCAGTGTTTGCCCCCAATCTTAGCAAACAACGGATATTCTGATGAGAATCTGTATAGGACACAAGTAGGGCTGTAGCTGATCCTCCTGTGTCAGATGTTAAAAAGAGGGAATATAACCCACTTAGGGAATATAACCATGCTCTTGTCCTTGATCATCCACAGTGACCCGAGAATCAGATTCTTCAATGTCAGTGGTACTTCTCCAATAGAAGGCAAGTTCACAAGAACAGGCTGCCCAGCTCAGTATGACTGTTCTCCCTGAATATTCTGGGGGTCTTCTGTCATCTTTTGTCTATGACCCAATACAGGAAGTGTAGAGGAAAAGACATTAAGTTTGGGACACTCATTGGTCCCTTCATTTATCATTTATGTGGGTCATTGCACTGGAGAGACGAGTGGACCACCCTGCCTCATGGGGTTGGAAGTAGCACTCTTATTGCTCATTAGCCCTCTAAACATTTCTGTCTGTTTGGGAACAGTAGGGATTGTGGAATATCCACTGTATGCCTTCCCTTTTTGCCCATTCCTGGACCACTCTGGCAGTAAAGTCACTGCCATTGTCAAATTGAAGAGTCTTAGGTTTTGGAAGGAAAATGAACCATAGTTTTAAGCCCTTCACTGTACTCTCCCATCCCCCAGGCAAACGTCTTGTCTTGTAGAAGTCCTGATGCAATTTTCACTCCCACCAGCACATACCTTTTACCTTCTGATAGCCTAAAAGGCCCAATATAATCATCCTGCCAAGCCTCCCTATGGTCCCTTTCCATCCTGCATATGAAGTGGAGAGTCCTGAGGGGATGAGTCTCAAATCAAGTTTGGAAAACACCACGCATGAAAATTACAGTGAAACGTATTTCCTGCGTCACTGGTATTCCTTTTTCTATTACCTCTCTTAGGAGATCTTTAATCCCATTGTGCCCTCTTTTAACACACAACCATTCAAGTAAGAATTCCCATCTGCTTGCCTCTTCCATTTCCATTAGCTCCATCAGGCAGGTGAGAGAATCAACTTAGTTGTTCAATACTTGTGCAAGACCGCACCCTTTGTAATGGACAGATATCGATCCTATCATTACTGCCTCTGTTTGGCTATGTTCACTATTTCTTTTCCTTTATCTCACTGCCATACTGAGACTCTCTTCACCTCCTACATGTTCTGCTCCCAAAAAGAAAGCCGGTCAGTGCATCGCTTATACATGGTGTAAGAATCCATACAGATGTTTATGGGGTCTAAGTCCTCTTATTGTCTGTATAATGCACCCCACATTGCTACTAGTTGTCCCACTTGGGTACTGCCTCCCCCTTCTGTTGTAATCTGCTCGCCTGAATCAAAGTGGAGAGCCACAAAAGAAGGGGTTTACCTGATTACACTGAGATGGGTCTCTTTCTCCAGGGAGACAGAGGATTAATCTTGTATATGCAATAGCTTGGGAGTTCCTTCTTCTGTGTTATAGGCATGGCAGAAATATTCTGGCTGGCCATACCACTTTCTCACAGTATCTTGTTGTTCCACCCCTGCAGGTGGATGGGTACCAGACAGTACCCACCTCAGCACTTTAAAAGGTCTTTGCAGAATGATTCGCTGTGACTTGATGGCCTTTTCTGACTCCTGTAAGGCTTGAGTAACCACAGAAAGGTCTTTCTCCTAAGCTGATTACTGTCTCTCAGTGTCCTTAAAGCCATGAGAAAGGAAACCCATGGGCCACGTCAGACCCTCTGTCCCACGCTGCCACATATGAGTGGATGCACCGCGTGCCGCAAAGCCCCATTAGATGTGGAGTGGGTCAGTTGGGTGAATCGGACCCATAGCTTGGTGTACCCATACCTCAAAACCTAGTAACTTCAAGTCTTCCTTGTGAATGGGAGGCCAGTCCCAAGGAACTCTTTTATGAGCTAGAACATACAGGGGATGGGCTATAGTAGAAAAGCCCACTGACTCCTCCAGAAAGTTAACAGTCTGAGAACCTGTTGTAAATCTTTTTCATTCTCAGGTATTTTTGACATTTCCAGAGTGGTTAAAGTTTCTTGAGGAATGCATTCTGCCCCCCCCCCCTTTCCACCATATGCCCAGAAACTTCACTTCCAAGGATGGAAGTTGTATCTTTTCTGGCAGAATTTGTAGACAGATGGAGTTAAATCCAATTGGAGACGGGTCACAAGCAGTGTTCCCCAGAAGTCATTGATGGGGGCAACTTTCTTTAATATTTTTTTTGTGATCTGAAAGAGGGGATTGAGCGTTCTTTTAGCAAGTTTGCAGATGACACCAAACTGGGCAGCAGGTTTTTTCTGCTGAGGTCAAGACTCTGCATGGGAATCTGGACTGTTTTCAGTTTCGGGGCCCTCAGTCTACAATGGACATTCAGGTGCTGGAGCATCTGCAGAGAAGGGCAACAAAGCTGGTGAAGGGCCTGGAGAACAAATCTTGTGAGGAACAGCTGACGGAACTGGGATTATTTAACCTGGAGAAGAGAAGAGGCTGTACTGACATGGGTGCTGATCTCTTCTCTCAAGCAACAAATGATAGGACAAGAGGAAATGTCCTCCAGTTGCACCAGAGGAGGTTTAAATTGGATATTAGAAAAAAAATTCCTTGTGGAAAGGGTGGTCAAGCATGCTGTTCATGGAAGTGGTGGACTCACAGTCCCTAGAACTGTTCAAAAAACACATATATGTGGCACTTTGCGACACAGTTTAGTAGGCATGATGCTGTTGGGCTGACGAATGGACTTGGTGATGTTGTAGGTCTTTTCCAACCTTAATGATTCTATGAGTCTATGACAGGATTAGTATTTCTTAGTAGTTAGTAATAAGACATAGACTACGGGAAGAGGTCTGGAGTGATACACAATCAAAACCCCAAGCACAGATAAGAACTAGCATCTAGTGTGATGTGGGTAAATAAGCGTGCATTACACAGAGTTCTTACTCAACAGGCATCCCTGTGGGGGAGAACACAGGGTCTATTTCATCACCTGATCCCAGAAGTTCCACTGGATGTCTTCCCTACACTTCTCCCTTCGTGTTTCATTTTTATAAGGTGTCTTTACATTTAAGTGGAGCTTGAGTGACTAGTCATACATTATTTTATTCATGATTGGTGTAAAAATCTCTCACATCATGTTTAAAGGTACCGTCAATAAAATTCAGAATGCATGCCCAACTGGGAGTTGTCATGCCTTGGAGGTTGTAGACTTTGGAATGGAGTTCTGTTTCAGTATTTATTGTGGTTTGAATTAAAGCAGATTAGTTTTCTGATTTCAGCTAAGTCTCATCAAGTGCCTTCATTTTCTGAAAGTTAACTGCATGGCTGCTTATAGACAGTGTTCACTCTACAAGTGGTAACACAGTGCATTGGTATGTAGAAAGGCCAATGCTTATAGTTATTCCTATACCAACCAAGGCCATCCTCAAGCTGGCAAAAAAAAGCTACACTTGCAGGGAGGGGTGAACAGGACTGGTGACCCCAAATTGACCAACAGAGAATTCCATCCCATGTATGTCATACTTGGTATAAACTTGAGAGACCATGAGAATCTCACTCTCTTCTGTGATAGCCAATATCCAGCAAGGACCTTGCCTGTCGGTTTGCCCCTAATTCCAGATCCATGCATTTCTTAATTCAGTTCCTGAGCTCAGCTCCCTCCTAGCCGTGGACACATTCCCTCGTGTCTGTTTATGGCATTTGTGGTGGTCTAGAGTCATTGAAGGATCGGGGCACAGTTTCGTATATTTGTACATATTACTTTCTACTTATTTTCTTCATCGTCATCAATATTATTATTATTATTATTATTATTATTATTATTATTATTATTATTAT
Source organism: Cuculus canorus (assembly GCF_017976375.1). Classification (NCBI taxonomy): domain Eukaryota; kingdom Metazoa; phylum Chordata; class Aves; order Cuculiformes; family Cuculidae; genus Cuculus; species Cuculus canorus. The sequence goes on along the minus strand of NC_071441.1, from coordinate 32,011,598 downwards.
TATTTCATTAAAGATGTATTTTTAGTTTCCAACCAGCAAATCTTTTTCCTCTCATTTTCCCTCCCCCTTTCACTTGTGGAGGAGGGATTTGGGAGCCTAACTGCTTAATTTTAGCTGCTAAAATTGGCCGGGGGGGGTAAACCATGACAGTATTATACTGACATTACAATGAGCAAAGCTGAGCTAAAGGGCACAATTTTACCATGGCTGCTGAGGCAGCAGTTGCTATCCATCACCCTTGATAGCCACTATACTGTTACCTTCACAATTCCATGCCCATCCAGGGAACAAAGACAGTCTACCTCCATAGCAACACCCTGTTCCCTTTTCCAGTGAGGTGAAATACTTTGTTTAGACAGGACAAGCATCTTCGATGGTATCTGCATTCCTTTCCTGGGAGAATCAACCGTGTTTCACAGAAAAACTGCTTGAGTATAATAGTATGCATAGTCTTGAGGTCTGTGGGGAAACTCTGGGGAAACCTGGGGTTTTCGTTTCCCTCTATTTTTCTTTTTTTTTTTCTACAGTAGGCCAATGAGAAAGCTGCAGTAGTCCCTTGACTGCTTGTGGAATTAAGGCTGCAGACATACTGAGAGAGATGCTCAAGCTTTAGGAAAGGGCCACCTGGCACCACTTAGCTGTGTGCCTGGGGAAATCAGCCCAGAAGTAAGGCTTCAGCTTTCCATTTCAGAGCCAAGCTGTAACTCAGTGGGGATCTCTCAATCAGGAGGTGTCATTGCCTTGCCATGTCTCCTTAAAGGTAAGCAGCTGTGATGTCCATGCACCCCTCTGAGCCGCAGTGAGGTATAAGAGAGACAACCAGATTCTCACTATGGACAGACAACTGTACCGTATTCAGATATTCTTCACTAACACTGCAGTTGTTTTTGAAAGTTCAGATGTCTTAAAAAATTTTGGTAAAACATTGAGGCAAAGGTCATTAATTAGGAGGTTTTTTACCTTTGGATTTCTAAATCAATTTAGAAATCTACAGCACACTGACTCGGAAAAGCGAAGAACAATACATTTTTTAAAAAATATTATGTTCTTAGCAGGAAAAGCTATGAATAGCCCTGGGGATTAAATAAAGATACTAGCTATCCTGCAGCACACAGACAAAACCTATCTGTACTGGGATGTATATGATCAATAACAGAATGTAAGAGTTATGAGTGATTGTTGTGTGTCATTTTCACTTTTATATAAACTAGTGTGAATCTGGCATTCTTGCCAGTGCAAATTTCATATTTTTCTTTTTCAATCTCTTTGTATGTCTGTAAACACGGAACACAAATATACTCATACTGGCTTCAGTATCGTGAATGGAGTGATGCCGCAATATGTTTATTGATATAAAACAGTGATTTAACAAAGTTTGATAGTAAATGCAAGAGTGGTTTAACAAGATTCAATGGCAAGATACACTTGATTATGTACAGGTTAAAGGGCTGAATCAGAAAAAAACTATCAGGAAGACTCTTCTGCTCAATCACAAGATTTAGAAAGGACCTCCTTGTTTTTTAAATTCCTGAAGAAGTCTAGATGTGGCTAGATCCAGTTCTAGTTGCAGGCTTGTTCAACAGCTTAAGTCTAAAGGATTACATGTGCATAATTAATCTAAGACATAATTTTAGTGGAGCTTCAAAGATTAGCAAGATATTAATTGCTTAATGAGGATCTATTTTGGCAAGGATTCCCTCAACCTCAACAAAAAAAACATGAGAGTTGTCCCAACTCAATGGGAAATACTTCAGGTACCATGCAGGAGAGCTCAAAAAGCTTTGGGGCTATTCAGTATCCATAGATTAAGGTGATTGAATTGCACAGAATCACAGAAGCAATTAACCACATAAGGAACCTCAACCTGAACATATGGGACTTGATGAGATGCTTCCCAGAGTCCTGAGGGAATTGGCTGATGTGTTTGCCAAGTCACTCTCCATAATATTTGAAGTCATGGCAATCAGGAGAAGGCCCTGGTGACTGGAAGAAGGGCAACATTGTGCCCATTTTTAAAAGGGTAGAAAAGATGACCCTGCGAACTACTGACCTATTAGCCTCACCTCTGTGCCTGGGAAGATCATGTTATAGATCCTTCTAGAAGCTATGCCAAAGCACATGGAGGATGGGGAGGTGATTTGAGGCAGAGGGCATGGCTTTGCACAATCCTGCCTAGTGGCTTTTGATGGTGGGATAACCATAGCAGTGGACACAGGAAAACCAGTGGATGTGATCTATCTGGACTTCTGTAAAGCTGTTGACACAGTCCCCCACAACACCTTTCTCTCTAAATTGGAGAAATATGGATTTGATGGGTGGACTCTTTGGTGGATAAGACATTGGTTAGATGGTCGTATTCAGAGAGTACTAGTCAATGGCTCGAAGTCCATATGGAGATCCATGACAAATGGTGTCCCTTAGGGGTCTGTACTGGGACAATTGTTGTGTAATATCATCATCAATGATATAGACAGTGAGATCGAGTGCATCCTCCACAAGTTTGCAGACGACACCAAGCTGAGTGAGGTAGTTGCCACACTGGAAGGATGGGATGTTATCTAGAGGGACCTGAACAGACTGGAGAAGTGGGTCTGTGTGAACATCACGAGGTTCAACAAGGCCATGTGCAAGGTCCTACACCTGGGCAGGGGCAATCCGCTGTTTCAATACAGGATGGGGGACAGCATGATTAAGAGCAGCCCTTCAGCGAAGGCCTTCGAAGTGTTGATTGATGAAAAGTTTGACATGAGCTGGCAATGTGCACTCGCGGCCCAGAAGGCGAATCATATCGTGCACTGGATCAAAAGAAGCATGGCCAGCAGGTCGAGGGAGGAAATTCTGCCCTCCTACTCCACACTAATGAGACTCCATCTGGAATATTGTGTCCAGTTCCAGAATCCTCAACATAAGAAGCATATGGAGCTCTTGGAACGAGTCTAGAGGAGGGCTACAAGGATGATCAGAGGGCTGAAGGATATGGAACTGTTGGAACGGGTCCAGAGGAGGGCTACAAAGATGATTGGAGGGCTGGAGAATCTTTGCTATGACGACAGGCAGAGAGAGTTGGGCTTGTTCAGCCTGGAGAAGAGAAGGCTCTGAGGAGATCCTATAGTGACCTTCCAGTACCTGAAGGGGGCCTACAGGAAAGCTGGAAAGGGGCTATTCATAAAGGCTTGTGTGGACAGAACCGTGGGAACAGGTGTAAACTGGAGAGGGGTAGACATCAGGAAGAATTTCTTCACTATGAGAGTTGTGAGGCATTGGAACAGGTTGCCCAGGAAGGTTGTGGCTGCCCCATCCCTGGAGGTGTTCAAGGCAAGGTTGGATTGTGCCTTGGGCAGCCTGATTTAGTGTGGTGTGCCTGCCCATGGTAGGGAGGTTGGAACTAGATGATCTTTAAGGACCCTTCCAACACTGTGATTCTATGATTCTATGACTTACGACATTTCATCAATTGACAATGATCATCGTCACCTTAGGGACAGATGTAAACAATGGCCTTTCTGCATATTAATGACCTGGTACTTTGGTGATAATCAGAAATCTGAAGATAAACACTGAAAAACATGTAGTTAACTTTCAGAAAATGAACTAACTTAGATGAGGCATGGATGAAAACTTCAAAAATCAATAATTCCTTAGCTCAAAACAGAAGAGGCTTATAAAATGAGATGATTCATAAATGAATATATTTGTAAAAATTCTGATGTTCAGAATTTAGAAATTAATTAATTTTTGTTTGTCAAGTAAATTTTAGTTTATTAGAATAAAAAAATTAAAAATTCTCTTATGAACAATCTGTTCATAGGTCTACTGAAAGGTCCTTTAAATTATTTATTATAAAAAATCCAGACATATATAGCTATATGAATTGTCACTTTAATTAAATAAAGTTTCCAGATATTCTTCAATCAGTTATGTATTTTAGATGTCTGTATTACCTGAACTAAATTTAAATATTATTTTTCCCACCATTTCACACTTTGACTCTCTTTATCATTTACTGTGTGATCAAAATCGAGTTTGTTCTCTTGTGACTAATGCTCAGAAATACAAACATCATGTTATTTACTTGTGCAGGAAGATGAGGCTTTGTGCTTGTTTGTTTATTTTCAGATATAGGTTCTAAAAATAAATGTGGTAAATTTCTACCTAAAGCATTTTACTGTCCTTGCTTTCACCAATGTCCTCTCTTTCCCAAAATACAAGGAGAGACATTTTACTCAACTAGAAATGTAAATTGATATTTCCATTTTGTTTCATTGTTTTTCATTTTATTTCTTGCCAATTTACAGTGAAAATAGAAATAAATGTAATTCTTCCATATTGCCTATAAATGTGCTTGGAAAAATAAGCATAGAAATTCTGACTATTCCTTCCAAACTGCAGATTAATAGACCTTCTGATCTAATTTTCTTCAAATTGCTAATACTCTTCAAAGGCTGCTTTAATTTGCAAGCTGGTCCTAAAGAGACACTTAAAATCCTTCAGGTCACTTGGGAAAGGTTTGAACTTTTTTTAACTTTAGTGATATTTAAGCATCATTTTAGCATTTTATTTTTTTCTCTCACAACTCAAGTTGATTATTAAAGACAATGGTAACAAATGACAAATTTTTCAGGAAATTAAACTCAAGCTAACATATGTGAAATTTTTCAACATAAGAGAGGTTCTTCATCAACAGTTTTATCATATAGGCTGCTAGTAATTTTATTCACAGTAATACACTGTAATATTAAAGTAAGTAATTCTATTCACAGAGTTTCCTTAAGTCTTTTACAATTATTCCTGCTATTCCACTTTAATTAGAATTTATTGTTCGTGAATTAACTGTAATTTACCTTGATCCACCAATGGGAGTGTCTTATACAACGCATATTTAGAATTGTGTTTTCACTTTCCATCTTTACTCCCACTCTCCCATTTGCTTCTTTTCTCTCTGGCTCTCACTAGCTTGTCTAGTTCTGCATATACCACAGCCATTCCAGCTCTGGACTCCTTATTTCCTTGTAAATGCCATCCCAAAATCCATAAATTAGACGTGGTAATGATTTACTTATCAAATTTTTAAATATTAATTTTAGGAACACTTAATTTAAAAATTGTCTTTCTACAAAAATGATACTTACTGCAGCACTATACGGAAACAATCCTCCTCTGTACCTGTTGTTACATTATATCTACAAAAACAATATTTTGTGTCATGCTTAGTGTTCTTATTTCATAAATGAGGATATTTAAGACCTGCTGCAACTCTAGATATATGGATGTCATTATTTCTTATTAAAAATAGCAGCCCAAAACATGATGGCTCCTGTTAAAAATCCATGTGATATCAAGCTACTGTAAAAGGTCTGGAATCAAATACCATAAGCTGAGAAGTTAAGCTAAAGTTTGGAAGCACACTTTCTTCTCAGAAAAAAAACTGTTACCTCTAAGTCACATATAAGGCAATTTTTCTTTAACTTCCATAGGAATATGAATTAATAAAAACCTGCATTTTCTGTGAATCTATCTATCTATCAAAACAAATACACAGAGTTTGCCTTTAACACAGAGCTAACACAATTCCTGTTCATCATTAATCTAAATTACTGTTATTTAAACTAAAGTTAAGAAGATATAATTAGGAAGAGGTTTCATAGTATTCATTGATCATGAAGATCACTTATAAATTAGTGTTTGAAGCATATGTCAGGCAATGGGGGGGAAAGAAAGAGAAAGCTGAGTTATTTTTATTTGCATGTGTTTTTTGTCTGGCTCAGATATTTTGCATGTTGCTCATTTATGCAAAGAGAAAACCATTCCCAGAAATATGTACGAATGTTCATTGGTTCACCTGCTTTTCTATTTTCTTTATTAAAATGCCTACTGCCAAAGGTTTAGCAACAAAATCTCCAAAAAGAATATGTTAGAGGGACTGGATACCATTCAAAGGGACCTTGAAAACCTGGAGGAGGGGGCCCTTGTGAAGCTCATGAAGTTCAACAGGGTCAAGTGCAAGGTCCTGCACATGGGTCAGGGCAAACCCCAGTATCAATGTAGACTAGAGGCTGAACTGATTGAGAGAAGGCCTGTGACAAGGACCTGGGGGTGCAAAACTGAATATGAGCTGGCAATGTCCATCTACAGCTCAGAAAACAAGCCATAACCTCGAATATATCAAATGAAGTGTGACTGTCAGGTTGAAGGAAGTGATTCTCTCCCTCTATTCTACTCTCATAAAACCCCATCTGGAGTACTGTGTTCAGCTGCCAAGTCCCTTGTAGAAGAACGATATGAACAGGTTAGACCTGATTCAGACAAGGGCTGCAAAAATGATTAAAGTTCTCCGTGAAGAAAGTCTGGGAGAGTTGGGTTTGATCAGCCTAGAGAAGAGAAAGCTTTGGGTAACCTTATTACAGAATTTGAAAATATAAAGAGGCTTATAATAAAGATAAACAAAGACTTTTTACCATGGCCTGTAGTGACAGGACAAAGAACGATAGTTTTAAATTAGAAGAGGGTCAATATAGATTGAACATAAGGAAGAAGTTCTTTATTCTGAGTGGTGAGACGATAGAATAGATTGTTTGAAGAAGCTGTGGCTTGCCCACCATTGACAGTATGGAAGGTAAGGCTGGATGTGGTTTTGAGTGACCTGATCTAGTGAAAGATGTCTCTGCACATGGGAGGGCAGTTGGACCAGCTGAACTTTGAAAGCCACTTCCAAGCCAAATCATTCTGTGACTCTATGATTACACTTTTAAATGCAATTTTTCCTACTGAAATTACTGGGAAAATTGCAGTCACAGCACTGTTTTTACTATGACTACTAAATGAAGACCTTTTATGTCTATTTGCTTGCAGACATGAATATATAAATATACTTAGTAAAATGTTTTCCTGTCATAGTATACTGCTATGTCAGTATTTTTCATCTTTTATATTTTGTTAATATGTAACTAAAAATAAAAAATGCTAAATACACATAAATTTATCCTGGTAATTTGATATTTTTTATATTTGGTAACATATAGGTAAAAATTTTCAAATTTTGATTTTTTGAGAGGGGGAACTACTATGGTGTTTAATAAAACAGGATACTGAAAGCTGTAGGTTATTTAACTGCCAGGGAAAAAAAAAGCTGTTTTTCAGAAAAAATGACTTAGAGTTTCTCTGAGGCAAAGGCGTTTGGGTTTACTGTTTTTTCTAGCTCCTTGTGAATTGTTATTTTTGCTGCTTGTGAATTGTTATTTTTGTTCTGTACATTAAGAGAAAAAGAATTCTGTGTAATTTATCTTCCTCTCATGATGGATTTTACGATTACCTGTTTCTAGAGTTTCTAAAGAATTTATAGGCATATGCTTCAATTGTGACATATTCTATTCAACAGGCTATTTAAATATGTGCTTCAATCACACTCATTTCAACAAAACATGTAAATATGATTCAAGTTGGAATAAAGCTAGATCAAGCAGAAAATACAGAATCTGGCTTCTTAGATGCAACAAAGCCCACTTTTAGAGTCTTGGCATTGGGAAATAACTTCTGGTTCTCTGGGAGAATCTGTAACCCTGTATCATCTGAGCACTAAGAAAATTAGGCATCTCAGAAGAGGGTTAAAACAGAAACAAAAAAAATCTCAGTGAATATTCACTTACATGTCAACTCAAACTAGACAATAAGAAATGTCTCTGAAACTTTGTTCCCTTAAGGAGTTTAGATTCTTTATTTAGGACTCCTTCGTATCCTACTTTTTCGGCATCTGGGACCAGGAAGATTTAATTTGTCATAAGGAGAGATTAATTCTTAGAAAGAGACACTTTTTATTTTTTTTCAGTTAAGAAGCTTCCTGCTTTTGATTCCTCTCTTTCTTTATAGTACTATTCTCCAGAGTTCTGTAATATAGTGTAGATACACGCAATTGCCTTCTCTGCCTGAAGTACCACAGATATGAAATGCCAGCCTCCTCAAAGCACTATCCACCGAAATATATTTGAGGAACTTTGAGGTAAAATGCAGTATTTCCAAGTTTAATAGATAAAAGGTGGTGCTGCATATTGTGTGTAAGCCATCTTTTCCAGGGCTCTTTAGGAGTGTCCAGAACAAGGACTCTGTTCCACAAATGGTTTTAGAGTTGCTTTGCTAAGTACACAGATCTCAAACAGACTGAAAAATTAGCAGTACAGTATAGGGCTTAGAGCAGTAGCTGTGAGCAGAACTTTGTCTGTCTTGGGAGTGTTTAGGTTGGATGCCCTTGGATTTTGGTAGGTGATGAAAGGAAAGGTCTTAATAACACTTGCAGCTTTGGGCATCCCTATTTTGTATTAAATCCTGCTTTACTGGAATGAGCTCAGCATACCATCCTTTACTCAGTGCAAAGCCAGGTTACATACAGAGCACCTTACAACTTAAACATATGTCTCCTACGGTAAAGGGTCACTATTCCAGAATCTTTATTTTAAAATAATTATACTGTCTGAATCTATAAGCAACATATTCACCGGTGCAGCATATTCCACATAAAAAAGTTCAAAGTTATCCTTCAGTTTAGCAAAGAGAGAAAACGTGATTACTTCCAAAGACAAAATAACTACTTAGTATTTACTATTTTTCTTTGTTACCAGAACATTATTACAGAAGAAAAGATAGACAGTCAAATATATGCATGGGGTATTTTTTTCCTGTAAATCTTCTTGGTTTTGATGTCATTTACAGAAAAGCACATTGTCCCGTAAGCATTATTATTATGTACTAAGTACCCAATGGATAGAAGAGGTCTGAAGTTGGTCAGAAAAGGAAAAACAAAGAGTAAACCTCAAATTTTAATTGAATGACTGCTTAGGCAGGATTTATCCAGCATCCATTCCGCTGTCACACTTTAACAGTGACATAATCCTTAATAATGCTTATAAAAGACTCTTTAGTTAGTAGAGTACATGTGCTAAATTAAGAGTCACAAACGCTGGTTTTGTTCTCATGTATGCTTGAAAAATTCATGTAGGAGGCCAATTGCATTTTTCTATGCAACCGTTCTTGCATACTTATTATTTCTCTTTGTCTTTCATCAAGGTTTGCTCTTGGATAATCTACTTATGTGTGTCCACAAGCATAATTATTAACTTAAAATTCACATTTTCCTAAGTGCCATATACGATAAAGATATGAATTTTAGAATTCCTTTTTCACCTTTAATGTTTTGAAGTGGTAAACAACCCATCACTAACATGTAATTCCCTACATCCTTACTGAAACAAGTTTGTTTTCACTGACGTGTAACAATGACTCCTTGAATGAATTGAGTATTTTGGGATGGAGACCTCAGAGATTTGCTTGTTTCTTTGTCAAGACACTATCCAGGACCACTGAAGAATACCAATAAGCTTTTGACTACTGTTCTGTACAATCTGAGCAAGAAATATTCGATCAATTCTTTTTTTGTTTGTTCATTAATTTTCAATTTAAAATTTTTTCTTGTGTTTTCTAATATCACTTAGCAACAAATGTATAAGACTATGTGCTTCTGCTGTGCTTAGCAGACCTTGAGATCTTGTGTAATTTGAATACTAAATTAAATAAAACTAATTCATTTTTAGAGTAGTACTAATAATATTGTTAAAGGAGTACTAGATTTGTGTGGCCCTCTTCTGACACTGAATTATTCTAAGAAATGCTTAACTCATAGAAATACTGCTGTCTTTCATTCTTAACTATAATGATCCAACTTTAACTACAAAACTCAAATAATTTAGAGGACTCTCACACTTTTCTAGTATTCTATCAGCTCAAAGGCCTTTAAAGAACTATAACGTTTCTTACTGAAAATGTATCTTTATTTGCATTGGGAATCCAACTATTTGACACTTTTAAATGGAGCAAGCAGTAGTTCGAACATCATTTTTTTTCCTTAGTGGTCTCAGTTAAACTACTTCTTAACTACAGAGAGTCCAACACATGTTCATCTACTTTCAAGAACTGCTCCCAAGACCAACTTTCAGTTATTAATCTTTCATAGAAATGTAGCATTTACAAAGATCTAGCAGTTTCCCAAAATATTTCTAGGAACCAAACACAGAGAACAGGACAAAACTGAGATGTGATAATTTTTATTAATTTGTGAAAATAGTGGAATTTTCAGTTTCCACAGATGAGTAGCATACTTGGATTTTTTTCTTTCTTAACTAAGAAATATTTATGATTTAAGCCCAATTCAAAAGCTAATTAATGTTTAATTTCTCTGTGTTGCATTTTATATTTGCCAGACATTGTATAAGGCCACAGTTGTGACTTAGGGACATCCATTCTTATTTAAGCTCCCACATCTTTCCAACTGAAAATCCTCTGTTAGTTAATTGAGCTGGAATTAAAAGAGCAAACAAGCCCTAAGTGAGTATCATATGGGGCATTTTTACATTATATGCCTCATTAATCTAGTGTATAGCACGGCTGTATTATGAGGTGAGAGAAGAAAACCAAACAAGATTCGTGAGCAAAGCAATAGAGTGCAACATGCACTATCATTATGCAGCTGTATAAACTGGGGATCACTTGCACCTTGATTATGGAATGCTGTGTTGGTTTCTCAGCTTCAAGAAGCATAGATAAAGTAGCCCTTAAAGATTTCATTTTCTAGGTAATAAAGTTGATAAAATATAGCACAATCATTTCAGTGTTTCGGTAAGCAAAACTTGTGAGTAAGCTTAGCTTCTTCACTCCACAGGGAGAAAAAAAACCAGAACAACGAACTTGAGGAGTTCTAACAATCCATATTTACAAAAATACATGTGCCACATTAAGGTTCAGTGAAGACTAATCTTCTTTGCCACTGTGAGAACTACTTACCATCAAACAGAACTAAGAAGAGACAAGTTTAAAAGAGACAGAAAGAGTTTGCTATTCATTTAGAGGTTTATGACTAGCCACAGTCCTTAGTAAAGAAAGAACTATCATGGTTCACTGGTTTTGCTTTGCCCTTGGCGTCTACGTATTACTGTTGTTTGAGACAGCATACCAGACTGGGCAGATATTTGATGTGACCCTTTATGGACTCATCTTTTCTTACCCTTGCAAGGAATATTTTTGCACTCAGACAGAGCAAAAGGAGCTTGGGAAGGAACTCTTAAACCATCATGACCACTTCCACTCTTGTCATATGAGAATATTCATCAAACATCCATGCTTTCTCCTGAAAGCAGAGTCAAAAGGAGATGCCAAGCGACAATGTTCAGTTTTTATCCTCTTTTGCTAAGGGATTGTTATGTTAATAGACAGTGATCTGGGCAATTCACTCTACACTATTCAAAATTGTGTTTCTAGTCTGAAACACTTGTCTAGACAGTTTCTAAATCAGAGACTCGGAATCTCCTTTACAAGATAATTTATTCCCTTGATCTCAGCATGCATTGATGGTGGATATCAACATGTCAGATTAAGATGCCCTCTGCTAAACTTCCCACTCTAAATATTTAAGTATTAATCTCAGCTAAAGTGATTGTTAACCTAGAAAAAAATTCTGCTGACGTCTCACACCTTTCATGTAGGTAAGTCAGCAATCAGGTCTAGATACATTCTGATAGGAGAAAAAAATTCAGTGTCAGCAAATCAGTATTTGACAGCTTTCATGTGTAGCATGATTCAGTACTACTTCTGGTAGTACTGAATCAAAAATGAAGGGCAGAAGCAGAAACGCAAGAGCATTCAAGGAACGCTGTCGATATCTGCTGGACATCATTTTTCTGGCATATTACGGCAAGTGAAAGAAGGGGATTCTATTGGCTTCTAAAGTTCAGCAGCTCATGTGAAGTGTGCAGGGCAGATGTTCCTAGCACGAAATGACTAGGGTATCAGCCAGCAATTCTTTGGTCTGCAGGGTAAAAATACTTGCCTGAAAACTCCACTGAGGTAAAGTCTTAACTTGGTTTTTAATGCAAGCTTAAATTAGGATGGGATTCTGCTTCTTGACACAGAAATGATTCTCGGTTTTCCTCACCTCTAGGGAATGAAACTAGTAGTTTAAACTAGACTCCAAGGTTTGGCCAAATTAAAAAAAAAAAAAAAATCAGACCTAAGAACTATCAAAATTGCTTCTTTTTACCAAAGTTTAACTTCTACAGTGGTCTGAAAAAAGTGTCTTTGTGATCAGATTGTATTGGCAGACATTCTGTGACAGGATTGTTATTCTCAATTCACATGTCTTTTCCATGCAAACTGAGAAATACCCACAATATATCTTTAGAATAAGAATCAATTTCTCATACCAGAATGTTATCTTACTAGGCACAACACTTTCTACGGCATTCATAATGTTAACAAAGTGTGGCCTTACATCAGGTAAGAAGTAGATTTATGGAAAGTGACTTATGCGGTCAATATCTGGAATGAAACAGCCAGTTTCATCTTGTCCAATTTTTACATTACTCTTCATTTTCCCAGGGAACTACAAAGCTGAAACACTTTCAGTAAAACACTTCCTTGTAAAATGATCTGTTTTGTGTGTCGCCTGGAACGAATACATTTTCACTGCTGTAGCATCAGAATATGTATCCTTCATTTTATTTTAAGTCAGCCACTGGAATTCTAATGATCCAAGTCATTTCAAAAGGCACCATCAATTACAACAGCCATCTCATTCACACATAAAGTATGAGTCTTTTTCTCTGCTACTTAAAGAGTAGCAATAATTCCCAGGCCTCTTCTGTGTATACAGTAATTCTGTACCTGTCATGTGTCCCTATAATTTTTATAAGTGATGCAGATTTATGACATCTTGCAGATCTTGGTTATAATAACTTCATATTTTTTATGCCAGCAGCCCCAGGACAGTTACAGTCCAATCATTCTGCTTTCACCTACTTTGATTAATTCAATTGTACACAATCTTGACTTCTAGGAGGAAATCCTGCAAAATACAGGTTAGATATAAAAGAGTTGATTGTCCTCTATAGATTGGGTACAGCACCTTATAGATAGCAGCAATTTATACTGGAAACAATATTTATTTAGAATCTTATCAATTATTTTGATACTCTTCATCAAACCTAGTGGAGCTGCCCTTTGATAGTCTTCATATTTTTATCTTCTGTGTACAGCATTTAGCCATTTGTAGTTACATTTGCTGTGTGAAAAAGCAGCATGTCATTAGTAAATCTAGAGAAAGTTGTTGTCCTACATAAGGCAGGCATACTCATGACTAACGTCTGAAAGCTGGGCATTTCTGTCAAGTCTTGTGCTTTCTAATGTTAAAATAAAGAAACTCAGCTGCCTCAAGATGGCATCGGAAGCAGACAAGATGTTGAGCAAATATTGTGTTAAACAATAATTTATTAATTTATTAATTTGTGTTAAACAATATTTAAAGAAGAGAGGAAACACTGTAGAGATGTCTGATATTCTCTCTTTGAATTGGGGTTGAATTGAGACCACATAGCCATCTCCAACATTTTGGGTTCTATAATGTGTGTTTATCCCCCCTCCCCCCAAAAAAATTTTTTAAATCCTGTCTTTAAAACCTTTTGGTTTGTTTTCTTTTCTTAGAAACATAGTAAAATGCATGCAGGTTTTCCTTTATAAGGTTATCTTCTGCCTTCTCTGAACTAGTTCTCGTGTATTGAAAATATTTTCAAGATTCATAAGGCAGCTGTTATTATTCATCATGCACTATTGTTCTCCACTAATGCCAGGTCTCTAAGATCTTTCTGGATAAGTTTTTACAAGCCTCAGATAGACACATAAGGGATAAAGGCAATCTAATTTTTCTCAGCAGAGGTCATGGCTAAATAATATTGCAAACCTTGTACTACATCTCCTTTGTTGTCTAAAAAATGTGCTTTATATCTTAAACACCATTTAGCATCCTGTATTCTACAGCATCTCAAGAGGTGTAAAGTGCAATCCTGTAAAGTGCAAAAAATGAAATATAAATATTTTAATATTAAGAAGAATGTGACTGTAATCTTAAAGAATGTGTAAATTTAATATTACTTGATGGAATGTCCTTAAAGGAATTAGTGTCACTATGAATGTCTCCATAAGAATTGAACTGATGGTGCAAATCTGTTAGCAGACAGAGGGATTTTAAAATCTTTGAAAATAAAATCAATTTTTATACTAGCCAGTTCAGATCATTTATTACTTACTTTGGTAACCTGTTTCCTTCTCCTCTCCTATAATGAACTCACCTTACTGCAGAGCTAAAAGCTGAATGGGGCAGAACTGAAATGTGGCAATTGAGAAATTTGGTGTATTGTTGCTGCTTACATACTTATTTAGATTTTTCTTATGATATTGACCAAGTTGTCCTCTTTTTTCCTATGTTTTCTTACCAGTGTGTGTGCCCAAACACCAGGGAGACATTGTAAGATTAAGACAGCTTGTGAGAGCACTAACAATTTTGAATCCAGTTAAACTGATTTTGAACCAGTTACACTGATTGAATCCAGAACTCTCATTTTGAATGCAGTTATTTCCAGTACTTTATTATCCACTGCACCTTTTTTTTTTTTTTTTGCAAAGTACTCGGCCAAATAGTATTTTATATGGGAAAAAAAGTACAACTGTAAAATTACCTATACTCACGAAACTTTATTTACAAAGCTTTTTTTCCTCCTTGCTAATTTTAGCAAGGCACTCTTTTTATAAGACACGATATTGAACTGCTGCAGTCTAAGCTGCAATTATGTATTATCTTTACTACCCTTAACATGTTTGGCTCCCAAGAATAATAAAGCCCAATTTAGAAACCATTAGTTGCTACTTTTCATTTCAAGGTTAGTTCCTAGTAACACTGTTTGAAGTACGCATTGCATCTAAAACCCCATGCTCTGTATTTCACATTTCTCCATATTTTTTCCTAGTTAGATTACATACGGGTAATTCGGGACAGTTTTTTCTAGCTTTGACTTAGAGAGTGTTACAGCAAAAATTTTTTCTTAATTCAAATGCCATTTCTTATTAGGTACTGACTACAATATTGAATAGCAACAGTTCTTTCATCAGTTCAGGTGCAACATGTTTGCAGTGTCTATAAACACAATTATAAGATCTTTTTGTCACTGTTTTTCAACTGAGACACTATTGGATGAAAAAGAAAATTTTAATTCAAGATAAGAGTCCATAACTTTATGTTCTTGGTAAAATAACATTTTGTTCTTCAGGTACCGATTATTGTCTTGTAAATGACATGAAATAACTGTTGTCAAAGGGATACTCAAAGAGTATAAACATGAATATTGTTACATATCTACTGAAAACACAAAGTACATAGTTTACAAATTCTCTCCTAGATCTGCATGAACTGAATTTAAATGTACACCACAAAAGACATATAATCCTTATTTATAATTGATATCCTCTTCCCTATTAAAGCCACGAAGGAAGTATGGCTAAAACAAATTATCACAGGTAAATATCATATTAGTAAATGAAGATTTTTCTATGGCCTAGAAAGGGTGTCTAAGAATGTACCTGATGTATAAATGCATTACCATAGATGTAGAAGGCACATATCTTTCATATGCATATAAATAAAATATATTTTATGTATAACACTCAGATATATATATATATATATAAAAATATACACAATCTGACACAAAAAAAAACCCCAAGACTGTGCCTGTAACTCTTTGTTTAATAAATCAGGAAAACCAACTATAATCACTTTCAAACAGTTCCCTTCTGAGTTGACACAGCTGCATATGATGCTGCCAGTGTTCAAAGCAATTCTGCAGAACATTTTCTGAAAAGCTGTTGAGGATCTCCGTTATTTTTGCCTTCACATATTCTACCAACAAAAAATAGGTTCCTTTGAGGACCGACTTGATCTTCGAAATCTCTTTACTGTAAAACTTCCATTAATAACTGAAAAGCTTCCTCCACAGATTTTTTTCATGTTTCACGAGAAACAATGTTAACTCATTGCTTACTCTGGCACACTGACATTTTCCTGCCTAGGGTAAGAAAACGTCTATATTTGGACACACATCAAGTCCTACTGAGCGAAGCTATCAAATTGAGCCTTGTCTCACTGTGACAGGGTAGACAGACATGTTCTATAACTGAATCTTTGTGTCTCCCCTCTCTCTCTTGGTTCCTGAGCCAAGTTAGTTAGTCTTGGGTTTTTTTTGTGCCAGATCTCATCTATATATACCTAAACTCCCCAGTCTGATTTTATTGTTCAGAACACAAATTGAGTTATTCTCCTCTAGTAAGTTAGTAGCTATGCTGTGTCTACCTGAAATTACAGTTATTGCAGGTGTCTGGCTTTGCTGTCTAGCAAGGAAGGAAGGCAACATAAAGACTCCTAGAGTGCATTGAAATTGGCTTCTTAACCAAGGAATTAGACACCTCTACCAAAGGGGATGCAATACGGAACCTGATGGTCACCTGTGCAAGTGAGCTCATCAGTGACATCAAGATCAGAAGCAGCCTGGGCTGCAGCAATTACACATTGGTGGAATACAAGGTTCTGAGGGCTACAAGGCAGGCTAGGAGCATAGTCAGGACCCCAAATTTTAGGACAGCAATATTCCAGTTTTTCAAGGGTTTAGTCAGTAGAATCCATTGGGAAATGGTCCTCAGGGATGAGGGAGCAGAGCAGAGCTGGCAAATATTTAAGTGTGCCATCCACAGAGTGCAAGAGCGCTGAGTTCCCAGGTGTAGGAATTCAGTCAGAGAACAGAAGAGATCAGCGTGGCTGAGTGAGGACCTGCTGGTCAAACTGAAAAGCAAGAGGGAATTGCACAGACAATGCAAGCAGGGACAAATGACCTGGGGAAAGTGTAAGGACACAACCCTGTTTTGTAGGGATAGAGTCAGGAAGGCCAATGTGCAACTAGAGATGAACTTCACAAAGAAAGCAAAAGATAACAAGAAGGGCTTCTACAGGTATGTCAACCAGAAAAAGAAGATTACAGAAAGCATACCCCACCGATGAATGAAAACGGAGAGTTCATTATCAGCAAATGAGGAGAAGGCTGAGATATGCAACAACTTTTTTGCCTCAGTCTTCACTGGCAACCACTATCCTCACCCATCCTGGGTCAATGGCCAAAAAGATGGAGACCAGAGGGGTAAAGCCCCTCCTGCTAAAGGGAAAGATCAGGTGTGTGACCTCCTGAGGAACCTGAACATATATAAGTCTAAGGGAACTGATGAGATTCTTCCCAGAGTCCTGAGGGAATTGGCTGATGTGGTTGCCGAGGCACTCTCCATGAGATTTGAAAATTCGGCAGACAGAGGAAGTCCCTAGTGACTGGAAGAAGGGCAACATTTTGCCCATTTTTAAAAAGGATAGACCCTGGGAACTGCTGACCTGTCAGCCTCACCTCTGTCCCTGGGAAGATCATGGAACAGATCGTCCTAGAAATTATGGTAAAGCACAGGAAATAATTCAAGACGGCCAGTGTGGTTTCACCAAAGGCAAGTTGTGCCTGATCAACCTAGTAGTTTTCTATGATGGAATGACCACATCAGCGGACATGGGAAAAAACAATGGATGTAATCTCTCTGGATTTCTGTAAAGCCTTTCACAAGAGCCTTCTCTCTAAATTGGAGAGACAAAGATTTGATGGGTGGACTGTTCAGTGGATAAGGAGAATGGTCACAGTCAGAGAGTAGCGGTCAATAGATTGAAGTCCAGATGGAGATGCATGACAAGTGATATCCCTCAGGGGTCCATGCTCGGGTCCATTCTCGGACAAGTTCTGTTTAATATTTTCATTGATGATATAGACACAGAGATCAAGTGTACCCTCTTAAGTTTGCATATGACATCCAGCTGAGTCAAAAATCAAATTTTGATGTTCTCACATCAAAAATACAGGGTGTCATCCACTGGGACCTGGACAAGCTGGAGAAGTGGGCCTGTGTGAACCTTATGAGGTTCAACCAGGCCAAGTACAAGGTCCTACACCTCCATCAGGCAGTTCACAGTTTCAATACCGACTGGGAGCAGCATGATTGTGAAGAAGGACTTGGGGGTGGTGATTGATGAGAAGGTTGACATGAACTGGCAATATGCCCTCACAGTCCAGAAGGCCAACTGTATCCTGGGCTGCATCAAAAGAAGCGTGGACAGCAGAACAAGGGAAGTGGTTTGGTCCCTCTACTCTGCACTCATGAGACCCCACCTGGAGTATTGTGTCTAGTTCTGGAATACTCAACATAATTAAAATATGGAACTATTGGAACAGGTCCAGATGAGGATTACAAAATGATCAGAAGGTTGGAGCACCTCTGCTATGGCAACAGGCTGAGAGTATTGGGATCGATTGGCCTGGGGAAGGTTCTGGGGAGACCTTATAGTGACCTTCTAGTACCTGAAGGGGGCCTACAAAAAAACTAGGGAGGGACTCTTTACGAGAGCATGGAGTGATAGGATGAGGTATAATGGCTTTAAATTGGAAGGGGAAAGGTTTAGACTAGACATTAGGAAGGAAGTGCTGTGATATGTTTAGGTGTCCATCCATTTTTTTTTTGTCCATGTTTGGGAGCTTCCACTTGTTAATAGATCATTTTCTTTGACCCAAGTCGTCATACAGTTTTATGCCTAAATGGTTGCTGTTATCTGAGAGCAAAAAGAATAGAGAGTGGACTACCCGAACATAACATGTCCCCAACCAATTGACAGATAATTTTTTATAGGCATCATGCCCACTAGTCTAAGAATAGACTTTAAAAGCCCTGTGTCCATTTGGGTACCCAAATTTGGAATCTACTTCCATTATTGAGAAGATATCACAATAATGCTCTATTTGAGCATACTGCTTCCTTACCAAGGCTCACTGAGACACCCTATCAGGAGGTGGAGTCTCAGCTAAAAAACTTTTTATCACTTCAAATGGACCACTAAGCACTCTAGGTTGTTGTCAGATAGTTCGCTCTGCCTCTCTCAAGGCCAGGCTGACCCCAAAGAAGCCCTTCTCCCAAGATGTATACCCTTTTTTCAACATCTTTAAAGCTACAAGAACAGAATCTGATAGGTTGAGTGGTTCCCTCTGGACCTTCCTGCCACAGATGAACTGACAATTCTGCTCTAGTAAATACGCATTCTATCTGGACAGAATCAGTGAGGTGAATGGGACAGAGAGAACTTGATGTGCAATAGCTTCAAATATCAATAACTGTAATGTATCTTTATGAATTTCAGTCCATTCCCACTTGGCTCAATTTTGTAATAAGTCATATAGAAGTTTTGCAATAATGAAAAAGTCTGGAATATATTTTCTCCAGAGTACAAGCAGGTCTAACACATATTGCAGGTCTTTTTTCAAATCTGACATTCTAATCTGGTCTAATGAGGAAAGAGTGTCTGGTGGGATGCATGTCATACACGTCTACCACTAGATCCATAAGAATTTTACCTCATTTGAGGAGGTTTGTATATTTTCAGATGGAATTTCTAATCCCAGATGCTCTAGGTGAGAAATTATGTCTTTTTATGTTGTCCTCATGCTTCCTACTTTGCCTCCTCCTACGAGGACATCACCACTATATTGGTAAATGCTAACACCCTCCTCTATTGGAAATAATTGCAGATCCTGGGCTAGTGCATGGTGGCCAGTGTGGGGAAGTGCTTGTACCCCTGGGGGAGTCAAGTAAAGTTTAATCGCCAACCCTCCCAACTGAATACAAAATTACTTTAGTCCTTGGGTTGAAAGAAAAAAGTATCCTTAACATCTACAACTGCCATTACTGCATGAGCTCATTCTTGGATCACAGCTACAAGTTCGGCAGTGCATTATGTCAGTGTTAGTGTACGGTGAGTCACCATTTGCCATTAGATCTCCGTACCGGGGAATTAAAAGCAGAGGACATCAGACATACAAGCCCCTTTTCCTTCAAATTTTCTAATAGAGGTGCTATTCCTTCTCAGGTCCCCAAAGGAATTGGGTAAGGTTTAACATTTGTAATTTTCAAGGGGACAGGAGAAGCACAGCTTGTAGCAGCCAAATTTCCAGGATCGAGGAACCAAATGACTACTGCTCCCCTTTTTGTCAGTCCAAGTTCTTCCTTTCAGGACATCAAGTCACAAAAGGTTGAGTGGAAATTCTCCCACCACCATAGGCATAGTGGTGGCAGCCTTCTCACTTGGCAAGCGTAAACTGACCGTGGTTAACACCTGTGGCTGTACATTGCCAAATGCATCTGCAACAAAAAACTTTATCTTACATGATTTAATTACACATCCAATGGCATCTTTCACCTTAATGTCTGAAATTTGGACTCCAGTATGCACTAAGAATGTGATTGGGATTTGTTTTGGCCCAACTGCATATGTAATCAGAACATCTCCCTGACAATTCTTGCTGAGCTATAGGATACATATCCAGCCTTCACTCACCCTGCCACATCATCAGAAGACAAAGGATCTACTTTCCTGACGGGTTCTGAGGGATGCGTGTCTCTGATAATTCAGTCAGAAAGGATGCAATAGAAGCAGGAAGGTACTTAAGATATGTCTCTCTCATTGTTTGTTTATCAGGCCATTTAGATACTAGATTCTCCAACTTCTGTGTCAGCAATCCATCCATCAAACTGCACAGGATTCATTTCTGGTAATCCCTTGCCCATTAATCATTTCTTTTATTAAGAATATTTCTCTCTTCAAACAGCCTGGTGAGACCACAGCATGGAACTACCTTCATCTCAGCCCGCCTCAGACCTCTAGAGTCCATTTTAGTGACTGGGGGATTAACAGGGCCATGCTTGTACTAGTAATTAACCAATGCTTGGGCCATTTCTCCCTAAGTTCACATCTTCTGATCTGGGGATTGATTGTTTTAAGCCTGTCACCTGCCCCGAAAGGGATTCAACAAGATTCTGAAGAGAGTCAATGAGCCAAGACTCCACAGTAATATAAGGTTCTCCAGCTTCCACGGCTGCAGCCAAACTAGCACTCAAGACCTCACAGACAATCACTAACAATCTAAACAATCTAAACAAACTAAACAATCACTGTTCCACCACTTCTTATGTTCCTCAGTGATTTTACTTGTCTAAAAGTTATGGCACTCTCATCTCAGGGGGATCCCACTTCTGACACCAAAAATGTCTTAGACAGAAGACAGGAGGATTTTTTCACAATCCCCCATGCCAAGACTGAGACACAACAAAGATCAGATGACATACATCAAAATTGTTTCTTAATTGTAAAAAACAGTAAGTGAAAACTAAGAGGAGACTTGGAGTGTTAGAAAGAGACAAATAATGACAGAAGTTAAGCAAGGTTTTGGGATAGTTTCACAAGAATAGTCACCACCATGGATCTGCAATGTCTTCAGGTCTGGCATCTCAGGGATCCCATGAGGAGTCAATGGTGGGCAGAGGTGCATATGGGTTTTTGGAGGGCCCTTTTATACCTTTTCTTGGCTTGGGTCATCACATATCACACTTACTGCACATCTTTTTCCCACCTGCACTTGTGCATTGCTACTCTGTCTCCAGCTCACTTCTGCGTGTGCTGATCACATGCCCTCCTCTTTCCTCCCCAAGCCTCTGTAGAATTCTGATTTGCTGACCTATGGTTTTGGTGGTTTCTGTGTCGCACCCTGGCAGTGGCTTTAGCAGTCTTTGAGGCAATAATGCCCCAGTTCGGCTCCTCACATAGTACAAGTAATTCTTTAGGTACTGATTTGGAGAACCTGATATTGAAAAATGTCATAGTTCATCCAGTTCCTCTGTAACAAAGCAATTTCAAAGGTGTTTCCAAGTACACTCGATGGACAAAGTCTTCAAGGAAGTACTAACCTACTATTATATTAAGACATTATTACATCAGCAAGCAACTGAGTTTTGCATTGCCAGTGTTAGTGCCACACTAGGATGTAGCTCATAGATCTATCTACTAATACTGAAAGAGCAACTATGAATGGAGATTGAGATAATGTTACCAAACCTATTTACAGTCTTTAACAGAGTAGGTCACAGAACAGGAGTATCGCTCCTACATGACCTGCCTATCAGGAGAAACCCAGTACCACAACCTCTCAACACAATTAAAGGTGTGAAAACTAGAAAGTATTTGTCATCCATAAAGGTCTTCCATGTTATTTAAAAAATATTTCACAACATGCCACTCCATGCCACACCACCTTCAGCTGCAAGAGTGAAGCAGAATGTTACATGGGAGATGTCATTTCAGCCCACAACTTTATGATGATGGTGCACAGCTGTACACTAACTGCCAGTGGCCTCAAATAAAAATATTGTTAGTAATCAAGTGCCTAAAACAATTACAAATGGTTTCAAGACAATAAGATTTCAGCTGGGGAAACAGGAAATTATTCAGAATTTAGGATTTATGGGATTTTCAGGGTTTTCTAAGTGTTTCTGAGCAAAGTATATTTTATTCTAGAATATTTATCAGAGTTTACTGAAACACTTCATCAATAGCAGTGGGTATCACTAAGGGCCTGTGAAAGATGAGTTGCAGGCAGAGAAAACAGATGATAATACTGTCTTTAATGAGGGGACTAGAGCAAGCTGTGTATCAGCATAACTTTGTACATAAGAAAAACTTACTAGGACAGTGAGGTTGGTTGACCTTGGCCGGTCTTCTGGTGCCCACCAAGCTCATCTTCTCCTCAACTACACAGGATAGAGAAAACATAGTGAAAATCTCGTGGGTCAAGGAAGGACAGGAAGTGCACTCAACAATTACGGTCTTTGCCAAAACAAACTCAAATCAAGGGAATTAAGTAAATTTATTGTCAATGAATTGTCAGAGTAGGACAAAGAGAAATGAAAAAAAAAAGAATATCTTAACTCAGTTTTCCTTCACCCTTCCCTCCTATCCAGATTCAACTTCACTAACAACTCTCTCTTTCTCCTTCCCCTCCATGTGGTGCAGGGGGATGGAGAATGGGAGTTGCAGTCAATTCATAACATTTTGTCTCTACCGCTCCTTTCTCATGCTCTTCTTCTCCAGTGTGCAGCCCTCCCATGGGAGACAGTTATAGAATCAGAATGTTTTAGCATCAGCTTGATAAGTATGAGATACACCTCTCAGTAAAATTTGTGTACTATCTCCTAATCTTGTGGATTTCTGCTGTAACAGTATGATCTGTTTTGCTTTAAAAAGGTGGCAGAGGGGAGTGTTTCAATTTAGGCATCATGCCAGTAATAAGTGTACAGAGATTATTTTACTGTTTTGCTTTTATGGTGACAACATGCGAATAAGATAAAAACTATGTCTCCTGTCAAAGCCTACTTATCTAATTATTCATGGCTCCTTTACACAATACAGTAGCTAAAACAAAATCTACAGTGATGATAAACTCTTAGGACTCTCATGTAAAAAGCAAATCACAGCTGAGAGAGTTCAGTCCCTGAGGACTGTGCTGTAAATGAAGGGATTGTTTTTGTTCTTCAGTGCCAGAAATTTATAGGACTTGAGGGGATATCTGAGCACAGAAGATAATAATTATTAGTGCATTTCTAGAATTCCTGGGTTTCCATGTAACTCAGCAAATAAAACAAGAAACATTCAATACAGACATACAGACATGCAAAGCTGAAGGATGAAACAACAGTTTTGTTTATTTTTACAAGAGCCTTGTATCTGCTGTGTAAAATAATGTACACACTGTTCTTCACTAGTTGTTTGTTAACCTAGAGACTGAAGGAGCAACAGCACACAGGAGTTTAAAATAAAGGAATCACTTCTTTCTTGATGTCTAAACTTATGTAATTGCTTATCCCTTCTTTACCCCTAGAGCTGCAGCCCTTCAAGATCATGCTTCAGCCACGTGTTTTCACTAGGAGAAACTCAAGCCTCCTCACAGCAATTTCACTTCCTCTTTTTGCTGCATTGACTCTCAGTTCTTTCAGACAAAATCACAATTTTTCTATCAGAACATCCTGAGCCACTTGGCTAAGCAATGACAATAAGGAAAACTGCAAGAGAAAAGGAAGGAAACAGAAGAGGAAAGAAGGAAAAGAGAAAGAGAAAGAGAGACTGAAAAAAAGAAGGAGCATGAAAAGGACAGAAAGGTCCTGTAATTCTAAGGATGTTTTCACAGCATGAAAATCCCCAATTCGGAAAAAAAAAAAAAAAAAAAAAACCAAACAAGATAAACTCCTCACATACTAGTTTTTTGGTTTGGTTTGGTTTTCACTTATGGACGTTTTCACTCTTTCACTGAGTTATTGATGTATAATTTAGTTGCAATTCAGTTGTCCAAATTCAGAAGTTTGGTTTGACTTTCAAGACCAATGTTTGTTAACCACCAAGACTACCTGGTGTTTAGATTCGAGAAGATGGTTTCCTCCAGACAACTGTTCTTGCAAGAAAAAAAAATGGAAAAATATAAAATTTTTCTTAGCAAGAATATATGTTACAAGCTCAAAAACACAGGAACATGACTTTGGAGAACAGAAGCTGGTTTGTGAAACAACTACTTGCAAAAAAAACCCAAGTCGTAAGTATCTTTAATAGAAAAAATAAATCTACAAAAATACTGAAAGAGTAGGTTTGTAATTATACCTATGTTCCCCTTTCAAATCATCAGTAATTACAAACATTTTTCTTTTGTCTTCTTTCTCATAGTGTAACTCAAATTTAATAATAATCTATGCCTCTGCTTCCATTGCTTCCACTTTTGCCTGCATTTTTCTGCAGGCCAATGGTACCAAGTGTTCTGAAGCAGCCTCTTTTGCTGAAGACTGATATAACTGAATGTTTCTTGATGTGTTGGGAGATTTCACTAACTTTCAGATTTAAGGTCTTTCTTCTCTTTTGTTCTGCAGAGAAATTCTTATCCATGATTCTGCCCTTTGCTCCTATGGATATACTGATATTATTAGGTAGAGAGATGCTGTTTGGGCTGTTCACATCAAAGTTTAATGCCGATAACCAATCACTTATGCATTAGTGAAGGTAACAGCAGAGAGTCTATTAAGGCTTTATGTCTTGTGTCAAAAGTGAGTTCTGTAAAGTTTTGGATGATAAAGTGAATATGATAAATTCCTAATGTTAGTATAAGATGTGCCTTCAATAACACTATGTGGGTGCATGTGAACTTCAGAATGTACTTTTTCAGCGTGACTTCTGCATTCATAGCTCACAGAATGTCCTATACATGCCAGTAATATTTATATGAACAATTTACCTATGCAAAGTGCAAAGGCTTCAAACAACAATTCCCATGATAATAAACAATGTATTTTCTATTCACAAAACTCATCATGTTGATGACTGCGTGTGATTCTTCAGATTACTATTTCACTTAGGCATCTGCTTTCCTCACATGCCATTAAAATACAAATAATTTATGCCCGTCTATTAGCCCCTGAATGACTCTTCTGTCCTGTCTTCCTCCTCTCAGCCAATCAATGCTCCTCATATCCCTGAGAGCACTTACAGTTTCCACATCCTAATGATTTTTACCATTTTCTCAAGTTGCTACTCTATCACCCCCTCTCACCTTCTGATCCTTACAGATCTCCCCACGTAGTCAGCAAAATTCTTTGTTCTTTTCATCCACAAAACCATCTCAGTCAAATTGATTCAGATCTGATAGAACTAAAAAAGGGCAGTAATGACAACACTGGGATTCTGTCCTTTTTGAATTTTAATGACTACAAAAGTAATGTACAGTTCCAGCTTCAAGCAGTGGTTTAAAAGCAATAAATTACAAAAGTAACACCCTTATTAATGTATTCACATTCTAATGCAAATACCCAAATATTTCCTACATACCGGAAATTCAATCCTTTCCATTAATATGAAATCACACAGTAAAAGAAAAAACAGTTTATATAAGTAGTCTGCTTTACTTTAGCATCTTTACTTTAGTAAAGATGAACACTTTGGTTTACAGGATAAACAGATAAGCCAACAAGTGCTTCTAGACAGATTGCAATCCTTAGTCTCAGAAGAAAAAGTATCATTTTTTTTATCATTCCTGTATGTTCAGGACCATGCTGTTAAAACTAGCAAAAAATCCTGATATGCTATACTTTACTACAACAACAGAGTTACATAGTACATGTCTAAAGGATAAATTGCTTCAATTATTTTATTCTGAAGAACAATGAGGATCACACTGATGATGCACAAGCAGTAAGAACAACAGCATTATTTTACTCCTTAGATCATACCAGATATGATTGAGAAGTCTTTATACATGTTGAGTTTATCTATATACTTCAGGGATTTAATTTCTGCCCTTACACACCTTATTACTATCTATATTCATCATGAAATAAATAGCCTTAAAAATGAAAGACACAGCCTGTCTAAATAGGTAGTGGTATGTACGGACACTTTTTCTCAATACTAACTTAAGGAAGGCCAGTGGAGACATATTACAAAAGGTCTTGATTCCTCAGCAATACAAGAATCAAAGACTTCACTTTATATCATTGAATCATTGAATCCTTGAATCATCGAATCATAGAATGGCTTGGGTTGGAAGAAACCTTAAAACCACCTAGACCCAACTCCTCTGCCATAGATAGAGATCATCATGTTGCTCAAAGCCTCATCCAACCTGTCCTTGGACACATCCATGGATAAGGCATCCTTTTCTGGCCAACCTGTTTCACTACCTCATCAACCTCAAAGTGAAAAATTTCTTCTTAATATCTAATCTAAATCTTCCCTCTTTCACCTTAAAAACCTTACCCCTCACTGCACTCTCTGATAAAATGCCCAAGACTTGCCTTGTTGAACTTCTTTCAAGCCTGTCCACATCCTCCTGTATAATGTCCCTTCCCACCAGGGTGCTGACCTCATCACACAGCCTGGTGTCATCAGCAAACTTGCTGAGAGTGCACTCAATCCCACTGTCCACATCTCTGACAAAGATGTTAAACAACACTGATTGCAATACCAACCACTGCTCAAAGCCATTAATCACCAGTCTCCACGTAGATACTGGGTTGTTGACCACTGCTCTTAGAGCGGAACCATTCAGTCAATTCCTTATTCACTGAGTGATCCATCCATCAAATCTGTGTCTCTCCAGTTTAGAGACAAGAATGTCGTGTGGTACAGTGTTGAATGCTTTGCACAAGTCCAGGTAGATGATGTTGGTAACTCTTCCTTTATCCACCAATGTTGTAGCTCCATTGTAAAAGGCCGCTAAACTTGTCAAGCACTATTTGTCCTTAGTGAAATCATGTTGGCTGTCACCAATCACTGCTTTATTTTCCATGTCCCACAACAGAATTTCCAGGAGGATATATTCCATTATTTCCATGAGGTGAGAGTGATCAGCCTACAGTTCCACAGGTCTTCCCTTTTCCTTTCTGAAAAACATGAGTTACGTTTCCCTTTTTCCTGTCAGTTAGAACTTCACTGGACTGCAATGACTTCTCAGGTATTATGGATAGTGGCTTCGCAATTTTATCTGCCAACTCCTGCAGGACTGGTTGATGCATCTCTTCAAGTCCCATGGACCTTGCTCACCTTCATGTCCCTTAGAAAATCTCATACTTGATATTCTATAGTGAGTGGTTCTCCAGTCCTCTAGTTCCTGCTTTTACCTTCTGCCATTTGGGCAGGGTGGTTGAACTCTTTCTGGTGAAGACTGAGACAAAAATGTTGTTGACTATGTCAATATTCTCCATATCCCAGGTAACTAAGTCTCCCGTTTCTCTTCTGGAGAGGGCCCACATTCTCCCTAGACTTCTTTTTATTGCTGGTGTACCTATAGAAGCTTTTCCTATTGCCTTTGACAGTCTTGGAAATCTGGCCAAATTTGAATCTATCAGGGCTTTATCTTTCTTAATTTTGTCCTTGGCTGCTCGAACAGTTTCTCTGAATTTCTCCCAGTCTACCTGGTCTTCATTCCACCTTCTACAATCTTCTTTTTTGAGTTTAAATTTGTTCCATATTCATCCATGCAGGCCTCCTGGCATTTTTGCAAAACTTCCTCTTTGTTGGGATGCATCACTCTTGAGTGGGAGATGATCTCTGACTATTCACCAGCTTTCTTTCACCCTTTTCCACTCCAGAGCTTTATCTCATAGTACTCTACCAAGCAGATCTCTGAAGAGGCCAAAGTCTGCTAACTTGAAGCCCAGGGCAGTGAGTTTGCTGCACACCTTCCTTGTTACCCTATGGATCTTGAACTCCACCATTTCATAGTCACTAAAGCAAACACATCCCTTGGGCTTCACTTTCTCCACCAGCCCTTCCTCACTGGTGAGAACAAGGTCCAGCACCTCTTCTTGTTGGCTCTTCTATCAATTTGAGAAGGAAGTTATCGTTGACATACTCCAGGAACGTGCTGGGTCACTTAGGCCCTGCTATGTTGTCACTCCAACAAGTGTAGGGGTGGTTGAAATCCTCCATGAAGATGAGGGCTTGTGAAAGCAAGGCTGTGCCTATCTGTCTATGAAGGATCTGATCAACTCACTCTTCCTGGTCTGGTGGCCTGTAAGAGACCTCTACTACAATTGCTTGTCCCAGCCCACCCTTTAATCCTGACCCATAAACTCTTGGTTGGCTCCTCATCCATCCCCAGATGGAGCTCCATGCACTTCAGCTGGTCCTTAACATAAAGGGCAACACCTCAACCTTGTCTATCCCACCTGTCCTTCCTAAAGAGCCTGTATCCTTCCCTTCCAATGCTCCAGTCACATTTGCAGAGAGGGAAAGTTCAAACTCTGAATTTTTACTTGTATCCACCACATGTCATCACACATACATTATTTGAACTTTGTCTATATATATTTTTATATATGTTTTGATCTGTATACTTTTGTAAGGAATTAATGCAAGAGATCACCAGCTGATTGTGAATGTACTTGGTGTTATGTGAATTAGTATTTCTTTAGTTTTCAGTTGTATCCAGATTCGACTGTGAATAAAATCTACAGTAGAAACAATACAAAAAGAGGTCATTTTATCCACTGAAATTCAAAAGGTAATCAGGGACTACTGAATTTTAAAGGAAGTCCCAATCCTTGTGATATTTAATCAATTTTACCTAAGATCCCATCAACCACATGACTACATCTTTTGCTTTAACAATACTCAATGATTCAGTATAAACTATGTAACCAACCATTGCATCAGGCTTGAATCACAATGGAGCTATACTCTATCCCTTGGAGCACAGAGTATGGGCCTTAAAGAGCAACGAGGTATATTTGTGAGAGCGATATCATCAAAGCCAAAGAAGTATGTCTTGACACTGAGTGAAACATTTGCCATTTTGATATTTATCCTGATGAAACCCCAAAAGTACACTATTGTATACTGGTAAGGGCTGCACTTACATGAGAACTCTTTCTGGTTCCATACTTGTAGACAATATTAATGTAGGCACGAATAATCACTTGGGTCTTTGTGTTTGCAATTCTGTTAAAATTATATGATATGACTTTATTACTCAGCATCTATCACATCTTATCAGTGGTTGCAATTCAACAACACACTAAATCAAGAACTGTCTATATTGCAATGAAATTTATAATTAGGTGAAAGTTTACCCAAGCACCTCTCATGGCAACTTGGGCTATTTATTGTGGTGCTACACACATTTATCATCCCCTTCTCTTTGAACAACCAACATATCTATTTAACTACAGTGATATCTGGACCTGCCAAGCTGGTATGCACCCTATACTGTTGGGACTGGCTTGGGCATGTTCCAATGAAAAGTTTTATTAATATTTGACTCTAGAACAACATGTGGGACTACTGTGTGGAGTGCTGCTAGTTTCACTCTGCCCAAACTGGTGTTTCAATTTTTTCAGGGACAAATGAAGAGATCTTTTAAAAGTCTTGATGATCCAGGTAACATCCAAAAGGTAATTCATGGCATCCAAATCCCTAACTGTTATATCTGGGGAAAACAGACATTTTTCTCCTCTCTTTTACCCCACCACAAGCACTAATTTGTACTGGAAAACTTAACCTGGCAGGTTTATGTATTATCCCACTAGACTAAATATGCATTTGGGGAATTAAACCTACAGGATCAGACAGTCTTCAAGACATGGTATTACTTTGCATTGCCATCTACAATGCTGCTACCTCCATAGAACAAAAATGAAGAACCATTTCTGTCCATCCAACCAAGTAATCTTTAGGACTCTTGGGGTGGGGAACACAGTTTATGTGAATTGGACTAGTGATAAGGAAACTAACATATTTGTTAATCTTATTTAACATGCACCCTTTGATGTCCCTCTCACTATGAATGCCTGCAAATTTATTTAGATACCATGACATTGAAGTGACTGAAGACTCAATGTCAGTTTTAGATGTGCAAGACTGAAAATAATTGATGCAGATTGGGTTGATATTATTAATTGAATTTTTATTTTATGAACAATTGTTTGATAACACACAGTATCTTCTCCATCTCCTTTATTAATTTTTTTCCCACTTTTTCCTGTGCAAGGGTCACCACTCTGAGAAAAAAATTGAAGAAGAAGAAGAATTTGAGAAAACACCAATGCTGAAAACAACTGTTTAAGTCACGGGGGAAATATAGGAGATTGATTCTTTTTGGCTGCCTTAAACCACTTTTTCCTACTTTAAACTGCTTGTTTTCAACCGCAGCAAAGGTAGTTTCCTCGAATCTTATCTACTCTCGTGAGCAGCCCAGCTGTGCTCGCTGCCCAGCGAGGTCATGCTGCAGCCTTAGTCGTAGGGAGACCCATCTCAGCCTCGTAAGTCCCCGGCATACTCAGTTCTGGAACTTTCCTAGAAGAAGAACTGTGCAGGCCCACAAAAGCCTATAATTTATACTCTGGAAGACAAGCCATTTGCAGCAGTGTACTTGCCATCCTGGGAGGAAGAAGAAGAGCAAATAAAGTCCTTTCCGGCCCAATTTCTCGGTATCATTTTACCTTCACTTAGCCCAGTGGGTACTGAACTCGTAAATTTTATGGGGACACCCCTGGTCTTACCCCAACAAGCCTTGTAACATCCAGGCTGATTTGTGACACTGTCACAAGATGGGTCATAAATGGATGTTGCAGTAGTTCATGTGTGTATAGCTATCCTCTGAGTAGAGCCTTGGGTGGCCTTCACTTGGTCTGAATTCTAGGTTTACCTTTGTTATGGTATGTATTGACACATAAAAAGCCCAAGTCAACAGAAGTAGTGGGAATCATCAAATAAAGCTGATTCTTTGTAATGGAAGCAAAAGGTAAAAAAGAAAGTTGTTAAAAAAATTAAGTGTGAGCCTAATTTGGTACAAAGTCAAGCACGGATCTTGATGATTCTCATGAAAATCTTCAGAAAGCTATTTTTATTATTCCACATAGCAATAAATAATGACTGTTATTTCTCTTATGAAAAATTTTCTAAATTATATGCACATGTGAGGAAGACTGGGGAAAAAAGTCATTCATAACGTCTTTCATCTAATGCATGATATGGTGGAAGCAGCAAAGGATAAAGAGAATATTATTAGATTGAAAAACAGAGGAAAATATCATAAAATTAAGAAATAACAGAGAAGTAATGGACATTGGGAAGAATTAAATATTTGTGGTTGGATCTACTTTCATTGCCAAAAAGACCCAGATAAAAAGACACAGCTGAGAAGACAACTGTCTGTCTACATTATTGGCAGGAGGTAACAGTCATAGACAAGTAAATTCATTTGTAAGAGTTTGTCTCTGCTGCTCCTAGCAAGAGAAAGGTACATTTTATCCTGTTCAGATGGCTTCTTGAAAAAGAGGAATTTGTTTTAGAAGAATGATGTTTAACATTCAAATGTTCAGTGTTTTCCAGGGTGACAAAGATTAGAATTTTTTTCTCCTACTTGTTAGACTAATAAAAAGGGCTCGTTTCTGCTTCGCTAGATTATAATTTATGCAAAATTTTAAATGTCTTAAAGATGTACTAATGATCTCCATTTAAATCCCTGAAAAAATGTAATATGGTTGTAGTGTAGATGATGTATTTACTAGAAATTGGAAGAGACATATACATCAGAAGGTTAATTTTGTACCTGGAGAATCAAAAGACTGAAGTAGATGCTTCTGAAATGGCTATATGTCCAACATTTTCTCTTTTACATGCTGTTTTACAACTGCACCCTTCACATATCCATACTCTGTGGCAGTGTTTTTTTTTGTCTTGTGTAGGCATAGCTCACCTCACAGAGAAATACACAAGAAATAGTTTGGTGTTTATAGTGGGAATGTAGTATAGTTGTATATTAAAGTAGGAGAAAGGTTTCTAAGCTGGCAATGGAGTAAGAGCCAAAGGACTTGACAAGAAATGAATAAAAGATCCAGAGAATCCCTCTCTCTGTTTTTGTACTGTTGTGTTAGGGTTTAGAAACATGGATTTGAAAATCATTAGGGCTAGTAAAGGCTAAGAACCCAAGAACTTGGATGATCCAAACTATCAGCAATTTTAAATGGAATTCAGATGATTTCTAATTGATACCTGACTGTAGTGAAATAAATATAAGGAAGTTTAAAGTATAAAAAGCTGAAGAACTGAGTGCTATTTATTTGATGAAATAATTTAAATGAAAAAAAAATTCCCTTCTTAGTAATTTTGACCTTATCTAAAATCTGTGTTTAATAAACAGAGAGATTTTTATTTTGTATTTCAAGCATGGGAAAATAGTTCACTTCAGAAATTAGTGCACAAAACCCACCATGACAGATTGAACTGTTACGTTTTCAATTTTTTTAGCATTGTGGAGTGTTAATAGTATTCAGGATTTATTGATTCATTGTTACATGTTCAACAGCCAGAAATGCAATCTTTGTGTCTAATCATGTCATGGGTTATTTCACCCACATAAAGCAAATAGGACCTATGTTTGGCTTTAAAATTAAATTATTGTCATAGGACTTAATGCTAAGTTTAGGTTTTGGACATAATATTCAACAGGAGACAAATACATTGACACTTGACACCTATTCTGTCAGAATGTTAGCAGAAACCCTGGCTCAAGCAGTAGGTTATTTTGATTTAATTCCAGAAAGAAATAAGTGGCCTGAATTTGCTTTACTGAATTTAGGCAACTGTTCAAGAAGTTAAATCAGAATCAGACTCTGCTACCTTCAACAACACTGCTTATGCATAACTCAGTTGATGAACAGTATCAATGCTCTTAATGTAACTCCCTATATAACAAAATACTGCTGAATCTGAATTAAGTAATAACATAGTTCTAATAGCAAAGAAATTTAAGCTCAAGTAAGTATGTAGCTTCTACTGTTCCTGAAGCAAAATGACTACACTTCTTGCATGTTTGCATTCATTAGTGCATGCCAGTAGTTGGTATTACAGCTAGAGTTATTATCACTTCATAAAATATAAAATCTAGGACAGAGAAATCAACTGTTATATTAATCTCTGAGAATACAGGTGTCTCAGGCCAGCAAAGCTGTGAAACCTTCAATGATGAAGAAAGACCATTATTTAGACTGTCCTGAGGTCTCAACGAACAGTAGTGTTACCTCAGATGTTAAGGACTATATTTCATTTTCTGATTTGGTATGTGGAGAAAGAATATAATTTTCTTAAGGATAAGTGCATCAAAGATGAAGAAATGGCTGAGAAATAGTGAGTGACTGGAGAAAGAAGGTGGTGAAAACAAGAAGTAATTATCAAAGTTTGAAGACAAGCATAATCCTGCTAAAATTCTAGTACTGATTTAAAAAAAAATTGATGTCTTCAAGCTTTTTTATCATCTCTCTATTAGTATAAACCACTACTAAATGAATTATTTCTTCAGAAAATATAAACTATGTGAAGAAACTTACCAAGTATGTCTTCTCTCTCTGCTGAAAGTCTATGCCTGAACCAGTTCATAGTCTTGGCTGAACTGGCTTAATGCAATGGATGCTGCTGAAACTTAGATGAGAAGGTGTGATGTAAAGCTGACTAGGAAGTAGACAAAATTATTTATTTATTTATTTATTTATTTATTTATTTATTGTTAGGAAAGGAGTAAGAAAATCCTTGAGAGAAAAGACATCAGTGTATTACTAGTGAATATGCCAAAATTCATCAGCTGAGGATCCAGACGCAAAAGAGGTTGTTCGTGTATTGCTCTGTATAAATGCATTGTGTGAACCATAAGAACTGACTGTAACTTTTTACTTTCCCTGTGCATCCACCTAAATCTGTTTGCATCCCTCTAGGAGATCACAAAGTACTTACATTCTAAGAGTTTTAAGAAATTACTCTCACCATGTTGTGAGCTACTGTCTTCTCCCCAGAGACGTAATCAGCATTTGGTTGACAGCTGGTTGTTGTCAGATAAAAGATTGTGATTGATATCCTCCAGCTTTTTTTCCTCCACTGAAAGTGACTGCTGTCTCTAATGTGATTTAATCTGACCAATGTTGTGCTGAAATCATCAGTTGTGCTCAGACTGTCAGTGCTGTACTCCAGGACAGGCATGGAAAGTAACCTGAGAGCTGTTCTGGAAAGGAACCAAGCGTACCAGGTACTGACCTCCTAAGTATTTTGAAATATATCACCAGAAAACTATCGGGCACTAACGTCCCACCAGGGAAGGAACTTAAATACTTCTGAAGTCATCAAGAGTTTGCTGCAGAGAGCAGTGAAGATTTGTCTAGGAATATTATTTTGTAGCCAATTTTGTTACTATAATGAAAAGGTCTCTTCAGGGAAGTGCAATCCAACCATGTGCAAATTTTATTAAACTCTTCTAAGTGAGAGAGGGAAGCAAAATTATAAATCTTGAAGTTATAACTTCAATATGAAAACCTACTCTAATTACAAATTAATACCTGTAGATTAGAAATATGAAATGAAACTGATGTATTAGTCTGTGTTAGCTGTTGAAAAATTCAAATTGTTTCACAAAGCCTTTTGGAAAGAAATAAGCCTTATAAAATTATGCATAGATAAGACTTTGGATTCCTTCTTCCTATCTTTTTTTTCCTCCCTTCCTTCACTCTCTAATATCTTGCAGTAGTTTTAGGTGTTATAGAATAATGTAATAATTCATAATACAGAAACCACAGAGAGTAATATAATGGAAAAGAGATAACATTTTAGCATAGATTTTCTCTCTTTTGTAAAAAAAAATTCACAGAACAATTCGCAAACATTGTTGAGAACAATTTAAATTCTAAATGCCTACTTCCTTCAAAAAAAGCTGAGTAGACTGCTAGCTGTTCGTATGCTGATGAACACTAAGAACTCTTCTCTATGGGAAAGTTTGTTTCACATCATGTCTGACTTTCTGGTACATATTTACAATGATACAATGTGCAGTCTGATACCATATGAATAAGCTTGAGCTCTCATCTAAATTAAAGAAATTATTTTTTGGGCTATACTTGGAAGGAGATTGGCTTCCTCAATACAAATTTGTCTGTCATTCACCTGGATAGAAAGTTGCAATTTTTTTCTGTTAGCTTCATTACTCTGAACAGGGTGGGTCAACTGAAGGGAGCCTAAGGAAATTCTGAAATACTCAGAAGACTGTATTACATAAGATAAGCATAACTTTTCATGATGCAGAGTCTTCAAGAAGATAATACACCACACAGACATGATTTTAATGAAGAAAAGCATTTTAAATCATTGTAAATTGTATTTTATTTCTATTGATCCAGTAGGAGGAGCTGCTCCATTGTTTTAATTGACTCCTTGGCTTTCAAAATTGAAATTTACCCAGTCAATGCCTTTGACATTAACATCGAATTTTTCTCAGAGCTCACACCAACAGCTACTAGGGGGTGTGAGTGAGGAACTGACCGCTCTTTAAGTAAGCAAATATGACCAAAGTCACTTAACAAAATAGATAATTTGTGTATGCTTGCAATACAGCTCAAGTAGTGTTATCACTATTATTAGTCTTGTGAAAGAAAGGAGGCTGCATCACTGAATAAGTGACTGTTGAGGAGTGACTAGCGAGGAGAAAAGAAAATGGACATATTTTCAGCTACAGTTGCGTTTCCCACTTCCTACTCTACCTCGCTGTTCCTGCGTCTGTCAGAACTGAAAGATCATACGAATGGTGTAGTCCAAATTCCCCAGTTAGTTAATCCAGTGCTCCTGAGTTAGCTCCAGTTGTCTTCCACTATGGTAACTGAAGCCATGTAACTAAGAGGGGAATATGGCTCAGGAGTAGGTTAGGTGAGATTCTGAATTCCCACTGTACCCTGCTGAATAGACAGGGGAAAAGGAGGAAGGGGAGGAAATCTCAAATATCATTGTTCTTGCTTTTTCATTGTAGAGTAGTGACAACTGAAACTTATGGAATGAAATGAACACAGCTGCCGTGAGATTTTTATGATATTAGATGGGAAATTTCTCTCACCAATTTTTTCTGATACTACCCCTTCAATTTTTCTCCATGGTTGTTGCTTGTGACTCAGTCATTCAGAGATCCCAAGTATCTTATCATCTGCCTACCTAAATGGGTAGAAAAAACATTTTCTCCTCCAGTGGACAGGAAAAGTAGACAACAAAAAGAGCAAGTTAGGACACTGGAACAGCAGAGGACATTAAATGGTCCTGTGATGCTGGAAACAGTGAAACAAAACTAAAAAGCTCATTTGATAGAAGTGCATTAACTAAATGGAAAGAAGTGAAAATGTCAGGAGGATCAGAAGGGACGTAAGAGGGTGTCTGTAACTGTATATTCTTCATGTCCTCTTTGTATACACATGCCACTTAAAACTCATTTTTTAAAACGTGAATGAAAGTTTGTATATAGATAATAACCTTGTATTAACAGATGAAGAGAAGGCTGATGTACCTGACAACTTTTTTGCTAAAGCACATGGAGGATGGGAGGTAATTAGAGGCAGCCAGCACAGCTTCACTAGGGACAAGACCTGCCTGACGAACCTAGTGGCTTACTATAATGGGGTAACCACAGCAGTGGACACAGGAAAACTAATGGATGCGATCTATCTGGACTTCTGTAAAGCCGTTGACACAGTCCCCCACAACATCCATCTCTCTAAATTGGAGAGATATGGATTTTCTGGGTGGACTGTTCGATGGATAAGAAACTGGTTAGATGGTTGAATTCAGAAAGTAGTGGTCAATGACTCAAAGTCCATATGGAGATCCGTGACAAGTGATGTCCCTCAGGAGTTCGTACTGGGACCAGCGTTGTTTAATATCATCATCAATGATATAGACAGTGAGATCGAGTGCACCTTCAGCAAGTTTGCAGATGACACCAAGGTGAGTGATGCAGTTGCCACATTGAAAGGACGTGATGTCATTCAGTGGGACCTGGACAGATAGGAGAAGTGGGCCTGTGCCAACGTCATGAGGTTCAACAAGGCCACATGCAAGGTCCTACACTTGGGTCGGGGCAATCCCTGATTTCCATACAGGATGGAAGATGATGTGATTGAGAGCAGCCCTGCAGAGAAGGACTTGAGATTGCTGGTCTATGAGAAGCTCAACATGAACCAGCAACGTGTGCTCACAGCCCAGGAAGCCAACTGTATCCTGGGCTGGATCTAAAGAAGCATGGCCGGCAGGTCAAGGAAGGTGATTCTGCCCCTCTACTCCTCTCTTATGAGACCTCATCTGGAGTATTGTGTCCAGTCCTGGATTCCTCAACATAAGAAGGATATGGAACTGTGAGAACGGGTCCAAAGAAGGGATACAAAGATGATCAGAGGGCTGGAGCATCTTCCATGGGAGGACAAGCTGAGAGAGTTTGGCTTGTTCAGCCTGGAGAAGAGAAGACTCAGAGGACATCTTATAGCTACCTTCCAATACCAGAAGAGGGCCTACAAGAAAGCTATGGAGGGACTGACAAACAATAATCCAACGGCTCTACACAGTATGACAAACCATTTTACAGTACCTGAAGCATTTTACAGTAATGTGAAGAAAAAGAAATAGAATGCATGCAGAATTTCTTTGGTTTGTCTTCCACTTCTCTCAAGCAAGAATTTCTAGGTGTTTTGAAGGACAGTCATTACCTATATGCGCATACATATTTTTTTTCTTAAACATCTAATCAGTCACTGAAATTCCAACAATTTAGCAGAATTAAGTTTCTGCTATCTTGGTTTTTTTAATCCAAATGGTATAATACTTTTACCTACTTCTCAGATGGAAAATGAAGATTGTTTTATTTTGGAATATGTGTGGCAAAGTAGTGGCTCCATGGGTAGCTAAATCTCTATTTTCTGTCAGCAAGTCTGCTTTATTTGATTTTGGATATCTATATAAGGTTGTAACTGCCACTCAGTCATAAACTGCCTCCTTGAAACTATGCCTGAATTTCATTGTATTTGCTTTTAAGCCTTTACTTGAGTTTTCCTGATACCTAAAGTAATTGAGCTGTGTTTGAAATTCATTGTAGCTTAAGTTTTCCTTCCACTCAGAGAAGCTGTAGAAAATGCGGCCAAGATTTGTTTGCTTTTCAGATCATCTATTATTGTACATCAAAATGATTCCTAGAGTTTGCCTGTACTTCTGCGAGAAGAGGATCAAGGGTTGGCAGGAGAGTACCTAAATAGTGGGACCAGCAGGTTGAGGGGTTGAGGGAGGTGATCCTGCCCCTATACTCTGCTCTTATGAGACCTCACCTGGAGCACTGTGTTCAGTTCTGGAGTCCTTAGCACAGGAAGGATTTTAATCTGTTAGAGCTGGTTCAGAGGAGTGCCACAGAGATGACCAGAGGACTGGAGCACCTCCCATATGAGGACAAGCTGAAAGTGTTAAGGGCTTGCATAGAGAAGAGAAGGCCCTGGGGGGAACTTTTCAGTAAAAACTTTTCAGTAAAAGCTTTTCAGTCCTTAAAGTGGTCTACAGGAAAGATGGGGAGGAGCTTTTTATCAGAGAGCACAGTGACAAGATGAAGCCTAAGGGTTTTAAGCTGAAAGAGGGGAGAATTACATTAGATATTAGGAAGGAAGAAAATATTTACTGAGAGGATGGTGAGGTGCTGGAACAGCTTGCACAGGGAAATTCTGGATACCCCTTCCCTGGCAGTATTCAAGGCCAGGTTGGATGAGGCTTTGAGCAACTTGATCTAGTGGAAGACATCCCTGCCCTTGGCTGTGAGGTTGGAACTAGACAATCTTTAAGGCACCTTCCAATCTAAACCATGCTATGATTCTATGATTCTATGAAAAGTTAACTTAGTACAATAAACACTGCCAGCTGGAACCTACAGAAAATTAATAATTTACTTATTGTGGTTATCTTTTGTGGGCTAACGATGAGAAATAACTATCTATTCTGACATGCATTCTTTGGATTTTCATTGTATAGCTTTTGTTTTCACGGATTTCTGCTGCTTTTTCTCGCACAAGGGTATTGCCATTGAACATGAAGAAAAGTTTTTATGAGGACAACGCCATAAAACCTATAAAATGTAATTAATTAATGCTGATTTTGCTGTGTTCATAGTTCTTAAAATGCTTCCATGGCTAGTAAAAATGTTTGTGGTATAATTATTAAAATATATATTTATGACCTAAAAATCTTTCTCATCCTGTAGCACAAGCTTAACAACACACTCAGGGTTTGTGTCCAGATTTCAGAGTTTCTGCAGAATATCCCATTACTGCTATTGTCCTGCCATAGTAAAGATAGTTTGAGGGACCCACTGATGCTCCAGTATTTTACATGAGGAAAAAATTTGTAAACAATTCTCAGACAAGGCTTCATCCTTACTCAGAGATGGAAGGACCAGGTGACCAGACTAAAAAGCAATGCAGATTTCTGGTTCCCATTCTAAAATCCTGAGCTTTGCATTACAACCTCATCATCTGTGAGGAAGATTACACACTGTGTAATAGATAAATAGTGGCAAAAATAGAGGAAAATATTTTCCTTTAAAGCATAATTGGAATTGATTGTTATGAATTTAATCTTAGGAAAAAGATAAAAGATTTAGTTCCTAGCCTGGACATAAATTCCTCCCACTCGAATGGCTTTTGAGTGGGAGCCTCCAGTGACACAGGGGAACCTGAAGAGATATTCTATACTTTTATTCATATTCATAGAAATATACATACATACAGATAGAGCTGACGCAGATAATAAATAAATATTAAAAGTTTGTTTGTTGTTTTTTGTTTGGGAGTGCTGGGTTTTTTGTGAGTGAGCTACTTCAGGTAGTTAGAGGAAGTTGGGTTTTTGACATTATAGTGTATAGGCTGACATGAGGTTGACATTGTATGCAGATACCACAACCACTGGAATATTATAGAGGTGTACTGTAGGACATTGCCTAGGAATGGTTTGGCTCAACCATCTAAGATGTCTTTTCTAACCTAGTGATTCCATGATTCTATGAATATGGATGTATTCCTATTATTTTTGGCACTGAATCTCAAATCTTTGCCTACACGTAATCCTAGCTCAGACCTCTTTCCTTATTTCTGGTGAATCTTGAATGAACTGCGTAACTCTAAAGGACAATGACTGAGGTTTGAAAATTCTTTCCTAAAGAATCACTCAATCACTCAGAGATAATGTTGTTGTTACATTTCACTAAATAGCAAGTAATATTAAGGCAATTATTATATGAGCAGGTTTTTCCAAGGGTAAATATTAGTGTGCCCTCTGGTATTTCAAATGTACAACTGCATTTTAATCCAAATAAACATCCTATCTGCTAATATATCTGTAAATAATATTTATAATTTCTCCCACATATATCTCAAAATATACCCAAACGTTTCAATCAAAAGCATTGGGACATCAGGGGATGATTTGTGTGGATGTATGAGAGCGATGGCATTCCAAAATCATTCTGAGAATTACAGATTTCTGCACTTACCAAGCATACAAAATACCTCAGGTTTTTCTCTTTCATTTTAATTAGAAGACTGATGTACAATTTCCTTTTCTGAGGCTCTTGGTTAGGAAGTACACTATGCGGCGCCTCTTAGGCAATCAAGGGTTTAATGCATTCCCCAGTGCCCCAGTATCTTTAATAATATTTGGTGATGCAGTGCATCTACTATTCAGTAAAACAGAAGGAAGCTGCCCAGCCTAATAATGGCAGTCTTTTTTTTTTTCCTTCACTTAGGAATGAAACAGAATTAATTGGAATGATTATTTTAATTATATCCAGCCTAGTTAAATCACAGCTAAAGAAATTGGAAAAAACTGTTGACACAGAAAATATCTTTAGGGAACTTTTTCTATCTTTGATGTATGTGTCTTTAGAATTTCAGAGAAGAAAAAAAACTAAAGGTTTTGTTGAGATAAGAGTGTTATTTTAAACTGTTAAACCACTATTGTAAAATGCATAATGAGTAACAGTCTAGATGTATTTTTGTATATAAGTAAACTACTTGTAAATTGTAGCTTAATTCCCATCCACACTATTTTCAAATCTATTATATGCATCCTTCTTCCTGACACACCATTTGTAGTGTGCTTCTAAAACATGAACATATGAATATTGTCACCTATTCTCTAAGCACTTATAGGTATTTTTACCGTAAGAATCTATTTCTAACTTTCTTCCTCCTACTAGGCAAAATGCATACAAAGGTTAATTTATTATGGAATAAATTAATGCAGTTAACAGCTTATAAATATACTTTATATTATAAAAAAATATTTATTGCAAGGTTATTTCTTGTCCAAAATTTTTTAAAAAATTATAACTTAGTTACAACCAGACTGGATTTCTAATTTTTGGAGTAAATCAATAGTTACTCCTCATCAATTATGTTGATTACTCTGTAAAGTTTCTGTAAGAGCAGGAAAACAAAATCAAGATGTTGGCTCACGCAACATCCTTCTTTCAACCTTATGGAGAATTCAAAATGCAATGCGTAGCAGATCAAGGTCAATGGATCCTATGCTATATGTTCAAATAGTCTTTGAAATTTAAAGTAGTTGTCACACAGTGAACATTTTCCTGCTAAATAAATACTGAACAAAAATATTTTTGAATGGTAAAATATTTATGCGGTGACTGCAGTATCTTTCTTTACAGCTGAATTGATTAAAACAGGAGAAGAAGAACACATATATAGCAACTAAGTGTAGTTCCCTGTCATATACAGAAAATTGCAAGGTGAAAATGCAGTTATCACGGTCAGTACTTCATGTTTGTATTAACCCACATAAGTAGCAATACAATGTTTTAGATATTTCTTATTCCATTGAAAGATATAGATAGTTTCTTCCATGGCTGCATTGCTTTATTGTGATCACCACGTAAAGCATAAAGTCTATTTCATTTTTATCCATATCTTCATAAGAAAAACATTTTTTTGTTATTGTTGTTTAGAATACTTTCTTGTAAACTAACAGTGTTACTATACTAGCACTCATTGGGCAGACACAGTTTTCAACATTCCTATTCTAATTAACTTGTCCTAGAAACAAAAAATACCAGATGAATACAATTTATCCACAGTGTGTATTTTCAGCTAGGAGGCAAATAATTATTGCTTACTGCAGAAATAATGTTATTCTACTTACTCATGTAAAACAAACTTTAAATGTCATTTTACAGCAATGAAGACTACATAGCACAATGCCATCTTAAGATGTGGTAATTACACAGAAGAACTTCTCATTAACCTAAAGGTCAGAGGTGAGAGATGATCACCAATTCTTGCTAATACAAACTTAAATTGGTTTAAGCTAAATGTAATGATCTAATAATCATGAAAATGGGGACTGTAAAAACAACAGCTATTGTGGTACATTTGCAAACAGAATTATGCAATCTGTAAACATAATAAGAGCAATGTCACTTCCAGCTCCTGTTTTCTCTTGTTATTTCTTTTTGTATATTCCAGGAAGAATCAGAGCATGTGAAGTAGCTACTCCCTGCTAAAATTACCTTTTGTAATAAACTAGTGACAGCTTTATAACATTCCAATGTATTGTTTCAATTAAAAGAAATAACCACAAAGTAATATTTAAACATTAAGAGAAAATTGCATTTTCAAACATTAGTGCAGCAATAGTTCTAAACATATCTACTTCATAGCGTTTAGCAGTTTATAAAATGCAGTAGAAAAGGTGCAGGAAGATAACAGTGTAGTCATTTTCAACTATAACCTAAATTATGCTATGCTTGAAGTTCTGAATATCCTTTTCAGTGCAATGCAGATAATGAAATTCCTTAAATCACTAGCTGATTTCTCTCTTTTCCTGTTTTTTTTTTTTCCCTCCCATAAATGCATAAATTAACACAGATTCTGTTTATTTTCAATGCAGGTTTTCACTCATAGGTGAACGCATTGACAAACAGATGTGAATGGACGTACTGTAAAATGGCAAAAATAATTAAACTACAATGGACAAAATTGTGGAAAACTTTTCTTTTAATGTATCAGATATCAAAGCATCAGAAAAAAGATTTTGAATCTTTGTATACGCTCTGTAACCACTCAAAAGCCAAATACAAGAAAGGAATTTTCTAGGCAATATAGCTAGGTGTGCTATGTGTGGTGCTCTTTTCTGCACAATTTAAACAGTGCTATGGCAGTTC
The DNA here is from genome assembly GCF_017976375.1 of Cuculus canorus. Lineage (NCBI taxonomy): Eukaryota > Metazoa > Chordata > Aves > Cuculiformes > Cuculidae > Cuculus > Cuculus canorus. The sequence continues at coordinate 31,968,246 of NC_071441.1, read as the reverse complement.
TGATAATCAAAATAGATGAGAAAAGGCTAAAGCAGAACTTAGAACAAAACCGCTTTCTCAGATGATTTTGTCCCATTCAAAATACTATGCCAGCAAGACAACCACTAAAAGAAAGAAAGGAGAGCTTTGGGAAAACTTGTTCTGGCAACTCTTTTCTAGACCATATTTCCATGAACTCTAGTCTTTCTCCAGCTTAAGGCACAGGCTAATATAGGCAGCTTCCTTATGAACTCTAAGAAAAGTGATTACTAGCAAATACTTTTCTTGAGTAACTGTGGAATATGTCTACTGCAACGAGTGTGAGGCTCTAAGACCCATCAGATAAAAAGGCATGACCAGCATGCCAGAGAGATACCTACCATCTGTATTTGAGAGCAGTATGGTACTATTCAGATTCAATACGCATTCTGGAGGCCACCTGCAAGATCACCCTTTAACAACTGGAAATATGGTGGCCCTAGCTGGATTTCAAGACTTGCTTGAAAAAGCAACAAAAGACATTTGAGCAAAATATTCATATATAAAATGCTTATGGGGGTTCTATTTTTTCTAAGAATTATATTCTCTGAGAAAAAGAAGTAGTACTATTGACTTTAAGTTGCCTCTTTTCCTTAAATCCTATATATGGGCCAAAAATTATTTAAGCCATAGATTAGACAATTATTTAGGGAGTCAACACCTACATAACAAATCTAACCAAAATGAACACATTAGACTTGCTCTCTGTTGTACAGCATCCATCACATTAGATGTTACAGGAAGGGCAGGAAAGCAAAATTTGTCTCTGACTTGACCTTACCATTTTCCACCTTCACACATAGAGAGAAAACATGCCCTTATCCCATAGTAAACTATTTCACTGTGATTAGTTCAGGATCTTTTGATGAATCATGAACATACTTACACCTGGTAAATTAAATATACTTGAGATCATTCCCAGGGAGTTAGGCTAGGGGGCATGAAACAACTTGCATGTCTAATCAACAAACCACTCTTCCTACAACCCACCAGGTGGCAACCCGCTAACAGGCACTGCCTCATTACAGGTACAGGCATAACCTCTTTATGCTTTGTCCAACCTTCATAGCCAATGAGGGTGACATATTACTTTATAACATGGACCATAATAATAAACATTTCCTTTTCAAAGATTTCTGTGTTGTACTCTCAGGTAAAACACAGTAAGATATCACTTGGTTTCCTAGTTCCAGGTGAGTGAATGACTCAGTTGGATTCAGTCATATAATAAAATTATTTCTGGTATTGAAGAAAAGTTTTAATTCTGATGTACTGTTTGCTTAACCTTGCCATGTCATTTCTAAGAGCTAAACTTTTCCTTAATCTTAATATTCTATCATTTGTTTCTGGAGTTTGGGGGGGGGGGGGGGGGGGGGGGGGGGAAGGAGTGCCTATTTCTCATAGAACTCACTCATTTATTCAAGAATAATCCCTAAGGTTGAATAAAATAGTACTTCATAATAAACATAGCAAAATATCATCTTCAAATACATAGAAGTCTATTGATATGTGGGGTCACATCTATTCTTTAGAAGTGCTTTTACCATTTCTTTTTCTGTTGCTTCTGTATGCATTAGTTGTTTGCAGTTACATGCATTAAAAAATTTAGCCAGATGTATCAATAAATTGAAATCCATAGTATTACACAAAGCTGCCAGGTTCATGAGGTGCAAGGGATGATGACTAACTACTATTTCCAAATCATGTTGCCCCAAGACTGCACAGTTGCACATTGTTGACAGTTTTCACAAAATTTAAGGAGCCCATAAGATGCCTCTTTATTTTCTAGGAAAAAAAAAAAAAAGAAAGGTCCTTTTTGACGACAGTCATTGAACAAGCTCATTTTCCTACGCTTCTGTTAGTCCTACATACTTCACTGTAATTTCAGAAAACATGCTGTGATGCTGTGGACAGAGCTCACGCTCTTTGCAGCTCAGTACAGTTTTCTATTGTACAGTTGAAGTTCTGGTCTGAAATCAAGTCATTCATGTCGTAAACGGGTCATTATTTTATAATATGAACTTCTATCTAATTTTTACTATACTTTGAAATGAGTATCTAAAGTATGATTACTTCTTTGGAGATATAAGAAAGGAGTGCAAATAACATGAGTTTGAATACCACAGAAGGTTAGAAATGTCTGCTTTTAAAGAATATGCTCAGAGTTAGAGGTTTATTCTTCTTATTTAGTATAATACTGATACATATATCAGCATTAGTAGATAAAGTCTGTAGAAAAACATGTTCTCAGTAATACTGCAATATTTGTACACGTGAGGACGTAGGACGTAGCAATTTTTACAAGTTGTTGATTATCTACTCTGGTGGACTTTCAAGCAAGCTTTATTTTCTAATGTATTTTCATGTCTCTGTATGTAAAAATTTCAGGACAGTGCATTCATAAAAATTAAATTAATTCATTTACCCATCTTTGTAGTCTTGAAAGATGATATTGAATGTTTAACAACTACAAATTTGTACCACCACCCCCCCACACAAACACTTGTATGTTTCAACCAGCCTTTCAGTTTTTCCTAGGGGCATGTCTTCTTCTTTGGAAAACTCATCTATAGAAAATGTACCAACCTTTAAGCAGTCAGTTTGTTGGTTGTATGCTTCCAAAGCTATAATTATATTTTATGTGTTCTTCACAACAAACAATTTTCTTATATTTGTGCATTTATTTTTTTGTGAATACTCAGAGAAATAGTTTTACATAACTTCCCTGATACCATAGTAAATAAAGCTAAAAAATTACTGTTCCCTATAGATTTGCCTTTTTAGAGTTATTTTCAGGGGTCATCAATTTTATAGTCCTGAATTAAGCCTGTACATATCTTCTAGCTTTCTCTCAACACGTAACATTTTTAAATATCTTTATATTCTGTATCCTTACACTGTACATTCCACATAACGTTCACTTGTTATTCTTTGTTACATTTTCAGTCAACTAGTCCAGTAGCGTTCTTTCTCTGGTTTCATTCCACATGATGCACATATTTGATGTGCTTTATATGGAATGCACATATATCATATGTGTTTTTATTTTGTAAATCATCATCTCTCTTGTTACTGCTCCTGATTTCAGTATTTGTCGTGTTTATTTTTCAATAGTACCTTAGTTTTCTAGAATTTTAACATTATAGTACCAGTTACACATTTTTTTTCTGTTATTAACTCTTGCATTAATCTTGAAAATTACTAACACATTCTTGCTGTTCTTCTGGTATACTCATTAGTTATATTTCACCATGAATTAAATCTCCTGATCAGTCATGAATTTCTATTCATTCTCAGAGACTCACAGAGTTAAACAGAAATTTGGAAAAGGAGGATTGTATAACCTCAGGTTTTAAACAAATATATTCTTTCTTGGTAGGACATAATCCAAACATCTGAGCTGTCACTAAAACCTGCACAATAACAGTCACACAAGCAGCTGACCTTTTTAGTATCATGCTCCAGGGAACTAAATTTGATTTTATCATTATTAGACGTTTAAACTCTGAGTACTCTGTAATGAATACGCAGTAGGTTTTACAGCAGAGGAGTGGTCTTAAGAACATTTTGAAGCTTAATTAGCGTTTTCTCCTCAAACATTAGAAGGTTATAAACACCAGAGACAGAAAAAGAGTCAATTAGTATGTTGTCTGGCGTAGGTAAAGGAGCAATGAAATACAATTAGAAAAGGAATATTTGAGTTAAGTAACAAGAAAAACTTTCTGATGATGAGAATCATAAGCCTGTGAAATTGTTTCTTATGGAAGAAAGTTAAGGAATCATTTACAAAGACAACTAAAATTATGTGGACACAACATAAAGAAATGCTGTAGAGTAGAGGCAATGTCTTGTTGGAAGTAAAAAACCACCAGATAATCATTTTCATCTTCATTTTCACTTGTGTTTTTCAGTTTTTATATTAAGTTCCAAGATTCTTTTAGGAAATACCCTTTCTTAAAGTTGCAGTGACGTGTAGGAGTCATTCATGGGTTTCTACTTATCAGCTATCATCCTTGAATCACTAAGCTCTGTAACCTTTAAGAGTCTTCAGCTCCTCTAGTCAGTCATTACATGACTGCTTAAGACCAAGTACATCTTTAGTACTTAAATAGCAATCAATGTTTGAATTTCATGCTGCAGAATTCAAAATGTCACTCATACATAATTCAAGAGGTGTTTAAGAACAGCAATTAATGGCTTGCAGTAACCCTCTAATCTATGAACTACAATCCCAGATAGGATTAAAGGCCAATGTAATTCAAACGAGATTATAAAAGAGATGTAAAAATTGTATCTAAATAAAAAGAGGGATAAAAGACTTTCAACTTGATTCTGAGGGGAAAAAACCCACCCTGTTTATAAGAGTATGTAATTATTTTGTAAGATGAATGTGGATCACAGTTAATAGGACAAAAAGAGGATAAATTTTTCCTTGAGGGTGAAATATAAACTTGCATTTCAGATACCTTTAGTGGAAGTCCGACTGAGCTTAATTCCATTTAATCAGTTTTGACAAATTCCTAAGGAAAAAAATGTTTATATTCCAAGTCTAATCTTACTGTAGTTAAATATCCTTCTCAACATAGGTCATGTAACATTCTATTGAGAATGAAGGTGGATCTCATTTAATGATTAAAGGATACTTAGGATATTCAATTCTCACTACTCATTTTGTTTCTTTACTAAGCTATAAGGTATGTTGAACAAAAGGAAAAAAACTAGTCTCAAAAATCAAGTGCTTGTAAGAAACCAGCATTTTCAGAAGGTATGTCTAAATGAAAAGTAATGTAGTTACTTATAACTTAAAGAATACGAGTCGACTGCATCTGATCAGGGAAATACTGTGAATCAGTGAGTTATACTATGTATAGAGACAAAGAATGTTTTGTTCAGTCTGGTATTACTGTAACAGATATTTTAAGGAATTAATTATTCATTTTAAATAATTATAATCCAGAACTCACAGAAAGAAGAAAAAAAAGAAAGAAAATAGTTGCTCACTTTATAAACAATATTAAAAGCATCATTTAAGATAAAAAAACACAGGATGCTGGAGTCAAAATTAAAATTATTTTTATGTAGCCCAACGTTTGTTTGCATGACAGAACATATGGAACTAAGTACTTATGAAATAAAAAAGTTTGCATATTTTATATTATAAATTTTGTTCAAATTATCTTTTTATTTTTACTGTGAATACATAGGAATTCCCCTCAAATGAATAGTTTTATCATGCGAAATGACTGGTTTAAACATTACATTGTCAAGTGACACTGAATTCATATACGTGTGTGGGTAAAGATCTGGAAGCCTCAAGCATGGATAAATGAATCCTTTGAAATGGGTGCTTCCTTTCTATGACACTCTGTTATCTGATACTCTCTGCACAGCTGTCCAGAAAAGTCATTTTCCCTAGGGTTGCTGGAGTAATGTAGCCATTTGCATAAAAGCAATGTCCGTAAGGTCAATTGGACACTTCTACTTGCTGACTGAAGTCTGTTCATCTAGTACTTCTCTCAGCTCAGGAACAGTATTTTTAGAAGTCTTTTCTTCCTTTATTTTATTCATATTCTTTATTTATTGTGTATTCTAGACACTGAAAATAGTACCAGTCTGAAGACACATTCATCTATAACATGATGCTGTAATTTCAGATTTTGTGATTTAAAATAAATTTTGCTTTTATTAGAGATGTCAATGTTAAAATTAATTCATTTTTTCTACACCAGAAATTAATTTACCAATCATGAAATATTATTGCTTTCTGATTGCTATCTCAGTCTACGACTTTGTTCCATTCAGTTATTACATCTCATTTATACTAAGCTGCAACTATAAAGCTAATAATACTAGGACTGCATCAGTGTGTGTCTTTGTGTGAAGAAAAACCCAACCAACTGTATTGAGTCTTACTTAGATGGAGTTACTTTTCCCCAAAGTAGCCCTCATAGTGCTGTGGGTTTGTGTTGTTAGCTAGAAAGGTATTGATAACACACCAGTGTTTTGGCTATCACTGCTCAGTGCTTGCACAGCATCAAGACTGTTCCCTCAGCCCATACCCAAAGGCCAGTAGACTGACGCTGGGCAAGATTTTGGAGGGGACATAGTGAGGACAGCTAGTTATGACCAAAAGGATATTCCATATAATGTCTGTTAAGAGGACAAGCTAAGAGAAAGGTAGAGGACAGGCGAATATTTGATATTACAACTTTTGTCTTTCAGAGCAGCCACTATGTGTACTGAAGCTCTATTTCCCAGTAGGTGGTAGGACATCACTTGCTGATGGTAAGTAGAGAATAAATCTTTTGTTTCCTTTTGCTTCCATGTGCAGCCTTTGCATTTGCTTCATTAAACAGCTTTTGTCTCAACCCATGAGCTTTACCATCATGTTTTCTCATCCTCCTGTTCTGCTCAGGAAGGGAGTGATAGAGTGGCTCTGTGGACACCTGGCATCCAGCCGAGGTCAAACCACTTCAGTTAATTTTGATGCCCAACATGGAGTGTAGGATAACAGCAGTTTTGCATTAAGCATGCTACAGCTACAGCAGTTATTAAGTGGCAAGCTTCTGTGCTGGTCACAGAGTTTGTTGGCTGTGCTGGTTATCTCTTTAATTTGTGGAGCTTGGGAACATGTTAGTACAAACTATGGCTATGACGTGCTTTGCCCTGGCATTGATTATCTTTACTATGCTCTAGGATCTGTCTTGTAGAGAGGAGGAGGGAACACATCTCCCTCTTCCTACCCAGGACTCATGTGGGTGGTTTTATTATGCAGGCTCTCAAGGCTCTTTTTTTTCAGCCTTACATGATCTGTTCAATATTATTTAACACTGTCAGCATATTACAGTTCTCATGGAATCTGGTGTCATCCTGGTGTAAGAGCATACAACTTTGGGGTCAGGTAATAAGCAGCGTACCCTGTGGCATCTGATCCCTGGGTGGCAAGGGATGTGGAAGGACTTGGGCCTGTTTCTAGGGCAGGCATCACCTCCCATCACCTGCGATGTTACGCTTGAACAGGTAAGCAGCCCTGGCAAACTGACATGCCCGTGATAGTAAAGTGGCTGCCTGCCCTTATGAAAACTAGCAACTTCTAATGTTGTACTGGGACTTGTCCTATGCTTACCAATCCACAGTTCAGTATTGTTGGAGGACTGTGGTTAAGGCAGGGACCCTAATAACCTCTGAGTTATATTATAATCTTGACAGAGACCAGGGTGCAAAACTGCATCTGAGTACATGATAATAGATGCAAGAATCCAAATTGCATCTGAGAACTCCATGGTTGAGACAGGGACCCAACCAATACCACCAACAAAAAAACCCCAATCTTAATCTGTTTTTCATGGTGTAAATTATCAAAATGTAAGGAGCAGCTGGGTTTTTGGAAATTCAAAAATGCCTCTTTACTGAAAACATTATGTCATATAGGTAAATTAATAGTTATATGTCTAAAACATATGCAAAAAGATTAATGATTTGCATTATCTATATTACCCTTCTACATTACCTCTAATTCTGAAATTACTCTGGCTGTAGTGATCCATAGTATATATTTCTAAGTACAACTAGAGGGTTGTAGCAGAGGTTGGTAATGTGGGAACAGGACTATCAGGCATGTTTTCCTTACTGATGTTTTTTGTAGAGGATAGATTAGTGGAAAAAGCCTTGACAGAAATTCTGAATGCTTTTAATATTTTGGTCTGCTCTGTTCATGTGTGTCTTTCATACTGCTGACTAAAGTAAAAGATGTGATTGGTCCAGGGAGCATGAATGACAAATCTGTGTGGCATTTATTCTTTAATCTCATTAAATAAATAGCTGTTCTCCTGCTCGTGAAACTTGTCACTAACACATGTCTCTCAGATTTTATTTTTTTTTTTTACATTTTCCACTATGCTTAGGAAGAGCAATAAATGCTGAGAAATAGGTCACACTTTTAATACACTCCCTCATTTACAGGTTTGGTGGTTTAGGGTTTGGGGGTTTTTTTCCCAAAATTGCTTAACTTTCTGGAAAGTAGGCATGAGTTTCTACTGTAGTAAGCAAATCACCAGCTGTATCCTTGTTATCTGTCTTGATTGATGGCAACCCATTTGTCCCTTTCCTCTCTGCTAGGAATATTTTTTGTATTTGACTTGAGCTGTCCTCTGAGACCCACTTTTGCAGTAATCTGAAAGTTTCACTTGTTATCTACTGTATGCTGTGCTACTCAGGCTAATAATGTCTCTGCAAGACCTTGAAATGTTAATTCGAGCTTTGGTTTCACCAACATATTTTTGCTTGCTGAGACCTCTTGTTTTCTGAACAGACAGAAGGCTGTTTGCATGAGGCTGAAAATATAGCAACCACAATGTTGTGTTATTGTAAATCTAGTCATTAGCTGGGTTCTCATTTTCAAAGTCAAAATCTTGGCTACAGTTGCACTGCTTTCAGTGTGAGCAGCTCCAGTGTACAGTTACTAAACTTTAGAAGGTCACTTGACCAAACTGCATAGCCCCATTTATGAAAAGAACTTAAAAGTAAGATACGAGGCAAGCAGCCATAAAAATAAAGCAACAAAATGTGTAAGTTGTAACATAACATTGAAAAGACACTGTGAGGTTTTTTGGAGTACAGCTAGGGATAGCTTTATTTACTGATTTCATAGTGTAGCAGAAGCAATACAAGAATTGTGAAGTATTAAGCCATATTCTATTTGTATTTTATATGCTCAATATAAGCTAAAATAAAACAGAAATATTCTACAGAGTTTTCTTTCATAGCTTATAATGGCCATCAGCATTGGAAATACTTGTATATACATTGGAAAAAAGAAACAACATTTATATATGAAAAAGGTAGATAATGATTAAATAGGTGGGTTAAGCGACTCAGTGTTTGAAAGAGATGTTTTTGGTTTTGTCTGAATCTTTGAAGAAAGATCTATAGGAACTAATTATTACAACTAATCAAAAAATGAGCCACCTAGCTGCAAATTATGTGATAGGATTCCCCCTCCCCTCCTATTTATCATTGTTACTCTGGGATTCTTTTTCATGCTGAAAATAAAAATTCTAGTCATTAAGCTTAAATATGTATTTAAAATGTTTTATTTTCATCTTGAATACACTTGATTTTTAGCAAGAATGAAACGGAAAACCTATTATGAACTATATATATTTATTCATTTATTTTTGACTGAGCCATTTCATTCTGAAAATACTTTAAATCTTTCAGTTTCCTTTAATTAAGAAAAAAAGTTGTAAGTGACAAATTCCTATACAAAGTTTCCTTTCAATAAGCTCACTACTTCGAATAAAACCACAAAGTGATTCATGACCAGCTCTGGTAATCATCATAGTAATTAATAGACTGCTTATGCAAATAAAGCTAGGGGCAGACTAAGGCTGCCTTGGTGAACCCAGTATCATTTTTTTATTGTGTTTTTGAAAATTTCATTTAGACTGGATGGTTCATCTTCTGCAGTTAGAACAAGGATGCGTTAGTACAAGAATAATGGAACCATAGGCACTTTACAGATTCTAGCATAGGTCTTGTTCTGCCACAGGAGGTGCTGATTCTGTAAAGTACTGTTTAAAATGCTAAAGCTAACATTATAAAGAAAGAGAGCACAGGTAATCTCGGGTCTCTTTTGGAGGTTGTATGAGTCAGAGACACTGATTAAACCACAGTGGGTGAGTGCAATATGAAGTCATGCACTCAACTGCAATATTTATGAAACAAGAAATCTGGTAAATTTGATGGGATACTTATCTTAACCAACCGTATTTTTTTTGCCCTCTGCTGGTTGCTTACATCTGTAGTACGTGTCCAAACCCATCGTATTAGCGGTGCTATAGAAACAGTGATATTACGGAATAAAATAATGTCCAAATGCTAAAAACCACTTATCAAAGTACAAAAATCCATAAGAAAAAGGGTGGAAAAAGAAATTGAACTTCAATTATACTGAACTGCTTAGCTCAACTTCTTGTTTCAACTGGTTAGTCTGTAACCCCTAAAAAGAATACCATTAGATGTTTTGTGCTTCAGACTATTAAATATTCAGACTATGCTACTTTACCTACCTCTGAAACTACTGTGAGAATTAAAAGGTCCATTATGTCCAAATGGTTACAACTACTTGAGAAACACAAACCAGTATTAATACGGGTCTGTTCTCACTAATGTGTATAGTACTTTTAGAATAAAAGAACACAGACTCTTTGTTTCAAAACAGCAGTCCGCCAAAGAGAAGTATTTGTGCAAAACAAATATTCTACTGAAATGGAACATTTAGTTTATTGCATAATGCACTGTGAATGACTGTTACACGAAAGGCTTTCCAGAAAGAAAACAATCTCATTCCCAAGTTAGCATTCAAAAGTCCAGCAGTGAAATCCCTGATTTCTTCTAGCTACCATAAAGGTAGCTTTACACAAGGATTTTTAAAATTCAGAGACAGACACTTTATCAAGTCCCAAATCACATTTGCAAAACACAATCTAGAGCTAACTTTTCCAGATGCCATGGAACATTTTTTGAGACATCATTTAGTGTTGGGTCAGTAAATCCTTATAAACTAAATAAAATTCATTTTTAATAAACTTCCAAAAACTTACAAATTTGACTGTTTGAATAAGAATTTTAGTTATAAACTTAGGTTATTTAGAAGCTCAGTTTTAAAATTATTTGAATTTAATAGGTGTATTTTATACCAGAAACGTCCTTCCACATCCTATTTAGAAATTGATCCCTCTGTGCCTTCATAGTCTCTTCTTTCTTATTCTAGTTGTTCTGCTAGGAATTAAGGAGCTTTCCAGAGCAAAATAAAAATCTCATAGAGATAAAGTAACAGAGTAAAAGTTTAAGTCATTTAAAGGAGCATAGTTCTAGAAAGTGGGAACTAAACCAGCCATGTTGTCACATGGAGAAGTTATTCGTCACATTAGGAAGTGATATTTGCTATATCCTTTCGAGATACTACAAAAAAAAAAAGAAATCCTCTTTCATAGTGTTTGCTATTCATCACTTTATATCTCTTCATGCAACACTGTTCAAATAGGCATATCTTGAGGATACTTTCTTTCCCAAAAGGAGAGTATGTGCTCTGTTTACCTATCTGAATAAAAATAGTGTACCTACATACCTATGCTTGATGATTTCAACCTATCTTTGCAAACTGAGTTGCTGAAATACTTCCTATGCAAAACAAAATGAATCAGTTAGCCTTCACCGGAAAGGAAAAACAAGGCTAGTAGGTTGTAGTCGGATTCAGCAATTCAGACCAGCAGCAACAGTACTATCTTTTTATAATTTGACATCTCCAACATATCTAAGTGACTCATAAGCCAAACCAGAAAATGTACGTAGTGAAAGCAATTTTAAGAGGTCATAGAAATATGAGATTTCTTGAGTTTTCCAGCATAATCACTAAGGGGTTTTTTTGCTGCATTGAAATTGAAAACCTTCCCTATGCAATATGAGGAAGTGACATGAGCAGGCAAACTCCAAATAGACTGAAGCTACAGGAAACAGTGTGAAACACCAGCTTGCAATTGTACAGGAAATGTGGGGGTTTTTGGTTTTTTTTTCAGGAAGAGGATCAGGGAATTCAGTAAACAACTGTAACTTAGCAACCATGTTGATTTACAGGTAAGTGTATTTTCTTTTCCACTTGGCTATTGTCAGAAGTGCCTATAATATCATGCAGATGCAATATTGATTTGTTGTTGATGTTAACTGAGTAGCCAAAGGGAAGAACATTGCTGGCTACAAACTCCATCCATCATAGCCTCCTGAATAACAGCACTTAAATGGTCTCTCTTGGTATTAACTTATATTGTATCTCTGTCTAGAATCCAAGATTGAGCAGGAAGAAGTCTTTTTGAAGAAGTAGCTATGAGGCCCCCATGATCATTTAAATAAAAAGATTCCTCATTTCTTTAGTGCTTTATCTACACTAATTAGTCCATATTAAGCTCATTATCTTGATCTAATCCAATTACTTCTACTGTAACAGTAGAAAGAGAAATAGAATTAATGTCTTAATTTACTTGCAAATATCAAAGAATCTTAATGTGATAACAGAATGTTGTGTGGCTTTAATGCAGGAGTATTAAATCCAGTTTGTTAAGGGCGTCACTGGAGATATTGAAGGCCAGGTTGCATGAGGCTTTGAGCAACCTGAGCTAATGGAAAGTGTCCCTGTCCATGGCACAGAGGTCGGATCTAGGTGATCTTTAAGGTAGTTTCCAATGTAAACCACTCTATGATTCTATGATTCCATGATTCTATGACTCTTTGATAATTTATATTAAAACTAAGCATGGACTCTGCAGCTGGAGAGATTTTGTGTATTATTTATTACATCAATGACTTGTTTATAATTATTTATTTTTACTTCGTAGGATAACATGTTTTAGTACAACAGGCCAAACCGTAGTTTGATGCAGAAATCTTGATATGATTGCATGTAGAACTTCTCAGATTATTTTCACATAATACCAGAGAACAAATATACTTTTTCTGTTTAAAGACCTATTTTTAGGTTATTCCAGACATCACATTTTGCTCAAAAGATAAATGTAACATATTTAAATACCAAATTACCATTGTTATTCATATTCCATATAAATCTTACAGGGTCAATATCCTGGCGTCGCCAAAAAAAATGCCTTGTTCCATCAAAATAAAGACAGAACAGGCAGCTAATTCCTTTAACTGTTTTTTTAAAATCAGGTGACAAGAATAACATTGTTGGTGTCAAAACAATGTAATGAGAAGTTGGACAGTACAATACTGAATTACAGTAACACAATCCATATTGAGCTTCTCTTTAAAGCTCACAATGGAAAATATTTAATAGAGCTCAGTTACAGGGAAAACTCCATTATTGTACATAGTCCCAAACTGTGTGCTAGAAAGTAGTATTTGTGGTGTCTTCGTTTCAAAAAAGCTATGTAATTTTAAACCTGGAATTATCCATCTTAATCTAAGATGTAAATAGAGTTGTATTAGTGGTTTGTCACTGAAGCTCAGTGAAGCTGACTCTGTTCAATCCTAATTTACCTTCAGTAGTCATAGAAAAGCTTTACCTCTAATATAGTTCTACTTTGTTTAACTTAATGAAAAGAATGAAATTAACTGCAGTTTTAAGGCTTTACAGTAAAAACAAACTATAATAAGAATTTGTATTCTGCATTTTGTTCTTTTAAATTTGTGAGAATCTTGCTAATGTCTGCATTGTTATGAGTAAGAGCTGAGTGTGATAAAACATATAAAACACTCTTTCTCCTTGATAATATTTTTTGATAGAGTGTTTACCTTTAAATGAATCATTCCTATCCAGCATGCAGAATGAGTATCAAACTATGATTTATCCTACCTGCCAAAGAAGAAGGAGATTACAATTAGTTTTTACTCCTAAGTAATTGGCTCAAAATCTCAGCCTAACTTTCTGAGAAACATAAACTGCAAGAAGAAACTTAAGTTACATGTAATCGCGCCTGGGGGACTTTAGTGGCCCTATTTCAATTACACTACATGCCTTCATTATATTTCGACAAGATCATAGAATCATAAAATGGTTTGGGTTGAAAGATCACCTAGATACAGCCCCCCAGCCATGGGCAGGGACACCTCCCACCAGACCAGGCTGCTCCCCATCCAACCTGGCTTTGAATATTTGCAGGATGGGGACATCCACAGCTTCCCTGGGCAACCTGTTCCAGTGCCTCACCACCTTCACCATGAAGATTTCCTTCCTGAAGTCTAATCTAAATCTTCCCCTTTCCAATTTAAAGCCATTCCCCTTCATCCTGTCATTCCATGCCCTTGTAGAAAATCCTCCTGCAGCTTTCTTGTACACCCCTTCAGGTTCTGGAAGGCTGCTATAGGGTCTCTCTAGAGCCTTCTTTTTTAAGCATGAAAGTATACGAGATAATTAATAATGACATTAGCTTAAATAGTAATTTCTGTTAATTTTCCCTTTATCGATGTAATTATTGTTTTATTTTTCATGCTTATTTTAAAATGCTCAAAAGCCAGAATCACAGAATCACAGAATCACAAGGTTGGAAAGGACCCATTGGATCATCGAGTCCAACCATTCCTAACACTCCCTAAACCATGTCCCTAAGCACTTCATCCACCTGTTCCTTAAACACCTCCAGGGAAGGCGACTCGACCACCTCCCTGGGCAGCCTGTTCCAGTGCCCAATGACTCTTACTGTGAAGAATTTTTTTCTGATATCCAACCTGAACCTCCCCTGACGGAGCTTCAGGCCATTCCCTCTTGTTCTGTCCCCTGTCACTTGGGAGAAGAGGCCAGTTCCCTCCTCTCCACAACCTCCTTTCAGGTAGTTGTAGAGAGTAATAACGTCTCCCCTCAGCCTCCTCTTCTCCAGGCTAAACAACCCCAGCTCTCTCAGCCGCTCCTCATAAGACTTGTTCTCCAGCCCCCTCACCAGCTTTGTTGCTCTTCTCTGGACACGCTCTAGAGCCTCAACATCCTTCTTGTGGTGAGGGGTCCAGAACTGAACACAGTACTCAAGGTGCGGTCTCACCAGTGCTGAGTACAGAGGGAGAATCACCTCCCTGGACCTGCTGGTGACCCCATTTCTGATACAAGCCAAGATGCCGTTGGCCTTCTTGGCCACCTGGGCACACTGCTGGCTCATGTTCAGTCGGCTGTCAACCAGCACCCCCAGGTCCTTCTCTTCCGTGCAGCTCTCCAGCCATTCTTCCCCCAGTCTGTAGCGCTGCATAGGGTTGTTGTGCCCCAAGTGCAGGACCCGGCATCTGGCCTTGTTAAACCTCATGCCATTGGTCTCAGGCCAGCAGTCCAGCCTGTTCAGATCCCTTTGCAGAGCCTCCCTACCCTCCAGCAGATCAACACTTCCTCCCAGCTTAGTGTCATCTGCAAACTTGCTGAGGGTGCACTCGATGCCTTCATCCAGGTCATTGATAAAGACATTGAACAGAGCTGGACCCAGTACTGAGCCCTGAGGAACTCCACTTGTGACTGGCCTCCAGCTGGAGTTAACTCCATTGACCACCACTCTCTGGGCCCGGCCATCCAACCAGTTTTCAACCCAGGAGAGTGTGCGCCTGTCCAGGCCAGAGGCTGACAGTTTCTGAAGCAGAATGCTGTGAGAAACTGTGTCAAAGGCTTTACTGAAGTCCAAGAAGACTACATCCACAGCCTTTCCCCCATCCAGTAGTCGAGTCATTTTGTCATAGAAGGTGATCAGGTTAGTTTGGCAAGATCTGCCTTTTGTAAACCCATGTTGACTGGGCCTGATCACCCGGTTCTCTTGCATGTGCTTCATGATAGCACTCAAGATTACCTGTTCCATGACTTTCCCTGGCACTGAGGTGAGACTGACAGGCCTGTAGTTCCCCGGATCCTCTCTGCAACCCTTCTTGTATATGGGCACAACATCAGCCAGCCTCCAGTCTAGTGGAACTTCCCCAGTCAGCCAGGACCTCTGGAAGATGATGGATAGGGGTTTGGAAAGGACATCCGCCAGCTCCCTCAATACTCTTGAGTGGATCCCATTCAGCCCCATAGACTTGTGGGCGTCTAGCTGGGCAAGCAAGTCTCTAACCGCCTCCTCTTGGATCACAGGAGCCTCAATCTGCCCCTCTAACTCTTGGATTTGTAAACAGAAGGAACGACTTTCTTTGCTATTAAAGACTGAGGAGAAGAAGGCATTAAGTACCTCAGCCTTGTCCTTATCCCCTGTCACTGTTATTCCTTCTGCATCCAATAGAGACTGGATATTCTCCCTCGTCCTCCTTTTCCTGTTAATGTACTTGTAGAAAGACTTTTTGTTGTCTTTCACAGACTTAGCGAGTTTTAATTCTAGTTGGGCCTTGGCCCTCCTGATATTTTCCCTGCACGATCTCACTTCGTCCCTGTAGTCCACCCAAGATGCCTGTCCTTTCCTCCAGAGCACATAGAGCTTCTTCTTCTTATTGACGCATCTTGAGATCTCCCTGCTCCACCAAGCTGGCTTTTCCCCCCGCCGACTCCTTTTCTGGAACACAGGGATGGCTCGCTCTTGAGCTGCTAGGATTTCATTTTTCAAGAGCGCCCAACCCTCATGGGCTCCCTTGCCCTGAAGGACTGTTTCCCACGGGACTTTGCTAATCAACCTTCTGAACAGGCCAAAGTCTGCCCTCTGGAAGTTTAATGTGACTGTTTTGCTAACCCCCTTCTTAATCCCACCTAGAACTGAAAACCCTATCATCTCATGATCACTTAATCCCAGGCGTCCTCCAACCTTCAAATCCCCAACAAGACCTTCTCTATTCACAAACAGCAGGTCTAGGAAGGCACCCTCCCTTGTTGGTTCGCTAACCAGTTGTGCAAGGAAGTTGTCTTCGATGCACTCCAGGAACCTCCTAGACTGTTTCCTTTCTGCTGTATTGTACTCCCAGCAGACATCCGGAAAGTTAAAGTCTCCCACAAGGACAAGAGGCAGAGATTTAGAGACTGTCCCCAGCTGTTTATAGAAGAGTTCATCAGCAGCTTCTTCTTGGCTGGGTGGTCTGTAACAGACTCCTATCACAAAGTCCCCTTTCTTGTGGGCTCCTCTGATTTTAACCCATAAATGGCTAAAAGAATGCAATCTTGTAAATTATTCACTAAACTTCCTTATGCTAAATGAAAGAGTGAATAGAACAACATTAATCATAAAATATAATTCTATTTAGGACCTAATTCAAACAATTCTTTACAAACTGATTAATTCTACTTGATTCAGTGTCCTGTTGTTTCAACCCGAAAAGAATTTGTTGTGTTTGTTATTTGACACTGGTTTGTATAGTCATATTTTTCAATGCTGTAAAAAAAAGCAATAAGAGGTACAAACATTTTAGTGTATGTATTAAAAACACACATGCTTGTATAGTCTCTGATCCAAAGTTATACTTTATAAGTAGTTAATTAATTTTTATTTCAGTTTTTATTATTTTAATTAGTAAGTGGGAGAAAGAAACACATTTTAATACTGGCAATAGGTTTCTCTGTTCAAATCATTTGCACACTGGCATAAAATATATGCTACATAGGTATAGGAGATGAAACCATTCAAGGTTCCTGGGAGCCTCTGGCTAAATTTCTGCCATGATACTAAAAGGAATATTAATATGATTTACCTCCTCATGATGAGGTTCACTTTACTTATACATGATCTTCTATGTTCATTTGCAAGGCTGAGGAAAAAAAAAATCTGTTTTAGGATTACAGTAAATAAATCCACATAATAAATGGCTGCTTGCAATGGAAGTCAGAACTTCGCCCACAGTTAATAAATTCTGAACTCAGAGCAATATATACATGAGAGACACAGAGAGAAAATAGAATGCAGAAAACAGCTAGACACAGAAATCATCTGGCAAGAGCAGAAAACACAAGTATGGAGCTCTGGTATTCAGAAAACTCCTAGCATTTAGTCAAGGTTCTTTTCCCATCACATATTTATTGACATTTGTTCAACCCTTTCCTAAGCAGCAAATATTAGACTATGGAGATCCATAAACTTCAATATTTTAATATTTTTTCTATCCATTTTTACTATTTGTTAGGCCTTTCTCTTACCTTTTAAGACATGTGCCCTCAGATTCTCTCTGAAGTGCCCGTCTGGGGTTGCAGGTAACAGGCTTTGGGCCAAAGTCACTATTTCTAAACCGTTATTTATTCCCTGGCCTGCTATTTACTACTTCTTTTGTTCCTATTCTCATTTATGTTTATTCAACGTATTGCTTCCTCACTGATTCAGTTTAGGCTCTCACTCCGAACTGATTCCCACCCCAGACACACACAAAGGATATCTTTCAAACCATTGTTCACTACCGCCACTTGGGCACTATGATTAACACCTCATTCATGGTTCTCTTGCATGCTCAGAGTGTAAACTCTTTAAAACAGGGACACAGACACTGATAGGTGCTCATACAGTAACCAGACAGCAGTTGTCAAATTTGGGGGTTTTAAATTGCAAAATAAAAAGGAGACTACTTAATTCTTTCAATTTCATCCTAAAAATACTGAATATTTCTGGCAAATTCCTAAGTCTTAATAATTTCCACAAAGAAATAGTAGCGTCAACAGTATCTAATAAGTCTTCCTCAGCACGTGTAACGAGTCTTTACTGAATCACTGGCATGACACAGTCATGCATCCTGCTGATACAGTTCTTTTATACAGTTTGAAACAATCTGGACTACATGAAATCACGTGAATCTACACACAGCATGTTTTAAAACTTGACTCCAATTAAAAAAAATAAGCAATTCCTTACTAGTGAAATGCTACAAAAAAAAAGCTTAATTTCAGAAGGAAGAGGAGTTTGCTGTCTGTTATGTGTATTCTCTATTGAAAACATCTTAAGTGTATAAAGTACTATTAGATACACCAAGTAATATTTGCGTTTATTTTATCCTTCTACCTCTGCTGCTGAACATTTTAAATAATGTCTTATAGAACAGATCTACAGCAGGAAGCTTAATAGGGATGCTGTTTCCATAACAACAAATAGGATTTGAACAAAACCACAAATGGTTGCTGTTCTTCACAGCATATAATAGCGTTTAGTCAAAATTACAAGCACTGTGACATTGAAAAAATAAATTAAAGCAAAAGGTGCTAACAATTCTATTCCATATTTAGTAAACGTTTAACTTATGGATACTTGAGGAGTATCTATAAGAATCCAGACATCTACTGTATTGTGGATGGTGAGCTAAATCAACCTGAGAGAGAAAAGTTTTTTTTCTTAGATGCAATTGAGTGAAAAGACAGTGACGGTCAGACAAGCCATAAAAATGATGATCTAGTTAAGTATGTATTGGCTCAAAAATTAGAAAGTGAAAGCTCCAATTCTGACTTCATTGAGGGCCTTTATTTTTAACTTTTTAATTTGCATTCATGGAACAGGTTGTTCAGATTTATTTGTATCTTTCTTTTCTATTTTATTATTTTCATCAACTACATTATACTTTGTATAATTTGTTTAACTCTAATAATGCCAGCATGTCCTACATGTTATTTTGCCTCTGGGCTATACATTTTTCTTCTTTTCCCAAACTTTGTATTTCTATTCATTATTTCATACAATAACACTACACATTTCTAAGTGATGATGGGAAATGAAAATAAGAGTATTTCAGAACCATATACAAGCCTTCTGGGTTTTTTTTTTTCAAGGAATAATATTTATGTTGAATTGGTAAGTAAAATGGCATAGACAACAGCTCTGCAGTATGACTTCCATTTTTCGTTTCTCTTATGTATGGTGAAACGCAAAGGTCGGATGGAATCTGAATTTAGAAGTGTAATAAGATCTGACTCATTAGACAATTCTGATGCAGATTTGGGAAATGCAGCCTACTTGAATGACTGCAATGTCACACCAATACATCAGAACTAAAGCAGTCATATCTTTAGTGAAGTCTGGGGGCAATTTGGTATGAAAAAGAGAACATTCAGTATCTTTTCAATTAAGAGAAATGTCAGCTGCTGGTGTAGCTTCATTAGAATATAAAATTTCGAGTGTATATTTTTGGCTCCAATTTCATCTGGTCATTATGGGTCAGATGAAAATGACCATGTTACACAAGCTACTTGTGATAAAATCCTTATGATACTAACCATGACTGGTCTATTTCTACCGGGCTTCTACCTTCTAAACTACATTTTGCAATGAAAAATAGGAATCACTGTTGACTTCTGCCTTTTTTTTTCCCTATAATTAGAGTATGACATGCTTCACATAAAAAAACCCTTCCTGATATCCAAGTAGTGTATTAGTTAAAGATGTCCTGTCAACACTGTATGGAGGCCTCATGATTGTGCAAGACCAGATAACAAGGAAAGTATAACTATGAAAAGTTGACAAAGTACTATGCCAAGATTAATTACATTCCAAGATCCTAAAAAAAAATCAAAAAAAGCAATAAAACAGCATCTGAATTTGAATGGTGGAGTTGTTTTAAACAAAGGTAGTGAATAGCATCTACAGGATAAGAATGCTGTGAGATACAGTACATGAGTGTCTCCACTTAAGAAATTGCTTGAAGCATTTGCTGGTGGTATGAAAGACCACGAGAAAGGGCTGAAACATTTAGTAGTTTATAGGTAGCCCAAGATTCAGGTGCTTATCGTAACTCTCTAATTTTGGAATCGTAGTTTATATATTGCAACATGCCACACTAAACACAAAAGGTAAATATTCTGTTATCAAGTATGTTGACAGTGATCACTTCAAATTCAGTGTAAATGATTGCTCTCTTAATAAGTGGGATGTGATGGCAGCTAAAGCACTGGCAAGTCATATTTCCATTGTATCTCTCACTTCACCACTGAAGTGGCAACTCTTACACAGTTAAAATAGAATCCAGGTTTTGGCTCACATACATATACCTAAGTCACAAATGTTTTACCAGTTAATGAAACATACTGGCTTTGAAAAAAGGAAATGCAGCAAAGGCTGGGAGAGAAAGGAGGGGGAGGGAAAGGAGAGGTGGGTGGAAGAAATATGATGGCAAGTTTTCAAACTGCTAAAACCTGCAAGGGAAATCTTACATATCAAGAGAATTCACAGAGAACTGGAAAGCACATTGTCTCTGGGGAATATATTAAACCTGGAACTGCAAAATCATAAAAAGCAGTGATCAAAAATGTTTAGCAAATGGCAAAACAAGAGAATAATCTTTTTAAAAAATATAGAATAGTAAAAAGACAGACAGAGAATATCAAGAAAGCACTTCGTAAGAGTCATACAGATTCAACAATTCACTGGTTTATAATGAGTTTGGAAAACCAAACCAAACAAACAGCTCTATGATTTTGACAGCTCTATGATTAAGAAGACAGGGATGATATGAAAAACATATTTTAAGGACTGAAAAATGTACTCTCCTCCTGCTGCACAACAAACACTTCAAAACAAAGCTGTATTGATATGTTGGCACACTGCAACAATAAATGCAGATGAAGCATAATGAAAACTTAAAAGTCCAGAAAACAATTTTTTTTAATTATATTACAGAAGTATTCATTTTTAGGTGCTTATGGAGTAAAGAACAGGAAAAAAAGTTCTCTAGTTTTAGTTCAAAACGTAAGTTCTCAAGATATGGTATAAATGAAGGAGTCTGACAACAAGGACCAAATAATTTTTTGCACAGAGAATACTAGAGTTTGTGTTCCAATCAAAATTTGAATTTTATAATGCATAAAATTGCATCCACTCATCCAATCTGGCCTCATCTCCTACCATGTCTTTTCCTGCCACTGGAAAAAAAACCCCAAAGATATTAAACAATTCATTAGTAGTGCAAATATTGTACTGGTGACAGCTATAGACTAGATTTTTCAATACCTTTTAAGATATAGTCAATAGGTAATTTTTTAACAAGTATTTGATTATTTTTTTCCAAAACAATCTCTAAAAAGATCAGAGTTCTCATTGTTTACTTTTCAGAAAATATTTTCTAGGAGGGAGAACACCTTTTTATTTCTAAACAGCCTTAAGAAACTGAGATGGTTTTTACATATTTGTCTCTTGTATTTCTGATTCTTTTTCTTAGTTTTGTTTTAAACTTATTAATT
Organism: Cuculus canorus; assembly: GCF_017976375.1. NCBI lineage: Eukaryota > Metazoa > Chordata > Aves > Cuculiformes > Cuculidae > Cuculus > Cuculus canorus. Next base: position 31,946,627 of record NC_071441.1, on the reverse strand, counting down.
AAATGGAGGAGAAGAAAAATTAATACAAATAAAATTATACCAGCTTTTTATTGTAAAGTTGAATAGGTAATGTCTTTCTTACTTATGCACAGACTTCTTTTTTTCCCCTGGCAGACTATGAACTATTATAATTCTCTTTAAAATCTGTAACACATTCAAAGCAGTTCCCGTATTCACTATTTGAAAACAATCTGTGATTTTACAACACCACATTGAATCATATGCAACTAACACCGCTTGATGTGCCAGTAGATTTTACAGCCTGTAGTCAGTTTTCAAATACCACAAACAAAAAATAACTGTTGTTTAGTAATATGGGTATAAAAATACTGCTAAAATGAACGTATAGGTTAAATGGATTTTCCAGACTGAAATGAAACTTTCTAACTTTAGGAATAATGGTTTCTTATATCTTCCCTGGGACCACTTTGAAGAGAGTTTAAAATTTTGGAATGCATTACATTTCTGAAAAGAAATGCGTAGTGTTATGATTACAGCTGTAAAATTTTGGTTGACTCGGAAGCAAAGGTTAGATTCCACCCATCATACATTTTGTAAATTATTCCACCACATTCCACCAAGTCCCAGGCTCTTAGGGCAAAATTTAAAAAATGTGTTGACTGACTGCTGAAATATTACAGTTTTTCTCAGCAGTTTTGTGAGACTTCAATCATCAAATTATCTTCAGACATGAATGTGACATGAATACAACCATGGAAAACACCACTTGGCCTGCCCTGCTGCCAAGGTCTTTCCTTGCCCTATCCTGCTTCCCTAGCAAGCCCCCACTCTCCTACGTTCCAAGCACTGCATCCTAATATCACTTTTGCTGGTGGTTAAAACTTAGTCCAGGAACACCTCTTAGACTGCTGATGTAGAAATGTGATGCACAGAGGAATTCTGGGTTTGATTCAAATGAATATAAAATTTGCAGATGCACTTGTAAGCATCACTCCTATGGATGTGTTCCATTTCTTTTGGCTTTAAAGTAAACAATTCTCATGAATAAAGGAATTTTTTGAGTGGCAATTGATGTCATCTGGTTGCAGAATTTATGAAACTACTAGGGCAATCTTTTTCGTCAGTCATATCAATATCTGCAAAGACTGAGATAAGAAAAGATAAATTAATCAAACAAATCTTATTATAATACTATAAAAAAACCCCAATTTTTTCACGTTTGTTAAACATGCATTTTTGGGGGGTAGTGGATGGATTTGTTTTCTCTTGGGTTTTTTTTTTTGTTTTTATTTTGTGGCTTTGTAATTTTGGGTGTGGTTTTGTTTCAATTACGTATTTTTTCAGAACAATACTGTTCTACATGTCCTTACTTGTAAAAGATATTTTGTTCAGAAGAACATACAAGTTGTTGTGGTGCTTGAAAATGTGGTAATCAGTGGGAGAGTGGATCTGGTGAATAAGCTGGGTGAGGTAGTTTCATAGCCTGGTTTGTGCAGCATCCTCAAAGTCATTTGTGAGACATGCAGTCAGGAGTTGTCACAGAGAATCGGTCCCTTTCAATTGACCAATGCTGGACATAAATGGTGCGGTTCTTGGTACTTTTTCTGTTTCTTGGTGATAATTTTCTGCAGTGATGGTTTCAATTCAAGAAGTTGTAGCGGATGATTCCATCTGCTGACCATCAAAAAGTAACTATATCCTTCTTTTGATGCAGCTGCCATCTGAGGAAGTGTGCTGGTGCTTCACATTGGTCCAGCCACGGCATGTGACACCGTTTGTTGTCATATGGAATCCATTTTTTGTCACATGTCATAATGAAATCAAGAAACGAATCATTTTTAATAAACAAAAGAAGTGCAAGACAGGCTTTGTAACAGTGATGGTTATTAATTTTCATTCAGCTCATGCAGAAGACAATCGCCCAGGTATCTCGATTTTCCAGTTTGGCACAAATGTCAAACAACTGTTGAACCATCAAAATAGTTTTTCTGCAACCTGTTGAGTTGTTTAGCATGGATCCGCTTCATTAATGGCCCTACACTGGTTGTCATCTGTGACCTCAAGGCTCTCATTTCTGTTGGGAAATATTTGGAACCAATACCTAACTGTACATTTGTTAACGGTTCCCCTGGTGAAATACTCTAGTTGACAATACTAGCAGTTTCCAATTCTTTGTGTCCTTTTATCAACTCATACAACAAAATCACTCAAATGTGCATTTTTTCATCTTCAGTTTGACAACCTAATATGGAAAGAATAAACAGGGAAAACAAAACCATTAGCATAAATAAGCCAAGTGAATTTCACACTTTAAAATAGTATACGTGAACATAGTTAAATAAAACTTTAATCCAAAATAAGCATCCCCATTTGCAACAACAAAAAAAGCAAGTATTTTTGCACCAACATAGTAGAATCAGTGCTTCTCATTCGAATACAATTTCTAAGTAGCACCCTCACAATGCAAGGAAATGCTTACATGACCCCTCTCTAGCAAATCCATTCTAAATATCCTTTACCAAAGTAGTATTGAATTCCAAGAGCTGAAGAGGTTTGATCAACTTCAACAACTTATTTTTAAAGTTGAGTTAATTATTTCAGCCGGCTGATACTAATTAAAGGGGTTAGACTTAGTTTTAAGAACAAAATTTGAGATTATAGCAGCTTGTAAATAATTTGGTTGAATTTCATTATGAAAAAAACTCACCACTTCCTGATTTACTGGGTATTAGTAAAACAACCTAAGAGAATTAGAATTTGATAAAGTACTCTGAAATGCTTTCACTGTTATCAGTAGAAGATCAGGCATTTCAACTGTTCACAGATGCAAAACAAGAAAGTATGAAGTATTATAATAGTCTAGTCAGATAGATTCCTGAGGCTTATAATTGGAAATGATTGGTATTGTTTTTAATAAATGACATTGATTATGCCCAGGGATGTTTGCACAAGCTGTGTGTGACAATTGACATAAGCTTGTTGTTACTGAAAAATCCCAAAGGCCAGAATGAATCTAAGAAACTTGTGAGTCAACTGCTAGTAGACATTGTATGGCAAACTTTTTTCTTTTGGTTATAAAATAAGGAATCCTAGAGAAAAACAAGACTATTCAAGGAGGAAGATGGAAGGCCTAATATAAACTTTCAGAACTCAGATAACACAGCTGATGAAGGCAGAGTGACTAGTTGAGGTGATTAAATGGGACTCTGCAGCTGAGGACAAATACAGAGACTCTATTTGGTATTTGTAAGAGGTGATTTGTTTTCACACCCGCCATGTGGAAGTAAGGAAGCCTATACAAAGATACTGCTTTTTGCTGAGAAACAATGTATTTTCAGTTAGCTTCTAGGGGATCATCTTATAACGTCAATGTGGATGAAAAGCTGGACATAAACCAGCTATGTGTGCTTACAGCCCAGAAGGCAAACTTTGTCCTGAGGTGCACCAAAAGAAATATGGCCAGAAGGTGGAGGGAGGTAATTCTGTCCCTGTACTCTGGTGAGACCCCATTTGATGTACTGGATCCAGCTCTGGAGCCCTTAGCACAGGAAAGATTGTTCTTTGAAATACCACTTTTTCTGGACGATGCTATTCTACTTTTCCTCACATGTAAGAGATCTTTTGTCTGGAAGAAAAAATTGCTCACCTCTCAGCTTTCCTAATGGAATCTTAAAGTCCAATCTTCACCAGTTTTGTTGGGCCAATTTTTTAATTTCATATTAATAAGGAGAGAGAATAAAACCCTTGCTCTTTCATATTTCATAGCCCTTTTATGTAGAAGAATGGCTTAAGGAGCAAGGACATATTTATGAGGCCTACGTGCACAATGCAGCCTGCATTGACCTTGACAGAATAACAGAGGCCTTGGAATAAGGGAGTACAATGTTGTGAGAAAGTGAAGAGCAGAAGGGGAGACTTGTCAGCATGCCCAAGCAGGAAAAACAAGAGGATGGACTTACGATAGTTATACGCGTGAACAGTAGCTTAGAACCAATTATAAAGCAAGTAGAGGCACATAAACGTGTAGCTGTAACCTATAGGATTAGAACAAGTAATTAGAAAAAGGATTCCTTGGCAAATACTCAAATCACCTCACTGTAAAACGTAACATGAATGCAATGTAACATTCTAAAATACCGTTAATGTGTTTATATCTAATAAGCTCCATTTATTCAGATGATAAAGTATTTTATATAGTTGCTTCATTTTTATTTTAATTGCAGATCAGAGAAATATAGCCCTTGGTGGCAAAAATGTAAAGATTATCTGATTTAAATCTGGAAGTACTGAGTTTGAGTCTCTTTTTGTAGGAGTGTTGAAAGTTGCTCACTCTGTCCTGCTGCAAGCACATTCATCTGAGCTAAGAACCTAGGGTATCTGGATGTGGCACTAAGTGTATAGGCATGCCATACTTTGTTAGCTACAAGAAACTGACATGCTTAATTGTGCTAACCAGGTTTTGAAATGAAAGTTTTCTGTAGATAAAAGAGGGTATATCAACCTATAAAACACAGACACTCTTGGGCATGTAGAAACCTCATGATGCTTAATACCAGATAATCCAAATCCAGTGAAATATCTTTCTTGCTAGTGGAAATGCTGAGGATGTCAACGAGTCTTATGGGGGTGGAGAAATGCAATACACATAAATGAGAATTCATTAATTTTGTATGTACACTAGTTATTAGGTTGCTGAAAATTATACTGGAGTATTTGGGTACTTAGTCTTGCATGATTTATTTAGATTACTGGCATGGTTTTTAGAAAACTAACAAGTGAATCCATACAATAGATACAGATAAAGCATCTGATAAGGCAGGACAAAACCCCAGCTAAGAGCTTTGACAAACCTAATTTCAGGCTTTAGATAAAGTTACCCAGCTGTTTAGCCAATGCTGAATGCTCATATCGCAAGAGAATTCTAACAGTTAACAAGTAATTCTATAGAAATAAAAAGCAGGATTCAGTAATTTTCATGAATTATTAATAAGAAAAAGTAGTTAAGTTTTGAATAAATTATACTGTAGATAAACTAGGGTTTTTTGTTGATCTCTGAAGTTTTGTTGTTCCTTTTAGGAATAAAGTAATTGTGTTTAAGGAGATAATGTATCTTCTTATTCACAAGTCACAGTTCATGACAGGAAACCTCACAGCAGCCAGTGATGTTCGATGAGTTACTAAGGTTGGAAGCAGCTGGTACTGAGAGAAAGATGTTATTTCAAGCAGGAGAGAGTAAGAAAAGGATCTTGTAGGTAGAGAATAGAGTTCTGAAAGACCTGAAAATATTTCCCTCGGATCACATTGTAGTCTATAGCCAAAGCCTTCGTGTGCACAATTCTTTTCTCCCTGGTCCTTGATTCCAAGAAAAGGAAATATTTCCATGAGACCCAGAGAACAGATATTTTAACACATTCCCTGACTTGAACAATAGTGGACAAGGGCTATGTCTGTCACCATGGTTGTGCAGTCAAGACGTACACCAGAGTGATGAAAAGACAAAAGGTCTTTCAGTCTTGTATAGAACAATTATCCAAACCAGCATGTTCCTCTCTTAAAATGAAAATATTTTCTTTGTGTTAAAGATTTTCGGTAATGTAAATTTTGTATACAACATAAATTATTAATTTAATTTAGATTTGGTTTCCATTTAATTTTCTGGTTTTATCTGCAATGCACTCATGCCCTGAAGTGTTTGCAAATAAGATTTTCTAGAAATAAAGTCCTCTACATTCCTCTACAGTCTCTACATTAACCATCAGAGGTTTAGTTCTTCATTCCTTCTCTTCTCCTTTCTAGCTAATGCACTGTCCATTTGAATGTACAAATACATGACTGGCTTTTACATAAGAACCAGTTTACACAATCTGTATAATGTTACTTACAATATTATTTATTTGAAGTTAGGCTCTGGAGGGTTTAGGTTCATTATTCGCAGAAGGAAATAAGATCCACTGCTACAATGAAATATGTCCTCACCATCAGAGACGTGAATTTCAAAACAGATTTGAGACCTAACCCCAAAGCAGAAGGAAGCTAAATAAGTTTCAGAAAAATTATTGCAGACAACACAGTGAACATTGCAGTTCTTAATTCAGAGAGAGAAACACTGTAATCAAATCAAGACATGGTTACTTACTTGCACCTTCTTCTGACCAGAAGTGAAGCCCAACAATAGGAGAAATAGAAGAAAAAAAGATATATGTAAAAGCCATGGAAAGTAACACATTTTCTGGGCTAAACACAGAGCTTCTTTAATCTGTGAAATCTATTCACTATTATATACTTTGCTAATGCTTCTGCCTAAAACACATAAATGAATTTGTAGGACAGCTAGGAATGGATTTACTTTCCTGGCTTACTAATAACTTTAATTGCTTTTATTATTAGGTTTAAATTACTGATATCAGTATTCTTTTAGTTCTTTTCCATATTGATAGATGAACATCACTAAAAATCATTTCACCCTAACTCTTAAAGTGCCAACAGATCAGAAAATAAAGAATGATTTTTTAAAAAATAAAATTATTGTTACTTTTTTCTACTTATTATTTCAAAAAGCCTGTGAATAATCCTCTTTATTCACTCTCGTTTCTTGTCTGTTCTTTACAAAGTAAGAAGAAACTTTCTTGGTACAGTAAAAGCAATATTCCAAAGTTTTAAATTGTAATAGTGAAATAGGGCTGCTAAGACAGTTGTCACAAAACCCATGACTAATAAACAGAGGAAATAGAGATAAACTGATATCTTAGAAAATTAGAGAAAATTATACATTGCTGCAAAGGTGTTAGAAATGACAAAGGTGCTAGAGACCAAACTGACAGTCTGAAAAAAACCCACCAACCCCACTCAGATGTGTTTAAAGCATGATTATAATTTATTAAAAAGAAAAGAAATATTATATCATTCAAATTTCAAATGCTGTTTTTTGGATAGCTGTCTGGAGGTACGAGCTGGTGCCTATATACAAAGTTAAGTAGAGGTAGTTGCTTTATGTGTGACCCTTTCATTGTAAGCAGCTTCAAAGCTGTCACTTCTTTAGTTGCTAACACAACTGTTTAGGGCTCTGTTGTCTTGGGTCTACTCAAAGTAAGTCACGAAGCAAACCTCATGAGATTTATTGCATCAGGAGTGTGGAACAGTTGCTCTTCAAGAAGAAAATCCTTGCTGAACAAGAGCAGGTCATTCCTATGTGCCAAGAAATGAGCTGACAAAGAAGAAAACCAGTTTGGCTGAGCAGAGAGCTTTGGGTGGATCTCATCAAAACAAGGAAAGTATATGAATTTTAGAAGAAGGGACAAGGACTTCAGGATTACAAGGATGAAGTGAGATGACACAGAGAGAAAATCAGAAGAGCTGACTCCCCACTAGAAATGAAATTGACCTATACTGTGAAAAATAGTAAATATTTCTAGAAATATAGTAGCAACAAAAGGAGGGCCCAAGAGAACCTCCATCCTTTGGTGGATGCAGGAGGAATAAGTGACAAAGGATGAGGATAAGGCTGAAGTACTTAATGCCTTCTTTGCCTCAGTCTTTAATAATAAGGTAAGATTTTCCCTGTATACTTAGGCTCCAGAGGACAGGGAGGGAGAGCCAAAGCTCCCATGATCGAAGGGCAAATGGTTAGAGACATTCTTGGCCAGACATTCAGAAGTCTATGGGGCCATATGGGACCTAACCAAGGGTATTGAGGGAGCTGGCAGAGGTGCCTGTCAAACCCCTTTCCAACATCCACCAACAGCCCTCGCTTACTGGGGAAGTCCCACTGGACTGGAAAGCTGGCAAATGCTACACCCATTTACAAGAAGGGTTGGAGGGAGGATCCAGGAAACTACAGGCCTGTCAGTCTGACCTCAGTGACAGGAAAAGTCATGGGACAGATCATCATAACTGCTATCACACAGCTCACACAAGACAACAAGGAGATCAGGCCCAGCCAACATGGATTTATGAAAAGCAGATCCTGCCAAACTAGCCTGATAGCCTTCTATGACAAAGTTAACCACTTAATGGATGAGGGAAAGGCTGTGGATGCTGTGTTCCTGGACTTTAGTAAAGACTTTGACACCATTTCTCACAGCAGTCTGCTTGAGAAACTGGCTGCCACTAACCCGGACAGGTGTACCCTCTGCTGTAAGTAAGAAACTGACTGGATGGCTGAGTCCAAAGAGTAGCGGTAAATCGAGTTAAATCCAGTTGCAGGCCCGTCACAAATGGTGTTCCCAAGGCTCAGTGTTGAGTGCAGTTCTGTTCAATATCTTAATTAATGATTTGGGTATCTTTAGTAAGTTTATAGATGACACTAGACTGGGAGAAAGTGTTGATCTGCTTGAGGTTATGGAGGCTCTACAGAGGGGCGTGAACAAGCTGGATCAATGCTCTGAGGCCAACAGAATGAGGTTCAACAAGGCCAAGTGTCAAGTCCTTTATTTGGGACGCAACAACCCATGGAGCACAACACGGCTCGGGGAGAGTGGTTGGAAAGCTGCCCGGCAGAGGGACCTGGGAGTACTGGTTGATAGCCAACTGAATATGAGTCACCAATGCCCCCAAGTGGCCAAGAAGGCAAATGGCATCTTGGCCTGTATCAGAAAGAGTGTGGCCAGCAGGACAAAGGAAGTGATCGTTCCCCTGCACTCAGCGCTGGTGAAGCCACACCTCAAATACGGTGTTTAGTTTTGGGGCCTTCATTACAAGAAGGGCATGGAAGCGTTAGAGCATGCCTGCGGAAGGGCAACGTAGCTGGTGAAAGGCCTAGAGAACAAGTCTTATGAGAAGTGGCGGCTCAGGGAACTGAAGAAAAGGAGGCTAAACTGTCTACAACTATCTGAAAGGATGCGGTAGTGAGGTGGGTATTGGTCTTTTCTCCGCAGTGACAGGCTATTGGATGAGGGGAAATAGCATCAAGTTTCACCAGAGGAGGTTCAGATTAGACATCAGGAAAAATTTCTTCACTGAAAGGTTTATGAAGCACTGGAACAATCTGCCCAGGGAAGTGCTTGAGTCACCCTCCCTGGAGGCATTTAAAAGAGGGGTAGATGAAATGAGTTATGGTTTAGTAGTGGACAGGTGTGGTTGAAGTTGATGATCTCAAAGATCTTTTCCAACCAATCGATTCTATGATTCTATGATTCTATGATAAATTGTAATTATTCATTCAACAACGTAGATGATGCTCTTGAGACCCACTATCTGCCTAATGACTGAACTGCCTAATGTACCTTTAGCTATGAAGCGTCTCCCTCGTCCTTTGCTCTGCCTGCTCCTGGTGACAGTTTGTAACATAGGTATGGAAACAAATGCCATGACAGTATCAGAAAGGAGAAACCAGCTATTGTTTTACTGCAGGAAAGCTGTGACAAAATGCCCACTTTCTACCAATGACCCACTGGGTTTTTATCCCAGGGCTGTCTCATATCTTGTATGACCAATTCACCCTTCAGCAGAAGTACTTTACTAGATGAGGACTACTCATAGGATTTTAAATGCCATCCAAACTTGTTTTAGGTGAAATTAGGAGTTCCTTCCCCAGCCAAGCCATCTATTTCAAATTCTTCAGAAGGAAGAACAGGAGTCATCAGTGGAAGATCACACATAAAGAGAAAGGAGAAGCAAGTTGGTTTAGAGTACAATTCAGTGACTGCCGTTCCCTATTGAGATATTTTCCTCTACAAAAGACTCCATACTTCCAATATATTGTCTGGTAAGTGACTTCCTGATGAGCTGCTGGTCTCGCATTTGCTCAGAGAAAGAGTGAAAAGTCTCAGCCACTTTCTCTTGCCTTTTCTCCAAAACAGTGTTGCACTGTCCCCCATTAAGCCATTTCTTTTGTAAAGATGTATCTGCATGTCATCTCTCAGACTTTTAAAACATCTAGATGATTTCTTTACCTTACACCGACAAATAGCTTTTATCTCCATATGGGATTACAATTCAGTTTGGTCTTGAAGAATCTTCCAAATCTTCTCTAGACCCTACTCTCTGCCAGTGTCATTATAAGTGCATTTGTGGTCATCTGAAATAAATGAGAATTTATAAATAAGATCTTTTACTTCAGAGAGGGGCTGCTAATATCCTTTCCTGTGATTATTAATACCTTTTCAGCAGAAATGTTAGAGTAAAATGGACATGAATGTAATTGCCTTCTTTAGATAACTACTTCTGGTTTTTTTAAGAGACAAATTTTCCTCAGGATATTAGATTGATGCACATGTACACTTAAGAATTTTGTTCTCCAAACAATTTTGCACTTTCTAAGTATTTTTCTTCAATATTATTTGATGTTCATTATATGTTTAAATTTAAATCTTTAACTTAATTGCAATAGTTTCCAGGATTTGGGGGTTTTTTTTGGATTTTGTTTTGTTTCAGGGGTTTTTTTTGGGGGGGGGAGGGTGCCTTTGTTGGTTTTTTCCCTACTTTTTTTTCCTGAATCCTTTGTCTCCTTTTAGGGAGCTAGCATACATATATTTACCTGCTGTGTAACTGGACTACCCTTTAATCCTACATCCATTGAAAAAGGAGGTCTGTACCTGAAACTAAATCTAGATTTGGTCCATTAAGTAGTTAACCTGTGACATTCTGTTTTAATTTTGCCATCAAACCTATTATTAAAAGTTTGAGTTTCATGAGTTCAAATTTTTCACTCTCCCCCAGTAAAATATATGTATCTAAAATTACAAGTGAGTGTTCTTCTGTCACAGAGAGCAGCAAACTAACCTTGTCTAATCTCACATAAATGAAGCAAATGACTGATCAGGTCTCAATTCAGGACAATTTGTTGAATTATAGCTGAAAGAAAGCTCTTGTCTGGCAACTTACCCAAACTGATGGTAAATCAAAAGTCTTAATACTATTTTATTTCTAATCACCTCTTCTAAATAAATTTATAGGAAATTATTAAAAAGGTTTTGTTGCACTCTTTTCACTTTCCCCATTATAGCTTACCACTAGCATTACCTGTGTGGCAAATTATATTAGAAAAGTCACGATCCTTTAACCTTGCAGTGTCTGATAGCTAGACTGATTGTTGCTTGGACAGAACACAAGTTTCTCTTTTTGGCTGGACTGATTGTTGCTTGGACAGAACACAAGTTTCTCTTTTTGCTCTAGACAGGAGGCTGAAACAGCTAGTTTTATTTTTGTCCTTTTAGGCTCTGACATAACTTTCTCTTTCTTTGCACAAACCATGTGTTCCTTATCAGGCAAGCAGACATAAAATAAGGGTATATCCCTAAATTTTGTAAAAGGAAATTATGTTTTTGGCCAATCAAGCAAGACCAAAGCTATCAATGTGACAGAAAGAAGAGAGGAGAGGTGGTAGTATTACACACTCTAACAAATTCTTATTATCCTTTAAGACCCCTAAAATTTTCTCATAAAATGGAGAAATCACTGAGTTTACATTCTCATGACATAAATTCCATTGGGCTTATTTTCAGGTAATTTTAAGTCATATGTGTATGTTAATCCAGTTTAAAGTCTAGGAGATGATCACAGTACAGGCATGTTGTATAGTGATTTCTACACAGTGTCTTGTTAATATTCAGCCATATCAAATCATTGCCTCTTTCTGTTCTAGTAGATGAACTCTTGGGTATTTAATAAATAATGTCAAACCATACACAGATAACTGATACGTACTCCTTGCCTTTCTGTTTTTTTTTAAACTTCTTCCCAGCACTGGCAAAACTACACCTCTGTTCTGGAAACTGGAACGTTTGAGAAGATCTCAAACTATCTGGAAGAGCAGAGCACTGTAATCTGCACATTCTTTCACAAAATCTATCTAAAATTTGATACTATCTTCTCATTTCCATTGTAAAATATTGTTTTGTTCAGAATGCTTTTACTGTTGCAATACCTATTTCAATACAATATCTTCTGGTTATCGATCTGGTTACTCTTGTTCTCTTACCAGTTTAACCAAGCCTTTTCTTGAGTGCTCTATTTTGTCCTAGTTCTGAGTGTTTCTCTTCACACTTCAATATGACTCATTCTCATTTTCTTTTCCCATTTCCTTGTCTGTTTCCTTTATCTCTTTTCCACTCAAGATGATCAACAGAATTATTGCTTCTCTACGTGAGCTCTTTCATGCTAGTGACAAATGGATAACTAACTGAATTCAATTTTGTTGAATCTATAGATATTTTGACATTTTCTTCCATAGTCTTCCAATATGTAGCATTTAATACATTTAACAAGCAATATAAAAATTATGATCTATTTGGAACATTCTTAGATAATTTCAGTCTCCCAACTTTAGATGTCCACTTAACATCACTGGCATCATTAGGTGTGTGTCAGGAAATTAAAATACCAAGTGAGAAATGTGCTGTCATTGTAGTACCTCAGGAAGCTTAAATAAAAAAACAGGAGCCTGAAATTGAATCTTTCTAGAGAAAAAGCAATTCAGTGGTTTACCAGAAAGATACACCAAATATTGAAACCTTATTACGGAAAAAAATACTTTTCTGAGTCCAGGTTTTCCAGTTCAGCCAGGCAGGAAACACATGGCCAAAACTCTGCTGGTCCATCAAGCTACTTCCTAGAGAACTAAGAAAGATAAAATATGAGAGAAATGCAAGATATTCTCCAGAACAAGGGATGTATTACATACTTGGGAACTTAGTGAAGAAATTATTCCTACTTGCAACTAACATTCACATGCATACAACATGATACAGGCTTTAAATTTTGCTATTTCAGAAAAGTCATATCTGGAGGGTAGTAACAGTTCTTAGGGATGCACCAAGAAGAGAACAGTATGCTGTTTAATACGTTGTGTAGCTTATTTTCACCTTGCATCAGGTAAACTGTAATATTAAATACAATCAGGAAATGTTTTCTCATTTTCTTTAGTTGTTTCATCTATGTTATGATGAAGTGATATATGGAAATGTGCCACATAGACACAGTGAAATCAGAGGCAAGACCAAAGTCTGCTTACAATTTCTATATGCTTTTTGAGACAGAAGTTTAGCCAGAAGTTACCTGAGCAGGGTGGCAGGCTGAGGAAATCTGTACTTCTGTTCACTCTCAACAGGGATGTTTCAGAGTAGAGAGGCAGAGCGCTGCAATGCCATCACACTAGCTCATTGAAGCAAGAGGAGCTGTTACTGAATCAATATTGGCACCAGAAAAAAAGCAGTAGCTACATCAAAGACTGAGATTTGCTCATTTCCTGTACAATCATTTGCAGTAAGAGAGATGCTTGCCTCTGCACTGCCAGATGCTGAAGCCTTCTATGTCCAAAAGTTCAGTTTGGCATCTAGTTGTTTTGTGTAAAGATTTTTTTTTCTAACGTATTTAATGTAACAACAACTGATTGAGACAACAGTGGTCAGGATAAATTTTCTGTGTTTTCTACAAAGGCTGTGGTATAACTTCATATTACTTCATGTTAAATTGCTGAACAAGTTGTCCAGTGTTACAGTAATGATTAAATTATAATGTCTGAATTTTATAAACTGTCTTTTTCCAGCATTGGAAAGAAAGCAATGCTTCTGAGAAGCTTAGTGCTGTTTCACAGGGACAAATTCTGGCTGTTTTCACAAGATTTCATATTTGAGGTGAACACACATACATCACCTGAACTTGCAATACTTAGATGGGTTCTGAGAAGACAGGAAATTTTAGCAGTTGTGAGGTAAACAAATCATTAATCCAGGTGAATCTTTTGTAGATTATTCTGAAGGCTTGGATATATACTCCTGGTCAATTTATAAGATACTAATGAAAAGATCACATATTTATTTTAAGGCCAAAACATAAGCAGTACAATTGAATCATGATTTGGGAAAGTACTTAAATCTTCTAAAGATCAATGGCTGCTTTCTTCTTTTTTAGAAATTTTAAAAGATTCCTGGCTGTGAACTGAATTATTTAACAAGTGTATATTCAATTCAGTTTGGCCAGTATAGAAAAGAAGTAACACTTCAAAGGATTTTACATGTAAAGCAAATAAATGCAGAGCTGAGAGCAAGCCAACATCATTTTGCTCTCTGAGAACAGAAAAGCTAAGAAATAGGACAAATTAGAGAATGAAGAATATCTTTTGGTTTTTAGACCAAACTGATGTGATTGGAAACAGAACATTTTTAAAGTATATTGATTTCCATGTGGGTAGAAGAAGGAGTGATTGATAATTATGCTGGAACACTCCTGCATACAACTGACAAAGTTTCTCCCCCAAGAAAATCATTCTGTACAATTAATAAGAAAGAGTTTGAAGAAAAATACAGTGTGTATATAGTGCTATATATAATGCTCTGTTTCCAACTCTGCTATTAACTACTGCCACCCTATTCATTAGTACGATATAAAAATTAATTTAAAAGCAACTGTTGTAGAGGAAAAAAGACAAAAGAACAATAGAGACTTCTATATCTCAGGCCAGGTTATATATGATCATTACCATTTCAGAGGGAAATTTATTATTATCTACATTGGATTGTCTGTTTTCATAAGAAAAAAGAAAAAAAGGAAGCACTATAAAATATTGTAGCTAAACGTTTTCAGCAGGGCCTTCAAATTGAAATACACCTGATCATTTCATACATAAGTTGCAGTTTTCCATATCTGGGGCAGAAAAGGAAAAATAGTATCACAACAGTCCTCTTCTAAAGATCCTAAAGTGTTATTTGTGTTTAGGGAGCATTGAAAGTTAACTATTTCCCCTTCCTATTCTTTACACTCATTTTCTCTTAGTGTGTTTCTTGGCTTTGTCCTCTCAATTTCCTTTATTCCTTTACTGACTCTTTTCTTTACTGAACTCTATGCAGCAGACCATCACGAGCCATAGAATTGGATTGTGTGGTGAAAAAAAAAAAAAACACCTTCCATTCAGTCCTATTTCTTTTACTGTGTGTCTCTTCGGTGGCATCCTGTCTGAACTGGTTTTATTGAGTTTTTAGTGAAGTTTGTTTTCTGAGGCTGACAAGTGTTCAGGTGCATGCTTGAGTAGAATTTTGTCTTGTAGTTGAAAATTATTCTGGAATGCTAAAAGGATAGACTTTTTGCTATTCTAGAATACTTGGTGACAGTGTTCTGAAAGATCTGGGGAAAAATACAGGGATTTTTTTTCCTCTTACTAAATGTAGATTTATTACATAAAGCGAGGTCTGAGAATTAGCAGAAATATGCAGCTAAAGTATTTCAAAAACCCACCTTGAAAGTGGGAATAGAACAGACATACCAGCAACAAATTTCACTCCTCGTTCAATTTCTGAGCCAGAGGAGTGCATTTATTACTTAATGATTTGTAATATTTGGTAAGTCTTTCAGAGAACCTCAAGGAAGTGAATCACCATGCTCTTACTATATTCTAACCTTTAAAGCCAACACTGGAACAGAGAAGACAGAGGACAAGCACTGTCTGCAAAGAGTCAGCGATGAACATTTTATCAAGGTTTAAATATATTTTCCTCTTTGCCTGTGAGGATTCAATATGCCTGGTTTGAAGGTCTTTGGCTTACACAAGTGGAAGAAATTTTGTGGGGTAATACATCACAGTAGTAGTAGAAAAGTAGTAGTAGGATAAGTAGTAGGATAGAATCAGAGAAAAACATATGAAACAGTAATACAAAGAAGGGTATTCTAAACAAGTGTTTAAACATTTGATATATGAATTTTCACTGTTACTTTTCAGTTTGTGACACTGACATCAGAGCTATCCTCCCTTCTCAACTAGTATGCAGAATCACAGAATGGTAGGAGTTGAAATAGACCTCTGGAGATGATCTCGTCCAACCCCCCGCTAAAGCAGGTTCATCTACAGCAGATTGCTGATTTTTTTAATATCTCCAGAGAAGGAGACTATTTAACACCCTTTGGCAGCCTGTTCCAGTGCTCTGTCACCCTCACAGTACAGCTTTTTTTCTCCATGTTAGGGTGGATCTCCCTGTGTTCCAGTTTGTGCCCATTGCACCCTGCTCTGTCACTGGACATGACTGGAAAGAGCCTGGTCCCATCCTCCTGACTCTTGCTCCTTAGATATTTATAAGCATTGATAAGGTCCCCTCTCAGTCTTCCCTTCTCCAGGGACCCCTTCTCCTGACCCCATAGATCCAGATCTCTCAGCCTTTCCTTCTCAGAGAGATGCTACAATCTCCTAATCATCTTTGTGGCCCTTTCATTGGAAAGTTTTCAGTAGTTCCTTGTCTTCCTTGAACTGGGGAGCCCAGAACCAGACATAACACTCCAGACTGGGCCTCATTAGGGCAGAGTAGATGGGGAAGATAATGGACCTTGACCTGCTAACCATACTCTTCTTGATGCACCCTAGGGTACCACTGCTCTTCTTGGCCACGAGGCGACACTGCTGGCTTACAGTCAGCTTGTTGTCGACCAGAACTCCCAGGCCCTTCTCTGACAAGTTTCTTTCCTGCCCGTCAGCTCCTAACCTGTATGCGTGCAGGGATTTATTCCTTCAAAAGTGCAAAAACTTACACTTTTCTTTGTGAACTTCATTAGGGTCTTCTCTGCCCAACTTTCCAGCTTATCCAGTTCTCACTGAATGGCAGCACAGCTTTCTGGTGTATAAGCCATTCCTCCTAGTTTTATATAATCAAGCAAACTTGCTGAGGGTATACCCTGATGCTGATGAATATGTTGAACAAGAGTGGGCCTGGTACTGGCCTTCGAGTAACATGGCTGGCCACAGTCTTCCGACTGGACTGTGCACTGCCAGTGAAAACCGTCTGAGCTCTGCATCCAGTCAGTTCTCAATTTGTCTAACTGTTCACTTCACTGGCCTTAGTAAAACCATGTTGGCTGTCATTAATCACCTCCTTATTTTGCATGTGCCTCAGAAGTGTTTCTAGGAGGATCTGCCTCAAGGTCCTGCAAGGCACAGAAGTGAGACTGACTGGCCTGTATATTCCTGCTGTTGCGTTCCATGAGGTTGTTGTTACTGAAGTGTAGAACCTGGCAATTGACCTTGTTAGCCTCATAAAATTTACAACAATCCAGCCTGTCCAAATCCCCCTGAAGAGCCTTCCTATCCTCAAGCAGATCAACACTCCCTCCCAATTTGGTGTCATCTGCCAACTTACTGAGCAAGCACTCAATCTTCTCATCCAGTATAAGCGTGTCCAGGACTTCTTTGTTCATCCATGCAGGCCTTCTGCCATTTTTGCCCAATTTTCTCTTTGCTGGGATGCATCTCTTCTCAGCTTGGAGGAGGTCATCCTTGAATATTAACCAGCTTTCTTGGGTCCCTCTCCCTTCTGCAGCTTTATCCCATAGTATTCTACCAAGCAGATCTCTGAAGAAGCCAAAGTCTGTTACCCTGAAGTCCAGGGTAATGAGTTTGCTGCACACTCTCCTTACTACCCTAAGAATCTTGAACTACACCATTTCGTGGCCACTGCAGCCAGACCTTCCCTTCAAATTTCATATTGGGATTTCATTACTACCTAACTGGAAAATGAACAGTGGATAATAAGTCATGATCTTGACCAGAGATCGTAGTTTTCTCTCTACATCTCTAACCAAGACCCCAGGAAGGCTGCAAACTTTGGATCTGGTCTGCAAATCGGTCCTTCTGTTTACTTTAGAAGGGAGTCCCCTATGACAATAACCCACCTCTTCTTAAGAGAGGCTGTTTTAATGCAAGGCTCAGTGTGTCCTAACCTAAAGAACATTTCTAGGCTGTGATACACAACATCTTCATTGAGGTTAGGTTCTACTTACAGAACTTCATATCTATTGTGCAAGGACACCTGGGATGCTGAGGTTGACATGAGGAAGACACACCTGCTGCGCTGGGCAGGAATCTGCTGCCATTCCCCTCCCTTTCCTAACTTTCTCTCCTTAGCTGAATGGGGAGTCCTCTGTCGCATGAGGCATGCCTGCCTGTTGGGTCTGAGACAGGAGCATAGGGTATTATTCCAGTGGCCAGTTTTCCTCTCTTGCTCTCTGTTTGTCCTCAGCCTGCTCACCTCTTCCCCAAGCTCTGTCACCAAGCAGAGGAGTTCCACGACCTAAGCACAGCTCGCACAAGTGAATTCCCCACTGGTGTGTGACACTGGTGCAAGAGGAGGGCATGCCATGGTGGCTGGTATCTGGATGACAGTGTGTATGCACTGAGGTTCTCTCTGGGAGGCTGCAACAGAGCATGAGGCTGCCCTAATCTTCTGCTGAGTGGGCACAATGATACTCTGGTCCTTCTGGCCAAGCTCCAGAGCCCTCTGCGATCACCTTCCCTGTGCAAACTGCCACCCAAACTGCTGCGCCATGATCTTCTGATGTGCTCACTCCTGTTTAAATCTCCTGTGGTTGCTTCTAGAACCACCCCCCTCTCTGCATCAGCCACCACATAAGAGCAGCCACTTCTGCCCTCAGTCTCTCTGGGGGTTCCTGGGCTTCCCCTGCTCTGACAACCACCCCTTTGCTTCGATCTAGTGCCAATCTGCAGCATTTACGGTGTCTGCTGCTGATGCAGATTGATTCAATTAAATTCAATGAAAGATTTATTTTAACTAAATTAATACCTCCAAAGGGGTTTTAGTTCACTAAGGATCCAGAAAGTGAACAAATATATCAGTGATGAAGACTGTCTTTATTAGTGCTATAACCTGTTTCTAGTGCAGTGATCATCAATGGACTATGGTGAGTTTTCTTCTCCATCCTCATGATTCCACAGAAATAATAAAATTATGATGTCTCACAGGGCACTGTCACAAAATATTAGACCTTATCTTGAATTTTACAGTACATCTATCTTATCTAGCTAGTGGAACCAGGAGAGAAGCTGGTCTTAGCACAAAAGAAAGTACCTTTGCATAGTAGGAAGCATAGTGCCAACTAATTGCTCACGAAGTATGATGTGAACAAAGTTTCCAGGAAAGCCTAAGCGAGTTCAAGGAACAGAAATCAAGTGGAAATTACTAAGAAAAAAGAAGTCATGTTAGGCTCATCTATCCTCTGAGATGAAGCGAGCCCACGTTGGGCTAGAATTAGAGAGTGGGAAGAGCGCCATCTTCTGTTTTTACCACTGGTAGCTGGTTACGGCCTTTTAGGAGACCTTGCAGACTTTCACTTCTGTGTCTTCATAAGAAACAAGTTATGGTGATTTTTCACCGAAGTTGAACTATGAAGCATATACTTTGCAAACCATGTATAAGACCGAAAAATCATGAGTACTAACTGAAAAGTGTCAAAACATATCAGATGAAGGTTTTCTTCAAAATATCTTGTAATTTAAAGGGGGGAAATAAACTCTAGCCTCCTATATTGCAATAATTCAATAGAAAGTAAAATCTACTAGGATTAAGACTCTGTCATGTAACTCAGAGCTTGTGTAAAACAATCAGAATTTAGAAATTGCTGCTAAAACTTAGGATAAGAAATATTTTGAGAAGCTCTGAATCAGACTAACAGCAATGTCATCTAGCAATGTTTACAGCAGAGTAGGGAAGAAATATCAATGAAGATTGTAATTTAGTATGATCCACAGCTTCAAATACAAACTGTATATCAGCTAGAGACTCAAAATCTTATTGTCATTTTTTTTTTTATTATTTTGACAATATTTGCAATGTTGCTCAATGCAAAGTTAGGTGTCTTCGTGACATTATTTGTAAAGTTATATTAATAAGAAAAAAAAACTTCCTTGATGTTTATTTATTTCATAAGCATTTTTACTTAGTAATTTTTGCCTTAAAATGAGAAATAAATATAAAAATAATTTTAAGCCTAGATATAACATTTAAATTAAGCTTGATGTCAGCTCCACGGGAAGAACAACCTATTTGAAGAGAAAGGAAGAAGTAAGAGAAGGAAACAGGCTTTGAGGGAAGTGTTAGAAAAACACCAGTCTTTACCTTTCTAGGAAAGAGTTTTATTTATAAATTTTTATCTGGTAATTGTCATTAACTTGTTTTGTGTCTACTGGGATCTTGACATGCTGAGCCTTTTGACACAAGTTAAAAAAGACAGCATTCACAAAGAATTCTGCTTTAGCTTTACAAAAAGAGGTACATAGAAGTGACAGTACATCTTTTTCAAGTAAATATGCAAATGAACCTTGACTAGACAGGCACTGAAAAACTTGTGAAAGATAAAGCTCAATGTGGTGTTCAGACAATTTCCAATGAAATTTCATTTTAAAATATTTTAAAAGTCTTTAAGTATAATGAGAAAATACTCTTCACGTATGGCTATCAAAACCAAAAAGTTATCTAGCTCTTTCCACTGACTTTTCATTACCCCTTTGTTTACTACAACACAAGATTCCACTCTCCCATGTGCTTGCAGTTCTGGAGTTCAGAGTTGTTGTAATAACCATAAATGCTGATAAGTGATGGTAGGTTTAGATGTTTACACTGCCATCTACTTGGCGTCTCTAGGTGTGTCAGTTAACTGCAGATGTCTGTATACAAATAGCTATGTAGATGTTATAATGTTTGGATTGCTTTCCCTACTTTTTTTTTATTTTCAGTAATTGTCTTTGTTTTATTTGACCCTTAATTTTATGGCTATTATCATTCGTATGTTTAACATTCTTTGCATTATTTTATAACTGGTACCAGTAAGTATCAGCTCAGCATTGCGTATTGATACGGGTTATTACAGTTTCATCTTGTTCTGACATCTTTTTAGTGGCCTGCAATGACTTTGGTAAAATAGTGAAAGCAGGTTTTCTAATTTGTTTAGCAAGCACTTAATTGCCTGCTTGAATTTTTAAACTGTTGAAAATTTTGTAATACCATGTGTTGTTTCTATCAAACTAAAATCAGTACTTAAATAATTCATGTCATAATAATTCAATGTATTAAAACCTAAAACTTGGGGAAAAAAAATTCATCTTAACCTGATGGAAACTATTACTCAGCTGAAGCTTTCGAAAAACATCCATTAGTCTGTCTGTTGTGTTTTTTTGCACTGGGAGTTCCCTTAAATCCATATGACTTTACGAAATCACTGTTGCCCAGATGTACTTATTTTGTTTTCATAACTAAAAGTTCATTTTGTTAATTTTAATTGAGTTAAAATAAGATTGAAGATGAAGTCTTCTTCATATTAGATAGATCTTCACCTTCTGTGGGAGAGGTCATACTAACAACTTTCAAAGAGTTTTTGACCAGTAGAACTTATTTACTGGATCTCCATTTGGAGATTTTATTTATTTGCAGCATTTTTCCCAGCAGAGAATCAGACCTGAGATAGTCTTCATTTTTATATAATTTAGTACATTATGGATTTAAAAAAAAACTTTTGAACTAATTTTTTAATTTATTATCTTCTAGTTTACAGGTACCTCAGCTGTAATGTCCTATTTCCCAATGAGCTTACGCTTCCAAACCCAGTAATGTAGCAATATGAAAGTGGACATAATCTAAAAGCATATGTTTGTATAAATAGTTCTGCTCTTATCTGACCTTGAAACGTATTCATGTTGTTTGATATGCACAGGGTCTTTAACCTCTTAATTAAATGAGAGGTAATGTTCTCATTCTTTTTGTAGGTAAATGAATTTGAAATTATTAGCTTGTCAGAGGATTAACTGGCACACTAAACATTTTCTGTTATTTACACTGGTTAAGATAGCTTTTTAATTAAAACAACAGTTATGGTGCTACTCATTAGAAAGTGAAATGAAATACAGTCACCTCTGAGATTTTCTTGTGATATTGATGGTTTAATAACCATTTGTTTCTAATACCCTGACATTTCTGAGCAGCTCTATTATTTTAAGGCATTAATTTTGTCACTGCTATGTAAGGATAAAATAAAGAATTCATCTGTCTATTTGTAATTATTTTGGCAAAGTGTTAATATGTGGATTAGGTTTAAGTTCTGTTAAAGGAAGATGGGGGAAAGGAGGATTTATGTTTGCTTTTTAATTTTGTTATCTAGAAGTATTTTTGTAGCATTCATCTTCACAGAGTCTCAGTACCAAAGTTGCCATGTTTTTTACACGTGTAATGTTCATTTGCACTTAAAGTAAGAAAGTGCTTTTATAGGTTTTTTTAAAATCTGTTTCCAAAAGAAAGGAAAAAGAAACTAAAGAGAACCAAACTGCATATATATTACTTTCAGCTCACTATAGAAATGACAAAACGTTATGAGTTCCTGCTCTCACTGGACTTTTCATCTTTATGAAATTTGTAGTTGTGGTCATCCTCATAATAATAATTAAAAAAAAGAAGGAAATTTCTGCTCAGTTAGGGTTTTTTCCTATAGAAACTAATTAAGTAATTTTTCTATAGACATTAATATATGTCCTGAAAACAGGACACCTGTTTTATAAACACTTAGACTTGGACTTAGCCTTGGCCTCTGGGAAACATTTGTTTTAAATTTAGTTTGTTCAGACTTCATGATACCATTCTCTTCGCATAGCAAATAACTTCTTACTTATCTTCACAAATTCCACTAACATCTTTTTAGGCCTGGCAGTATTCCCTTAGTATATAAAGCACGACAGTGAATAACAACAAACACAGAGAAAGTTGATGTATACAACATGGCTTTTTGCCTCAGTTTTCATTGGCAATCACTCTTCCCAAATCTCTCAATTCTCTGAACCTCAAGGAAGGGACTGAGGCAACAAAGTCCCTCCAATTGTAAGACAAGATCAGGTCTCAGGCCAACCAATTCATCTGAACATACAGAAACCCATGGGACCCAAAGACATACACCTCTGGGTCCTGAATGAACTGGCAGGCATACTTGCTAAGCCACACCCCATCTTATTTGAAAAGTCATGGCAGTCAGCCAAAGTCCCCAGTAACTGGAGAAAAGGGATTATCACACCCATTTTCTAAACAGTTAGCAAAGAGGACCCTGGGAAGTACTCAGTCAGCCTCATCTCAGTGCCCAGTAAGATTATGGAACAGATCCTCCCAGAAGATAAATTGAAGGGTATAGAAAATAGGGAGATGATTAGAGACAGACAAAATGGTTTCAACAATGGCAAATCATGCCATACAAATCTATGAGCCTTCTATGACAGACTGACTTCACCAGTAGGTAAGGGAAGATATATCTGGATTTCTGTAAGACTTTTAGTATGATGCCCCACAACATTCTTACTTCTAAATTTGAGAAACATGGGTTTCATAGACGGACCACTAGATGGATAAGAAATAGATTGGATGGCCCTGTCCTAAGAGTTACAGTTACTCAATGTTTAAGCAGAAACCAGTAATGAGTTATGTCCCTCAGGGGTCTGTACTGGGATTACAGTTTATACAGTATGTTACAGTACTACCTAATATTTTCATCAATGACATAGACAGTGGGATCGAATGCACCCTTAGAAAGTTTGTAGATGATACTAAGCTGAGAAGCATAGTTGACATGACTGAGGAACAGTAAGGCATCAAAAGGAACCTTGACAGGCTTGACAAATGGGACCATGTTAAACTCTTGCGAAGTGCAGGATGCTGTGCCTGCATAAAAGGTCTGCATAAAAAGAAGCACGGCCAGCAGGTCGAGGGAAGTGATCTTCCCTCTTTATTCTCATGAGACCCCTGGTGTACTGTGCCCAGTTCTTGGGCCCCAAGCGCTGGTACAACATATATCAGTTTGAGTGGGTCCAGAGGAAAGTCACAGAGATGATCACAGGGCTGAAATACCTCTCCTACTTAGACAAACTGAGAGAATTAGGGTTGTTCAGCCTAGAGAAGAGAAGTATCCAAGGAGCTCTCACTTCAGCCTTTCAGGGTGCTTACAAGAAAGCTGGAGAGGGACTTTTTACACGGACATGTAGTGATATGACAAGAAATAATGGTTTTAAACTGAAAAAGGTCAGATTTAGATTTAGATTAAATATAAGGATGACATTCGTCACCTTAGTGGTGATGAGGGACTGGAACAGGTTGCCTGGAGAGGCTGATAGGTCCTATCATTGGTAGTGATAAAAGTCAGGTTGGGTGAGGATTTGAGTGACCTGACCTCGTGAAATATATCCCTGCCAACGTCTGAGGGCTTGGACTTGATCTCTTTTATGAAAAGATGCCTTTATGAATTTTTAATGAAATTTTAAGAAATGAGGAACTGGTAGATAAACCATCAGACGTTTTCAGATTACCAAGGCTTTTAATGCTATAGCACCAGAAGAAAGCAGTTTTAACCTGACGCTGTGAGATAATGTATGAATTGAGCTGATAGTGTCACTCCCACTTTTAGTGGAGAAGTGTCCACTTCACAAGCAAAATACAGTAGACAGCTTTGATAAGTGTCATAATAAATATCAAAAATTAAGTGAATTTGAAAACTATCCTGAAGTTACTTCTTCCAATCTTTACACTTGTTACTGGAGTAATTACATATCCTTCCATGTTCCACCAGTAAATCAACATCCTCAGTCTCTTCTTCTATTTATCCAGCAAATTTCATAAACCTTTTATTTTGATATTTTGGAAGAACAATATAAATTTTTCCTACACCAATCTTTACATATTCATACTCTTATTTTTAGGTACATGCAAGAGGCAATATTTTTTCCATGCAAAAAAAAACCTCCAAGCATAAAAAATTAGTCCACTACCTACTCACAAAGTTGCATGCAAACTACACATAGGTTTCAGAGAGTTTTGTCTGAAGTTATTTATTTGGTAGAATAGAATCTCAGAATTGTGTCATTGGAAAATTGAGTCCAACCACACCTGTCCACTACTAAACCATCCCTGAGTATTTCATCTACACATCTTTTAAATACCTCCAGGGATGTTGACTCCACCACCTCCCTGGGCAGCTTGTTTCAGAGCTTCATAACCCTTTCGGTGAAGAAATTTTTCCTGATGTCTATTCTGAACCTCCCCTGGTACAACTTGAGGCCATTCCCTCTTGTCCTATCACCTACCACTTGGGGGAAGAGAATAACATCCACCTCTCTACAATATTCTCTCAGGTAGTTGTAGACAAGTGATATGGTTTCCCCTCAGGCTCCTGTTCTCTAGGCTAAACAACCCAAGTTCCCTCAGCCACTCCCCAAAATACTTCTTCCCCAGCCCCTTAACCAGCTTTGTTGCCCTTCTCCAGACACACTCCAGCACCTCAATGTCTTTCTCGTAGTGACTATTCCAAAACCGAACACAGTACTTGGGGTGCAGTCTCACCATTGCCAAGTACAGGGGGAAAATCACTTCCCCTGTGCTGCTGGGCATGCTCTTTCTGGTACAGGCCAAGGTACCATTGGCCTTCTTGGCCACCTGGGCACACTGGTGTCATCCCCAGGTCCCTCTGCCAGGCAGCTTTCTAGCCACTCTTCCCCAAGCCTGCAGTGCTGCATGGAGTTGTTATGTCCCAGGTGCAGGCCTTGACAGTTGGCCTTGTGGCTTTTTCTTTAAAGAGGAGAAGTGTAAGGCAATTTTTATGACATAGGATAGTCCTTAAGTCCTGAGAAGCATCTAAATAAAATAGAGATATTCAGTCATGGAGGAGATTTTAAAGGCCAAAAAAAAAAAAAAAGTACATTTCCTGTCCGTAGGCAGAAAATGCAGTACTCTGACACAAAATCAAGAGTTGTGATATTTATTATCTTTATTCAATAACACACTATTCAGGAAACCAAATTTTATCAGACTTGGCACAACTGAGAACTAGAGAGGTTTAATTCCTGTTATATCTTTCTACTCTTTCCAATTTTGTTAACATTTTTCTGAATCTTCTGATTCCAGTCCAGGGGAAAAAAGAGAAGCACAACATACTTGCCAGTTATAACATCTTGAGTGTCATGAGGAACCCTGGTTTTATTAATTTATCCTTTCCCAATATCAACAATGTTCAAAGTATCATGAAAAAGCACTTCCTAATAAGAATTATTTTTCTCCTCACAAAGTAAAATTAGCAGAAAAAGAATAGTTATGTCTCCCAAGAAAGATGATTCTCTAGATCATCTTTGATTAAAAGTGCTCAGATCTGCTGTAAATCTGCTGTAGAAATGATGGAGTACTACCAAATGATTCTGTTTGCATGTTTAGCTTTGTCTAATACTTCAATATTTGAATGTAATAATTTTGCTCTGCAAGAAGAAATGATATATTTTAACAAACAACATTAAAAAGTCTGAAGGTCTGAAGACACAATGATGGGCAAAAAAACGGGCTAAGGCTGAAAAAAGGGAAGAAACATAGTGGTCTTATTTTCCAGAAGTGAGAATCATAGAATCATAGAATACAGAAGAAAGCCAATATTGCTTACATATTTAGTAAAAAGTTAGCTGCACATTACCTTTGAGTCTCAATATTTTTTCAAATTTCTAAAGATTTTCATATCAATGCATCTGTAACTTGATGGTGTGATTAAAAAGTTGTGAGTAATCTTTAATATTATTTCCTGCCTTTGTATCATTGAAAGAGAGGAAATGATCAAATCCACAAGCTTTTCCAGAATTGTCTTCTCCATTATGATCATTGACAGCATTCTGATAGAAAAAAAAAATATTTTAACATTTATAAAATTATGACAAAGATTCTAGATGTTTAAACATCAAGGAAACTTGAAGTGAAAGCAGAGATTGGTAGGTAAACATGTCAATTGAATTCAATGTAAAAGAAGAAAATAAACAAGAAACAGATTTTTCTTTCATTTTCATACTGAAATGCAACATTTCATTTTCCTTTTAAATGTTTATACATCTGTTTATGTAATAAATAATGTCTTTAGTAAAGAAGTCATAAAATGCTCCATAGATGTATTAGTATGCCGACCATAATCAAATCACATAAATCCAGCTCTCTAGGCTATATTTCAAAATCCTATCATCAATAATTGTGGTAAAGTACATACGGAAAACTGAAGACAAGGCAAATTTTTTTTAGATTTATTAGGCAGGTATACCTAGGACATTTGAGGAATAGACTATGAAAAGCAAATCTAAGGACAATATAGGTTTTCATATATATATATGCAGGTGCGAACTCTACTGCAAACTGTCTACCTTTAAGTAATGAACCACTGAGTCATTTTAGACAGAGGAAGATAACAAATGTAAACAGGTTGCAGGAATGTTGCTTGAGTGCTGGCTCCCTGTTTGCATTGTCTGGTGTTCTAATTGATCTGAAAAACTTGATTATAGCCTGGAGTATTAAACAAATGATGATGCTCAGATATTCTCTTTCTTAAGACCCATATTGGTAGTAAGATCATTTTACACAGATCTCCACACTATATGTGTAGGAATTCGGCGGCCACATGTTCTGATTTGATGGACAAAAGTAAATAATCAGGTCTGAATAATTTATCTGAAAATATGCTGTCTTTAAGCTTAAGCAATTTGGAAGAAATTTTACCTGAGATGATGGAGTAGCGCCTTGATCCCAAAGCATTCTCTTCTTTGAATCTACAATGCTGTAGATTTAACACTGAGGACTATTGCCTGGCTTTACAATTTGAATTGCAAAGATATTTTTTAAAGGATAGAATAACAAAATTGAAACAGTATCAGAAAAGTCCTGGAATGCTGATTCTCTGCTTACATAGTTCAATATTTTAATTGATCTGAAAATATTGATTCTACCCTCATGCCCTGAACAAATGGCAAAATAGGCTACAGAGATTTTCTCAAATTCAACCATTGACAGTAACATTTTCAAAACACCACTTTTGGTCTAGGTTTTAGAATTTGAGATGAGACTCATGCTGCCTGCTTTTGGTGACCAGCCCAAGCTTTGCTTGTTTCCATTAGGAGCTGCTCTCAGAAGAAAGATTAGAACTCCTTCATGGCCTATCCAGTCAATGGAATCATTCAGGTCCTTCAGAAAATTAACTCCACGTTTCTGCTGAGAATAAGCTAGACATTGAACTATACCTACTATATCATCTTCTGTGATGTTTCTTTCCAACTTTTATATCTAATATACTTTTTAAGGTGTAATGGAGTTATTTTCTATACCTGTATCTTGGCACAGAGATGGATTTCCTGAAAGATGACTTATAGGAGCTTAAGCCCAAGGCTAGCAAGACCTAGAAGAATACTCTGTTCTACCTGGACCATGTCTGTATTATAGGAGTAAGTCAGGTCCCTCAAGGTTCCTAACTCTGAGTCTTCTTCTGAGTAACATCATTTTCACCTTGAATTACAGCCTTTTAAAAGGCTGTCTTCCACAGGTGCCTACAGGTTCTGCCTACTGCATCTGAAAACTTAAAGGATGGCAAGAGCTCTGAGACCCGGTTTCTACTGCAAAGATATTTAGGGTTTTGTGGGATTTTTTGCTGAAGTTTTATTTTTTAAAAGTATTCAATTGTTCAAATTGGAATAATACAAAATAGAGAAGGGAAACAAACAAACAAACAAACAAACACCAAAACAAGGACTCAAAATAATGAGAACATAATACAGACTGCACAGCTACAGGTTTGGTAATGACTGACATCACTGGTGAAAGGAGAAAAAGGACAAAACAAATTAGACAGGGCCTGACCACGTAAAGGAGAGTTGTAAACACATTAACACCATTAAAACGTTTATCATCAACAGTAACACAGCAACAGTTTCAGAAGGTGAAAGAGTAAGACTATGAAACAAACCAAAGAACAGAAGGGTATTTCCTAAAAACATAGACTACAGAAAAAGCAAGATGGGAAAAAAGTATGATACATATTTCCAAAAGGAGAGTATGAAAATAAGCCTCAACACCCTGACTCAATTGTATACGTCTGAAGCATGTATGCAATAGTTTTATTTTAATATTGAAAAATACTCATTCAGGACTAAAACCACTGTGGGAATAGAAGACATACATGGGTCACCATTCTATTTTCATAATATCTGCTTCAATTTCCCTGTATTTTCCTCGAACTTCCTTTAATACCTATGGTAGGACATGAGACCCTAAGACACACTAAAAATATTTTTTTCAAATGAAGGAAAAGAAGGAAATTCTGGATGACAATATGGGAAGTATTTATAGAATATGATTTTATAAATTAAAGATATGGTCAAGTGATTTTAAGTTCATCTGTTAATGTATTATTCATATCTTCTGTTTTTGCTGTTTAGAATTATCACACCAACACCCCCACAATTTCTGAGAAGTTTATATATTTACACTGTAATATTTATGGGTCAATAAAAATGAAAGGGATTTTAATCAATATGACTTTCACTTTATTTGATTGAATTACTTCAGGTGTACCTTACAATTTTACAACTTAACAGGCCAAACAATAAACTATGATACAGCAAGTTATACCATAGCATAACTTCATTAGCAGTTGCTTATTTTTGCAGGTTTCAAAGTAGTTATTAGCAGAAAAGTGACCCTACAAAAATGTCCATGTGTTTGTACTTGCAGAAGACCTTCCCACTTGTTCCTGTTTTCTCTACTCCATCACCTAACATCAACAAAATACACTTAATTTAATTGCAGATTTTGTGCTTTGGACATGGGGATGTCAGGGAGTGAGATGTGTGAAGGAAGAAATGTTTGGGTTTAGGGGGTCGTTTTATGCTTGGGTGATGTATAAAGATATTGGAGAAGAGTGGGCTAGTTACTACTGACCAATTTAATATTATGTTTGGTATAAAGTGACAGACTTTATGTAGAGCAATAAGCTATAAAATTACCAAAGCTATGTCACAGTTAGATTTTCCTGCTGCTGGCCTGCTTGATGTTTAAGAAAGCATATTCCCTTTTGCCAGGTTTGTTTGAACTCACAGATTCATACAACACAAAAAATGATCAGACTGTCTACTCTTTCACTCTTCCAATGCTAAACAGTTTCCTACTGTATATTTACCAATACACTGTCCCAGCAGACATATAATTTAGTCTCATTTTAAACAAGCTGAGGGAAGTTATTCAATGGCCTAATGGATCTCACTTTCCAGAAGCTTCTATGTGAAGCTGCACTTGAATCTTGCCTTTCTTAATCTCATCCCACTACTCAAGAATTATGCACCCTAAACTAATGTAAATACTTATTCTCTTACCCAGAACTTAACCTTCCCTTCAGGAAATATGGGCTGTCATCATTTTTCTTTATTAGCTGTTAATCACACACGCTATAACCTTGAAGTCTGACATTTTCTTGTTGAAGAAGACATTAAAAGTACTAGACAAGGTTCCATTCCAACTGCAGACTGTAACTACTGTTTTCCATACCAGTATTAAGTGCTCCAACTATATACATCCACTTTTCATCTCTTAGGGTATTTGCAATACTGCAGAATACGTTCCTTCAGTTTTCCTTTCATACATTATTCTTGTTAAATTTCTTCTTTCTTTTGCTTTTATCATGCACAGTGAAACAAGCTAAAAACCCATATAGCGTGGTTATTGCTTCCAAGATTGTATAAAGTAAAAATATAAGAGACACATGAAAGAAGTTACACACTGGAAGATCATTTACTATACAATTTATGTGCTGAAGTCATGTAATATAAATGGACAAATAACTTCCAGCTTCTTCACTTAACGCATTAACTCCTCAGTTTCAGTTGTGAAGTGGAAATGAAACTATTCAGCAAGAAGAGACCTTTTGTCAGTCAGGAAAGAATTACCATGTTGTTGTGGTTTAAGCTAAATTAGAGTCAGTTTTGTGACTAACTCACTTGCTGTGAGTAACTTCTTTCCCTGAAAACTAACTGCATGTTTTTAAGAAAGTGTTCTCTAAAAGTAATAACACAGGGCATTTGTATGCAAAAAAGGACAATACTAATACTCAACCAAGGCCATCCTCAAGCTATCAGAAGAGGGCTGCACCTGACAGTAGGGGTGAATAGGGCAGGTGACCCTAAACTGACCAAGAGAGTATTCCATCCTGTATATGTCATACTATAAATTGAGAGATCATGGGGTTCTCACTCTCTTCTATGATGGCCAATGTCCAGTGAGGACCTCATCTGTCTGGTTGCTCCTGATCCCAGAACGATGTGTTCCTGAATCCAGTTCTTCAGTCCACCTCCCTTTTAGCCATGGACCCATTCCCTCATGGCTGCTCTGCAGCATTTGTGGTGACATACAGACATCAAGGAGTGGGGGTGTGATCTCATATATTTGTATATATTTTGTTACTTTCTATTTTTTTATCACTATTATTATTATTACTACTATTATTGTTGCTGTAGTTGTCATTATCATCATCACCATTTCATCAAAGCTGTAGTTTTAGTTTCCAACTTGAAAGTCTTTTTCGTCTCATTTCCATCTCCCCTTTCCCTGCAGCGTAGGAACAGAAGGGATTTTGGAAGCTCAGCTGCATGTTTTTGGCTGCCGAAATATAGCTGGATAGGGTTAAACGTGCTAAAGCATAACTGCAGTTCTGGCATCCATGGCCAGTAATATTGATCTTGGCTTCTGTAGTCTGGGTCAGGTGTTAAGACATGTCAAAGGAAGACACCAGAGTTCGGACAAGCTTTGGAGGAGATGCGGAGATTATTGACTTTGAGGTGATTAAAATGCAGAAGAGACTGGAAAGAAAGATGGTGTCATGAAATGAAGTCACATTTGTCTTCCACATTGATGTAAAATGTAAGCTTGGGAGAATAAAAGAAGGAGTACTTGCAGTAACACAATAGAGAGCTATGAGGTCTGATACAAAACTTTTTGGCTAAAATAAAAATTTGTGCAGGGTGAACTCCAATTCAGAAAGAGAACAACACAATTGAGGGTGACAAAGCAATCCTCAAGAAAGTGAACCAGGGTCCAAAAAGGCAACATCCTCAAATGTTAGTTGACAAGACAAGTGGCAGATGGAGAAAAATATCTGCTTTCTACTACAGTGATGATCTAGTTTTGCTTAAGTGGTCCAAATTTTCAATTACCTTTCTTTCTGCAGTTAGCCTTTACAGATATTTACCTAGTTCCAGTACATGCTTGTTTTCCAATATTGCTTTTATATGCCTTCAAAATGACTGCTTCCTCTTTCTGAGTACTTCTAGATTAATTTCTTCAGAAGACTTAAACCCCCTTCTTTTTTTTTTTTTGAGCCAGACCTTTCACTGCACATTTCTAATCATTCTACTATGTTAGATTTCCAGTGACTATTAGTCTAATCTTACATAATCTGTGATTGATACTAAGATGTTTTTACTCTGTCATTGAAATCATCAATCAAAATATTGAAGATGGCTAAATCTTATGTCAACATTGTTCCAACAGGGTCCACTTAAGTTGTGGCTATGTATGTTGAGTTTTCTTATTTACAGCTTTTCAGTATACCTGTAGTCTACACTGGCTTGGGTATGCACGAGTGTACACTGTTGGGTATTATTGTGGATGTTGATTTTACATGTTTTTCTCCTCTATTGCATTTTTTTAAACTAATGTCTGATTTATCTGCAAGAGCCATAAGTTCCCTTTTTTTCTTGGAAATTTTTACAAGACAGTAAAGTGGCATCTCAAATTATGGGAAATATTTCATTTTCTCAATATGGAACAGATCATGATCAATCTATTTGTAGTTTCAGCTGTAGTAAGAATACCTGCAGTAGAGCAAAATATGTTGATGGACCCTTAGACCACATGGTCTTGCTGAGCTCATTCCTTTTCTCATTCACTTCCCACAAGCTTCAATCCTCTTTCAGTGTCTCTGAAAGCAGCACTGATATCTTTAACTTAAAATTTAAAGGAAACATTTTATATGAACACTTTGTTCTAAATGTAAGAAGAAACTGGATCTTTTTCTCTGTCTGTTGTTGAGCTTGTGCACTTGCTACCCAGAATGCTAGTGACACTTTGCAAATAATCATTATCTGTGAACTTAAAAAGATAGAGAGGTATTTAGTGCATTTCCTCTGGAAAATGACGCAAAGTTCAAGAGTAATGCTGAATTAATTTTCATAAAAGCATTCCCCCTTTTCTGCAGTAGAAATCACCACTGCCTACAGCTGAGTTAGGTACAGGAACTTAGAGGCAGCTCCTCATTGGGATTTATTAATTCATATTTATCATGTTGCAGCTATACTTAAAACCATTGGTTCTGACGAGTGAAAGGAAATGAAGGAAAAAGAAAATACTCATGAATCTATGACTTGATCAGAGGAGAAAAGATTGAACATACAGTGATCTAAAAATACCATGAAACCTGTACAGAGATACATCTAGGATTTCTGTGTAGCAAGTCCTTTTCAACCTTGTACCTTCTCTTTTGCGACTTTTACTTTCTAATTAAATAAAAAAAGAAGAGGAGAAGTGCAACAATTAATACTAAGCGGAGTCAGATTTTTGCTATAGTCTCCAGGTGTTCACATATACATGCTCTTAATGGTCAGACATTGCTATTCAGAACACACAGCCTTTCACTACAAGGTAAATGCGACATCTTCAATGAGACAATATAATATTTCGGTTCTGTCCTTAGTATATATTGTGTTTTGGTGTCTCTCTGTAACTGACCTCCAGTTGTATTGTACCCATAAATGAAAAAAACAGTTTTGAAATGAAAGGAGACATCCTTTGTGCTCAAAACAGGGCACACTGTAGGACTGTCTAAAGCTTTCTCTGTCCTGGCACCTTCACAGACTGCTTCACTATTCACACAGTCGATGCCCAGTTTAAACTATTAAACCCAGTAATGCAGCTTTGATGACTCATTTAGTCTAAGAAAAACAAAGAACAATTTAAGATATGCACACATGAGATCTAAAAAACATAAAAAAGGACCCAAATAAGTTGATGTGTTGTATATAGTACAAGTGAACTATATATAACGTTCGGGTTTTGTGCACCTGAACAAAAGTTAAAATAAGGGATCTTTACCATGGAACTGCAACTTAAAATAGGAAATTCTACTCCTTCAGTGGGATAACCAGAATTACACAGTTAACCCATAGGGCCCCTAGCAATCATCTATCGTATCACTCAATAATAAGTCACTTTAGAAAGTAACACGTTAACACATAGACTTTAACAGCCTTAAATGAGACCTATCAGCCATATTTTAAACCTTTCTTATTTCAGAGCTTATGAGCTTGGCAGGTCACTATTTTTCTCTAACCTTCAATATCACAGTTCAGAGTTTATTGCCTAAAGAAAAATCATAACTTTTCCATTCTAAGTTAGGAGTTTGTCTGCCACCTAAGCAGCAGATCAATCTGCACAAAATCAGAAGCTAGAGAAAATGTCTGTGCATGTGTAATAATGGCATAGTAGCAGTAGTAATAAGATATAAAAATCCTATCTAAGACAGCAATAACACAATTTCTTAGAGTGAGCTCCCATAAAGAATTCAGTGGGACATTACAATAAGTAATGTTTTGAAAACAGTCATTAATAACAAGTGTGTACAACAGACAGTATAGAATTTACTTCCTACCAAAGTTATTTATTGACTGAGTATACTAGAGAAGAATCTAGAAGTAAACTAGAATGTTTTCCCCATGATTCAGATTAATAGATAAGAGAAATCCCTTCATCCTGGGGGTGGGAATGCAGTAGAATTTAGGTCACATAATATTTATTTTGTAGGCAGCTACACTTCTCTTCTCTGATTACAAATACATATATCCTTTTATGTAGGTTGGTATATGCCTAATATAAATATCATATGTTTCTTAATCATATTGTCAGTTTTCTAGCTGACATCAAGTACAATTATTTTAATCTTTTCTGCCTCCCCAGTACTAATCATGCTTCCTCAACACTAAACACTAAACATTCAGTCTTTTTTCAAAACAATCTCAATTTTTTCCCAAAACTGTACTTTCTGAATTCTCCACTTACATCTTTTAGATTCTGAAGTCTAGCTTTTACTTCTTATTTTTTACACAAGTTAAAATTCCTGATCTTTCAACCCCAAAACAGCAATCCTCTTTCCTGTTTTCATCTGTTGCACCTTCCTTTCCCAAAACATATTCGCTGTTTCCATCTTCTATCCTAAAGAGATATTTTCCTGCAGCTATGTAGCTATGCCACATATGTTGGCCCTAACTATAGACTCCCCAGCTGTTCACATAGTTATGCTTTCTTTTGTCATTTCTTTTCTGTTACCATTTATGCAAGGACAGAGATAATGATAATTACACTTTTGGACTGTGGTTATGATACTTAGAGCAATGGACAAAGCAGTCACTGCAATGTGACCAGTCCTTGTCAAGCTGTGAACTTGCTGTTACTTTGTGTTCTCCCTTTCTACTCTGTTTCAATCACTTATGTTTCTGGTCTTTAACTTTTCAGTGTAAGCTTTACACTTCTTAAATGTCAATGGAAAACAAGGCTTTTCCAATTCCGTTCTTCATAAAATAGGCAACTTAGTATGGATAAGACGAATTAGACTTCTAGAGTTATCTTACTCTTCTTGCTTTAAATAACGTGGATAACTACCTGGCCAAACATCTGTAAAATGTTAATAGCTAAATTAAATTAAATTAATGGTGCATCCTATAAAAAAAAACCCAAAAACTGAAATTCATGTAGAATCATAAGATGGTTTAGTTTGGAAGGGACCTTTAAAGACCAACTAGTCCAGCCTCCCTGTCATGAGCCAGGACATCATGAACCAAATCAGGTTTCACTAGTGGAAATTCCTTTGTGAAAATCTATTATTCCCTGACAGTAAACTGCATTTAGTATTTTTATAGCCTAGCTTTTTGAAGGAATTCAACTTCTTTGTCTCTAACTTATTCTTGAAGCCTAGAAGCTGGAAAAGAAAACTATCCTCAAAGAAATACTGAATCACTAGAGTATTAATACTGAGTATTGAGTATATAGACTCTTAAGTAATAAGCCAGAAAACAATGATTTCCATCATGCTGTTCTAGGATGCTTTCTTGTGTTCTCCAAAAAGTTACTGAAATTGAAACTACTGTCTTAGATAATGATTTCTGCATTGAAAATTATCATACTCTTTAGCCCATGCCACACTTACGGTCATACATATTAAAACTATAATCATAGAATCAGAAATCGAGAAAGAACATTTCTCTAAAAACCTTAATTTTTATTTGATCCAGCTAGGTCATCAATTTTGTCAAAGACATTCTATATGTAAGTGCTAAGAGCTCCAGAAGTACATACACAAAGCGTCAGTCAGAGTAGTATGTACTCATAAGTTCTATTTGCATCCTAAATTTTTATGTATTAGGGTGGTTTAATTGCATATTAAGTTTTTCATAGATGTATAAGAGAACTCATTGTATCCTGGAATAGGCACAGAGATGGGCATGAAGTCACACTACCAGGAACTGCAATTAGCTTCTCAGCACTCTCTCATCTGACTCTTACTGCCCTACCAAGAGCACAAAACTAGGAGGATTTCGCTGAAGTCAGCCACTGATGTTGTGGAGATGTGAGATACTGTGCAATTTCTTTTCTCTCCAGCAGTGAGAGTATAAATATGACTGTAATTTCTCAGACTGGACCAGGAGCTTGACTTTAAAACTCCTCTCAAGAGAATGCCTGAGGAAAGGCAAAGAAAAGGACAAGCATATACATTACTTTTCCCTAGTACTCCTGAGCCAAATGTAGATTTTATTTGTGGGTCAACAGTAAATGGATATATCTTCCATTAATTTCTCCAGTTTCCCCTTACATTGGTTTAAATTTTTAGCTTACCTAGCCATCTTTGGCAGGGAGCTCCACAGCTGCAGCACTCACTGCATGAGACAGTACCTTCTAGCATTTGAGCATCTTGTTCACTAGAATATGGATTTAGATTATTATTAAGGGAATGTGGTTGGTTTTGAACTTAAAAAGTATTTTGTGTTTTCTGTCATACCAAAACACTGGAAGAACAACACATCTCATACAAAACATCTTATCACTCATACATCTTACATCTCATAAAAGTGAAATATCTCACAAAAATTAGATGACCCAATCATATTGAAAAACCTTGTTTTGAATGTTTCTTTTTTGAAATCCATTTCCTTTTGCTTTGTTTTGAGGCAAAAATAAAGTCTAAAATTTGTATTCCCATGTGTCAGAAACTGTTCAATATACAAAGAAGCTTAAGAGAAACCATCTCTTGAGGGAGATATTAATCCAAAATAAGAGCTGCATTAAGACAGGATCCTATGCAAATCATGGAAATAAACAAGCAGAGAATAAAAGAATTATTTTAGAATTTTGCCATTAATTTCAATGAGAACAAAAAAGAATCTTAAAAATGCCCATCAGATGTAATTGTTAATCTGGATCTCTAAGTGTATTTAGGAAATGTAGGCAGCTGACCACATGACTAAAAATGTCAATTATTTGGTGTGTGCTGCACATTCTTTGGTGCTACCAGTGGCTAGAGGGCAACATACTGAGTGTTTGAATTCCAGATTATCTCTTTGGTGAATATAAACATGAAAATAAGATTTTACAGCTGTATGAATCTTTAACACGTCTCAGTAAACTGCTCCAGTATAAGTCATGTAGCAGTAGACAACAGCATTTACCGTTTTCCTTCAAAGGCTTTACTCTTCACACCAGTTCTGTCCCTTCCAAACAAACTGTCAATTTGGACCTATTTTTTTTAACCAAACTAAGTAAATATGTTTCTGAAAACAACAGAACACAAAATGAGATATGCCTGTTTGTAAGATCTACCTTGTTATTTTGATCTGACTGTGTAGTCCATGGCAGATTCTTCAGTAAATATCTTTATGTAGAGAGATACATTATAAATGCATAACATATATATATATGCATATATATATATTCTGCAAAGATAAGTTTTATAATAGAGATATATACCAAAAATGTATTCTTATAATGAATGAATAATGTGTATACATAGAAGAAAACAATATATAATTCAGCAGTTTATTTTGGGTGGTAGTCTGTCAAAATTATATCCAGTATATTGTACATGAACGCAATGTGATTAATAACATCAAACACAGATAGGTTTCATCAGCTTTCATGCTTGGAACAGATTTTTTTCTATTTTCATCTGAAAACCAAACAGTGAAATGTTACCCTTAGTCATGTACATTTAGGCTGTATGCTGAGTTGTACTAACTGAAAGTTCCTGTCCTTATCTTCTTCCATTAATTTCTTGCATTCCCACTACTCACTCCTGAATTACAGTGACAATGAGGAATGCATAGTTTGGTTGCTTTGTGCTGAATTCTTTGGTTATTTTGATTACTTCTTGTGTGAAATGTCTATATCTAAACACTATGAGGTACATCATGTTACAGATCTACAAATATTTACATTGAAACCCTGTAACAGATCATTGCCATTAAAAAATAATATACTCTGATTTAAAGCTACTTGGAGCATTTTAATTCTTTAAGACTTAAGAAGATAAATTTTCTGAAATTAAGGTGTGATTTTTCTCTTGCAACACAATGGAACAAGAAAACCTCCACTGGTTGTGTCACCGAGGTTATAATCAGTATGAAATGAGATCAACATTATGATATCGTCAAATGATATTACCAGTCCTAAACTTTTCCCCTAAGTAGTTCACTTTAAAATATTACTTTTCTGTTTTAGAAATGTAGATCAATAAGTGCAGAATGGTATTAAAAGCAGTTCTTAATTAGAAAATGCTAGGACATGTAATTTCAGAACAGCAGCTTTAAGCCCAGACATATGCTTCCACCACAGGAGTCATCCCAATGTTTGTAACACATAAGAAAATTTCACTACTTAGCACCCTAAAGGTTTCTTTGTTCATTTTCAATAAAAACTACAACATGAAGTAAAAAATATGCGAAGTTTGGCTCTTCTGTGCAATGCTAAGGGTGAGAGTTTTGCCTTCTCTTTCTAAGATGCATGGTTGACATACAAATACATTTTTAATTGCATGATTTGAATGATTTGCATGTTTCAGAGCAGCAGAGGTACTAGTCTTTCACATTTGCAATGTAGGCATTTGTGGTTCAGCTTTGCTACTACATAATGACACTGATACGGCTGTTTTAATTAATCAGCTTGGATTTGCTTCCATTTGTTTCAGTCATATTTTCCCCACTCCTATTTTTCCAAAGTTTTTCTTCCTTATTTTCTCCTAGTTGATTTTTATCTGTGTCCCCCTGGCCCCAGGAGATTTATTTCAAATTTAACAAATATTTAGCTGTTCTTTCTCACAGAATAATAGAATAGTTTGTGTTGGAAGGGACCTTAAAGATGATCTAGTTCCAACACCCCTGCCATGGGCGGGGACAGGTCCCACTAGATCAGGCTGACCAAGGCCCCACCCAGCCTGCCCTTGAACACCTCCAGGGATGGGGCATCCCCAGCTTACCTGGGCAACCTGTGCCAGTGCCTCACTATTCTCATAGCAAAGAAATTCTTCCTTAGGTCTAGTCTAAACCTGCCTCTCTCCAGTTTATACCCATTGACCCTAGGCCTATCACCACAAGGTTTTGTGAACAGTCCCTTCCCAGCTTTCTTGGAGGCCCTTTCAGGTACTGGAAGGCTTGCTTTAAGATCTCTGAGCCTTCTCCAGGCTGAACAAGCTCGACTCTCTCAGCCTGTCTTTGTATGGGAGGTGCTCCAGCCCTCCAATCATTTTTGTAGCCCTACTCTGGACCCATTCCAACAGCTCCATATCCTTCTTATGTTGAGGATTCAAGAACTTTACACAATACTCCAGGTGAGGTCTCACAAGAGGGGCAGAATCACCTCCCTCGACCTGCTGGCCACACTTCTTTTGATGCAGCCCAAGATACGGTTGGCCTTTTGGGCTGAGAGCACACATTGCCGGCCCATGTCATGCTTCACATCAACCAGCACCTCCAAGTCCTTCTCTGCATGGCAGCTCTGAATCACATCATACCCACCCTATATTGAAATCACAGATTGCCCCGACCCAGGCGTAGGACCTTGCATGTGGCCTTGTTGAACCTCATGAGGTTCTCACAGGCCCACTTCCCCAGCCTGTCCAGGTCCCTCTAGATTACATCCCATCCTTAAACTATGTCATTTCCTATGCTATCTTTTTCTCTTTTTTTTTTTTTTCCTCTTTTTTTCTGTGTAGTAGACCCTGCTTTTCAGCTTTTCTCACTCACTTTCTTCCCCATTGCCATCTTTATGGCAAACTTTATCCTTTTCCCCCACCCCCCCTATTTGTCTGCTAGTTCTTCCCACTGATAATCTATCTTTCACTCACATTGCTATGCTGTCCACATTCTTACTTGTCCTACATGGAGAATTTCAGTCAGAAAAAATTCTTTTATTTCAGAATCTAGTAGCAAAAGAAATCTGGCTGAAGAGCAATGATATGCATAGCTATGATATGCAAGAGGCACATAGCTGTGCTTCTCTTCTTTTTGTATCCCCAAGGAGCGTGAAGAAGCTAAGAAGGATGTCATGAAGTTGCAGTTCTTCATTTGCCCTGTAATTCAGAATTGATGTTAAAACTGTATTCCATGTTGGAATGCAATTGGTTAAACCATTCTCAGAAACTAGGTCATCTGTTTGGGAAAGGCTTTGCTCCTATTTCATCCTGCGCTTAATGCAGTTCTGACAGCCATATTCTCTTCTTCATCTGAAGGTTTGCATAGGGAAAGACTAAAAAACTCAACCAGATAGATATAAGTAAGACTGTCCTCAGGCCTGGCAGTATGTTGCTCTTTGTGAGATTCTTTTCTTTGTTTTCGTGAATATCGACACTGAGTAATTATTCTTTCTCTTGAAGCAAAGCACAGCAATGCTGTGTCACATTTTCTTATTTGCAGTGGCACACATTTCTTCAGAAGTTGTTTGTATTATAATTTGATACAAAGACATACAATTTACAGTCTCACTGGAGAAAAGGAAGTAATGCCTTGCTCTGGAAATGTTCCTAAACATAATAAAACACCTACAAGTCTTTCGATCCATGCATTGACTTTGTCAGGATGTAAACGGAGACTGTGAGAGAACATGTAATTAGTGGAAATTCTGCGTTATAAAATAAAACAATCATAAAATATGTGAAAGATAACCAACTCATGGACTGACACTTCTTCAATTCTGTAAAGCAATCTCTCATTCCTTCAGTCTTCCATAACCCTGAATAAGTACAGTCAATTTTTGCTGCTTTCATCATTTTAATTTCTCCTCTTTAAAACTTGCAAGCATTTAAAAATAACGCAAGACATAGTTCAAAAGTCAGTTGAAAAAAACCAACTGGTGTGTTAAGGAAAATTTCAATTTCATTTATCCAAGCTTGTTCAGCTCCTGTCTCTAGCACACTTTAAATCTGTCACCATTTGCTGCTATAACCACAGTATATCCTGTGCCTTCTCAGTCATCATCACCAGCTTTCAAAGAAAGCATGAAATAGCTTGGAGGGTTGTATGTTAATTTTAAGGAATTACAAGCATTGGTCATGTTATTTATTCAGAGCTTATCTACAGCAAAATATACATTTTCTAGCAGCTCTAGAATGTTTCCAAAGTAGTTTTGAGGATGGACAGCTGGGATACTACAGTGTTATGAGGATTAAAGTTGTCTATACTGTTCATTGCACAGAACCTGAGTTAATTAAGTCTGCTGTAGAGTATATTAAATTCAGTCAATTAAGACAGACTGAATCACCGTGACTATTGGTAATGGTGAAACTAATTCAATAAAAGCACATTTTCCAGTTTCTCATTTCTTTGAAATACAGAATTTCTAATTTACCTGGAATTTTATGTCACCAATGAACAGTCTGAAAGTGTGTCTTCTCTGTAATTAAGTGTGAGGAGGAAAGACTAAAATTTTGCATTGCCTAAGGTGCCAAGAGAAAACTTCTTCAATGGGTACCTTACTGCAATGTACAGTAAATTCATTCTATGTGCATTGCATTGCAGTTTGTCAGTAACTGCCCACTTCAGAACATAAAGAGAAAATAATAAACAATGGAGCCTGAGGAAGCTGTGGCCATATTACAGAAAATTATCTGCAGAGTTATCGGTTTCTGTAGACCAATAGTAAGCATGAGATTTGGACAAGTCCAGAACTGAACTGTTTTCATCTGAAGTGGTAATTACTCCATGTCAATTTTACAATTCTGTTTCTCTTTAATTTCCATCTCATGCTGAATTTTCTAGTATCATTTTCATGGCTAAAACCAAGGGAAGATGATAAAAAAAGAATAGCTGCATTCTAGGTTTTAAAAACTGTTGATAAAAGGATTCCTATAATGTTACTCTATGACACACAGCAGTCCAAAAGACACATGCAGTCTCAAAAAAAACACTCAAGGTAAAGACTGTTCAAGACAATTAGCAACATAAAATGATTGACATCAAACATGGCTACTCAGTACTTCCTACTCATTCTGATTCAATTGCTTTTTAGCCAGTTTTCTTCTGTTGCTCCTGGCTTCCACAGATCAAAAGAACCCCAAACCTTTCTTTTTATGATTTCACTCATCTTAGCAGACAGCTACAGAGTGGTGGGCTGCTGGAAGTGGTTCCTAGTTCTATTGCATTTAGTATACCCATATGATCAGGAACTATCAATTTTATTGAAGAAAGACACGGCACTTCACAGCTGATTTGTTCTGTGCTAGAGAGAAGTAGCTTTATGTTCATAGAACAGGTAAGGGAATTACCTTCTGTTTCTCTCGACTCTTCAACCACAAGTGCAATGCTAACAACACCTACCACTACTACTTGATGCATTTGCTGCCACTGTTGCTTTGACCCCTACTACTCCTTAACCTACATCTACTGCTTGAACCGTAAACTTGTTAAAATTCATGGAGAATTTGTACATCAAGTACCAAAGGCTTTGAAGCATATACTATTTCTGCAGTAACATATCTTTATTTCTCCCTTCTGCTTTATGATGTTTGACAGAATGTTTTGAGTTATTTTCTTTCTTGCTAAAGATATCCTTTTTTTTTTCTTTCCTTAGTCCTATCATCTCCAAACAAAACTTTATAAGTGCTCATATTAGTGCTTTTGTTTTTCTCTAAAGGCCTTAAACAAGGAAGAAAATTAGCACTCATGAAAAATATTGTTAATTAATAATGGTCTTCTGGGGTATGTTTCCAATTCATTGTTTTTCCAGAGATCTTTTTTTACTTACTGTATGACAGACTAAAGCTAATTGT
Source organism: Cuculus canorus (assembly GCF_017976375.1). Classification (NCBI taxonomy): domain Eukaryota; kingdom Metazoa; phylum Chordata; class Aves; order Cuculiformes; family Cuculidae; genus Cuculus; species Cuculus canorus. The sequence continues at coordinate 31,903,799 of NC_071441.1, read as the reverse complement.
TCAGACACTTTTCTCTCTAAGACATTTTATATCTATTAGCCTTATTCCTCTGTTTTACTGTATTCAAAACCTACATACGTGATTCAAAAAATTATTATTTAAAATGCTTACTGGTCACCTGGTTATTACAGAAAAGTAGCTGATATACTAGGGCACATCCTGCCCATATCTTAAGCATTTCTTATTTATTAACCCAGCATGACCTTACCAACTTTCTCCCACATTGATCTGGAGTGCACCTGGTATTTATTCCTTGTTCACCTGCACTAATTCTTTGAAGGATTGCTCACTAGCTGAACTGATAAAGTGACTTATGAAGACTTGCCCTCAGTCCTGCCCTGAGATATGCATACAATTTCTATATAGAATGGTTAGAAGGTGTTTTCATGAAAGAACTCCATTTTGTGTATTGCAAAATCTAGCTGTGTTGTCGAAGAATAAAGAAGAACCTATTTTCCCAAAAGTGTCTTAAAATAGAAATACTATCTCTTGTATCTTTTGTTAATCTCAAAATTCTGTGTCTCTTTTCCTTCCGTGAAGGAAATCCTAATGGTTACAGGAATCTTCACTGCAGAAGGTGAAGTTTCACATAATTTCTCATACTGTAAGTCTACATTCATTTCCTCTCAGAAGCATATGAAGTTTTGCTCTGCTTTAAATATCACAGTGTCAGAGACATCAATCGAAAATGGTAGTGCTAATCACACAGCTGCAGAGAAGCTGGATGGTATCTGCCATAATGTCTTCCAATGCTACAGTAATGTACCACAATTTTGATGACTAAGGATGCTGGTTTGCTTGATAGCAATTAATCATGACATCTCTTAAGGCATGTTTTTAAAGACTTAATATAAAGAAAATAAATAGGTTAACTTCTATTCTTCATTCCTCTGAAGTCAATTAAGATATTCTGAATGCCAAAGGCCAGAAAGGAGAAGACAAATCAGATTATTCCAAATGTAATGGATTTCATTAGGGTATGTAATTTATAACGTATTGCTATCAACCAATACAACATGAGTATTAACCTCCAAATGCCATAAAAAATATGATTAGTAAAAGGGGAAAGAGAGCTTTTTTTTTTAAACTGAACTTTCATCTGAGAAAAACATTTGCTCCAGTAGATGTAAAACAGGGTATATTTGTAAAGATTGAGGCTCCATTCTAGCATAAACTTGGCTGCTGGCTCAATTACGTCAGTCAAATAGGTTTGATATTTCATTGAGCATGCAATAAGCTTATGAAATTAATTGTCTCCAAATATAATGAAGCCCAAGATTCAGGTGTTTCTCTATAAAATTAAGTACTTTAATAACAAAAATTTGCTGGTCTATTTACACACCTTTTTAAAAAATTAGATGTTACAGAAATCTATGAAAGATACAAAGCTTTCATGTTTGCAACATTACAGATATTGCCCATTATATCTGTATGAAGTGGAATTGCAATGATATAGGCAAATCTGCTGTTCACAATAGAAAGCCAATTTTCATATACTCTTGACACTATTATGCCACCTTTTTTCCTTTTATATTTGAACTAGTATGTTCCTTTGGCACCTGAAAAAGTGTCTTTATATCAACGTCAGGCATCTTCTTTACTCATCTAACTATATCATAAGTGAATTTGATACACTATTGATCATATTTCTGATCATTATCAGACATAAAATATTAGATTCAATGAATTGTTGTTCTGCAGATTTTCAATTTAAATATATTGTAATATGAAATCCAATTAATAGAAAACATTTTTAAATATTCAGAAAGAGCAGCATCTTCTGCTCTTGGCAGCAAAAATAATAAAAATAATAACAATCTCACATTAAAAGAAACCTGTACAAACAAAAATGGTAGTAGCTAGCAATTTTTATTATTTTTCTTTAAGTTTTGCTGGCAAACTTAGAACCCAGATGCTAGGCACTGGAAAATATTTATTTCAACAGCAGCATCTGGTACTTTGGCAGACTCCATAAGCAATTTTGTTTTACAGTTTTAAAGCTACTCCTAGGTCTATTGCATGGTTAACTGGATGGAATGGCTTATTCTCCTGGATGCCAAATGTCAGGAACTGGAGATGCAGTGAAGTCTTTGCCCATCACACTTGCATTAAAAAGCCAGATTAAAAAAATCTTCTGAAAATGGTGCACTTTACTATATCTCAGAGATCAGATGTATGACGATGAGTGACTTGCTTAAAAATACTGCCAAAGAGCTGCGAGGACACAGCAGAGACGATCAGGTGCCAAGTCTGACAAAGGCAATACCTATCAGGTAATATTTCGTGTTAAGCCACTGGATTCTCAGTAGATTCTGAAAGTGTTGGCTGGGGGTTTTTTTATTATTATTTTTTTCCCTTCTGTATGCGTGGAGGTAGCTTCACACAGACATGAAAATATGTCAAAGGAAACTGAAAAATATAAGATGACCATGTTTCTTGTTTTTAGAATAATTCTGGGAGCTAAGAACAGACATACCAATGGATGACATGGAGCCCTTTAAATTCAGAACATAAACTGTAAAAGAAAAGCAACAGAAATGCATGTAAAAATATTGCTCAGGATTTTAAGTGATTTGAAGCAGAATTCCACCTGCAGGTAGTGAATTTGTGAGCACTTATCCTTCAGCTAAAAATGCCGTATTAGTTTATCAGCTTTTGAAAAATGAAAAGCAAGATATCAAGATAATAAAGGCTACATAATACTGGATATCCAACTACAGGAATAAAGTTTTCAACAATCTGTCTACGTCAGCTGGGACGTTGATAGATGCAATATCGACATCCGACATATCACAGACAGTGGAAATAAGTGGTGTTTAGCTGTAAGAACGAATGTTAGATGAGGTGATGTGCTGATTTTTCACTTGAACATGTGTTTTTTCACAAAGAGAAATTATGTCTCTTACCCTATCATCAGTTTTCATAAATATAATTTCTTCAAAAAAAAAGAGCTCATATAGTGCAAATTATCTCTGCATTATTGCCTATGTAACTAAAACCTTTCAAGAGTCAATAAAAGCTGAAAGTAAAACCCACCCATGGAAAGAACAGTAACGGAAAGCATTACTGCCTTATTCTATGTCTAAATATTATAAACTTCAGAACTAATGGTTCATTAGAGAAAAGCCAGATTTTAGATGAAGTCAGTTAATGTTATCAGAACTACATTTGAAAATGTCTGAATGGATCAAGTACATCTGGAACTGATGGCGGAAAATTGTCTCATGGTTGCACTAACCCTCTCTCTGAAAAAACTGCAAGCTTGGCCAAAGCTTTTCCTGTGGTTGTTTTGGGTCTTTCTACCAGTTAAATTCCTGTTCCTGTTTTCACAAATTTTATGGAATCATGCTATTTTTGAGGACCTCTGTGGCAGCAATCCCCACCCTGGCCAGTTCCCCTCAGTTCATATACTGAGCATGACAGCATATTGTGTGGGATATCCCTTTGGTCAATGTAGGTCAGCTGGCCTGGATGTGCCCACTCCCAGCTTCTGGTGCACTTTCTCTTGCCTTACTGGCACAGCACAAGAAACTGGAAGTCTTTGACTTAATATAAGTACTGCCTAACAACAACTAAAACATCAGTGTGCTATCAACACTATTCTCATACTACATTCAAAACACAGCACTAAACCAGTTCCTAGGAAGAAAATGAATTCTGTTTTAACCCAAATCAGGACAGATCATTGAATACTTCATGGTGAACAATAAATATTTATGAATATGTAGCCCTTCCAAAAAAAGTTCACCAAACAGTTTGGAAAAAAACAATCTTCTTTCAGCTCTCGTAAACTACCACAGTCAGATTTATGCAACAGTGAATGAGAAATAAGGAGATCTTATACCGGTTTTGAATGTTTATTCATGCTGCTGTACAATCCATTGTGTATAGTTGGAATGCAGAAGCATTGTGGAATTGGAAAGAAAGGGAAGCAAGGGTTATAGTGAAGGAAATTTCCATGACATGTTTCAGAGCATGTATCAAAACAAACGTTGCTGGTGGAGAAAAGATGTACGTAAAAAGCTACAATAAACCACTTGGCCACCCCATGATAAACACAGGTTGTGCATTGTCTTTTTATAGTTTCTTCAAGTCCATGTTTGCCAGATACAGAATGTTTGCATTCACAGCCCCAGCATATATATATTTATCAACTCAAGACTATTTATGAAATAGGATCATAAACTTAATTATCCAGATTAAATGCATGAGGCATGTATCTCCATTCACTCTTCCTGGCCTGCACATTTATGAGACAGCAGTGACATTACACAGGAATTTTACCATATTCTAAAGGGGTTTAAAAAAATAAAAAGTTCAACAGTCATGTTAATTACTGTTTTCATGACACCCTTGTCTTAATCTGATTGAAGTCTTATTATTACATTGCTGTAGTTCTGGAGAAGATAATATTTTCCCCTTTTGTTTTTATTTTATGCCAAGAGGATTTTCAACACTGAGAACAGTGGCATACACAGCTCCTTTTGGAGTTCATGATTCACATAAGTGACAAAATACACTGCCTTTAAAGATTACAAAGTTAAATCATAGCTAGTGTACATATTCCATTTTTCCCATCTGTTTGATTTATAATAGAAAAAAGCATCAAGATGTTTAACCATTTCCTTCATGAGAAATTGTAGTGATACAAGAAAATGTAACTCATGAGAGTTAAGTATGAAGTAATTGAATAAACTGCTAAATCAACACTGCAAAAGTAATTTAGCACAGTGCAGATGGCCAGTGTTGGATACATGCATCAGTTTGCTCTAACACAATGATCATTTTGAAGGCCTGTGTAGGATTATAGGTTTCCCGGAATTCCACTCACACTGGCGGAAAGGCATCCCCTGCACATCAGACTGAATAAGTTGTCCTTCCTCAGTCCTAGTTGCTAACATCTATGAATTAGATGTCTGGTTTAATCTAGTTGTCTAGATTGGGTTTATTTTAAGTCAATGGAGTAAGATGGATAGCCGCGGAACACAAAGAAGCACAAACATTTTAAAAACTGTGGAGGCAATCTCGTGGGAATTTTATTTTTCATTTAAGTAGAAAGAGAGCCTGGGAGTCTATAACTAGCTTCTCCATAAATGGCTAGGAGACTCATATCGCACTTCTTGTTCTGATAGATTCGGCTTGACCTTTGAAGAAATATAAGTTTTACAATATATTTTAAATATAAGCAAAGAGTTCACAGGAAATGGTCTGTTTAATAATATGTTAAAATAGGTATTTATGCATATCATTTTTTATGTACGGGTGGATAAACAAAATAATAATTCCAGGTTTCACTTACAGTTTGTCTTGTAATGATGTAGATTTTGTCGCATGACCATCATGTGGCCAGTCAATAATCAGAACCCCAGAGCTTTTGGTTTTGAAGTGGCATCACACAGGAATTATGTTTTCCTTGACTCGACAGCAATAATCTTACAAAAAAAATTGGTTTTGAATGTAAATTTTAACAACTAATATTATTGGCCTGTAATTAATAATACAGTGTAAAGACATTCTCAGTCTTAACCTGCAGAAAACTTGTCACAAGTTTCCAAAATATCTGGGGAGCACTAAGATTAACACAATGAAACATGAGAACAGACAAGTGTAACACAAAACATACTACTATTATAGATTCCCAACAAAAAAGATTTGGCTTATCTTCCTTTTGGTTTAAAGAACATTTCTCAAATTATCAAACAATAACTGAAAATACAAGGTATCTCATGTTACTTTGGAGTTAGTCAAGCAGCGATTGAATGTCTGTGAAATTTAAGACTTTATAGAAGCTATCAGTCCCTAGAAATCTTCTGACAGCATGTCTAGGAACTCATACAAACTATATTCTTAATGAATCACAGAAGTGAGCAGTATTCTAAAAACTAATGTACAGTTTTATGTGTGATAAAAAAATATATTTAAATGATGCTTTGATGAAATCTTGGGTATCTCTGGACTTGGCCTCACTTATCTAAATTACTGTGGAAAAGATTTAATGATCATAATAGCAGATAAGGACATAAAAAATTGAATAAATTTAAAAAATATTTCAGTCCCCTCAAATACAGAGAAAAATATCTGGGGTTTTAGTCAAAGGGGAGACAGTGTTTGGTATAGTAAAACCAGAATATCATCATTAAGTTATGCAGCTGTTTGTATGAACTCTGCATTATGAATCACAGGTACCTGCATAGCAACTAGGATTGTGGATCTTGTGATATCAAGTTTCACATTAAGCAGTAGTGTTAATGCAGATATGAAATACTCTCAAGCAGTGCATACCACAGTCAAAGGAAAACCTTGTCTTTGTACTGCACATTATGAGAGACTTTCAAAGTCTCTCATAATACATTTTGAGCTTTAGTTAAAATATTTTTGTGATCTATTAATGTGGAAAAAAAAGTAATAAAATCAAGTTTCTTCTACAAGAGAGATGTCTTAATAAATAGCGGTGCATTGGTAGTCTTATTTTTCATCTGAGTATGGTAAACCCTTGCTGTTTTCCATTAAAAACAAGTTGTTGAAAATAAAGATTCATGTATTCAGTCCCAAATGAATCAGAAAAAGTAAACATAACTGGAGAACAGGACAGCTTACTAAAGGAGGTAATCAGGGAAGTAACCATAGCGGAAGATACTTAAGACATTTAGTGGCAACAAAGCTGTTGAGTGACACAAGGAGACATTTTGTCTGACTCATGCATGGTGTTAATGTTACTGCCATTGACATAGCTGAAATATTTCCTTACTTTGCATTTGTTTAACTCAACAACGCATGATTTAATCTATATTTCTACTTTGAATAAACTTCTAAAACTTATGTTACAACATCTCAGCTGAAAGGGGTTGAGAAGGAGGGGAAGTCTTACTTGCAGTTTTCCTTCCAAACCTTTTTTCAATTATTACTCATCTAATCTATACGTAATTATGGAAATATTTTTAACACTATGTAGATACCTGATAAATAAAATAGTGTCCCTCACTTAGGTTAAAGTGAATCTAGAATACTAGTTCTGATGTAAATATCTATATTTCAAATGTCTGGAGGTACTATAAATCTCATACACCAGTGTTTTTACATCCTTTGTCATCACATGAGTGATCTTGGGATGCGGCAGTAGAGTCATGAAGAACATCATCATCTAAATGGCAGAATTTGCCAGGATATTTCTGGAGAAATGCTTCCTCAAATTTTCTCACCATCTCTGAATATAACAACAAAACCCATGTAAAGTTTTGAACAGAAGGTCCCATTTTTCCTCTGGGTTCATAAAACATTTACTATATTCTTTGTACCTCCCCATTCTGTCTATATAGAAAACATAAATTAGGAGGAAGTGTGAGTTTTTTGTTTCTAGATGAATAAACCATACTTACTGTTTTTCACATCATTCTCCTCTCAGCTTTTTTATTCCACCCAAGGCTTCAGCACCACATGTATTCCCAAGTGTTTATTAACTATCCAGAGAGAACAACATCAGTAGGAAAAGAGTCCTTCTGTCATAACTTGAAATCACCATGGATACTTAAACAGCTCAGTAAGTTCAACTAAAACACACAGCAACATAAAATAATATTCTGTGCATGACAACATTTACCAGCAACAACCACATTTCAAGTTCAACCTTTCATTTATTTATTCATAAAAATATACAAGTATACACATACAAGTATTCAGATATAACTATAATATGAATCTTTTCCTCTAATTTCTGAAATCATCTACAAAAGCATAAACAAAAATGCTAAAAGATATTTTACTTTTCAAAACTATTGCTATGTTGTGGTATTTTTATAAGATCAATTTTAATGAAATTTCATTTTTTATTATTTTCTAGTTCAGAGTGGTTTGATTTACATTTTTAAAATAAATCACAGTCTAAGCATGGCTTTGATGACTTGCCTTTCTAAAATAGTGCAGAGGGTGGAGGGAAGATATCTGTGAGTTTCAGCTAAACTTATAAGTGCATCAGAAATATTGTGGTGGATATTTATATTTCATAGTGGAATTCTAAGGTCAACTGAAGGACACTCAGAAAGAAATAGTAGCTCATTTTGACAGAAACTTTTACAGCTAAATGCTACGTGCATGCCTGCAGATGATAATGTATGTAAGATACAGGCTTTTATTTCTTTCCTTTTTCCCCTTATTTTTCTGAAGTCTGTCATTAAGAACTACGTTTTTGTTTTAAACTGCTCATATAATGAATATGACACATTCATCTCTGTCAGTGGCTGTCTCTTCTCTCACTGAATCTTGTGGTTTGTCTTAAAAGTAGTCAATACCTGCTTTTCTTTAGTGTTTAATTCCCAGACATATGTAGGTTCAGCAGAAAGGTCTTGTGCACTGGTTCATAAAGAGAGAAAGTTTGAGGGATTAAACAAAAACATCATACTCGCTAGTAAGTCTCGGTAAGGCTGGATCATATTTTAAAATTATAAATAAGGTACAGCCAGGCTCAGAGAAGTTAGCAGAAATTGACCGTAGGAAGTTATAGTTTCCTAACCCTTTCTCTGATAGTGATTTGGCAGGAAGTACCTCTGCCCTTTTTTTTACCTATGTGGAGAGCTATAATAATAATCCTTGCCCATCCTCATGAATGTCAAGTGTATTTGTCAGATAATCATTCTATGAAGTTTACATTGAACACAAAAAGACATAGTGAAAAAGCAAAATGCATTTGACTTGTTTTGTGATTTCAAGGCATAGAAAAACATGCCTCTGTTTCTCTCTTCCATAATACCTATTGTCTATTTGCTTTCAGAACCAATTTATGACAAGCATGATTGGGGGACTTAATGTTATTGTGTAGATCCATACACTTCTTGAATGACATTGTCAGCACCGAAGATCCTCCACCTGCATGAGAGGGTGCAGCATTAAATAATCAGCTGTATTTTTCAAAAAAACTGTGTAAAGATTTAGCAGTATGACTCCCATGGGCATTACAGGGATTTGGATAGCCAAATCACAGTGCACTGCTTCATATACATACCCTTTACACACTCCAAAGTCACAACATAATTTACATGGATATTAGAAAATGGATGGTAAATAATATTTTCTGCGAGTATCATTATTTCTTGTTTCAATACACACATTGTACACCTTTAAAGAATCTATAACAATTTACAGGCTTGAGTTTTCAGCTGCAGTAAATAAGTGCTTGGCACAACTAACAAAGAGGCAAAGCAGTACATTTTTAATGGAACATTGTCTTAGGGGTGCTTCACACAGTGAAGTTTTGTGACACATCAGCTCCAGACAACTCAGGGTGACGCTAATATGACCTAATGTTATCAGTCTCTAAGCAAAGTTTGTGGATGAAGTCAGCAACAAAAAATACTTCATAATCTGATAGCAGGACAGCTCTGTCCAAAGTATATTCATTTCACAATTTTTAGTGGGATAATGTATTTTCTTGGTGTACATGTACATCCACCAAAAATCGAGCCAAGAACAAGGTTGTAGCATGTAACATCCACCTATTTCACGACTAACCTTAAATTAGTCTCCCTCTTTATGTACATAGCAAGATTGAGGACATCCTTTGAGTTTTCTACCAACTAGAAAGCTCCAGTGGGACATGTTCCTGCCCATAGCAGGGGGGTCAGGAATAGATGATCTTTAACGGTCCCTTCCAACCCTAACTATTCTATGATTCTATGAACTACGTGGTTGCCCACAACTTGATAGCTATATATGCCTGGAACTTAAGATTGTAAAACAGTTCTGAAATCAGTGCTAGTTTTGTCTTTGCTGAGAAAATGCATGGAGACAAGGGAGTACATGATGCCTCTCAGTTGTCAGAAGAGAAGGATGCAGTGACCATCTCACTTTTCAGAAATAAGATAATGTTCATGCATCCACATAGACAACCTGCATTTATTACTTGTTTTGCTTCTCCTTTTTCAGAAGACACTATTTTTTGTGGAATTTAAAAGACGAGTTTTCTCAAATAAGATCTCACTGAAATCAGCAGGAGTATTTTAAGTGCTCTTACCCTTGCCCATTCAAACCTGAGCCCACCTGGAGTTAAGCATCTTCTGTTGATATTCAAATACATATAAAAAAACAGACTTTTCCTGTTGTTGTGAATTCAGTGAAAAAAAAAAGTCATTCTGGTATCTAACTATACTACCTGGCTTTAAAAATTTGGATTTGACATGTATGGTCTGTTCCTTCTTAGTGGTTTACACAACAATAAAAATTGCAATAGTGGAACACAGAGCCCAACTAATTATACTTTCAGAGCATCAGGAAAGAAACATCTTCCCTCAGACCCTTCAACATGCACAGTCAGTCTCTCAATCTTTCATATACCTGTATGCAACAAATCTTCCTCAGACTTGTAAAAGACATTCTGTAAAAACTTGTTCTGGAGATGTTAGTGAACACACTGCTCTCCATTTCTACTGGCAGTCACATTCTTTGAGGTTTCCTTGACAAATTACACACCTACTATGGTGGAAAATTGAAGGTAAGACAAGAGCAGATCTACTGTGATCCATTACTCTGTTGAAAGATCAAATTCACTAGACCACTCTTGCCTTTTGCTGTTTTATGCTGTATTATAGAATCTACATGATGGGATTATATTATTCTACTGGTTTCAGGAGGACTACAATCTCTGTCAGCTGGCCATAAATTTTATGAATCACTACTGCAAAAATAATCTAACTGTTTGGATAACCTACAATTAGGCATGGATGTACTAAAAATATGCCACAGTTATTTGCACAAATAGTTTTTAATAAGAAAAATAATAGAAAAAATAGTTTTCAAAATCACCTCCTTGCTAGTCTTTATTGTAAGGTCAAAAAAATCATGTGTAATCACTACAAAAATCTGAAATGATGACATATACTTCAGTACCACAGTGCCAGTGAGCAGAAATTCTTACCCTGAACACATTTGACTGATATATAGTGTCATTTTTCTTCCGTAGAATCTGCATGTCTACTGGTCATTGTAGGTCTTCTTTAAAACGTCTGTGCTCAGCACACATTTTACATGTGTGTAGAACTCTTATCAAGGAAAAAAGCTGGAAAATACTCCTGAAGTCAGTAAATGCTTCTGAACTCACGCGGGTAATCTGATCTACAATGCATCATTGGGATTCTGGGAATTCTTTCCAAAATGGAAGACTTTCTGCAAATATAAATAACAAAGGCTGCCGGTTGATGCAACGTTGTTTTGAATCAGAGACACACCCAGCTCCATTGCTGCATTTTGGGTCTCTTTTACTTTGAGTTGTAAAGGTGATGACCAAGCTCACTCAGCCCCTCCTCATAAGAGAGGTGCTCTAGTCCTCTAATCATCTTTGTGGACCTCTGCTGGACTCGCTCCAGTAGTTCCTTGTCTTCTTTGAACTGGGCAGCCCAGAACTGGACAGACCACTCCAGTCATGGCCTCACTAGGGCAGAGTAGAGGGGTGGATAACTCAACCTGCTTGCTACACTCTTCTTGGTGCTCCACAGGATACCACTGATCTTCTTGGCTGTAAGGGCACACTGCTGACTCATTGTCAACCTGTTTACCAGGACTCCCAGGTCCTTTACTGCAAAGTTGCTTTCCAGCCAGTCAACTCCTAACCTGTGTGAGTGCAGGGGGTTATTCCTCCCAAGGTGCAAACCCCTACACTTTTCTTTGTTCAACTTCATCACGTTCCTCTCTGCCCAACTTTCCAGCCTGTCTAGGTCTCACTGAAGAGCAGCACAACTTTCTGGTGTATCAGTGTTTTGACACAAGAGGGTGTTAATTATCTATGCTTATGCCAACTGAGGATGCTGATTAAATTTAGACATTAGAGTAAAGGGCTACACTTATTTTACTGCTAATGCTCAAAAAAATATGATTATGCGACACAAGAAACAAGCAATAAAAAAGTATGGAATAATGCGAGTAAGACAACTCTATAAGGCAAGACATTTCAAATAATACGCTTAAGAAAGATAACACTACAAGGCAGTACATCTAGACATTACTACATGATAAAGAAAATAATGATTAAGAAAGAAAATACATCACCACTTGCCCTGATAAATACATTACCGTTATCCAGATCTGCAGTCACTGTGGGGTTCTAAGATATGGCAGGAATTTGGAGATTCTTTTCCTGGAAGTGGGGAAAATCCTGCCCAGAGCATTCTCTCACAGATGAAGCCTGCAAAGACTGCGGACCTTGGGGTCTGGCTTATATCTATTACCAACTGGCAACTCAGGATGACTTGCATTTCTTCTTTGTGCAGAAATATCTTTTGATGCACCCTCTGCCCAGCCAGCTCTGGGGCTTTGCAAGAGCCCAAGATGTGCATGATTGTGTTTCCTAAAGTACTTCCCCTAGATGTTTTGTCAGCAGGGTATTTTGATAGTTAATCACTATCAGTAAAAGTATCTCTAACATGTGAGAAGTTCTGTTTTAGGCATGTAGTGATAGGAGTAGGGAGCATGACTATAAATTGGAGATGGGCAGATTTAGACTAGACATAAGGAGGACTTTCTTCACAATGAGAGTGGTGAGGCACTGGAACAGGTTGCCCAGGGAAGCTGTGGATGCCCCATGCCTGAAGGTGCTCAAGGCCAGGTTGGATGGGGCCTTGGCCAGCCTGACTTAGTGGGAGATGTCCATATCCATGGCTGGGGTATTGGAATTAGATAATTTTAAGGTCCCTTCTAACTCAAACCATTCTATGATTCTATGATTGTGTTAGTCCTTAAAGTTTCAGCAAAGAATATATTTAGTCCTTAAAGTATTAGCAGCACATGATACCCCAAAGCACTGGCTAAGTGGGCCAAGGTTCATTTCATAAGTCAGTCTCAGCCAGGGCCTAGCACTTCAATCAGACACTCATCCCAGTTTTGTATCATTAGAATACTTGCTGATAATACATTCTGTTCGCTCAGCCAGGTCATTGATGAATGTGATGAACAAGACTGGGCCCCCAACCCTGGGGAACACAGCTGGTAACAGACTTCCAACTAGGCTCTCCACCACTGATGACAAGCCTCTGAGATCTGCCGTCCAGCCAGTTCTCAATCCGTCTCACCATTCACTCATCTAACACTTCCTAAACTGACCTATCAATATTCCTATTCTGACCTATGACAGAATACTGTCAGAGACAGTTGTATAGACAAGGCACGGCATGGGTTAATGGTTCAAAGTAAGTGATAATCCCCAGCCCCCAGCGGCAAGACCAGAAATGCTGGAGAGTGTGTCTCGATGTGCCTAGTAGAGGACATGAGAGCATGTTACCTGTCCCCCCAGCTTGACCCGATGAGGGGAAGGGACAGAGAGCTTAAAAATCTCCACAAAAGTCTGCAACCTCATGTCTTGTGTCTGTGTCTTGTTGTGTTGTGTGTGTGGACACCCTCCTGTCAGAGTGGGAGGCGGACCCGGAGTAAGGATGGAGTCTCAATATGAGTATGATTGTTCTCATTTCTTCACGCACTTAACACTCCTTATATACTTATCCTAATAATGCACGCACTAACAAAACAAATCATAATTGGTTATGTCATACTGTTCACGTGCTTTGTGCTGTTACATAATTGGTTAGATGCTCTCAAGCACGCGAAAGGGGCAGATACAAAGTTCCCGTCGGCTTCATGACTCTTCGGGACTTTCCAGCGCTGAATTCCACATTCTTATACTCTGCTCCCTTTTATCTTATCTCAAGGTCAGTCCTAGCCACAGGCAGCAAATCCTGGATTGTTCACTGCTATTAAATCATGCCGTCGTTCACTGAGCCATTCTTCCACACCCTCCATCTTCTGGACCCACTGGACGAAGAAACACATGTTGCTATATGTTGAGTCACTAGGGTGGTGACTTTCATCTTTCCAATTTCTCTTGTAACTGTTTCTCTCTTTTCTTCTTTTCTCCTTTTCTTCTTCTCTCCTTTTTTTCTTACTGCTCTCTTTGCAACACCTGCAGCTGTAGCCTGCTATAGCTCATGGTTTTGTTTTGATTTCAGTTTTGACGCAAGGGAGCACTGGGGCTCTCTGCACGGGTTTTAGGGTTCATTAACCATATTGTTACAATGTTACCAGTCCTTGCTGAGTGATGGGCTGTTCCTATAACTTTCGCTGCTGCAGTTCTTTTGTCGGTGCTCTTACTGGTAGAGGTTGTTTGTTGCTTTGAATCCAGTGTTTTCAGGGCATGCACCATGTGTAGTAAAAAGTATCATTTACAACCTCATCCCGAGTGATTTGGGATGGCTCTGACACCTTGCTGGGATAAAGAGCTCACCTATTTTTAACGTGGGCTGTGATAACAATGTCAAAGCCTTGCTAAAGTCAAGGTTGACAACATCCACTATTCTCCCCTTGCCTATCTAGCCAGTCACGATGTCATGGAAGGCTAACAGATATTTTTTTTCTTTAGTACTTTTTTGCCTCATTTTATCTTTGTTCACACGATTTAATTACTTTTTTCCAGGAAAGATAGTTATGCATGAACAAACACTATGTGATGAATTACACATCTTAAAGGAAAGCATCTTTCTTGAATAGCAGCAATACAATACAATGATTTATAGTCCTTCTCAGACAAATAAAAGTGCATAGATTAATGAAGGGGGTTTGAGTTCAACAAAATTTAAAATATATTTGAGTAGTTCTTCAAATAATTTCAACCTCAGAAACCTATGTGAGGTTTTCCACAAGAACAAAAGCCACTGTCAGGTAGCCTACAAAGACAGTGTTTTTTTAAGCTGCCGTGTAATCAATTTCCACTTTATTTTTACTAAGATTAGCTATGGCAATATTAGAAGAAACAACAAGCAAAGAAAAAAAAAACAACAAAACCCAAGAACAACCAAATAAAAACCCAACTACCCCCTGCCCCAAAAACCCCTCCAACAAACCACAAAGAGATGGTAAGAACATGTTTTAAGGCAATATTTTCTTTTCAACAGCTTAACTATTGTAATTTTAAAAATGATGAGGAATGACACACAGATTCCCTGATGAACAAATATATGAACACATTCATTACTCCTAGTGAGCCCATCTAAACTAAACCAAAGGCTGCATCATAAAGGCAGAACGAAAAAAAAAAAACAGTGTGTGGTCTTCAGTAAACACCTCTGTAAAGCATCTGTCAAGATGACAAGCACACTGATCTAGATTGACTAGCATATCTCAGTAAACATAATAATAAATAAAAGTTTGTGATAACTTATTAAAGAAGGGGGGGGAAACGATGTGGGGGAGTAGCAGCAAAGAGAGGGAGGAGGCATGGGGATTGGCCAGTGTTCACACAGCTGCCAGGGTTCAGTGAACTGATTGGGCAGTCACAGCACAGATGCTGACAGGCCTGAAGACAGCAGATGCAAGAGAAAAACCTACACAGATACTAGATATGAGAGAAACAACTACAGAGACAAGAGATACAAGGAAAATAGGACTGCGGAAAACAGTAAGTGAAGAAGGGAGGGGAAAGGTCCTCCAGGCACTGGAGCAGGGATTCCCCTGCAGCCAACAGAGTTCACTGTGGTCGAGCAGGCTGTCCCCTTGCAGCCCATGAGGAGTCCCAGTGGATATCCACGTGCAGCCTTGGAGGACCCCACACTGGAGCATGTGGAAGTGCCTAAAGGAGGCCGTGACCTACTGGAGACCCATGCTGGACCAGGTCGTGGAGGACTGCAACCTGCAGGAAAGGCTCAGGTTGGAGAAGTTTGAGGAAGAATGTCTCCCTTGGGAGAGACCCCACAATGGAGCAGAGGAAAACGGTGGGGACTCCTCCCTCTGAGGAGGAAGGAATGACAGAGATAAAGTATGATGAGCTGACCACAACCTTTATTCCCCACTCCTCTTTGCTACTAGCTGGAGGAAAGGTAGAGACCTCAAGAATAAAGTTAAGCCCAAGAACAGAGGGCTGGGGGAAATATGTTCTTTCAGGGATTAAGTCTTGTTTCTTAGAATGTGGTTCTGAACTGATAAGTAATAAAGTAGATTGATTTTTTCCCCAAGTCAATTCTCTTTCACCAATGATGATAATCGTTGAATGATCATCACCCCCCCTTATCTCAAACAACGAGTTTTGCATTTTTTCTTTTGATTCTCATCCCCAGTGGCACTTGGAAAAGGAAAGAATGAGTGAATGAGCTGCTACGTGCTCCTTTGTTGCCTGCAGGGGCTAGGGGCCATGTGACCCTCTGTTGCCAGATGGAGTACTCAAAATCACAATACCCTGTGCCAGTGAGGTCTGCACAGTTATAATCAGAGGGCAAAAAACTCAAAAAATGAACAGACTTCAAAATGACTAGAAGAAAGATGTTCTTTGAAATAAGGAAATCTCATGGTCTGGATTTAAGAGCTGGAACTTTACAGCAACAGACATAGTAAACTTTCCTTTACCTAACATATATCCTGTCAGTCCTAAAGCAGCACTCATTTTACTCCAAAGGTAAGAAAAACCTATGTTATTTTCCTTATAGAGCAATTTGCCTATCAATCACTTGTGACAAGACTATGCCCCAAATAAACTTACCTCAGTAATCAGGGGTCACATATACGTAAAAAATTTTCCCCAGTGGTCCCTAACTAATCAAACCTTACACAGTGAGATGGATTTGCTGTCTGCAGGTCTTTCCTCAGGTGTGGTAATCTCCCAGTGAAGCAGACTGATACAATGATACACAGACAAGTTTATCAGTCTGGATGCTAGCTAAGTGCCTGTTTGCTTGCACTTCACATCTTAAATGTTTTATAATAGAGAGCAGTAAATTTACTTTGACATATTAAAAATAGTGCAAGATCTCTGTAAGCTGCAATACATCTACCTCCAAGTATGGAAGCCACGTCTACCTCAATGCTGCTCCTGGCTGAAGGGGATAACAGCTTCATCTACAGATGGACATGTCTAGCCTTCCCCAGGAGCAGAGCAGTCTCAGGCTAAGCCAGCAGAAAAGCAAAGATGCAGGGGAGAAGCAGTGGCATACGTCCTTCGAGAGAGCCTTAAACAAGTTCAAGGAAGCATCAAGGTTACGCCTACAGACAGTAAATCATGAATATAACACAGAACAAAAATTGAACCCCATTGATATTTGTGTGATTAGTGGAGTGGGAAGATTAGGGATTATGAGAGTTGTCCTGGTCTCTGCTGAGACAGTTAGTTTTCTTTCGAGTAGGTGGTGTAGTGCTACATAGCAGACTTGGAATTACATTAATGTTGATAACAAACTGTTGCTTTCATTTGTTGCTAAGCAGTCAAGATCTTTTGAGTTTCTCATGCTGGCCTGCCGTGAGAAGATGTAAGGTGCGTGGGAAGCTAGGAGGGGACCAAGATAGGACAGCTGACCCCAGCTGGCCAAAGGAATATTCCATAACAGACACCATAATTCTCAGTATATAAATTACGAGAGTTGTCTGTGAAGATAATGATTGCTGCTCAGGGGCAGTCTAGGCTTTGGTCCTTGGGCAATGAGAAATTGTATTGAGCATCACTTACTCTCTCTATTATTATTATTATTATTATTATCATCATCATCATCTCCCATTTTCTGTCCTGTTAAACAGTATGTATCTCAGGCCACAAGTTTTACTTTTGTTTTCCATTCTTCCCATCCCACTGGAGGGTGGTAGGGGAGGTTATAGACCAGCCATGTGGTACTTAGTTTCTTGCTGTGGTTAAACTGCAACAGTCTTTTTTTAGTACCCAGTGTGAGGCTTAAAGGTTGAGATAACAACAGATTTGACCAGCATGTATTAAAACAAGTTTGTTATATGCATTCATTATATTCTTTTAATAGTCACTGGTCATAATGTTGTATTATTTGTTCACAAGGTTGTGTTATGTAAATCCTTACAGGCAGTTTATGTGCATTCTGGTGCTGTTTAACACCTCTATTAACTAGATCAAGATTATCAGGTTGCTGCATTATGTAATAGTGACTTCTGATATGACAACATTATTGTTTGTGAGGTTGATTTAGTGTCTGTACTCAGCATTGCTGACATTATTGTACTTCAGGTGCCATCTCTCAGAAATTACTAATAATTGCATGCTATCTTTTCTTCTCAGGGAAACAATCTAAAGGAATAATGGGGAGAATTCTTTCCCCTGCTCTTTTTACTTACCCTTTCTCTTTCAGACTAGTTACAACAACTCTTGAGAATTTTGAAAATCCTTGGGATATTCAAGCTTGCATGCTATTTTTGATACATCTCCTAAATATGTTTCAGGTCTTATTTAGGGTTACAAAAAAATTTTGTAAGAATACCACCCAGACATCTGCCCTGAGGCTGGATATTCATGGGTGGCATGTCATGTGGGAGAATATCTAGAGAAATTCTCAAATCCAATGGTTTGGAACTTTATTCCTGAACAGCCACTGAACCCTGACAAAAAATATTTGGAGGGAAAATGCTGTAACTGTTTCTCATGATTGGACAATTTAGGTTGCTCAAAGAACCACTGTCAAATATATTAGCAAAAGTTATTTGTCCCGAACAGATTTTTACAGAACTCTGATTTAGCAGCGATTCAGGATTTATGAATAGTTTTGAGGTAGATCACAAGATTAGATTGTGTAATTTTGACAGCAAATTTAACAAAAGGATTCAATCAAATTGACTGTAATAGAAACAGCAACTTAACTAAAGATTTGAAAACAGCAAGTTTTACATGAGACTTACTGCAGGGTTTTCTAAATCAAATCACATACATCCAGACAGAGACAAAGACACATAAATATGAATACAGACATACAGAAGCTTGTCTATAAATTCTCTTTTAGCATTTAATGAATCACTCACTCTTAATGCACTGGCATTTATATATAGGAGACTGTTCAGCCTTGAGAAATTTGACTTTGTCTTTCTCCTTCGTTGGCTTTGATAGAGGATGTTCTTTAAATCTCAAGAAGTCTCCACTCAGCAGGCAGTTTTTGAACCCTGAAGAGTCTAAACCTCAGAGGCACCCCAACTCAGTGGGAAATGCTGGATGCAGCCTACTGTGATCCAGTAGAGCTCAAAGGGACTCATATAGGATCACTATAGGACTGCAAGATGATTGACTTTGGTCAGTATTTTTCCATTTTGGCCACAATTTGCATTAGGTAATTCTAGCATTTTCCTCCAACCATGTAAGTTCACTACTTTTCAGATCATACAGATCTGGTCTCATTCCACTCAGGCTACGATCCAGGCAGCACATGTTCCAGGTAGTACCTGAACATGTACCTGAGAGGTACACTCTCAGGTAGTGCCTCACCATTCCAACTTACTGTGCTCTTACAAAAGCAAGTACACAATGGGAATTTTCTCCCATAACATGTGTAGATTACCCTGGGCTGCAGAATGGCACAGTGGGGCCACACCACCACAATATTCCAAAGAGGCACAACTTGCATCACTGTGCTGGCCCCAGCCAGTATCTACCAAACACTGCTCAATATTATGGTGCACCCTCAGGGGCAAGAGAGGCGAAACAGACCAACAGCCCTGCAGCTACTCCAACACTAGCAACAGGCACTGTGGTTACTCTAACCCCTGTGACAAGCACTGCAGCTGAGCCTGAGAACAAACCCATGTTGGTATCAGTTGCCACTGTAAACAAGAAGAAATGGACCCAAAAGTCAGCTCGTTTAGTAAAGGATGATAAAGGAAGGGCATCAGAAGAACAGGAGGAAGAAGCCACGACCCAATCCCTATCCCTGAGTGAGCTCAGAGGTGTGCAAAAAGATTTCAGCCATCATCCAGGCAAGCACATTATCACCTGGCTGCAGTGATGCTGCAATAAAAAACTAGTGACCTGGAATTAGAGAGTAGGGCAGCCAAGCAGCTGGGGTGTCTGTCTAGGGAAGCGGCCATTGATAAGTGATTGGAAAAAGGGACAGAGGTCTTCAGCCTCTGCAAGCACCTCCTGTCAGGCATGAAAGAAAGATATCCCTTCAAGGGAAATGCTATATGTCTCCCAGGTAAAAGGCCCAGCTTGGAGAGAGGTATCCACTACTTCAGGTAATTAGTTGTGTTGAAGATGATTTATTTTGATCCAAACAGCATGCAGTCACCCACAGATCCAGATGAAATCCAACACACACTATGTGCAAGAAATTTGTACAGAGCTCACCATTGTTGTATGCCAACTCATTGGCAGTACTGGCCTGGAAAGAAGAGGCACCTTCAGGGCAACTCCAGCAATATGAAGAAAATCGCTCTTCATCCCTATAGGCCTGCATCCTGTCTGTGGAGAAATTGTCCGACATGGTAGCAGAGAGACTGTCCCAAGAGTACCAATGATTTGAGGATAAGTTCTACTCCCTACCTGTACAAACCACCATCCTAGATATTTGGTGTAAGAATGCATGAGTATACTCTGCTCAAGAGACAGAGTACACAGTATAAGGCACCCTTTGGTTTTACCTGTGTTACCACGGAGAGGGCATGAGGAAGTAGGATGGAAATTCTACCTCAATCTTAGAGATACAGATACCTGAGCTGCAAGGGAAAACAACAACAAATGGGGAAACTTCTAGGAAAACATGCTCCAGTTTACAATGGGCAGTTGCCCAGACGAAGTAGAAAGGCTGATCTTACTTCTGATCCTCTTGAGGGGACTTAATCATTGTTTCCAGCTTCCTCTAGCCTGATGGAGGAGAGGAACAACCAGGTGTATTGGACTGTATGGATTTGACAGCCTGGCACTTCAAACCCTCAGGATCATAAGACGCTAGTAGACATAGATGCACATTATACCCTAATGCCATCAAGATACACAGGGGCAAAGCCCATTTATATTTCTGGACTCAGAGAGGGATCCCAAAACCTAACTATTGGAGGCTGACATGAGCCTCACTGGAAATAAGTATCGAAGGCGTCCCATTTTGACTGGCCTAGAGGCCATGTGCATCCTTGGCATTGACCTCAGGAGAGGTTATTGCAAGGTCCCAAAAGATAGTGGTGTGGTTTTGGTATGGCTGCTTTGGAGACAGAGGAAATTAAACAGTTGTCTTACCAAGCCTTTTGGAGGACCCTTCTACTGCTGAGCAGCTGCAGTTCAGGGAATGACAGATGCCCATCACTACCACAGTGATGCAGCAGTGGCCGCAACACACCAATCAAGACTCCTTCATTCCCATCTATAAGCTGATTCATGGACTGGAGAGCCAAGGAGTGAACAACAAACCTCCCTCACCCTTTAACAGTCCCTTGAAGCCAGTGTGAAAGTCTAACGGAGACTGGAGACTAACAGTAGACTATTGTGGCCTTATTGAAGTCATGCCACTGCTTAGTATTGCTGTGCTGGACATGCATGTTAGACCTTCAGTGGAATTAAAGGCAGACAAATTTTATGCCTCAACTGATATTGCTAACATTTTATTCTTGATCTTGCAGGCCACAGCTTAGTTTCACCTGGAGAAGAGACCAGAACATCTGGAATCAACTGTCCCAGGAGCGGAAACACAGCTCTACTGCTCATCATGAGCCAATCCAGGCTGCACTGGAATAGGGCGAAGCTCCAGAACACCTGTAATACATTGATGACATCATCACATGGGGCAAAGCAGCAGAAGTTTTCAATAAAGGGAAGAAAATTGTCCAAATCTTTCTGAAATCTGGGTTTGCCATCAAACAAAGTAAAATCAAAAGACCTGCACAGAAGACCCAGTTTTTAGGAATAAAATAGTAAGACAGACATTATCAGATTTCAAAGATGTGATCAACAAAACAACAGCTATATCTCCAGCAGCTAGCAAAAAAGAAACACCAGCTTCCTTAGGCATTGTGGGTTTATGGAGATTGCGTATTCTAAACTGCAGTCTGATTCAAGCCCCTTCTATCAAGTGATCTGGAAGAAAAACTATTTCAAATGGGGTCGTGCGAAATGACAAGCCTTTGAACAACTTAAACAGGAGATTATTCATGCAATAGCCCTTGGGCCAACCTGGGTAGGACAAGATACTTAAAATGTATCCATTCTCCCAGCTGGGAATAATGGCTTTACCTGGAATCTCTGGCAGAAAGCACCAGGGAAGACCTGAGTTTTACTCGTCAGGTTTTACATTTAGGGATACAGGGAACATGAGGAGCTCTGTACTCCAACTGAGAAAGAGATATTGGCAGCATCTGAAGGGGTTGAAGCTGCTTCAGAAGTGGTTAATACTGAAGCACAGCTCTTCTTTGCACCCTAACTGGAGCTGCTAGTCTGGATGTTCAAAGGGAGGGTCTCCTCCATACATTATGCAACCGATGCTGCATGGAGCAAGTGAGTCACACTGATTACTCAGCCAGCTTGGGCAGGAAACCCTAGTCAGCAAGGAATTTTGGAAGTGAACATCAAGTGGAGAGAGAGTAAAGGTTTTCGAATATCATCAAAGGAGGAAGCAGTGCATGCTGAAGAGGTCCCACCATATAATAAACTGCTGGAAAAGGAGAAACAATGTGTCATGTTCATTGATGTGTCCTGTTGCATTGTTTGTAAACTTCAGCTTCAAAATGTTAAATTGCTTTCACTTAAAGAATCAGGATAAGAAAAATAATCTAATAACCTACATTGCTTATCTTGCCAATGTTGTTTCAATACATAGGTCTGATTTTTTTTATATTATTAAGAAAAAAAAAAGAAATAAAATGAGATTGATTCCATTAGGAAAAAAAAAGGAAAATGAAGGGTTTGTGGTACATGTCATTTAAGTTGATTGGCTTCACAGTAATTAACCAATAAATTATGTCATCTAAATTGCTTCAAGTTGAACTTCTTAGTTACTGGTAAAGAGGTTTACCTAGTTATTCTTCACAATAATTTTTCTTTATCTAATTCCTAGCCGAAAAAATACACAAAATAATACCTTCATAAAATATTGACTAGTCCAATACTGTCAAATACTGTCACACTGACAACTTTTTTCCTGGATATATCAAACCATTCTTTTAACAATGGTTCTTCTTGTCTCAGATTCTACTTATTTAAATTTCTGTTTACTAGTAAGTTACAACATTCACGAGGCAGCATAATTTATATGTAATCTGACACATTATTTTAATTAATTATTTTTCTCATTTTTATTGTCATCGTTACTTTGAAGCAAAAATATGACAATTGGTTACTTGTAAGTAATTTTGTTAAGTGTAATGAACTTTAAAAAGTTGTTTCACTGAGACTATTAAAACTGTCCTTTTTAAATTCTAAGTTATGCAAAAGAGTAGTCTGCATTTCACAAAGAAGACAAGACACTAAATGATATTTTTACGACACGATTTTGGAAAATATCAAATATTCCAGTTTAAAATACTTGAGAATCTGGTGTCTTTCCATTTCCATTTCTTACTGTTTGTTTTATTTTCCATCAAGTTCAATAAATTTCAAACAGACTCCAGCAACACTTAATAGGGATTTTTAAAAAAGAAATGCACTATTGTGCTTTAATTTGATTTTCAAACAAATGAAATTTGTTTAAGTGCTTTACAAAACTGTGATCCTGGCAACACCTCAATCTACTGAGTTTTCGAAACAATCCACATGACAGTGGAGATGACAGAGCTGGAACATTTCTAAGCTTTCCCAGTCCCACTGGGATACATTGTGCAGCCACATCTACTGTTATCTTCTGGTTTTGATAATATTTTTTTTTCCTTTAGTGTCTATGCCATTCATAAAATCTTATTAAAACATTAACTTGGAACAATTAAGATTAATTTGTTCTTTACTACAAATTTAATTACCTCAATTTTCCAAGAAAAGAAGATAGATTTATACTACTCACGTGAGGGATACAAATGGTACAATAAAAGTGAATTTTCCCCTCAAAGTCTAAGTGCAACATATATGTCTAAAATTGTAGCAGAAAGTTTACTGAACTCAACAGGGAAAAAAAATCTCAAGCTGTACTTCTTCCATAGTGAATTTAGCCATATTTCTTTCTTACTTTTAATGGTTCAGGATTAATTACCATATCACAGTCAAGACGACACATACTGCACCTTGTCATGAAGATTGTTTTTTCTACTTGACCCATACCTAGCCTTCTTATTATTCTGTACATAAATTAGTAAGCACTTTGAGCCTTTGCTCTGGCAATGTACTTCATCTTTTGCACAATCATAAGCACTGGAATAACTCTGTTGCTCGAATACTGTACAGTGATCAAGACTCTGAATAATAAGCAGGTGGCAGGGGCATAGCACCCCTTTGACACATTTCTCTTACATATCTTTTTGTGAAATACTTAAACTATGTCTTACATTTGTCCTCAAAACATTACAAATTTTGTCAAATGCATATTGTGTGCATATGGTCTTTGAAGTTTGTAAGGCAGTGAAATATTAATTTAATAAGGTCCACAGCGAAACTAGTAATAAAACTGAACTTTTCAATCATGGTTAACTTGAAATTGACCTTAGTAGAGAATGTGTGTTTAAAACTTGTAGAATGCTTGAAAAAAATATGTTAGGAAATTAGCCTGGCCTCCAATGAAATCGTACTTACTCTTAAAAATAATGTGGAGAACTATTTCAAACTATCCTAGTGCAAGAATGGCCATACAACATGAGCCACTGTTAAAGCACACCACAGCATGCTTTAAATTTCTGCTTTATACAGAAAATGCATGTGGCACATTTTCATAGAGAAGAAAAAAAGAGTTTGCTGAACACACATATGGATAAGAAAGAAAATCTTTCAATCAAAATATATCACACGAGGCACTTGTAGAAATCTATTTGATGCATAGCAGCTGGGACAGCACTGGTTCTCTGTATGCACATTTCATCATGAAAAAAACGTCATGATACATAACGGAAAATTTAATCTGCTCT
Source organism: Cuculus canorus (assembly GCF_017976375.1). Lineage (NCBI taxonomy): Eukaryota > Metazoa > Chordata > Aves > Cuculiformes > Cuculidae > Cuculus > Cuculus canorus. The sequence continues at coordinate 31,879,034 of NC_071441.1, read as the reverse complement.
GGAATATTGAAGATTTCAGTATAAAGTCTAAAAATCTTAACACAGAGGCCCTGCCATAGCATTTCTTTATTGTTTTATTGTGTCTTACTTGCCACATGTACATGCATGTATGTGTGCATGCTTGCACGTAGGCATTCATTGATACAGACATGACTTTATAAACGACTCATTGTTCCTTTTCTTTCATATTTTCAGAAACTCTAGTGTTAGTTCAGAGAGATTTTAAATGTGTGCTCTTCTTTTCACATTTACTTTTGAAAATGGAAAACTGTTATAGCCAATTCACTGCAAGAACATATTAAATATTTTTCTTCTATCACATAACTCTATAGAATAAATGTAAATCTTCCTTTTGTAACCATGGACACCAAAACTAATAAAGTGTGGCAATAAGTGCTAATAAAATATATAACATTTGGATCACTACAGTTAGCATTTTTTTTAAAAAAATCTAAAATGTAACAGCTTAGCTTTGCTGTAAGACATTTATAGAAGTTTAAAGCCTTTGACACAGTTTCTTAAAGCCTTTGACACAGTTTCTCACAGCATTCTGCTTCAGAAACTGTCAGCCTCTGGCCTGGACAGGCGCACACTCTCCTGGGTGAAAAACTGGTTGGATGGCTGGGCCCAGAGAGTGGTGGTCAATAGAGTTAACTCCAGCTGGAGGCCAGTCACAAGTGGAGTTCCTCAGGGCTCAGTACTGGGTCCAGCTCTGTTCAATGTCTTTATCAATGACCTGGATGAAGGCATTGAGTGCACTCTCAGCAAGTTTGCAGATGACACTTAGCTGGGAGGAAGTGTCGATCTGCTGGAGGGTAGGGAGGCTCTGCAAAGGGATCTGAACAGGCTGGACTGCTGGGCGGAGACCAATGGGATGAGGTTTAACAAGACCAAATGCCGGGTCCTGCACTTGGGGCACAACAACCCTATGCAGCGCTACAGACTGGGGGAAGAATGGCTGGAGAGCTGCACGGAAGAGAAGGACCTGGGGGTGCTGGTTGACAGCCGACTGAACATGAGCCAGCAGTGTGCCCAGGTGGCCAAGAAGGCCAACGGCATCTTGGCTTGTATCAGAAATGGGGTCACCAGCAGGTCCAGGGAGGTTATTCTCCCTCTGTACTCGGCACTGGTGAGACCGCATCTCGAGTACTGTGTTCAGTTCTGGACCCCTCACCACAAGAAGGATGTTGAGGCTCTGGAGTGTGTCCAGAGAAGAGCAACAAAGCTGGTGAAGGGGCTGGAGAACAAGTCTTACGAGGAGCGGCTGAGAGAGCTGGGGTTGTTTAGCCTTGAGAAGAGGAGGCTGAGGGGAGACGTTATTACTCTCTACAACTACCTGAAAGGAGGTTGTGGAGAGGAGGGAGCTGGCCTCTTCTCCCAAGTGACAGGGGACAGGACAAGAGGGAATGGCCTGAAGCTCCGTCAGGGGAGGTTCAGGTTGGATATCAGAAAAAAATTCTTCACAGTAAGAGTCATTGGGTACTGGAACAGGCTGCCCAGGGAGGTGGTGGAGTCACCTTTCCTGGAGGTGTTTAAGGAACGGGTTGATGAAGTGCTTAGGGACATGGTTTAGGGAGTGTTAGGAATGGTTGGACTCGATGATCCAATGGGTCCTTTCCAACCTTGTGATTCTGTGATTCTGTGAAGTTTTGGTCACTGAATTTTTGAAATTGTACCTTCTTCTTGGCTTAAAGACCAAAGACTAGTTTGGCCCACAAAACCACCAACCCTTGATTAAAAAGCAGAGACAGTTAACATTGCTGCAGCAGCTCTTTTCCTTTCTCTGTGAGTGCTGTAGAAGCATTAAGGTGTGTTGAAGCAGGGACTGGTGAAGGCATGGAGAGGACTTCAGGGTATTAACAAAGGGCCCTATGAGAGACAGGAGCGGAGGAGTTAAAACCTGCAAATCCACCACCCTACACATCAGATTGAGCCTGTAAATTCAGGATTGTGGGCAAGAAAAAAGTAGTCTCGGGCCTAGATGCCTGCAGTCAGCATTGAAGATTTGGGCAGAATAGTTAATCAATTTTTTTTTCTCAGTTTGCGGTAGGAGAGGAGCTTAAAGAGCTGACAACATGGTTCTTGGCTCATCACACAGTACAAAAGTTGGGCACAAACATACTTGCTGCTGAAGTGATAGGACTAGAGTGCATAGAGCCAGGCAGCGGCATCCACATCTCAGATTTACAGGCAACTCCCAGTGAGATTTCAATTTTGTTGGTAAATGTAAAGGAGGTAAATGTAAAGGAGGAGAATGAAGGGTTGTATCTTCATTTTCCCCCTCGAGACACGTCATGTTTTCCGTTTTCTCTGCATCCATTAAGCTGTCATGAGTAATGTGGACTTGAATTTTTCTTTCCCCTTACAATTCATTAGCTAAACAAAAAAAAAATATTTTTTTTCTTTTCAGAGAACTGATGGCTATCTGCAGAATGCAGTTGTTTAAGAGAGCTGGGAAAGACTGTGAGTTCTAAATAACTATTTGCAAGCATTATAGTTCACAAAAGCCACTGGTTTTCTGTGACAACTCCATAACTCTTTTCAGTAGTTTTTCACAAACTGTAAATTATAAAATATAACCGTAATTTTTGTTCTCCAGGAAAATTCATAGATGAGAATTTGTTTTCATGTTGCTTCCATAAGACATTTCTTAACAGAATTTGTCTCAGTCAATCTTCTAGAAATCACTTGCTTTCTTTTTCCTCTTTAACGAATCACTCATTACTACAAAAATGTGATTTACATGAGTGATAACACGAGACAGCAATGTGCCTTTGCAGCAAAGAAGGCTAATAGTGTCCCAGTCTACCTTAGGAGCAATGTGGCAAACAGATCAAGGAAGGAGATTCCTCCTCTCTACTCAGCCCATATGATGCTCCACCTGGAGTGTTGTGTTCATTTCTGAACTCTCCCATAGAAGAGAGACATAGACATGGGGGGGTAGAACACCTTTCATATGGGCTGGAGCACCTCCCATATGACGACACGCTGAGAGAGTTGGAGTTATTCAGCCTGAAGAAGAGAAGGCTCTGAGAAGATCTTATAGCAGCCTTCCAGTACCTGAAGGGGGCATACAAGAAAGATGGAGAGGGGTGTTTACAAAGGCTGGTGGTGATAGGACTAGGGCCAATGCCCATAAACTGGAGAGGAGCAGATTTAGGCTAGACATAAGGAAGAATTTCTTTACTATGATTGTGGTGAAGCATTGGAACAGGTTGCCCAGGCAAGTTGTGGATGCCCTATCTCTGGAGGTGTTCAAGGCCAGGTTGCATGGGCCCTTGGGAAGCCTGGAGATGTCCCTGCCCATGGCAAGGGCCTTGGAACTAGATGATCTTTTAGGTCCCTTCCAACCCAAGTCGTTCTATGATTCTGTGATACTGCAGAGAGTCCAGTGAAGGGGTGAAAAGATGATGAAGGGACTGGAGTGTTTCTACTAAGTGGAAAAGCTAAGACAGCTGGGACTTTTCAGCCTGGAAAAGAGGGTGTTAGGAGGTGGACTTATGAATGTGTAGAAATACATTAAGGGAGAGTGCAAAGTGGACAGAGATAAGTTTTTTTCAATGGTGCTTATCCACAGGATCAGAGGCAGTGGGCACAGACCGAAACATGGGAGGTTCCCCCTGAACACCAGAAAACACTTTTTTACTGTGAAGGTAATGGACCACTGGCACAGACTGTCCAGACAGGCAGTGAAATCTCTGCCCTTGGAGACACAGAAAATACACCTAGACATGGTCCTGGGAACCTGGCTGTGGGTGGCTCTGCTTGGGCAGGGTATTGGACTAGATGAACTCAAAAAGGCCCATCCAGCCTCAACCATTCTGTGAACACATCATAAACAAAGGTGTCATGAATAGAGTATAACAATCAAACATAAATGCCTGAAATTTTAGTAGATTTTTTTCTGGGGTTGAAGACTAATTACGAAGACATACAAATAGAATAAGCACAAACTTAAATTCTTACATTCCTTTATTTAAACAATTCATTCAAGTTTGTATGCTTGGTGAAAGTAAAAAGCATGACCAAAGAAATCTTCCTGCAACTTATGGAAGGCTTTCAGATTTCACTAATTTCAGGAAATTAGGGCACTGAACTGCTTGTAGAAGCACTTTGGAATCAATACAACTCTATTCTGTGAGAATAACTCAAAACCCTATATTAACGTATATTAAGTCAATGATTATGTATCTTAAGTAAGCAGCAAATTTTATATCTGAATGTAAGTCTTCCTTATAAAATATTATTGGAAATTATGTATATTTGACTGATCTATCTAGTTTTGTGGGACATCCTGCAGAAAATTGTCATACCTAACACTAACATTGAAGGTGGAACAGGTTTTTTAATATCTAAGTTTACAGTCTGCATTAGTTTTATGTTGTGTGTGTGTTTTCCACAAACTCAGGCATGATTTTCTGCGTGTTCTTTGCTAGATACAGTTAAAATACCTGGATGAAGACACTTTTTCCTGAAAGGCAAAAATTGCCAAAATGCTGCTGAGTGATTATGTTTGATGTTCAACTTGCCTCCCAGAAAAAAAATGTTGTAACAGTAAAGGAAAATTTGCAGAACTTTTAAGTATCATTTAATATTATTGTCTTCATGCTACCAATAATAGAATATGTTTTATTTGGAAAAAAAAAGATTTTAGAAAAATAACTTTGAGCTTTTGAACAGTATAAGTATGATGCCACCTTTGACTCTCCAGTGAACTGGTGGTCTTGGTGAGCACAGAAAAAAGATCCAAATATAAATGCATGTGATTTCAGGCATACCCTTTTGGTAGAGATTTTTCCTTAAGCACTTTATAAAGAGTCCAAATGGAGAGCTTGATTGATCAAAAAAACAGTGACAAAAGCAAGTTATGGCACTGCAAGTATTCCAAGAAATGGCAAAACAATTCTGAATTCAAAGTTGCAGCTCCTGCAACGTTCACAAGCAACAGGAGTAATAATAGTACTGATAGTCTCTTTTTGATAGTCTACAAATTTTGCAGAGATGCCATCTATCTGAAAGAACTTATCTTCTGGTTACGTGGTAAAAAATTTGGAGAATCTGCTCTGAATTCAGTTGAGATTTGCATAGGTATAACTGAAATAAAAACATTAGCTTTTGGCAATTAGTATTGGTTTCCAGAAAGGTGAGAAAAGCATGTTTCTCTTCTCTGTTGCTAACAGAACACTGCTTGTTGTAATAGTTCCAAAATAAAAATTAACTCGCCAATCAATAAAATATGTCCAATGCATATTTTCCTTCAAGTCAGTATCTTTATCAGTCAAATAAGATAAAACTGCGACTCATAAAGCACTGATCACCAGGATGCTTAAAGAAAATTGTTCTGAAATGGGCTATACCAAACCATAAAAATGAAAATCTGGATCAGTCATGCGATAAGTTATTATTTATAACCTCATTTATTTGTTTACAGTCCTGAATAAAAAAAAAAAAATAGTTACTTTCAGAGTGTGAAAACTCAGAGTTATTTCCAGCCTGAAAAAGTGATCTTGAATTTTATGGACTTAACCCTTTAAAGAAAGTTTAAAAAAAAAAAATCTCTTGATGTACTTTTCTAATTAACCTCTAGATAATCCTGAGTGACAGTTTAACAGATTTATGGGTCAATCAAATATCACTATGTGGTGAGAGTGTGGGCTTGTTTTTAGAGGGAAAGCATTTTACTAAAGGAGAAAGAAATTGATTAATCAGCTTAATAGAGGATGGAGGTCAAAGACATTTTGTACTTCTTACTGCCACTCTTAAAGGCACAGGTATGCTTCATAATGAAGAAAGAACAATCTTTCTTAGTCGGTCTCTTGATTTAATTGACTGCTTAACCTTGAATTTTTGGTCCAGGGAATTAAGGTCTTTTCCCATCTAATTGATTCTGCACTGCTGCGTCTGATTCTGGTTGTGACAGCTGTACCCTCTGCAGGGTTAAAAACTGGCTGGATGGTTGGGCCCAAAGAGTGGGTTGGTCACAAATGGTGTTCCTGGGCCTCAGTGCTGGGTCCAATTCTGTTCAATATCTTTATTGATGCTCTGGATGAGGGGATTGAATGTACCCTTAGTAAGTTTGCAGATGGCACTGAACTGAGAGGAGTGTCGATCTGCTTGAGAGTATGTAGGCCCTGCAAAGGGATCTGAACAGGCTGGATTGATGGACTGAGACTAATGGTGTGAGGTTCAACAAGACCAAGTGTAGGGTCCTGCACTTGGGACACAAAAACCCTGTGCGGTGCCACAGACTCAAGGAAGAGTGGCTAGAAAGACGCCTGGCTGAGAAGGACCTGGGGGTGTTGGTTGACAGCTGGCTGAACATGAGCCAGCAGCATGGCCAGTTGGCCAAGAAGGCCAATGGCATCTCGGCCTGTGTCAGAAAAAAGCATGGCCAGCAGGACAGAAAAGTGATTCTGCTCCTGCGCTTAGCATTGGTGAGAACAGCTCCTCGAATTCTGTGTTCACTTTTGGGGCCCTTACTACAAGAAAGACGTTGAGGTCCTGGAGTGTGTCCAGAGAAGTGCAACAAAACTGTTGAAGGGGCTGGAGAACAAGTCTTGTGAGGAGTGGCTGAGGGAACAGGGGTTGTTTAGACTGAAGAAAAGGAGGCTGAGGAGAGACCTTATAACTGTCTAGAACTATCTGAAAGGAAGTTGTAGCAAGGTGGGTGTTGGTCTTTTCTCCCAAGTTACAGGTGATAAGGCAAGTGTGAATGGCATCAAATTGCACCAGGGGAGTTTCAGTTTAGACATCAGGAAAAATTTCTTCACTGAAAGGGTTGTTGGGCACAGGAACAAGCTGCCCAGGGAGGTGGTTGAGTCACCATTCCTGGAGGTATCTAAAAGGAAAGTGGACTAAGGTCTTAGGGGTATGATTTAATAGCAGACACATCATTTGGACTCAGTGATCCGAAAGGTCTTTTCTAACCTAGCAGTTCTATGATTTTAAGTGTTAGTGGAAAGGACTTGACTAAAGCCAAACAATCTGCACAGGTGTTATGGCAGTTCCTGTTATCAAACTTGGATGTACCAAAAATCTGTGCAGAGTATTTTGAGCTGGGTCAGATTTTATTTTTTAGCTTTTGCTTAGCACAACTATAGGGCAAAATTGTACAGGCAGAGGGAAAGCAAAAGGCTTTTTTAGCTTGCTTGTATTTTCAGTAATCCCTCACACTCAAACCTTGTTACCAACTCTAGGACTTCTCCCACTGCACTTGATATTTAAATCCACAAATTATGTGTTATTATAAAATGGGAAGTGCATAGGAGAAATTTTGCATTGCAATTATTTTTTCTTTCTGTGAAAAGAAATTTTCCAGGTACATAGTGGAGTACAGTTTTGCCATCCAAGGAAATAGTAAGTAACCCTTTTAGATGTGGTTATGCTGGACAAGAGCTGGCTGTTGTTGTAGAAACTGTAATAGCACACTTGTGTAAACACACAGGAGTACAATCTTTAATTTCATTTCACATACTATTTTTCAGTGCTCACTTAATGAACCCTATTGCAATGATTTGTTCTATCATCTTCATTCAGTATATGACCCTGGGCACGTTTACTGCCCTACTGTGTTATATATTGAATGATTTATTTCTCACAAATTTTTCTATAAAATTCATTGCTAACAAATGTGAGTAAAGGTGGTGTTACTCACAAAAAATATAGGAAATATTAATTAATTTATCTTCACAACTCCTGACATGCTTCCTGCTTCAAGCAGACTGCATCTAAACTCTGTAGCCTAGGAGCAACCTCAGGCTTAAATATGACGTTGCCACACTGCCCCATCTAGGAAGCCTGCAGCTGGGACATATACATATACTATAGTGATTTGTTTTGTAAAGTCTTTCTGTAGAAAGGTCTCCACTGAATCACCTTCCTTCCATGAAATACTGCTATATTTGAAGAAGCAGTTTTCATGGTGAGTGGGCATATCTGCGGTTATGCTTGTGCACTTACACAGCTGTTAGTGGTGTATTTCGATCCAATCTTTGGACAGCTTACATTATATAGTATCTTATATCATCAGAGCTTTGTACTACTGACATCAGCTGCTGCAAGTACTCAGGCCCTCTTGCAAATTACAGACCTAGGGATCAAATGAGGAGCCCACAAAATGAAACAAAATGAAAAACATACAAGCTGAGGCCACCTGTGAAAAGGTTGAGCTTAAATGAAACGCCAGATGTCACAAAGAAAACTGTAGACAAAGGGGAAAATGGTCTCCACAGCAATATTCATGTATGTAAGAGTAACTCTTTCTGTTTCCTGTAACTCCTACTGCATTGATTATCTTCAGTTTCTGGAAGAGGGTGAATTAAAACATTTTGAGGTGAGATCAAGTATTATTTTTGGAAGATAGATTGCTGGTCAGAAATACTTATCAAGAACATTTGAATAAATAGCAAACATGTCGGTCTATATTAGAGTGACTTGGGCAAGTACGAGTGACTTAGCTAAGTATCTCCTACTGTTTCCTTAACTTTGTATTAGTCATGGCTGAATATGCACCCTTAGCAGTGATAACTTTATACACGTTGTTGCAGGAATAAAAGCTGCAGAAACAATGCAGAGAGTAGTGTAAACTATTTTAAGCATGGAAATAGAATTAAATTTCACCATTCAAAGTCAAGATTTATACTTTATTGGCTATGAAAGTATAAAAGAGGAAAAGAGACTGAGACAGATAATAGTAAGGGGGAACTTCACCTGAACTGATGAACTAGGAAAAGATCTGTCTTGTTTCTCATACTCCTCATATAAGGTGTCAGCACACACCTTCTGTAAAGGGTTGTTTTCTTCTGCTTTGTTTTCCCAAATGGGAATATCTTCACTTGAAGTAAGTAGTACAAGTGAAGTGCATTTGGGAAGCTAAAGGTCTGCTGGGAGGACTTACATATTAGATCTGTATCTGATAAATAGAGGGTCTGTATTACAAGATCCATAGTTTCAAAGTTTCTTGGAAGTATCATGTACCTACAAAGACTCTGCAGAATTATTACTTCACATGCAAAGTAGTTTATGGCATCCCAGGCAGATCATCTCTGTTGCACATGTGTAAACCACTTGTGAAGCACATGAACAGCACATACAGTGCTTCTCTTGAGACAGCGGGTGTGGTAGCCATAGATTCACTGTGTAAAACTTTATTTTTAGAGTATGTAATCTCCCCAGTTCCTCCAGAATAGTATTTTTGATAATGAACTCTTTAAGTGAATGTTTTTTCTTACTATGACAATCATAGAGTCATAGAAAAGTTTGGGCTGCAAGGGACCTTGAAGATTACCTAGTTCCAACACCCCTGCCATGGGTAGGGTCATGTTCCACTAGATCAGACTGCCCAAAAGCCCATTCAGCCTGGCCTAGAACACCTCCAGGGACAGGGCATCCACAACTTTCCTGGGCAACCTTTTCCAGCACCTCACCACTCTCAGGGTGAAGAAATTCTTCCTAATGTCTAGCCTAAATCTGCCCCTCTCCAGTTTATAGCCATTGCCCCTGGTCTTTTCACTGCAAGTCTTCATGAACAGTTCCTTCCCAGCTTTCTTGTAGGCCCCTTTCAGGTACTGGAAGGTTGCTATAAGACCTCCTTGGAGCCTTCTCCTCTCCAGGCTGAACAACCCCAGCTGTCTCAGCCTGTCCTTGGATGGAAAGTCCTTCAGCCCTTTGATCACCTTTGTAGCCCTCCTCTGGACCCATTCACACAGTTTCGTATCCTTATGTTGAGAATTCCAGAACTGGACACAATACTCTAGGTGAGGTCTCACAAGAGAATAATAAAGGGGCAGAATCACTTCCCTCGACCTGCTGGCAGTGCTTCTTTTGATGCAGCCCAGGATACGGTCAGGGTTTTGGGCTGCAAATGCACGTTGCCAGCTTATGTAGAGCTTCTCATCAACCAGCACTCGCCAGTCCTCCTCTGCAATAATCCTAAACTGGTGGATACTTGTTTTACTTTGTAATGGATACAACCTCTCTCAAGAATTGTGCAACTAGGGCTGCAACATTTTTGTAACCTGTCACACAGCTTCCCAGAACACAAAACTGTTACCGATATTTGTTTGCATCTTAGTGTTTTATTTTATGACACATGTTTTGAACACCTAATTTGAATTTATCTAACTGAAGTACTGCCTTTCAAGTAAGTAATTTTGTTCTTCATACATGGCATTATGAAGAGTATGCCCTTTTAAATTATAAATAGCAACTTTACTTTTAATTACTCCGTTATCTGCAGTATATAACCATGATAACCACCAGTAGAAAAAAATATTGGGATGAATGGAATTGAATTATTGAATCATGAAATCCATATTCCTAAACCAGCCACTGAGTTACCTCATGGGCAGATGCTAGGCTGTGCTCTCTGCCCCTATCTGATGATCATTTTGGAGATTAAAGGCAAAAATTACAGTGAATTTTCTCACATTTGTGAATTGAAAGATCATCCACACTTGTACTGGACAACACTTTCTCTGCTAGTACATTACATTACAAATTTACTATTGGAGTTGCATAGTACCCTTTTACACTTTCTGAGATGGTAGGAATGAGAACAGAAGTTCAGTTCCTCCCCAGCACTCACTGTTCTACTTACATCTGCTCCAAAAGCAAAAACTGTGGGCTTGTCTAATTATTAACACTGGTTTTGAGGTTTTACATATCCTTTTCAGTACTTTTCTGCTACAGAAAAAGATGAATAGAGGAAAACTACTTTTGTTCAATAAACATTTTCGTAACATACCAAAAGTCATTAGTAAAGCAGTAATTGCCAATCTTCTAGACCTTTCAACATTTCAGTATTTTCTTTCTCTTGAGAGCCACTCGATAAATCCACATTCCTCAAAGATCACGGGCAATATTTGTTTGCAGAATGTTTCGGTGCAAGGAGAAGACGACATGACAGTGCCTTCATGATCTATTCAGAAACAGGAACATGTATCCACAGAGATATGGATTTTATTTGATTGGAATACAGAGGCTTGATACACTGATATTTGTGTGATTTAAAAACTGCTATCAATATGACAGGCCTTGAGAAAATATTATTTGTTTCACTAGTCCCGCTGAGTGTGGTGGTTTTCAGACATCTTTGCATCAGCTTAAGCTCTTACAAATTTTCTTCTGATGTCTATAGAATGTCACCCTCACTTCACTGATAGTGTCTTAAATCCAACGTCTCGTGGAGATCAGAAGGGGATGAGTATATTTAGAGCCTGAAAGTTAGTGTATATTGCTTGCATCCTGTTAATATAATAAAAACTCTCATTTTCAATGCTTTGTCATTGATTTATTCCTAATATTTAAGGATGAAGCTTCCAGAGTGATGAATCATGAAACAACTATAGCCCATAATTTGAGCTTTCATGCAAAGTTGCTCACAAATAGGAAGTCAAACCATCCCATATTAAACCACAGTTTCTATTATGTGATTGTATTGCCTGTTACTTTAAAGCTAAAGTAATTATAGGAAATAAAGTAGAATATTTCTCATATTATTGTCGTTGTTTTCAATGAGGGGGGAAAAAAACCCTTAACTGCAGCCTATGAAGATTAGATTTTCAAGGAACAATCTGAATGCTGCCTGTTGTGGAAAAAAAAAAGGCAGGATTCATTGTAGTTTTGAATTCTTGATTCTTACATGTCTGACTTTGGGTCTGCAATTTTTCTTTTTTTCTCTATTTTTTTCTTATTTTCTTTTTTCTTTTTTTCCCTTTTTTCCTTTTTTTTTCCTTTTTTCTTCTTTCTCTTTTTTTTTTTTTTAACATAAGATCCTAAAAAATGTTTAATTCTTAAGTGTTTTATAACCTTGACCTTTTTAAATACAAATATTTGGTCACGGATCCCCTGTGAATGGGTTAGAAGGAGATAAATCACTCTCCTTGGCACTTCTCATAGTTTACCAGCTCTGTTAGCCAGTTTTTGCAGATGCCCTTCCTGGCATCAAAACGCAGGACCCTGCAGAGAGGAAAAAGTGCCAGATTTCTCCTGATGCCCAGGAAGGCTTTGTTTGCTGCAGAGAGCTCTGTGTGCTTTGATAAATGCCAGTATGCTGAATCAGTGTGGTGGTCGGTTAAACTTTATGACCTTCTTGAAGTTGATGACTTCCCCCTGTAGACTGTCTCTGACATAGTCTATAACATAGACTGTCAAAACTACTGAAGTAAGAGAGTTGTATTCATTTTGCTGATAAGTCACCCTCCTCTGAGTAGATCTCAGGTGTCTTGCCATTTTCCTGGACAATTTCATATGCTCCACATGCATATTTTTTCCATCAGCTGTGTGCAGTTTTATGTTTGAGGGAATGCATCCTTTGCACAAACTCATCCTATTACCCTGACATTTCATATGTGCATTTAGAGTCTAGGTCCAATTTCTAGAAATGAGTCAGAACAATTTTGCATTCTTTTGCATCCTAAACATTGCTGCTGTTACATTTATATATGGTGCTGGGGCATGTATCAAGAAGGGCAATGAAGCTCCTGAAGGGTCTAGACAACAAGTACTATGAGGAGAGGCTGGAGTTGTTTAAACAACTGGAGTTGTTCAGCCTAGAGAGGAGGAGGTTGAGTGGAGATCTTATAGATTGCTACAACTTCTTGAAAGGTGCTAGTAGTGAGCCGGTGTTGGTCTTTTTTCCCTGAGTAACCTGTGGTAGAACAAGAGAAAATGGTCTAAATTTGCACCAAGGGAGGCCTAGATTGGATAATAAGAAAAATTTCCTTATGGAAAAGCTTACCCAAGCATTGAAACAGCCTGCCCAGGGCAGTGGTGGAGTCTGTATCCCTGAAGGTATTTAAAATATGTGTAAATGTGACACTTAGTGGCAGACTTGGCAGTGTTTTGTTTACAGCTGGACTCGATGATTTTAAAGTTCTTTTCCAACTTAAACGATTCTATGATTCTGGTCAAACTTTAAACATTCTCATGTGTTCTCACTATTCTTACATATCCATAAAGAGAAGATGCAGAAAAATATATGTATGCGTAAAGAAGAACAACTTTGAAATTTTCCCCCATTACTATTAAAATGGTGACATATCTTCAGTAGGATTTCTTACTTTACATTTTTGAGACTTTTGTATGTTTCTTACTTTTTATTCACCTTACATTCATCCCAGTAACAGTGGATGTTATGTGCCTACTGTCAATACGCGGGCAAGCACCCTGCTTTGTTTTCAGTTCTGAGAGGTAAACAGCACTCTGAAAACTCGTTTCAGACACTGAGCAGTAACAATGCTCTTTTTTGCAGATAGGTGGCACACTATACCTCTCAGGAACACACTCTCTTTTCTAAAATTAAAGACGACAGCCTATTGTGTCATGGAAAAACAGTATGTCTGTACAATAAACACGGGATCCAGGCTATCTAATGTGGGAAAATAATTTTTCCCAACACCTTTTTTTTTTTTTTTTGTCTTGCTCCACCACATCTTTCTATTGCAAGGGACTAAAATTTTTATTGTCTGGAGAGAAGCAGTGGAGCTTTTTTCTTTTTTTTTTTTTTTCTTTTTTTTTGGCTCAGGTCTTTGAGCTTGCAGCTACACCTACTATTTTCAAAGACAGAATTTTTGTATCACTTGACAGAGAAGATATTCAGGTACTTATGTCATTTACTCTTTGTTATCCTTTGCTTTATAGTTCTGATTGCTGTAAAAATTAAAATTATTCAGGTTGTAATAGCTGGATTAAATTTGCTTTCATACATGAAGACAACAATAGCATGAAATATGCAATTGTGTGCAATAAATATATTCACAGAAAGGAACAGCTTTATAGACAACAAAACTGTCCCCCTTCTGGGTATGATAGCCATAGTGAAGGGTGTTACTTTTATTTGATTATCACAATAATTGCCTCTTTATAACAAATAATGCTCTTCTTTCAACAGCTTTTTCACTGTAAGTGGCCATTCTAATACAACTGCTGTTAATCACTATATCACATTATCATTGAATGTTTAATCAGTAAATTTTAGACAACATACATGTTACTTTCAGATTCACTCCTTGTATATAATGCATAGTTGGTGAATAGAGCTAAACTTTCTGAAGAACAAAAGCTACATGTACTATCAGCTGTCTCCTCAACACCACGTTCAGAGACATACTGTGAGTATTATCTTCTCTAGATAAATTCCTATGCAGTTTCAGTCTTGCAAAATTTTACTAAGTAACAGGTATGTGCATTTAAATATACCTGAAGTTTTCAGATAAAAACACAGTAGAAAAACATATTTGCTTTGAGAAAACACTCGATAAAACACTACTCTCCTCATATAGACTCATGCCAGATATTTGATCTGAATTCCATCAATTCATACCCTTTTCCTAGGCAGAAATACATACTTGTGACTTGGTGTAGTAAGTGGGATATGGAGTCAAAAGGTGTGCAATAAAGGAAACTTAAGGGACAACTACCAGCTGTTCAGATAACAGCTTCGGAAAGCAGGCAAAGGGCTAGTAAGTATCATACCTGAGGGGAAAATGAAAGTGACTTTGAACACATAAGATCAACTGTATTGTATCTAAGTTATTTAGAATTCAATATGTCAAAATACAAAACACCTGTGGCTTTTAAAGTGTGGTGTTGTAGTAAATTTTTTTATTTCCATATTATGTCATTTAGGTCTTAGTAATGACTACAGGAGACAATTCAAGATGAGTTATGCTTCTGAAAAAATGCATACGTGGCTGCTGCTTCAGAACAACAGCCTTACATCTGTCCAGCTAAACTACAGCAGCCCGTACCAAGTACTTCAACATGATATTAATTTGTTGATGTGCCTAAAAGAATTTCAAAACATGAGCACTATCAGGCTAAAACACTAGACTTTGTTTTCATAAAGACTTGATATGATAAACATCACTAAAATCCTATTAAGCTCTACTACTGAAGAAAGAGTTGCGCCTAATCTTGCCCACAGGCAGAGCAGACAAATATAGCTCTCAAAGTGCACAGTGTGCTGCTGCTCCCCGCTCAAGACAAGTAAACATGAATAATTATACATATAATGTAGGTTGTTTACATTTTCTCAAAAGTAGTTGTCTATGAAGTACTAAAGAGCAATTATAATAAGAGGCTTGACTAGTGTAAGTTGATGAAACTGTAAACCCAGCCTATTACAAGACCTATGCAAAAATAAGGTCTAGTTTAAGGACTCAGAGAACGTGACATCTGGAATCTTTTTATCAATTCATATCGGAAGATTTAAGACAGCAAGGCACAAACTCTGAAAACAAAGCAATAGTTAATACTGCTAAGATCAGAAGAAGGGCTATTAATAGGGAGAAAAAAGATTCAGTTTCTACCATGCGCTCCAGGATGACATAGAGCTCAGTAACCTAAATAGGCCATGAGATGATTATGTGAAAACTATAGCAAGGATGAGTTATTGTACTTTTCCATTCCTTTAACCTTTGTCAGGAGACTTGATTAATGTTTGATCATTTGCTCCTCTCTTTAAATATTGTCTAAGACTTGGATATTGGAATTTTAATGGCTGCTTATATATGTCCTTTGAAACTGAATTGCATAAGAGTAACATTTTGACCTAGACTGATGTTCTCCATTTTCAATTGTCTGTTCACCTCTGCATCTTTGAATCAAGTTTGGCCAGACATAGCGGGAAAAGTAGAAAAGTTAACTCACTAAGTATAAAAGCATGAGGTTTTGCCTTCTTGCTCTCTGTTCGAAACCTTAATACCATAAAGCCGCAGAGGCACAGCAGGGTCTAAATAACTGTAATTACTGAACACACAAAAACTGCAAGGCAAAAACTCTTTCAAGTTTCTGGTGAGTTCTAAATTATAGAACAAAATACATGCTGCAATTGGAAAAATAAGCACAGCCAATTAAAACCTACTTATTCCAGTGTAGCATGGTACAAACCTCCCACATATGTGTTTGAAGAAGTTTTGTGATGCTTGTACTTTTTGTATCACCCTTAACCATGCTTGTAGGTGTCATCCTAACAAGGACAATCTACCCCTGATCAAGAAAGCATTGCAGTACTGTGACATAAGTGCTGTTACTGAAACTTGGTGGGATGAATCCCATGACTGGAGTGTGGCTATCAATGGCTACAGGTTGTTGAGAAGGGACAGACCATGAAGGAGGAGTGGAGAAGCTGCCCTCTATATCAGAAAATGGATGGAGTGTGAAGAGCTGTCTCTGAAGAATAGCCAACAACAAGCCAAAAGCCCATGGATGAGAATAAAACACTAAGGTAACAAAGAAAACCTTGTGGCATGTGTATACTGCAGGCCACCTGATCAAGGAGAGTCTACCAATGAAGCCTTCTTTCTCCAGCTACATGCTCTCACACCCTCATCCTACAGGAGGACTTCCACCACCCTGACATCTGCTGGAAAAGGTAGCACAGCAAGATTTATACAATCCAGGAGACTTCTAGAATGTACCTAATATAAATTCTTAACCCAGGTAATAGACACCCCTACCCAAGTGGATGAAGTACTGGACCTGATGGCCACCAATGCAAGTGAGATCATCAATGACATCAAGATCATAGGCAGCCTGGGCTGCAGTGGTCATGCATTGGTGGAGTTCAAGATCCTGAGGGACACAGGACAGAAGAGGAGTATACTCAGAACCCTACATTTTAGTAAAGCAAAATTCCAGCTCTTCAAGTAGTTAGTCAGTAGGATCCCCCTGGGATATGGTCCTCAGGGACAAGGGAGCAGAACAGAGCTGGCAAATATTTAAGAATTCTTTACATGGAGTGTAAGAATGCTCAGACCTCATATGTAGGGGATAGGCAGGGAAGGGAAAAGACAAGCGTGGCTGACTCAGGACCTGCTGGTTGAACTGAAGAGCAAGAGGCAACTACAGAGGCAGTGCAACCAGGCACAAGTAACCTGGGAAGAGTATTGGGATGCTGCCCTGTTCTGTAGGGGTGAGGTCAGGAAGGCCAAGGCACACCTGGAGCTGAACTTGGCAAGGGAAGTGAAGACTAACAAGAAGGGTCTCTACAGGCACATCAATCAGAGAAGGAAAGTTAAAGAAAACACACTCTGACAAATTAACATGGTGACCCTATATCAACAAACAAGGTGAAGGATGAGGTGTGCAACAAATTTTTTGCCTTAGTCTTCAATGACAACTACTCTCCTCAGCCCTCCTGGGTCAATGGACAACAACAAGGGGGCTGGGGGAGTATATCCCCCCCATTGTAGGGGAAGATCAAGTTCATGATCACCTGAGCAACCTGAACATATATAAGTACATTGGACCTGATGAGAAACATCCCAGAGTCCTGAGGGAGTCGGCTGATGCAGTTGCCAAGGGACTCTCCATGATATTTGAAAAGTCATGGCAGTCAGGGGAAGTTCCTAGTGACTGGAAGCAGGGCAACACTGTGGTCATTTTTAAAAAGGGTAGAAAAGACCCTAGAAACTACTGACCTCTCAGTCTCATCTCTGTGACTGGGAAGATCATGGAACTATGCTAAAACACAGAGAGAACAGAGAGGTGATTTGAGACAGCCAGCATGACTTTATCAAGGGCAAGTCCTGCCTGTCCAACCTAGTGGCTTTCTTTGATGGGGTAACCACAGCAGTGGACCTGGGAAAAGCAATAGATTTAATCTATCTGGACTTCTGTAAAGCCTTTGAAATAGTCCCTCACAACACCCTTTTCTCTAAGTTAGAGAGATATGGATTTGATTGGTGGACTGTTCGGTGGATAAGGAATTGGGTTTTTGGATAGCTGCATTCAGAGACTAGTGGTCAACAGCTTGATGTCCAGATGGAGATCTGTGACAAGTGGTGTCCCTCAGGGGTCCATACTGGGAGTAGTGTTGTTTAATATTTTCATCAATGATATTGACAGTGAGATAAAGTGCATCCTTAGCAAGTTTGCAGATGACACCAACCTGAATGGTGCAGTTGCCACACCAGAAAGATAGGATGTCATCCAAAGGGGCCTGAACAAGCTAGAGAAGTGGGCCTCTGTGAACCTCATGAGGTTTAACAAGGCCAAGTGCAAGGTCCTACACCTGTGTCAGGGCAGTACCCAGTTTCAATACAGGATGGGGGAGGAGAACTTAGGGGTGCTGGTCAGTGAGAACCTCAACATGAGCTGGCAGCATGGGCTCACAGCGCAGAAGACCAACTGGGCTGCATCAAAAGGTGGCCAGCAGATCATGGGAGGTGATTCTCCCCCTCTGCTCTGCTCTTGTGAGACTCCACCTGGAGTATCGTGTCCATTTCTGGGATCCCCAGCATAAGAAGGACACGGAACTTTTGGAACAGGTCCAGAGGAGGGCTACAAAGATGATCGGAGGGCTGGAGCACCTCTGGTATGAGGATAGGTTGAGAGAGTTGGGCTGTTCAGCCTGGAGAAGAGAAGGCTCCAGGGAAACCTTATAGCAACCTTCCAGTACCTGAACAGGTGCAAGAAAGCTGAGGAGACTTTTTTACAAGGGAATGTAGTGATAGGAAGAGGAGGAATATCTTTAAATTGGAAGGGGGAAGATTTAGACTAGACATTAGAAAGAAATTCTTCATGATGAGGGAGGTGAGGCACTGGAACAGATTGCCTGGGAAAGTTGTGGATGCCTCCATCCTGGAAGTCCTCAATGCCAAGTAGGATGAGGCCTTGAGCAGCCTTGTCTAGTTGGAAGTGTCCTTGCCCATGGCAGGGGTTTGGAATTAGATGATGTTTAAGTTCTCTTCTAACACAAACCATTATATGATTCTATGATGCTATGATTAAAGCACATTTTTAAGTAGGAACAGAGAAGATGAGATTATATGTTTTCAAAATATTATCATTATATTATATATTATATTACAATGATATTGTATCACAATATTATCATATTATTTCATAATATTATTATCATAACTGAAAGAAAGACATAGTGTAGTACAGTCCCAACTTTTGTACATTTAAAAATTCTGCCTAGGGAGAAATAGCAGTTGAAATTACAACTATTTATTCTTGCTTGATGTGGCATGTCAGGTTCACTGAAAATTCAGACTGCAAAGGAAAAAAGAGTTCTGTTGCTGGTTGTTCTCCAGAAACGTATTATAAATAATTGAAATATTGTTCCTTTTCCTACTCCATAGCAGAAATACAAGGCCTCTGGAGAGTCTTTCATTAGAATTAAAAAGTCATAAAATGTCTGACTAAAAGCTTCATAGCTTGTTGTTCAGACAAGTAAAGTAACTGAAAATTACCTTGTGTTTACCAGACATGAACAAATGAGAGGAAAATATCTCTGTGAATAATTGCTAAGATTAAAAAGAAGTGCACTATCAGAATGGCCACAAAATCTCGAGTCACTCAAAAGCTCAGCTGCGTTTCTCCATTTGATTTTGTTGTTTAATAAGAGATATATAGTCTCCATTTTACATTTATGCAACAATCTTCCTTGGATGGTCACTGCAACAGCAATATTGCTACAATTATTTGAAGCTGCTAGTTAAAAAAAACCAAAATCACACATCCTTTTTGTCTATTGAGCACAAAAAAAGTATTTTTGTTTGCTTATTTAACCCTAATTCTCTTAAATTTCAGTGTAATTGAGGCTAGGGTAGAATTCTTCATGTACTGAAGTATTTTAAATACATTTGCTGGAGCAAAATCTCAACATGGAAGTCAGCTCTTGGAGAGCTTAAGTATGTAACAATACTACAAACTCAAAATTCCAATACAAATCTGTGAAAGATCTCAGATTATTTTTAGGAAAGCATTCAAAAATATTCAGTGGCACTTCCCAGAATTTTATAATAGAGCTGTGAATAGACTGAAGAGAAAGGAAAACAATGGATATGCAGTTTTTTTAAGAAATATTTATGCATTCCAACTTTTGCCTGAGTGAATGGAAGAATATGTCAGAAGCAAAGCATGCTGAGTGCTTGTCACTGAGGAGCACTGAGAATGGCTGTGACATTTTCATAAGAAGTCCTTTCTAAAACATAGTACTTGAAGTGAACTAAAACAGTGTAAAGTGCTTTATGTTGTTTTGTCAGAAAGCATGTACTTTACTCAAAAAGAAGTAAAAATACAGTTTGAAGACCATTGAATTATTTTCCTGTTGCTTTTTTTCCTCCATGCTTTTCATCTCACTTTCATTGTAATTGTTGATTTCCTTACATTTCTTTCTGCTTATCCAGTTAATGTGCCTCAGCTAGGTTTCATACCTTCTGTGTATTTATAGATCCAATACATTCTGAGGTTTATTTATCACAGTGAAGAATTCAACTGCCTTTGAGTTTACTTTTTCATTTTCAGGTCCTTCTTCAATACTTCATAGTCCTGCAGTTGACAGATCTATCCACAGTTCTTTCTAACTCCTGTGCTGACTGCACTGCTATGCAGAAAACTCTCATACAAAGCTTCCTTTAAAAACTGTACCACTGGTGAAATTTCAGCCTTTCAAAAATCACAAGCTGACCTAAACAAAAATCTTAGCACAATTTAAGAAAGAAGCGATTCTATCAGGACACATTGGTTCTGCAAAATCTTGAGTGCTTAAAACCACTGCTTCAATATTAACCACAAAGCAAGGATTTTATCATATCAGAATCTTGTTCATAATAAGAATCAGATTTCCACAGCTGTATGGCATAAATAACTGCTTTCAACACATCCAACTGGCACAGCTTCATAGCATGTTTATATTACAAGTGTCTGGGAAAGTGTAGGACAATGGAGGATCTGTGCTTTTATTACTTCATCCTGATTTTTTTATATTCCTCTCCTTACTATCAATAAATTTAAATTAATCCAGCAATTGTAGCATAAAATTGATATGTTTTATGAATCATAAACTGGTTTACTTCTGTGACAGTGTAGCTTTATCCTCTGCAAACTCTTTCATACCATTTGCTTCAAAGACTTGAGTTAGTGATTTCTCATGTGCTCTCCAGTCTTGCACTTGAGTATAATCTTCATGCTTCTCTTAACCTGTCATATTAGATATTTTTTTTATTTATCTGTACAATTGAAAATCAGCTCAACTAGGTGCAGTGACTATTTCTTAACAGAGAAAAATAAACAAGTGCTTTCCTAGCTTTTGAGCACACACAAGTAGATATATACAACTTACTGCACTTAAAACATCACACAAGCTCATTTCCTGACTTATTGGAATGTGTATGGTTTATTATTAATCTAAGCCAAACAATGGCTTCCTTTTTAGTGTTTAATTTTTCTTATATTGTTTAATTTTGGGATGGTGATTCAATTTTATACTCATCTTCATCATACACGTAGAACAAAAATACTCAGTCTGAGGAAATCACATTTTGTAAGTTTCTTGAAGCTTTGCATGTAACACAGACCTTTATCATGCCAAAAATTGCAGTGTTAGATATTTTTATATTAAATTTGCAGAGTATGTTTTAGTTTGGAGATTATAAATTATTCTTTTGCTGATACAATTAATTCTAACAATGTAGAGAATCTGACATCATTATGAAAAAATTGGAAAAACATCAATATGGATGTCAAATAAACAAGTGTATACATCAGTTATTTAAGTTCAAGTTTACATTGAAAAGAAAGATCTACACATAGTGCTGTCACCATCATCTCTATGTTGATTTTGCTTTTACTTCTGAACAATTTCATTATCATGTTTGCATTTGGAAACATTCGTTCTACAACTCTTTGTTGGGCTACTTCTACAAGTCAGTGTAATTTTCTAGTTGACTTTACTAAAATAGCTAGGGTTTGACTGGAATTTCAGTGTCAGCTGCAGTGCAGGCTAACTTTAGCACACAGGTTAAAGAGTACTTGAGTGGTTTAGCACCAATAGAAAATAGAGTTAGAGTGGTAGGGTACTGGAGGGAGTGGGGAGAGAACATCTTCGGTGTTCTCTTGACTAGTAAAATAACAATATAAATACAAAACTGAGAGGAGTGTCTGGCATACAAGATGTTTGTGATATCATTCAGAGGAATCATGAAAGGCTGGAGAAATGGACTGACAGAAACCTCATGAAGTTCAACAAGGGAAAGGTACAAGTCTTGCATCTGGGGAAGAACCAGCACGTGCTGGGGGCTGACCTTTTCATCTCAGGGTTGTAAAGAAAACACTGGGAGTCCTGTGCTGCGTCAAAAATTGACTATGAGTCAGTCATGAAGTGTTCTCCTGGCAAAGGTGGCCAGCAGCATGCTGTGCTGTGCAGCATGCTGTGCTGTGTTTGGAAGAACATCATTAACAATCTGAGGAAAGCAATTCTCTCTATTCAGCACAGGAAGCACAATACCTGTGGAGTGCTGCATCCAGGTCTGGGCTCCACAGGACAAGTGTGCAATCCCTGCAAAGGGCCTTGAAGCTGATTAATAGATAGGAGCATGTCTTGTGAGGGAAGGCTGAGAGAACTGGGACTGTTGAGACCAGAAAAAAGAAGGCATGGCAGAAGATCTCATTAGCATCTGAATGGTGGATGAAAAGAAGATGAAGCCAGGCTCTTCTGACTGACAAGACAAGAGGCAATAAGCAAAATCAAAACACCAAGAAATTCCATCTGGACATAAGGAAACACTTTTATGGGGGTTGGCTTTTTTTTTTTCTATTGCGAGAGTGATCAGAAACTAGCAGAAGCTTCCCAGAGAGATTTTAGAATCTCTATCCTTGAAGTTATTCAAAATATGACTAGATACAGTCTTGGGCAAGCACTTCCCTTGAATACTTCACAAATTTGAAAGGGTTTGGAGGCATATCCCTTGTGCATTTGCTGTTCAACTGTGCAGTCTACTAAGCCTTAAAAACAATAAGGAAACCCCCACAAGCTAAGGATTGCCCAGATCTTTTAAATTACTTTGTCATCCTAAAACCTTTTCTAGCTGCCACACAGACCAAACAAGACATCGGACTGATTTTAGCTGATACATTCTCTCACAAAATGTCCATTTAGTTCTTTCGTGAAGACAATGTTTCACTTTACTTTTCTAAATGTATCTAAGTTTATTACCGATGCTTTTTTTTCCAAGCAGCTTTTGTTCATTATAAAGTACAATATATAATGGCACTACTGCTGCACTAAGGTAGCAAAGAAAATTTCAGACTGAAAAGGTCTTTCTCCCACTTGCTTCTTCCTTCAGGGTATAACCAGGGCCACTCTCCAACTTCATAGATGAAAAAGACCAAAATCAGGAAACTAACTTTACATATTTTTTCTAAGAATGATCATCTTTAATTCAACCTTATAATTTTTAATCCTGATGGTAGATAACAAGAATCAGTTCCTGCATCTTGAAGGTGTGTAATACTGTGCCACTGAAACTCTCCTGAACTATTCAAAGGACACAGAATGGTGTATACCACTGTACACTCATCTGGGAATAACCTCTTGTGTTTTGTTTCCTTAATTGTAGTCAGTGCATTTGGACAACATTCCAGGTTTTTTTCATCTTAAGCTATGAAAAAAATATGGATCCATTCAAAAAACAGTAAATGTTTTTTCATTTGTTTTGATTTTAGAAAATATTTTAACTCTTTTTTCATCATTAATATTAACAATGAGAGTATCTTGACCAGATTCAATGATAAGTAAGTAAATAAGATTTGGACTCTTTTTATCATAAGTGAAACTGAAATTAATTAGAAAAAAAAGGAATACAAAAAATCTCAAACTAAACTCTACTTTTACCGTACTTGAACATATAAAGAGGACAAGTACCTTTAACAAAACTTGGCTGAATGAATTTTAGCTCAGTTAACACATTCACTCCTGAGATAGTTCTACAACCACTTCATTGTATTTCCTTGTTGCATATTAAGTTATACAAAAGTAAGTGCAATCATTGGGGGGAGATGTAGCATTTACTCTATTTTTTTTTATTTGATTACTAACAACTCATTAGTTGTTGTTATAACTAACTTTCTTTTTTGTTGTTGTTGTTATTGTAGTTGCAATAACTGTATTTGTTACTTTAGAATACACAGAAAACCCAAGACCAATAGAAAGACCATGTTTTGAAATTACCTCCTTGATGTGAATATTAGTAAGCTCCATCTTATTTCTGTTTGCTTGAATGACATTCATTTTTTGTCTAGTTTTTTTTTCCTTTGGTTAACATTGACACATCTAAACTTGGAAAAATTTTAATCTGTTCCATGTCTTGTTTTAGATTTCTTTAGATACACAATTATACTATGTTATAATTTCACAAATTTCTTATGTGAATCCTTCAGTCTATTATTAATATATGTCAGTCTTATTCCTTCATGTATTCATTCCTACCTATTTTGTAATTAAGAGAAAAGAAAGCTAACAGTTTTTCTGAAAACTGTGTTGCAGTAATACTACCACAATGAAACACGGCTTTGTTTTCCAGCACCTTCTTACTTCCTGTATTCATAAGATCTCAAATTTTAACCAATAATCTGAAGAACAATCTTCACATTTTAAACTTAATAAAAGGGCACCTGAGTAATTTGCACAGTACTTGAAGGAACAAGTTGTTCGTTTTTATGTCACTGTGAGTTCTGGATGGCATTAATTTACTGCTGTGACACTGAAGCATTATCTGGAGCTTCACATCCGAAATATTTCCCCTAGGAAGTGCTCTTAAGGTTTGTGACATGAGGCTGGTGTTCCAAAATAATAATATTGATTTGACTCTTTGCTCTTACAGGAAATAAAGAGATATTTTTCATAGCACTGCCTTTGCAAAGACTTTAGCAAAGGCTCAAATGTTTGTCTCTGTTACCTGAAGAACTGCAGATGAAGTTTGGCTCAGAACATAGTGTAGACACTACAGACCCATCTTTCAGGGAATAGTTGAGGTTTGAATGGGCATTGGTACACAAGACAGAATATTCCCAATTCAAAATGTTAAATATGTTGCTAATTATAATCAAAATCTTTGAAAATTGAACACTGAATAAATCCTCTAGGGGCATTCTTGTCTAATCAGAACTGAGAAGAAACTGAAGTCAGAGCATTTAATTCATTTATACAAACTAAAATAATGGGAGCTTAACAATTATAGCAAGATGACTAATTCCTGCTTATTAGAAATCTGGTTATACACCTATGCCTTGAAGAGGTATTAGGGCTGGATGGTGACAGAAATATTGTAAGCTATGCCACTGCACTGCATTGTGAATGTGAGAGGTTCTTCCATAGAAAGCCACTTTTGCAGATAGACAGATTCTGAATGTGGCTGGTCCTATGCCAAAGCAGGCCAATGTAATCAAAGCAAGTCCTTCTTTGGAGAGTGGTAAGTATAATGGAAAAGAAAGGAATATCTTTACTATGCAGTGACAGAATGTTTTCTAGTAACACTCAGTTTGAAGTATTGCCAAGTATTTCTTAAGAAGTAATGGAAATATGACATCAGTATGAATAAGAAGAAATATTTTCTCCAGCAATAAAATGAATGATAGTTTATTACTGTTATCAAAAAAAATTTATACTGACAAATATACCCATGTAATTCATTGCATGACTAAGAACATTGTATCATCTTGTCAAAGAAAAGCATCATTTTAATTTAAAATGAATTGTACTTTACCAGCCTGTACAGACTTCATAGATCATAGATCTGAGTTATGAAGGTCATCAAAAAAACCCAAGTACCTCATCACTTTAACAATTACCTGGTTAGAACAGCTTAGTCCTTGATCAGAGTTGCTAGCATTTTGAATATATTCTGCATAAACTGATTCATTATACAAAATTAAAATACCTTTCATAAAATCAAGTTTTAGCATTTAAACATACTTTAGTTGCTTCACATACAGGAGGGGAAAAATAATTTTGTCATTCTCTACTCTGGAAGAATTCTGTTCTAGAAAATTATGGTTCTTCTGGAGATATGTTAATCACTCATTTTATCTCAACTATGCAAAGTATGTTATTAATAGAAATCACTTCCCAGTGGATCTCAATTTTTTAAGAAGAATAGGGCTGAGTCAGTGCTGCACATAGTGTGAAGCCATGACACATAAAACTTGAATTCTTTTCATCTCTTCCTCCCTAGAGAAAGTATGGTGTGAGATCATCTCCACAGAGGACAAACAATATTTTAGAAATCACCTATTTTGACATTTAGGGATGATTTTTTTCTCAGTTAGGTTGAAGTGATCCCAGTGTGTACTGTTCTGGCATAGCTGGGAGCAAGATTATTTCAGAGCTCGCTAACTGTCTGGAAGAATGGCAACTACAGGGGAAGCACATAGAGAAGAAAAATAACAAGAAACATGAAGAAACAACCAAACAAATAAAACAACAACAAAATAAATCTAGAAAATAAAACCCCTAAAAGGATGTTTTAACTTCCCAGAGGATTTCTTCTGCTAGCTCAATGATTGCAATGGCAGAGAAAAAACTGAGAGACATAGGATGCTCAGAGTAATATATGACTTAAAAGACTGACCAGAGTGAACATTATTCTCTTTTTCCTGATAGCTTTTGCTTAGAAAATCCATGTATGTCATAGATTTTAATTTATCTGATAGAGTGTTCAGCTGCTTCTCTTCCTCCTATTAAGATAAAAAGACTGTTAGAAAGAAAGCAACTGAATATACTAATACAGTAATACCAATCTTTTTCTTTTGCACATTTTGACTGTCAAAAAATAATGAGATACCAAATATATCCATAATCCTTAAAGGTTCCAAATCACATTAAGCATTACACATATTATCTTAGGATAGGATTGGGTATTTAATGGTATCAAATGTAATAATGAGAAAAGACATGAAACAAAGTGGAAATAGGCAGTTACTCTGTTACATTTAATAAGTAGGACATACAAATTCTTAAATTTATGCAAATTCACTGAACTTGTTCAGTAAGGATATCTATTTTTACAACAATTTTTATTGTATTTTAACATATGTCAGGATGGTTTTTTTTTTTTCATTTCTGCTGAAATTCATAACCTTTCCAAAGGTTAAGATAGCAGAGACCACATGTGAGTGCTTTAGCCATAGCATGTATTTGTAGGCACTGCAATTTAAGGTTCATTCACATCTGCAGTCTGTCACATTAAAGTATGTATGAAGACAAAATTTCTCACAAAATTTCTGTTTCTCTCTTTCTGACTTTCACATCTGTGACATGTTCTTCCCTGCTTGTAAGTAACGCGTCCAGCAGAGCACCCTTCATTGTTGAACACTCAATCACCCATGTCAGGGAGTTGGTATAAAAATATTCTAGAAAATCTTCAAGACTGCTCCTGTGTTTTCCCTCTACTAGATATGAGGGTGGTTAAAGTCCGTGATAAGAACTGGGGCCTAAGAATGTGATGTTTCTTCCAGTTATTTAAAGAAGGCTTCAGTTACTAACCCATTTCCCCAGAAGCACACAGGGAAAGCAGAAAGGGAAATGAGGGGAACTGTGGGCTGGAAATAAAAAAACAAAGCAGATTTAATAGAAAAATAATAATTAAAACAAGAAAAAAATGTTAATATGAAAATAATAAAAATATAAAAACATAGAAAATTGACCTCCCTGCTCACAGCTGTACATCTCCACTGATGCTACAGAGGAGGTACAGGGAAAAGTCTCAGGCTGCATTCAGTGGCAGAGGGGAGCTGGATCCAAGATTGCACGTATTTGGGATCAGTGGGCAGAAAGACGGACAAGATCCTTACTGAATGCCAGCCATCAAAGAATAGAGCTTGATTCTTGTGATTCCTAGGTTTATACTGAGTATCACTTAAACGGCATGGAATACTCCATTGGTCCGTTTTGGGTGACCTGCCCTGTCTTCTCCTTCTGCAGGTCTACCCTTCTGACTTATGGCATTTTACCAACTCAAAGATAGCCTTGGTATCTATAGGAATAAGTACAAACAATAGTGTTTCTGCATACCAATGCCCCATTACTTTGGTGACAGCTGGAAATATTAGGTGTTATCAATTGCAGAGACAGACAGTATCTAAAAAACATGCTTGTTAACTTCCAGAAAATGAAGTTACTTAGATGACTCTTAGATGAAAAGTTAGGAAATTGGAATACTTTGACTCAAACTAGAACAGAAGGTGACTTATAATGGGGCTTGATCAGCCTTGGTGTCCAGCCAGGATCAATCCACTGCAGAGAGCCATCCATGTGTGCTGATTCCGCTGTGTAGGCTTGAGAGCTTTCACCATAAGGCTGCTCTGTAGGCATGTACTTCTTACACATTCAAAGAGATTGCACTTCAACTCTGTTTCACTGACTACTATTTCCCTTCTGCTCTCATCACTCCAGCCCTTTAGCTTGCCTACACCACCCACAGCTTCTCCCTTGTTGAGGTATCTCTCCCTCCCCAGTCATTCCTAGTTTAAAACTTTCCTTACCAGGTTTCTTACCAGCCATACCCGGCTACTGGCAAAAATAGCTTTGCCCCACACAGTCTTTTAAACAACTGTTGACCCACAGAGGGCCACAAAAGTTTATTCCCCTTACTTTCAGTTTGAAGTACTGTACACCAATTTCACATGTTCAGAGTCTCTTCTAAATCCTCCACGTTATTTTCAGACAACACAAGGTGTTTGCATTAGTTCATTAAATTTACAACAGATATGTTCTTCTCATCAGGTTTCTTGTGCAGTATAAATATTTATCTGTATAGAATATTAATCACTGCAACATTTATGTTTAAAGGGGATACGAATTCTACAATTAACTCTGCTCTCTCCGTAAACATTTTGGAGATCTCAAGTATTCATTTCCAAACAGATTGTTTACACTTGTGAAAAGGTGATATGCAACTTCAACATGCAAAGTAAGACTCTCTGGGCAAACCATCACAGCTGCAAACTAGATGAGACATTTGATTTAATATCTAATCTCGGCACGATGTGATCATTAAGATTACAAAATTCTTATAGCCAAAGTTAAATAAAGACATCAAACTCCATATGCATTTTTATTCATGCACCAGATTCCTCCTGAAGACTTAGATGCAAATAACAGTAAGCTTATATTTTTTATCAGTATACCCACTTACGTTCTTATCTTCAGAAGTAATTCTACATGAGGTGTTAAAAGGATTAGGTTTCCTAACACACCACTTTCCCTCTCCTCTATCTTTGCTACAACTATGATTCTACTTGCAACAATATTATCTGGATTCCTACTGTTGTACCAGAATCAGAATCAGTCAGATCATTTCAGCAGCTCTCTTAACCTTTGTAAACTGCAGCTGACCATAGAGTGAGGAGGGGAGGTGTGAGTATCTCCAGCATTACAGAGTTAAAAGTGACCTGGAGCAGAGAGATGCTGTACAGACCCTATAGTACAAGTACTGGGCAGCCAGAGCCCTGAGGAGGCTCACTTGTCCTCCATCTTTGGGCTTACCAAGCATGCAAGTAAAGACAACTTTAGACAACTTTTATATTTATGGCAGATCAAACATTGATGTAGTTAGCTCAGGGAACAAAGTGTTGCTGAAGCAAAAGCCCCTACCTCCAGCCTATAGTTACTGTCAGCTCTGCAGCTGCTGTTTCTACTCAAACATACCACAGACTTTATCCCCATCTTTGAAATAAGTGTACAATTGCAAGCGTTGCTAAATAACAGAAAGAGGACATGTTCCTTCCCTCTGAGATGTGGTAGAAAGAATACATATTTAGAAATTGGTGCTACATAGCCATTTAAGTTTCAAGTAAGATTACAGCAGGACCCAAGTGTCTCAACACTGCTGAAAATGGGCTGTATTTTTTTCAAAAGCAAAGTGCCTGTCAGTGCTTGATAGAAAATACCTATTTACAGCCATAGTTCAATTTGAACTCAGTGCTCTTCATCAAAGGCCTAATATCCTGAGAGAATTTAAATAGCTTTTAAAGAGGAGATTGTTGCCCCTATAAATGCGCTATAGAAATTGCTACAGGTACTTGCTTTGCCTGGAAGCCATAGTTTTTTCTCCTGCATTCTGTGTCATTCCTTCCTGTCACTTGCTGGGCACATCGTAAACTCTAGCTACCAGCATTCAAAGGCAATGGTCAAAAATTAGAGTACATCTGCCCATCAGGCAGCCATCTTCCTCTTCCCCATATTATTTTCCTCTTCTTCCCACTTTTCTCATGTGTACTAATCATGTCTGCTTGACAGATGAGACCAGGTATGAATTTTCAAGATAAGTTTTTACAGAGAGCAAACCAAAATTTCTAAGACACAGTCAAAACTGTAATTTTTTTATGCATATCTTCACTGAACGGACATCATCATAGCTACTGACATCTGAGAAGAAATCATGTCCACGCAGGCTTTGCATTTACTGACTTTTTTCGTGATATTTGCCATAAGGTGCTGAAAATATCTGAACTTTGGATAGAAGGAGCACCCTACTTTTAAACAAACGAACTTATTTAAATATAAAGAGGTCAATGCATTCAGAGATGTCTAGAAGATAAACATGATTAAAGGCTGCTTAGTGTGCTTAAGAAAATTATGTGTACACGCAGAGCGACTGCACATATAACTCTGCAAGAAGTCTCTATTGCTATGTCTGTTTTCCATTCTAGCCAGACAACATAAGTGTGCTTAAATAGGCAGGAAGTATCATTACAATGATGGCAAATACAATGTTCCCTTGTGTAGGATGTAATGTCTCATGTATGATCTCAGTTTCATCCTGTATAAGTTGTTACAGAAAGATTTCCCATTGCCTGGAGGCTAGAAAACTTCAAACAACTGAAGGTTTAGATTAAGTATGGCACATCCTTATACCCAGTCGTTTGCAAAGTTATTTTATGCAACCTTCAGAAAAGTGCCTCTAGCACTTGAAATGACGGCCAGATTTGCTTTTTCTCACATTCTCTACAGGACTTCTCTTCAAGTTCTCTGTTAAGGAAACTTTCCATGTTTCTTTCAGACTAACTTAGATGTGAATTGTTTCCCTCTATTTCCCTTTTTATTCTTAACTTTCTTTGTATGGACTATACACTGTATTGGAACTTGCTTAGGGATCTTGTTTAGCAATTATTTGACAAACAGAGTCATATATTCCTAGTTACTCAGCTTCCCTATTTTCAGTTTGAGAACTTTTCTTACCATATTTGTTGCTGCATTTTAGGAACTTCAAATTCTGATGTCTGCTTGAAACTCAGTGACTTTGCCTAAGCCAGTATTTTTCCTTTTGTTCCCAGGCAATTGCTTTAGCTGTCAGCACATTGCTAGGTAGCTGGAGCAGCAGATAGCATTTCAGACAGCTTCTTAATGAAAGACCCATGCTGATCCTTCTACTTATGCATTAGATCGCTGACTGATCTAGGACTCATCCTAGACCTGCAAGGTACAACAGTCTTGTTTCAATCAGCTACCAGCAACAAGCAGATACCATTCACAGTGTAGCCTTCTGACATCCTGCACCCTGTACCAGTGTCTCCAAACACACAACGGCCCCAAAAAATAATCATTATAAATGAGGAACTCAGAAGAAAGCTATTACAACAAATATAACCTTTCAGCAGATCCATGCTATCCAGTTACAAACAGGCAGGGAACATACAGGAAGAAGGGCCTACAAAAGGTGTTTTCATTTTTTTAACATTTGGTGGGTAAATCCAAGTAGTATTTCCTAAAATACATGTCTTTACACCATCACTCTGTCCAAAATAAGAAATAAATGCACATAAATACTCTTATATTTTCATGAAAATGTTTGATTGCAAGATGTTTACAATGTCTATTGGCACAACAGAAATGGCACTGCAGTTGTGCATTTCCATCTGGATGAAAATCAGGGGAGGATTGTGGGAGCGTTTAATGTGCAATATGCTTATTTATAAGTTTTCCTATATAAATATGTATTTTTCCCCCATTCTGGATATATGTTACTACTAATGCAAAATGTAGACATTTTTCTACAAACATTGGCAAACAACTCTGTTTTTCTGAACAATGTTCATTAGGGAGTTTACTGTATTTTGATGTTTCAGTTCTATGTTTACATGTGCATGATATGTACCTGTGTGCTTTGCTAGTTTAATTTCGTCATATCTACCCTTGGAGATATATTTTTTCATTTCTCTGTTGCTATTTTCAGCTTTCATGGTGATAATGATGGTTTGTCACAATCCTGTAGGTTAGTTCCTCTGCATGCTTTATATATAGCAATCATGTAGGGAGCTAATTTATTCAAGCTTTTCTGTCTTTACAGTGGTTTCACTTGAAAATGGTTAAAGTTTTGCCCTTCTAGAATCTCTAGTATTTGCATTGCCTCTTGAACTAATCATGTCTGAACT
Source organism: Cuculus canorus (assembly GCF_017976375.1). Taxonomy (NCBI): domain Eukaryota; kingdom Metazoa; phylum Chordata; class Aves; order Cuculiformes; family Cuculidae; genus Cuculus; species Cuculus canorus. Next base: position 31,846,871 of record NC_071441.1, on the reverse strand, counting down.
GAAACTCTGACCTATCTTCCTTAGACACTTCAGAATGTTTTAGTTCATTATCATATATTAAGCAAACAGCAAAATACTGCAAAACTTTCAACATGAAATGCTGCCTCTATGAATTTAGTTTGATCACTGATTTCAGCAACCCTAGCATTTCACACAGTATTTTAATACTGCTGCTTGAATTCATATCTTAATTGTAAACATTTGTATTTTCACCAGGGATTGAAAGTGATCTGCTGAGCTAAAAACACTTTAGGATTTCAGAAATACTCTCAACGCATCTTATAAATGTCCATTTGGCTGGGGTAATATGAAAATTACAACATATTCAAAAGAGAAGTCTATGCTTCTTTGAATCAGAAATTTTAAGTCGGAAAAAATGACCAGCAGACTAGGACTTGTATAACATACTGTCATGCCCTGATCCACAAGCTATGTATTTTTGTCTGGGCCTTCTTTCAACCTTCAAGGTCGAAGAAAGTGGGTCGATTACCTGTGCAGAGATCTGGAGGCCAACAAGGTCACTCCCCAGGTGAAATCAAACACTAAAATGTATTCTGGCTTCCAACATAAACACACCAAAAAACTCAAGGACACAGCTGAGGTATAGGGGTGCAACTTCCCAAACTTGTGGAAAACAGATTTCAGTCTGTTCAGATCACAATCTGACCCCTGAACATGGCCAAGTCACTCAGATTTGATCTGACACACCAATACCAATCAAGAAAACACAGTAAGGTAAACTAGAGAGAGAGAGAGATGGAGAAAAGGAGAGAGAGAACGGAAAAGGAAGGGGTCATCACATTAATGGGCAGCACCACTTGCTCGGGAGTACACAGTTGCTACAGCAGCGGCTACTTCCAGGCCACATGGTCCAGGCTGGTCTGATTGAAGTGATGGGCATGTGCACTGCATGGCTGCTTGCAAATTCTTTTATAAGGCAAGGATGTGCACCCTCAGCAGGTGTAGGGGGGGGGCCTTACCATGTGTGGTAAGACCTCCTTCAGGAGGATACTGCCAGGGCAATGGAGACCCTGAGCTTGGCCAGGCAAGGCAGGGGGATGGTGCTGACTCCGGCACCTCCCCTCCCATTGAACCCAGTGCCGGAGATGAGGCCCTTATACAATACAAAAATTTAAGGCAGACGGAACAGTAAAGTCAGTCTTTATACATGCCTTAACAGACAGATGTAAACATTTTGCTAAGAGTTACAGCAATATTCAAATCTATATATATGTATAAAGTATGAGCATATCTGAGTGTGAGTGTATTAGGCTGACTTCAGCTGGAAGCCAAGCACCCAGACAATGCTTTGTTACCCCTACCTCTGCAACAAGGGTAGGAGAGAATAGGGAGAGTGATTTCACAGATTTGACTTGGGGAATTTAACTAAATTCATTGGCAATTTTAATTAGTATATTAGCAAATTAGTATATTAGGTAGCTCTAGCCACCTGGCGAAGTACGAATTAAGGTACAGAAAAGCACAAAAAATTGCATAATTAAGGAGAGTACTGTGTTTAACAGCACTCCTTCAGACTTCTCCCCTCTTCCTATCACGCCAGGCCACACTCAATCGCTTTTTAAGGAGCATATAAGCAGCCACCTCCTCCAGCCACTCCAGTCCAGGACTTCTTCAGCATCGCTGATGATTCCAGCCCAATGTCCAGGGACTTGAAGTCTCTGCCCAGGCTGAAGGACGTGGGTGACCTTTTTCCATTTCCAGGTATAACTAGTAAAGAAGCAGAGTACTTATCCCAGAGACATACATACACACATAAAAGACACTGACATGGCTGGTCACACAGGCTGCTAACAGAGGAGGTGCAGCCTTCAACAGCACTCCTGCTGCAGAGGACTCACAGAAACAGAGGGGCAGACCCTCCAGCCACTTCCTCCTCCTGCGCTGTCAGAGGCAGGAGTCACGAGTCACTAGTGCCGCACACACAGGACACTTTGCAGGTTCGCACGTGCATTCATGGAATCCCTGAATATCGGCACGATTCCTCTGCCCACAAGACACCCCTGTCCCAGGCCAAGGTCTTCTACTTACTGGCTGATCTATCTTGAATTTTGCTTGTGATTACCTATGTGCACCCCCCACACACCAGGTTTAGGAATTATACAGACATTTATCCTTCTTCCAGCCACTCGCATTGAGCCCCTCACTCACCTCATTCATATCAGTGCACCCTATTAGCTCTTTTTGGGAATACAGGCCATTCCTGCCCCACGGCTGGATGTTAAAGCAGCTCATGCTGGGATTTCCCTACTCTCTCCAATCTCTGACATCACAGGCCAGGGGCATCCAAACCCCCGGTTTGACTACAGTGGCTCGCACTAAATTCCACTCACACATACACACAGGTTCCCCAGTATCCAGCACTTAGTCTTTATAGCACAGGACAGAGGTTTTATCCAGAGAGTTAGTTAAGGGAAGTTTTAGCAAGAATATGTAAGAAGATAGGACAGGCCTTGTGACTAGGGGCGGAGCTCAGGCAGAGAATTGGATTGATCGGCCCTGTTTTGCATGCAACTTGATCCCTTTGCACTCCTTTCTATCTGCCCCCTCTTTGTTCCTCTCTGTTTCACCTTCCCCTGCACATCCCTCCATGGGTCTGTACAGCTTTATCTATCTATAGGTCTCACAGCCAGGGCCTCTGAGTTTGCAGACTTACCATTTGCAAAATCTGGGTGGATATTCCCCAAAGTAGCAGCTGTAGTTTCGTGATAGTCCATAAATTAACATGACAAGTGAGATTTGTTCCTTGTCATTGTTTCCATTCATTTTGTTAGATCTCTACCTCTGTATATTTTGTTTCTGGTTTTCTCCTTTACTCTTTGTTTCCCATCTGATCAGGTCAAACAATCTTACTGGAATAAACATTCCCACTCTCACACATGCCCTTACCAATTAATGCATCTAGCCACGTTTTTATGATTATTGCCACCTTTATCACTTGACATGTAACTGTTCCTGCAGTGCAAAGAAAACTCTTCTTAGGCTAATAACTTGAGACCTTCTAGTTCCTGAGGCTCATCAGACTTCTTCGCAAGCTATACCACACATAAACTAAAATCGACTTCACTTGTAATGGGAATTTTGTGAGGAAGTAGAGAAATAAAGTCTTCCTTGAAAGGATTCTTGTAGCAGTAAAATCTTGCTCATCTGCTATACTTCTCAGGGAAGATGTGACCTACCACACACACAGGTTTAGAGTCCTTGGGCCATTTCAATGAAAAATTAAAAAATAAAGGGGAAAAAAAAAGATATTGTATCCTTTCTGGCACTCCTTAGATGATATGTGATCAATATAGGACTATGAAGTACATTTTTAAAAGAGGAAACTGAGAAAGCTACCTGCCAGTTATGTCCTCAACAAGGCTCGGATTCAAATACTAGATCTTCTCAGGAGCATGTCTCTGATAACCACTAATTCCAGTGAAGTAAATTCAGAAAGGTATATGTGAAAATCTATAAAGTGTGGTACATTGCAAACAAACCAATGCAACATTACCTAACCAACATTGAGATGCAAACAGTTTTTCAGGAGAGTGTACCCAATGCCTGTTCTTATATAATTTTTACCTTCTTGCCTGGGTCTTTTTTATTAAACAGGGACTAATCACCTGCATACATTCATTTTCTAACAGTACTTGAGTAACTTTCAAATTGTTCAAAACTTCTTTCTTGATTTTTATCTTTCTCTCTTGAAACACAAAATAAATGACCGATTATTTTTACACTCTGGAAAAAAAAAAGTCTGAGAACCTCTGTGCCATCTGCCTGAAGCAAATCTGCACTGTTGAGTTGTATCAGAGGATTCTAAACTTAAAGTAATGGCATACCCTTGACCATAGCAGCATGAACAGCTTGGTTAGAATTGCAAATGATTTTATGTGCATTGGCAGTAAGACACCATTGATATCATAGTGTAAAAAATTAAAATAAAATAGTGACTAGCTTGATGTTGCTGTTGATCAAAGTTATTTGTGGGTTATAATGAGGGCAGTACTTGGAAATGTAATACTGCTCTGAAAATGCAAAGTGGAATATGAAATAGTAGGTAGAAACAGGAAGCGATTGATAAGAAACATTGCCTGAAGCCACTGAGGAAACTAAGCAAACTGAGGAAATTCATAAGGATAAAATGACAAATCACTTTCATCACAGTTTGTAACTACCAGTTATGGATTCAGATAAAATGATTGGTAATACACTAGATTTTTGTAATGCCATTTATTAAGGCTCTCATTTTCTTATCTTCTGCACAACATTACTACAATATATCATATTTCACCAGTTATTTTACACTGACAGGTTTTTATTTAAAATAACAATGTAAGTTGTAATGTAATTATAAATCAATGAGTGATGACATACAATACTTTTGAAGGATACCCTTAGTGCCAAAGGACTACAACAATATCTACAGATCATCTAACAGGTTTCATGTTATGGAGTGTCACTGCCAAGATATTAATGGGGACAGGTCATGCCTGACCTACTGTTGATATAAACAGAGACTGATAAAAAAATCTTGAACTTTCTCACAATCTTCCATCATTCAACAGCTGAGGACAGATTTTTTTCCATAAGGCTGATAGTATTTTCACACTGCTTTCATTAAACTGTCGTATTAAAAACTACTTCAATTTCAGTCCCCTCTCACTTCGTTAGTTTTAATGTATATATCTGTACCTTCTGTGGCAGGAGAGGTTATCTTTATTCTTATTGGAAATAAATTTGCCAGAAGTTAGGGCACACTAACACACACAGTTACCTACACCAAGTCTGAATGTTATCACACAGTAACAAACAGGTTTAGGCCAAGAATAGTGTTAAGAATTTATATGGACTTATGATGTATTCTGAAAAGTTTTATCATGTATTAAGACACTGTGAATTCTAACATTACGTAGCTTTGATATGCAAGAATCAGTAGCCTTGATATACTAACGCTGCAGAAAATATTATTCACTGAACACAGAAAATTAATTCTTCAGCTTGGCCTAGACAGACATAAAATAAGATTCAAGAGCAAGAAGAGTAAATAAATTGTGCATAATTGAAGTAAATGATCCTTTAGACACTTGGGTCACAACATTTGCAAAAGCTGTAGACATAATTTTTTCTTCCAGAAATTCCATTCTTATATTTCTTGGCCTCAGACATTTTCTGTTCTTGTAAAATACTATCCCTGAGGAGCTAATAACAATAAAATACATCCTTTATTAGGAAAAAGTGTTTTCAGAAGTTGTGCTGCTATACGAAAGATGGAAAGCTTGCTCAGGGACAATCAGCACCAGAAGAACCGGTAATATTAAGACAATTTATCTCTTTTCTCTTTCATGAAAACGTAAAATAATTTGAAGTGAACCCTAAGCTCTTAACAGGTTTAGAAGTGTCTGTCTACATGTATGGATTTTAAGATGTGCTGAGACACTTCAATAATGAGGAATCAAAAGGGAAAATAAAGTTTAAGCTGGTGGTGAGAACAGACTTACTGAAAATGATCTCCTAGTTTTCACCTGAAGTATAGGAAATGCAGATAAAAAATAGACTTACTCTTCTTTATTTGTTTGAAGAAATTATAAACCTAATATATTACGTTTGATGGTGGATAAGGAATTGGCTGGATGGACTCAAAGAGTTGTGGTCAATAGCTCAATGTAGAAGTTGAGACCAGTGACAAATGGCCTTCCACAGAGGTTGACATAGGAACTGGTGTAGCTTAACATCTTTGTCAGAGAGACAGAGACAGTGGGATTGGGAGCACCCTCATCAAGTCTGCCAACGACACCAAGTTGTGTGGTGCAGTCAACACACTGGTAGGAAAGAATGCCATCCAGAGGGACCTTGACAGACTTGAGACGTAGGCCTGTGCAAACTTCACAAAGCTCAATAAGGCCAAATGCTAGGTCCCAGAGCTAGGTCAGGGCATCCCAAGCACAAATACAAGCTGGGCGGGGAGTGAGCTGAGAGTTTCTCTGAAGAGAAGGATTTTGGAGTGCTGGTGGACGAGAAGCTCAACGTGAGCTGGCAACGTGCACTTGCAGCACAGAAAGATAACTGTATCCTGGTCTGCATCAAAAGAAGTGTGACTAGGAGGTTGAGGGAGAAGATTCTGCCACTCTGCTCTTGTGAGATCCCACCCGGAATATTGAATCCCGTTTTGGAGTCCTCATCACAGGAGAAGGACCACGAAGATGATCCAATGACTGGAGCGCCTCCCATATGAGGACAGGCTGAGAGCGTTGGCCTTGTTTAGCCCTGAGAAGAGAAGGTTCTTGGGAGACCTTATAGCAGCCTCCCAGTACTTAAAGGGCACCTACAGGAAAGTTGGGGAGGAGGTCTTTATCAGGAATTGGAATGACAGGAAGAGGGGTAATGATTTTAAGCTGAAAAAGGGTAAATTCAGAAAGCTATTAGGTAGAAATTTTTTACTGTATGAGTGGTGAGGCACTAAAAGAAGTTGCTCAGAGAAGCCATGGATGCCCCATCCCTGGAGAAATTCAGTGCCAGGTTGGATAAGGCTTTGAGCAACCCGATCTAGTGGAAGGTGTTCCTGCCCGTGGCAAGGGGAATGGATTTAGACGATCTTTAAAGTCCCTTCCAAGCCAAACCATACTGTGATTCTATGTTTCTGTGTTAATATTTAAAAGAAACAGTAATGCCTTTTTTTTATTTGTGTGTCTTTGGAGTTTGATTGTCTGTTTCTCTGAAGCACTTTATAGTTTTGAAGATTTAACTGCAATAAGCCTGGATATAAGTGTCGTTACCTGTATTGAAAGCTGAATAAAGGACTATAGTTCACTTTTATTAGTAGTTGTTCACCACTGCACTTGGTCACCTCCCATTCCTCTTTGCCACAGTTTGGAAAAAGTCTTCAGAACATCCTTACAAAATGAAAAGCAACTCTGAGTATTTCAACCGTTATATTAATTTGCTTAAGGCCAGCATTTTCTTCATTCTTGAGAGGAATGATTTGCTAGTACCCTTCTCCCTTGTGTAGCCTAGATGATTTATAGTTCTTGGGCTCAAAAATTTGGACAGCTTTGCATAGACCTAGTAAATACTCTCCATGTTACATTTAAAGCCAAATGTAATATCCCATTGCACCATTTTTCAGCAAATATTTGTCTGCAGGAAAATATGTGGTTTTTTTCAGTAGCTTAGCAACCCCTGAATTCCTCTAATACCCATGCAGAGGATATTTACTATATCTTCTCCTGTAGAACTGTATGAAAACTTTCATACAAAAAGGAAAAATTTGTTTTTAAACCTTTTTTACAAGGCTAAAAATTAATTGAATTTCTCCCATCCTTGAGCAAATACAATGTGTATTTATTGATTGCCATGTATTCCTCTCTTTCAGAAGTGTTTTAGTTTCTTTTTTATACATATATGTATCGCTTTTATATTTATTTTTTCTCTTTATTCTTCTTTTGTTTGAGTTAAAATCCCTTTATGCTAATCAATTTTACAGAAAGTTTTCATAGTCTGTCTTTATTCCCACTATAGCCTTTTCATCAACATTTTTAGTTCTTTGAACACATTCAATTACACTATATATGGCTTACCTAATAACTGATCCTTTATGCCACGGCAGAGAAACTTCAATATATGAGATTTTAAGGCTTAATAATTTCCTTTATACAGTATTTCTTCCATTCCACACAACATAACTTTCACTAATGGCCATTATTTGAAAAGTAACTCATTGTCTCCATTTTTAATATCCACAATTATTTCACAGTTTCATGTTTCATTCCAGAATTTGGGTCAATTATGATAGTATTCTTTTGTTACCTTGCATTTCATACAGACACGACAATACTCACCTGAATAGCTATGCTAGCTGAAACCTTCTGAAATAACAAAAAGCTGCTTTTCGATTTATGATTTTTTTATTTTCTTCTCTAGGAACTTTGAAAAACTGTCAACAATATTCATTTATCTTGTGCGTGTCAGTTTTATGACTGTTGTTTGAAGTAGCCTGTCACCAGTGTACAGGTGACCGCAGCTTCCACATTGCAGAAAGTACAGATCAGATGGTTAGTACAGTTTTTTCTGATTGTTCACCCTCATATTTTTTGACATATGATGTCTGAGAAAAAAATTAGGAATCCTTTACATACACATGCAAGTGAAAAATATCTGTGTTATCCAGTCTGCAGTGGAAGTAAAATTAGTGTTCTGAGATAAGCTGTAAAGAAGGAGTGACTGAGCAGGTATAACTGCTGAGTGGCTGAGATGTGTATATTCTTCTCATTATATTAATTGTGAATTTTCTTTGCTCAGAACAAAGCTCTGTGCAGGTTATAATGTGGGCAGGCACCTTGCCAGCATCTTAGGGCAGCACATCTACTACCAAGTTACTGCTGTCTGATGATGATGCGACGTTGCTGCTGCCATCTGAGTCTTGCATGTCACATTCACATTGCAGCTCCACCTATCAAAACATTTTGTAAGGAAGCAGGGCTCCACATCCCACAGAGATGCCCCTTATACACAGGAAGGCCCTGTAAAGATTCTGTAAAGATTGTAGAGGAATACACAGTTTTGGAAACACTGACACTGTTTCTTTCAGTCTTGTCTCTCTGTTGCAAAAAAACAAACAAACCTAAGTAAGGCAATTTGAATTAAAGTAGTGATATATTTAAATATAGCAGTCACTAGCAAGTAAGTACAAGCACTTTGGTGCATAATAGTAAAAAGGGTAGAATTCAAGATGGGACAAACTGGGACTTGGTTTTCAACATCTGGCCAAGGCTAAAATGTTCCCTCACTCGAGGAGAAGCAGTACTGGGCCTTACGGTCACCAATACAACTGAACTCATCAGTGACATTAGGATCGGTGGCAGCCTGGACTGCAGTGATCATGCACTGGTGGAGTTCAAGGTCCAGAGGGATATGGGACAGGAGAGGACTATACTCAGTACACTAAATTTCAGAAAAGCAGACTTCCCGTTCTTCAAGAAATTACGTGGTAGGACCCCCTGGTACATGATATTCCAAGACAAGGGAGTTAAGCAGAGCTGGAAAATATTTAAGGAGGCTTTCCACAGGGCGCAAAAGCGCTCAGTCCCTGTATGTAGAAAATCAGTCAGGAAAGGGAAGAGACCGGCGTGACTGAGTTGAGACTGGTGTGGCTGCGTTGAGACCTGCTGGTCTAACTGAAAAAAGAAGAAGGAACTGCACAGGCAGTACAAGCAGGGACAGAGAACCTGGGACGTGTATAGAGATGCTGCCCAGTTATGTAGGGATGAAGTCAGAAAGGCCGAGGCACAGCTGGAGTTGAACTTTGCAAGGAAAGTAAAGACCAACAGGAAGGGCTTTTACAGGTACATCAATCAAAAGAGGAAGATCAAATACAACATTACCACCATTGACGACTGGAAATGGAGATCATGTATTAACAGATGAGAAAAAGGCTGAGGTGCTCAACAATGTTTTTGCCTCAGTCTTCACTGATAACTGCTCTCATCACCCCTCCTGGGTCATGGGACAACAAGATGGTGACCAGGGGGGTAGGCCCCCTCCCACAGTAGAGGGGTATCATGGTCGTGAACACCTGAAGAGCATGAATATATAAAAGTCTATGGGACCTGATGAGATGCATCCCAGAGTCCTGAGGGAATTGGCAGATGTGGTTGCCAAGCCACTCTCCATGGTATTTGAAAAGTCACGGCAGTCATGGTGGCTGGAAGAAGGGTAACGTTGTGCCTATTTTTAAAAACAGTAGAAAAGATGACCCTGAGAACTACCAACCTGTCAACCTCACCTCTGTGCCTGGAAAGATCATTGAACAGATCCTCCTAGTAGCTATGCTAAAGCACACAGAGAACAGGGAGGTGATTAATGGCAGCCAGCATGGCTTCACCGGGGCAAGTCCTGTATGACCAACTTGTTGCCTTTCTGTGATGGGGTAACTGCAGCAGTGGACACGGCTAAATCGATGGATGCGATCTATCCAGACTTCTGTAAAGTCTTTGACACAGTCCCCCACAACACCCTTCTTTCTAAATTGGAGAGATATGGATTTGATGGGTGAACAGTAAAAGATGGATTAGAAACTGGTTGGATGGTCGTATTCAGATGGAGATCCATGACAAGTGGTGTCTCTCAGGAGTCCGTACTGGGACCGGTGCTGTTCAATATCTTTATCAATGATATTGACAGCAAGATTGAGTGCACCTTCTGCAAGTTTGCAGACGACACCAAGCTGAGTGGTGTAGTTGCCACACTAGAAGGATAGGATGTCATCCAGAGGGACCTGGCCAGGCTGGAGAAGTGGGCCTCTGAGAACCTCATGAGGTTCAACAAGACTAAGTGTAAGGTCCTGCACCTGGGTCGGGGCAACCCCCGTTTTCAGTACATGATGGGAGATGACATGCTTGAGAGCAGCCCTGCAGAGAAGGACTTGGGGGTGCTAGTCTATGTGAAGCTAGACATGAGCTGGCAACGTGCGCTCGCAGCCCAAAAGGCCAACCGTATTCTGAGCTGCATCAAAAGAAGTGTGGCCAGCAGGTCGAGGGAAGTGATTCTGCCCTTATACTCCTCTCCTGTGAAATTTCATCTGGAATACTGTGTCCAGTTCTGGAATCCTCAATGTAAGAAGGACATGGAGCTGTTGGAAGAGGTCCAGAGTAGGGCTACAAAGATGATCAGAGGGGTGGAGCACCTTCCCTACGAGGACAGGCTGAGAGAGTTGGGCTTGTTCAGCCTGGAGAAGAGAAGGCTCAGAGGACATCTTATACTGACCTTCGAGTACCTGAAGGGGGCCTACAGGAAAGCTGGAGAGGGGCTATTCATAAAGGCTTGTGGGGATAGGACTGGGGGGAATGGGTGTAAACTGGAGAGGGGCTGATTTAGACTGGGCATTAGGAAGAATATCTTCACCATGACAGGGGTGAGACACTGGAACAGGTTGCCCAGGGAGATTGTGGGTGCTCCATCCCTGGAGGTGTTCAAGGCCAGGTTGGATGGGGCCTTGGGCAGCCTGCTTTAGTGGGATGTCCCTGCCCATGGCAGTGGGATTGGAACTACATGATCTTCAAGGTCCCTTCCAACCTAGCTCTACCATGATACTATGTTTAATGAGGTTCTACACTTCATATATTTCTCCAGCTTACTTTCTGACGGTCTTAACTTACTTTGAATACACTGCCAAATTTCTCATATATAGGCCGCTCAACTGAAATTTTGGAATAGTTAAATCAAAGCGGGTTTGAGATACATGAAAAATCCTATTTTACATTTACTTACACCACAGTTCTTTTGTGTAATTTATCTGTTAATACTGATATTGCATTGGTGATCCCAGAATGCTCGATCCTGCTTGCATAGTTCCCTGAGGTAAAATGTATTTTTGTTTTCTAGCTTGATGCAGTTTGAAGGAGATTTTTTCTGTGTACATTGATGAAGACAAATTTTCCTTTCTCACCAGCTCCTACTAATTGAAACTGAATAAAGCTTTTAATCTACTATGCCTTTGAGAATATACAAATTTGGTTTGTAATCACCATTCAGGTATACAGCATTCTTTTGTGTAGAGGTGAATGACTGCTCTTTGGGTTAACATCTGCTTTAAATATTACTCTTAATTTAGCATTTCCCTATCAGTTTGCTCTTTTACTTCATAGTCAGGCTGACTTTTCTGAAACAGCCATAGAATATAAGGGATTTGTCTTCTTTAAATATCTGTATCCCAGAACAAAATAATACAAACAGTAAAGCAGATCTGTGGATATCAGCAGGCACAAGTAGACTTTAACATACATAATTGAATCACCAAGGGATTTCTGGTTATGATAACACTGCAAGGAAGAAGTACTTCCAGGACCAGCCAGGTGTCACAAGGTCCGGATGGTGTGTGTCCCATAGTGAACCGCTATAATACTGCATCCTGCTGTCTGATCTGTAGTAGAAATGCAAAACTGAAATACAGACAGATTTGCTACTAATAAGTACAGCTGAGAGTCTGAGTCAGATTTTGAAGTTCCACCCACTCTGAAAAAAACAAAAAAAGATAATACTTTAGTTTGGTTTAAAGAAAATTTTTTCGTAACATACCTCAGTGATTCTAAGCTTTATCAATACTGTTAGCTGCTGTTGCAACAGAGGAGAAAAAGAAATCTGTCATGCCATCCTGAAGGCAAAGGTTATTATGACTTTCACGTTAACAATCCACAACGCAGTTACTATTTTGAACTTACCTGGAAAGGGTTTTGAAGAGAAAATTATTAAATGCACAGACATTAAAAATCAAATCCTTACCTGTTACCTCAGACTGCCACACGAAATGCAGCAATCCTAGCTGTGGGTTATTTATAGTAACCCGGTGATTTGTGCGTAGGCGGACATTTCAGAGCTGATGTTAGAGGTTGACTCCCACCACTATTCCTAGTGCCAATGCAGTAACTTATAGGCAGAACATAACCATAGAAAGCTGATGACCTTTATTTCATTTTACGAAAACTTAAATTATGTCACCCATTATTTAGACTAAAAGTGAAAGTCCAGCATGTCCTTAAAGTTATTTACTGATATTTCAATCTACTGTCTTTGTTCCTATGTGTGTAGCTGAAGTTCTTAGGCAAAGCAGAATCCCATGTGAAAAGAAAATGTAAATATTTCAGATCGGGATAAAGATATTAAATAAAAATATTTAATTAAACATTGTTATGATCAACAAATACATTTACAAAGATCTGTGAGTCTGACTGCTCACACAAACTGAGCCAAAGGTGAAACTTATTCTAAGGGCCCAGACTGCATCCAAAACAAAGATGGAGATGAATGGAGAGGTAGGTGTTCAGACATGCTTATACTACATCTGAATTAACACTTTCAGATCACAAAGAAAAGAAAATATTATATTTTCAAAAACTGTAAGTCTTTAGAGAAGAGTCAAACCTCTATCTTTTCAAATGATTTGGCAACTTTCTAGACACTTAGGAAAAAAAGAGATATATACACATACAAGATTAAAGAGCACAATATTGTAGTAGAATCATATAATCATAGAATCATTGCAGTTGGAAGACACCTCTAAGATTGTCAAGTCTAACCATCTGCCCAACTCACCTTGGCTACTAAACCACATCCCAAAGTGCCACATCTACACATTTTTAAATACCTCCAGGGATGGTGACTCCACCACTTCCCTGGGCAGCCTGTTGCAAAGCTTTACCACTCTCTCAGTAAAGACTTTTTTGTAATATCCAATCTAAACCTCTGCTGACACAATTTGAGGCCATTTCCTCTCATCCTGCCACTAGTTAGTTGGGAGAAGAGAGCAGCATCCACCTCACTGCAACCTTCTTTTAAGGTCTCCCCTCAGCCGCCTCTTCTCCAGACTAAAACCCAGCTCCTCCTATATCTTGTGCTCCAAAGCCTTCACTAGCTTTGTTGCCCTTCTCTGGATATGCTGCGGCATCTCACTGCCTGTCTTATAATGAAGGGCTCAAAACTGATCACAGTATTCGAGGTGCAGCTTCACCAGTGCCAATTATAGGGGGACAATCATTTCCCTAGCCTTGCTGACCACATTGTCTCTGAAAAAAAGCCAGGAATCTATTAGCCCTTCAACATACCCTGCTGCTGCCACTGGGGGTTTGCCTCTCAGAATCACCTGCTTTGAGGCATTTTAGCCCATGCCAAGCCAGGTCCATACATGAACTTGGCACTTGATCTTATTAAACTTCATACAATTTATGGAGGCCTAAATTTACATGGTCCAAATATCCTTTGAAAACAGGAAAAGTATGGTTCTGTAGCATTCCAGAAAGAGGTTATGACTCACTGAGGGTATTTTAATGCTTATGGGTATTAACAGGTACTTTCCACGTGTGTGTCTCCTCATTTTAATCAATCATTTAGAAACTTGACTTTTATAAGTCGTTTTGCATTCTGATATCAACTTTTGAAAGATAACCCTAATATTTTGTTCTGGGTTGTTTTGTTTTGGTTTGTTTATTTCTCAGACTACTAACACTATAAAATCTCCATTTTACCAGTCCTGAAAACACCAGAAAACACTAGCCTAACAGAAAACAGTGACTGAAACCATTGAGTGGACTCTTCCAGAAACTAGCATCACAAGATTAATGAGACATTTTTCCTTCTACTGATATATCCCCTATAACCATGAGAAATTAATGAGGAAGAACAATTATCTCTTATCCTTTCTGTTTGAGGTAACTATTAATCATCTTTGAATCTCTTGTTACTGGGACGTTTATGGAGATCTGAGAATCTGGTTTCTAAAGTCCGCTCACAGGTCCAAGATATCTTGCTATTAGCATGAAAGTGTTAAACTACAATAAGTTAATAACTTCAAAGACAGCACTACTGTGTCCACTCAGATCCCAACACTGAGTATGAAATCCAATAAGTTACGCGTCAGTTCATCACTGCATATAGTACCTCCCCATAGGCAGTCTCCCTCCTCAGGCATTAGTCCTAGTGTCAAGGTTAAAAGACGTGATCTTTCATAGATAATGCACTCTACATTTTTTGAAACTAATTAAGAACACCAATGGATGCATTCAAAGTAAGAAACTGGTAGGCACTAGACATAATCAGCCGGACAAGTTGTAATTTTCAATTCAACACTAACATACATACAGAAAGAAACAGAAAGATAAAAAATTCAATTAATTGCAGGCATCTCTGTAGGAAACCAATTTATTCATAAAGGCATATTTTAAGCAGATGTTTGATAGATAAGACAATCTTTGACTGTTCGAAGAAAATAATAGGATCAGATTTTTGAGCAGACTAAAATTCTGGATATGAATATTGCTAGGCTTTAGGGAAGTTCATACTGAGGCTGAAACTTCACAGCTGTCTGTTCAACATTACACGTGGGCCCAGAAGTTTGGGAAAGATAGTTATTTTTCATAATGAGATTGGATCTTTGGGGCTTCCACTTCCTCTCCCCACTTAACAGGGACCTTTCATCAAACCAGAAAGTGGATCAATAATTGCAGAGCAGGCAACTGTTATTTCTGTGTAGTAAGCACCTACAAGATATAAAAACCAGTAAATAGGAATTAAGGTAAAATAAATGTAATTTTTGCAGCATTCTGTCTCCTTAACACAAAGTGTTCTGCTTGTTAGAAAGTTAAGAGCTACAGAAAACATGAGTCAGGTATTAGCCTGTGAACTGTGGAATAAAAACCATCTTGCAGTCTGTTGAATTTGTGAGGCTCAAAAGTAGGAAAGGAGCTCTCCCCCTTCTTTTCTCTGTGCTGACCCATTACAGATGGTGTTGTCCTCCTCAGATTGTGAAAGACTCTCTTCTACCTTTGGGGAGGCTAAAGAGAGTGAGTCACCCACCTCAAAGTCTGCTGTTTAACTGGCTGGGCACATCTCGGTAGTGCACCATGGGTAATGTAAGCACAGTTTTTTATTCACTGGTGTGACCAGAGGGCATCAGAAAGCAACTGACACAGCACCAAGTTTTAGTTGTAAGCTCTGTTGAGAGCAAAGTTAGATAACCTTAAGTTCAGTTGTAGCTGCAGTATTCCAAAGTGTTTTTTCTCCTAGTTTCTTGTCATCTGGGACATAGAGAAATCAAGTTTGCACTGGACGGTGAAATACTTCACGATAGTCATAAGAAAAGGAGGAGAACAAGCCCGGAAGCCTTCCTATTTTGTTTCTGTGCCTCATTGAACAGATGTGGGCGGGTCAGGATGTTATTCTATCCTGACTTCAGGAAGCATGTGCTTCCTGGTAGTGTGACACAACCTGTGTCTTCTTTCATTTTCCTCAAGCCTAATATGACTAGCTGGCCAAAGAACTATGGACATCATCTGTTCCTGAGAATAAATGTATAGAACTGCACAAGAATTTTTTTATCCTTGTAAAAGACTTCCAGACTTACTTCCAAATCAAAAGGGTATGTGCAATACACAAAAGCAACCAAATTGAGCTATCCTAGAAATGTTTTCACAGACAATTTGTGCTATCCATTGCCTATTTTGCAAATGCAGATAAGGTTTTGACAGAAAACCATCACTTTTGCAGGATGTTATCAACTGCAATATTATACAAGGTTCAGCACAAAAAAAAACCCTCCAGGAATGTGCCTGTAATAAGGAAAATGACCCATGATCATCTTCAAAGTAGTTCCCTCTGAGCTGACACACAGCTGCATATGATGCTAACAATATTCAAAGCAATACGGCAGATTGTTTTCTGAAAGGCTGTTGATGATCTCTGTCATTTTTTACTTCCTATCTTCTACGACAAAAAATAGGTTCTGCTGAGCACCAACTAGTCTTTGGGATCTCTTCACTATAAGCCTCAGTCAATAGTGAATTTCTATAGTAAATTTCTTCAGTTTCACAAGTAGCTTGACATTAACTCACTGTTCACTCTGGCACACCAATATTTTCTGACCAAGGGTAAGAGAACGTCTATTTGAACACACACCCACTTGTACTGAGTGAAGTGATGACAGGTTAGAACATGTTTTGTAACTACCTCTTTGTGTCTCTCTTTCCAGTCTTGATTCCAGCTGTAGGTTTAGTCTTGGTTTTTTTGTATTGGACCTCATATCTTAGAGTACAAGCCATTTTCAGGCAGTTTAGTTGCAGAGTTTGGTGGTCTGTTCTAGAGTTCAAGAGGAAATTGTCACATCATTCTTCATATTAGGAGAGGCTGAGAAAGTTGATTCTTTTCCCAGCTAATAGAAGAGAAGGTTCTGTGGGACCTTAGCCATATGTGCAAATACCTGATGATAGGAAACAAAAGATATAGAGGCAGGGTCTTTTCAGTGGTGCTCAGCTACAGGACAAGAAGCAACAGGCACAAACGGAAACACAGGAGGTTCCCTTAGAACATCAGAAAATGCTTTTTTTAACTCAGCATGGTCAAAAACAGGATTCCAAAGATGATGTGGAATCTCTGTGTCTAGAGACATGCAAAACAAGACTGGATGTGGTCCTGAGCAATCTGGTCTTTCCAACCTTCCTTGAGCAAGGCAGTGAGACTAGCTGATCTCAAGATGTCCCTGCCAACCTAAACTATTCTGCAATTAGATGATATACCAGTTTCAAAGCTGTGAGGCAGTGCATCTCAAATATATCAAAAATACTGGGCTTGTCCTGTGCAATCGTTAGTGTGCATAAATTCTAACTGTCTCCAATCTATTCCATTTCCAAAGGTCAACAGGCATTATGAATAAACTGCATTAATTACATGTCTTTTTGGATAATGCAGACCTGCAGTGTATATCTAGCATATTTAGAAACACATCGAGTTTCTGTTCTTTAGGAAACAAAACTCTCCCTATTTTGTTGAAAATCTGGAAAAAAACCCTCAATTGATTAGACTGCAAGTAAGCTGACCAAGGAAGATGTCATTGTCATAAAAAATCCTAAAAAAATAATTTATTTTGTGCATTTGTATTGTTCATCATGTTTCAGATGTCCAATGTGTAAAAGTTTTGGTTGTGCAAAGAGACCTTTAGAGTTCTCACTGTATGACAGTTTTTAAACCAGAGAGGCAGATTGAAGGCAGCGGGGGGAAGAAATAAAGCCACAATATCCTAGAGAAAGATGCAAATACCATTATTTTAAATATATAAAGAAAAGACATTTTTTCACCATTATTGAAAATATTTAATGTAATTGTTTTTCCAACCACTCCCACAATATTTTTATTATGGAACAGAATCCCACCAAATATTAAATGTTTGATTACTGTGAGAAGTAAAAAGAAAAAATTCTAATTGTATGCATTGCGTGGTAATTACAGTCATAATGGCGTCCACTGCCTACCATTTCTCTTTTTTTTCCTCTGCTGCAGACAGCAAAATTAATTCTGCACCCTGTAAAAACTTATCTATCTAAGTATGTCATGAACTGCCTGAAGTCAAACATGTATCCTCATCCATATAACTAAGTCAGTGCTGACTGGCTGACAGAAAGGGAAGATCTACGGTCTTCAAAATTCAAAACTGGTCTTTTCCTCACTTGTAAGAATATATTTACTGTTCATGTAATTATGTCTGTTTTTACTGTATAAACTGTTTATTAAGACATTATGGTAAAACCTGAAAATAAAATCAGAAATTGTACTTGTAGGTTACTAGTTCCTACAGTATGTTTTGTGAGGGTGTGTAAAGTGAAATTGTAAACTGCATCACAAATTATAACAATATCATTTATGAAACATACATATTTACATGTAACACACTCAAGTTACTTTGCTTACCAGCAGGTCCACTAAATTCACAATTAGAGTAAGTTTCCAATTCCATTTAGATTACCCTTTTAGTAATGTATGTATATGACATGAAAGTAATCTCTAAGATCCACATCACAATGAGGCCACTACAACTTGTTAATGAACTGTGTATAAAATATGTAACATTCATCATCACACAGCTTGTAGGATTTCTGCAGTACAAAAGGACTCCACAGCAGAAATTTGCCTTGACGGTGGCAAATTCTAGCTGAAAATAAACAGAGCTGCAATAACCCCTAGTTACTTTTAGGTAACATATCCTTTTATATCCTCATAACACTGTATTTCTGGACTGAGCTTCACCCATTTTATCCTTATTCCCCTTCTCAACCAAGTGCTAGGAATGCAGTTTGGACATTATGTTTCAGTGGCAAATGGAAGCTTTGAGACACTTAAAGCTTTTAGAACTTGGAGATGAAAAGGTACCTACTAAATGTTATATTTTAGACCTACTAAAAACTGAGAGCTTCTGAAAAATAAGCTCATGGCTATTCATGTGTATATGCTACTTTGAAAAAAGATAAAGCAAGCAATGTCCATCCCCTTAAGCTTACATTTAATATAAGGACAGTAAAGACATATGGAAGGGTTTCTACTGCTATTATTGGAAAAGAACTTTTGGCATGAGTGGACAAGTAGTAAGAAAGGATAACAAAGTGAATAGTTCATTCAATTAAAGACTTCGGGAAAAGCACAGGATTATTTTTCAAAGTTCAGTTGGAACTAAGAATGTCCACAATCAGGCTTTACAAATTTAAGCCTGGTTGAAGAAAAGAAGAACTCAAAGAAGTAATTACTAACATTTCTGTTGCTCCCTCTTCATGTTAGTCCTTTCATATCTACGTAGGCTAATGAATAAGGTACTATCTATGCTATAAGACATGTAAGTTTCAACATGAGTAGTTAGCTTTCATTTGTGCTACTTAATTATGTAAGCACAGGGTGAAAACTCCCAGGAGTTAAGTGATAGGAAAGCTGCTGTGGTTGCAGTTTCTTAAGGCAGTAGAAGGACAGCAACAAGCAAAAATTCCCAGCTATAATGGTGTGTGGTTTTAGTCTTAAAAATAAAAAGTCTGTCTGTTTCCTGGACAGATCAATACCCATGGAAAAAAAGAAGACAGTTTAACAGCTTGGTAGAAAGAGTCTACCATATCAAGCAGAGTAGATAATAGTCAAAACCAGTAAGTCATGTTCATTCATGAGGCCACACAAAGAAAATCACTGTCAAGAAAATCATAAAGGATTACCTGTTGGGTATTTTGACCAAAATATCCGTATATGAATAAGTCAGGCACTTTAAAATAGCATTGTACTGGGATGGGGGGCTTATTTGGTATATATTACTAAATTCTTATAAACCATAAGGAGTACTTTCCTCTTAATGTGATATAATTTAGGATAAAAATATTTCTTTTATGTTGTTTAAAGCATGGTTATATCCCTAAATGACAGTGTTTGATAAATGTTGATTTCTTGATGATCACAATTTCATGATCAGAATACAAGTTAAGTGCCCGAAAGGTATGGGGACTCTGCAACATTAAACAATCCCCTACCTGACTCATCATTGAATCCTGTCAGAACAACAATACTAACCTGAATCTGGACATATGGAGGGAGAGCTCAGCACTTTGGTATGGTATTCACCATAATCAAAGGGACAGCCAGCAGGAAGGACTATTCAGTCTTCAAATTCCCTAGAGATGATCATGACTATCAAAGTAAAACCTGGGCACATCACCTCTGCAAGCAGACCCTGAACTACTGAAGAAATAAAAACCTGATACCACCTAAAACCTCCCAATAGCTCAAAATTTCAGTGAGGGATGACTGAGGGTAGGAGTGTGGGTCAGAACTTTTGACTGACAAGCTTAATGTGAGCATTACAGAAAAGGTTTGTTACTGGGGCCTTTTGAGAGTGAGAAATGAGAGGTGTTAATGTTTTCACGCAATCTGGAAGAAAAACCTGAAGGCCAAAGTACCTGATTAAATATCTGGTCAAATTTGTTCAATAAAAATAACGAGTTTTCAAGTTAGGCACATTATACTTAAGTATATTGCATTTTATTAGTGTAAAATACATGACTTAGTTTCCAGTCATAGGCAGGGATTTTGACCTCAGGATCTGAGTGTTACAAGCTACATGCACTTTTTCCAGCCCCCTGTAGCAACAAAGGTATGTCTCACATTATTGTAGGGGATTTAAAAGTGATTAAGGATTTACATATGGCATCTCTGCACAACCATAGAATTACACTTTTTGGTTTTATGCCAAGAATGGATAACTTTGGTACAAAGCTCAATTCTAGCTGGAGCCTTTGTCTCAAGGGCCATTTAATCTTGTATTCTTTCCTGTCTTCTTAAAATTTTGAGACTGTCGCAAGAAGGATAAATTTCATGCCATTTTCTGTTCTTATTACTATCCTCACATTGTTATGAGAATCAATTAATTTTGTTCCATTTTCTGTCCCCATTACAGTCCTCTATGAGAACTGATTAATTTCATAACATTTTCTTCTCTCATTATAATCCTTGTTATGTGAATGAGAATATGTAATGAGAATGAGAACATACCAAAAATAAAAGTTTTGTGAGAACTCAAGACAAAGCCTATAACAAGAAGAAAAAATGGCACCCAATTCATCCTTGTGACAATCTTAAGACTGCAAAGGGAAATCAGACTAAAATTATATTTATCTGTTCATAAGGCAAAGATCATTGAGAAAATGAGAACTGGGGGAAAATTTTTGTGACTATTTGGACATTGTATCTAACCTCTCAGTATGCTTTAGAAAGTACAGTACATTAATGAAAAGGGGCATAGTAAGACTGTATAAATGGTCCTGTACAAGAACATACTGCTTTCAAGGTTTTGGTGTATATGGTCAACATACTTTGAGTACCATCCAGATGTCTTTAATGGAAAACAGCATCCAGAGAGCTTCAGTGGAAATCTTCCCATTGACTTCAACACAGCCAGAAATTAATCTCAAGTACTGTTTTTCATATTCATCCAGAAAATAAGAGCCTTTCTTGCACGGCAGATACAATATTAAAACAAATATTAAAAAAATGTTTTAAAAAATTATATTTCTAAGAATGAAAACTAGTTCTGTTAACCAGGTTATTACTTTTTTATATATAACAGAAATCCAAAAATTAAAATTATAGAATTATAGGTCTAGAGGGATTTTTCCCCATAATTTTAAACTACATACAACTATTAGCACCTTAAAAGTTTTGGACTAGGTATACTAGCCTAACGGAAAGAGATTAGTTGCATAAATCATATAAAGACTTTTGGAATCACTGGAGATGTACATATCAAAAAATAAAATTTATTGTAATGACTGTCAAAGTAGCTTGTACTAAACGGAAAGAAGTAATAGATATGAAATTTGGGAATTTTCTAAAAGCTACTAAAAGCCTGCTCTGGTAAGACATCTGATATCGGACCTAGAATGGGCAGGTGGAAGAGAATAAGCAATAAAAAATAAGGAAAATAATTTAAAAAAACAAGGTTTATTCTCTTTACAGCTAAAAATATCAGAGCTCCATCTAAACATAGATATGACCACAAAAGAATCTTTAATACTAAAATATAAATATCATGCAAATAGCAGCAATCCTGTATTGTTATCAGCTGGAATTTCAGCTCTGATCAGTAAGTATAATTGGTGTTGTTATATCATGTTCAACATGGATACCTACATCTCAGACAGTCACAGCTTCTATCCTGGGGAAATTTCATTCCCCTGACCCTTTTACTGATTAGACACCTCCTGCAACAGAAAACATTCCAGAAGGATTGTCAGTCAGGCTGTTTAAAGTTTAAAGACCTACATATCTAACAGATGATTTACAGCCTCAAAAATTTGGAGGCTGTTTTACTGAAACTGTAGTCAAAGAGTATAAAATAAAAGTAATAGCAACAGAAACAGTAGAAAATCAGCTTACCATAAAAACATCTGTAAGCAAATCAGCAGACAAGAGAGAAAATAAGTAAGAAGTGGTGGAAGAGGGAAGATAAGTAGAAAGTGGTGGAAGAAATTTGAATTTTTTTTAGAGAAGAATAAGTCTTATGGAAATACAGATATTCAAAAACAGGGTAAAAAACATGCAAAGAAAAACACCATACCCTCAACAGAACAGGAATGAAGTTTCACAACTGAACAACTTGTAGAAGTTCAAAATACTTTCTTTTTACACAGTAATTTGAAACCTGTTCTTCCCCATCCTACAGCATTCATTACAAATTTACCACAGGGAACAGGATAATCATATGAATGTATCTTATGACAGGGATAGTTTACACCACATGAATCAGCTGATGAAAAAATTAGTGTGGAGAATAATACCATTAATTACCATTTATTCTGCTTCATGAGTTAGTGGGAAATTGTATAGAATCACACACACACACAAGGTTGGAAAGGACCCACTGGATCATCGAGTCCAACCATTCCTAACACTCCCTAAACCATGTCCCTCAGCACTTCATCCACCCATTCCTTAAACACCTCCAGGGAAGGTGACTCGACCACCTCCCTGGGCAGCCTGTTCCAGTGCCCAATGACTCTTTCTGTGAAGAATTTTTTTCTGATATCCAACCTGAACCTCCCCTGATGGAGCTTCAGGCCATTCCCTCTTGTCCTGTCCCCTGTCACTTGGGAGAAGAGGCCAGCTCCCTCCTCTCCACAACCTCCTTTTAGGTAGTTGTAGAGAGTAATAAGGTCTCCCCTCAGCCTCCTCTTCTCCAGGCTAAACAATCCCAGCTCTCTCAGCCACTCCTCGTACGACTTGTTCTCCAGACCCTTCACCAGCTTTGTTGCTCTTCTCTGGACACACTCTAGAGCCTCAACATCCTTCTTGTGGTGAGGGGTCCAGAACTGAACACAGTATTCGAGGTGCGGTCTCACCAGTGCCGAGTACAGAGGGAGAATAACCTCCCTGGACCTGCTGGTGACCCCATTTCTGATACAAGCCAAGATGCCACTAGCCTTCTTGGCCACCTGGGCACACTGCTGGCTCATGTTCAGTCGGCTGTCAACCAGCACCCCCAGGTCCTTCTCTTCTGTGCAGCTCTCCAGCCATTCTTCCCCCAGTCTGTAGCGCTGCATAGGGTTGTTGTGCCCCAAGTGCAGGACCCGGCATTCGGTCTTGTTAAACCTCATCCCATTGGTCTCAGGCCAGCAGTCCAGCCTGTTCAGATCCCTTTGCAGAGCCTCCCTACCCTCCAGCAGATCGACACTTCCTCCCAGCTTAGTGTCATCTGCAAACTTGCTGAGGGTGCACTCAATGCCTTCATCCAGGTCATTGATAAAGACATTGAACAGAGCTGGACCCAGTACTGAGCCCTGAGGAACTCCACTTGTGACTGGCCTCCAGCTGGAGTTAACTCCATTGACCACCATTCTCTGGGCCCGGCCATCCAACCAATTTTCAACCCAGGAGAGTGTGCGCCTGTCCAGGCCAGAGGCTGACAGTTTCTGAAGCAGAATGCTGTGAGAAACTGTGTCAAGGGCTTTACTGAAGTCCAAGAAGACTACATCCACAGCCTTTCCCCCATCCAGTAGTTGAGTGATTTTGTCATAGAAGGTGATCAGGTTAGTTTAGCAAGATCTGCCCTTTATAAACCCATGTTGACTGGGCCTGATCACCCAGTTCTCTTGCATGTGCTTCATGATAGCACTCAAGATTACCCGTTCCATGACTTGTCCTGGCACTGAGGTGAGACTGACAGGCCTGTAGTTCCCCGGATCCTCTCTGTAACCCTTCTTGTATATGGGCACAACATCAGCCAGCCTCCAGCCTAGTGGAACTTCCCCAGTCAGCCAGGACCGCTGTAAGATGATGTATAGGGGTTTGGGAAGGACATCCGCCAGCTCCTTCAATACCCTTGGGTGGATCCCATCCGGCCCCATAGACTTGTGGGAGTATAGGTTTCAGTTTAAAAAGTTGCTTGCTGAGATCATGACATAGGTTAATATCTTTTCATTCTGAGAAATTTTTAACAGAAGATATTTAATCTGGCTATACTACTCTAGAGAGAGAAAATTAATTATTTATTACATATTGCTCTATAGGATACCTAAATCAAATACTTTTGAATGTTCTGGTTTTCACATTAATGTAAGAATTTCAGCTCTGATCCTCAACATATTTAAAGGTCTAAGTTACCCTGATTTCAGTGTGAATTAGGTGCCAAAATGTCTGGGACTTCCAGTACTCTTGGATATGCCTCATTTAGATTCTGAATTCTAACCCTTCAGCATAATAAAAAATGTAGTACCACTTACCAATGTTCTTAAGAAATTCTTCCTTTTCTTCCTCAAAGATAATAACAAATTCTAATTAACAATAACATAATACAGTAGTCTAAACACTTTAAAAAAGCTAATCTCTGAGTCTTGTAGTCTTTTGTGGCGTAATAGCATTATTTTTGTGAGATATGTTCCACATCTGTTGTCTTGCTGAGATATCTTTAAGAAAATAATGCCTCACTATCCTTTCTTCCACCACTTCTGAGTGCAAGAAGGTCTTTTATTTCATGGTAACTTATATAAGTAACTTCTGGGTTCATGTAAACCCCAGCTATAAGCTAACCTTGATGGGGGTCTCTGGATTAAGAGCCTTACTTATATATGTAATTAGTATTTATGTTTTAAAATTTCTAGGGAAAAAGCCCTATTACTTTGGTATTTAGAATCACTAACGCGTAGTCTCTGTTACTCAATATGCATGCCACTGTAGCATGTTATGGTTACATGCTAACTATATGATTATTAATCATATTAATATGGTTTATTTCCTTCACTTTTAGCCTGCCAAATTATCCTCATGTCTACATTTGTTTCTTGAGGCAAAATTGATGGCTTCAGGCCCACCTAAACTTAAAGTGCACATTATTGTATTTTTATCAAAGAGATATATTCTTTTTATCATGTAGGATACATAATCACATGTTTAGCTTTGTCTATAGGAGCAGTATCTCCAGACTTCTCTGAGTCTTTTCTGATTTCACTTTAAGTCACGTTATCACACATAAAAGCCTCAGTTTTCTAGACAATCAAAAATATGTTCTTTATTTCTTCCTATGAAACAACTCAAGAGTCTAAAACAGCACAAACTATTGCACAAAGAAATTAAGTCTCTCAATGAGATACAGAATGTATACACAAATTTGTAATGACACTATTCACAACCCTAATGTTAGACAACAGAACAAAGAGAAGTAGTCAGCAGCGGCCATTTCACCAATGATTTGCCCATTAGAGCCAGAAGTAAATATCTCCACTTTATAAATTTATGTAGGTATATCATGCTCACAGTTAAATAACATTTTTCATTAATTTTCTTCAACAGTGATGATCAACTGTATTGGTAGTCAGTTCTTCTGTTCAGCTAGTGGTTTCCAGAAAAAAAAAAGGACAACAACAAAACACCATATCTTCCTTTAGCAACTATCAGCTTGAAGGTGTTAGAATTCTAAAGCCAATGCTCAAACAACATACGTGCTCATTTAGTCATATTTTGATTCAATTGAAAGCTTTGTTAATTTTCTCTAGCTTTTTCTCATTATTTTAGTTACATTTTCTTTCAATGAATGGATCAGACCAAAGAGCTGACATATATATAATTCAAAATTTGTTATTTTTCTCTCCTTAATACTATAACATTAAAAGTCAAATAAGTAGTTTTCTCAATTTATTTTTAATGGTACTTCACAAGTTATGACTTCAGGACTGCCTAAATTTTACTTAGTTTTCTCTCTACTTCTTTTGGACAAAAGGAAAATCTTTCATTTTAACACCAGTCATTCCAACCTCACATTTTTTATACCTATATTTAAATCCATTTTTTTAAAAAATAGTTCATCTTTCTTGAGATTTCTGAGCTGGATTCACATTTTTCCATGTTGTTATCAGATGCAGAAATCTTCTGAGCAGCATGCAAAATCAGTTTAATGCTATGTGAAAGCTCATACTATGCAATGACACCTTCTCTTTCCCTTCCCTCATTCCTTCCCCACGAAAATGATCAGATATTGTATTGTTTATTAAAAAAAATTGCAGATTAATATTTTTGTGTTTCAATAATACATGGTTGGATAATCGAGCTTTCTGTCTCAGTACCATTTCCACTGCTTTTTAAATCTAGCTAACATTCAGAGACATGTTAACATCCAGTAAGCCTCTAAGGGGAGTGGGAGACTCTTTGCTTGGCAAGTTTGCACTATACCAGTAATGCTTTTTTTTCTGCATCTCCTTCGTTCTCCAAATCTTTTGGTCTAGGCTTCTTATCAAGGATTGAAACAACTTATAATTGCTGTTTGGGGCTCAGATAATTATAAACTTTTACACGTTTCCCTCTCTCCTCTTTATAAAAGTCAATTTGCCATACAACTCCTTTGATGTAACATAGTACTTTATACAGAAATATAATATGGATTTATAATTTCCTCTGCTCAAACTTACTTCAAAATATTAAAAACACTGGTGGTCTCAACACTAGTTGTATTAAAACATAGTTCTATTGATACAACATTTTTATTCATGGCCATTTCTTTTAGAAACAGTATAGAGCACCATTGTTACCATTCTTATTTATCTAACACATCTTCAAGGCTGTTTAATTTTGGAGGGCTTTAATTGCCCTGTTCTTTCATCTGTGCCTTTCTCTGAGCAGTGCTCCCAGAGCACAGAGTTCAGAAGATATTCAAAGCAGAAAAGAGGGTTTGGTATCTAAGTTCCTACTGACTGGCATTGTATAAACTCTCTTTAATGTCACGGTCAGTCCCAGGTAGTTCCTGCCATTTCAGAGTTAATGACAGAGGGCACCTTTTATCTTTAAGATTGTTTCTACAAAGCCAGATCCTTTAACCTTCCCTGTTTGTAAAGATTTTCTCCCAAGGCAGTTGGCCAGCAGTGCTAGCACTTTTCTTAACAAAATCCTGCATGTGGCTGCAAATCTAAGGATCACTAACTCAGCTGTAATGCACACATGTAACAACCTGCTGCCTTTTTCAAAAAGTAATGTCACAGCCCACCTTAATAAAAGGTGAACTCTTTATCCCAGCAAGGTGTCAGAGTGATCCAAAATCACTCAGGAGGAGGGTGTAAATGACACTTTTTATTAAACAAGGGGAATGCCCTTAAAACACTGGATTCAAACACAGGAGAAACTGCAGCCCTCAAAAGTTAGGGGATCAGCCGTCACTTGGTGACATCGTAACAATCTGCTTAACTGAACCACAAGGAGAGCCCTAACGCTCCCTCCAGTCAAAATTGAAATCAAAACAAAAGCATGAGCTATAGCCCGCTGCAGCTGAAAGTGTTGCAAAGAGGGAAGGGAGAGAAAAGAGAGAGAAGAAGAGAAGGAGAAAGGGACGAAAGGAGAAAAGAGAGAAATAGTTACAAGAGAAATAGGCAAGATGAGAGATAGCCACCACCTTAGCTACTCTGTGTGTAGCAACATGTGTTTCTTTGTCCAGCAACTACAGAAGATGGTAGGTGTCTACACATAACACAACAAGATGCAGACACCAGACACCAGTCAAAACCAGGTGGCAGGATTTTGTGGAGATTTTCAAGCTCCCTGTTTCCACCAGTCACTGGATCAGGCAGGGGAAGGACAGGTAACAGGCTTGGGCATGTCCTCCCACTAAGCACATCCAGGCATGCTGTCCAGCATTTCCAGTCTTGCCACTGAGGGCCAAGGGCCATCATCTGCTTTGAGCCATGCTGGGTCCATACAAGTAAGAAATAACCATTTTCTGCTTTAATCTTCTTCTCTTCCCATAGACCACACAAAAGCAGGAGCTAATTGCATAGGACTAGTAGCCATGCACATATTTTTTGTGATCTCAGTGAATTTAGGTCTTTAAAACTGACAAGCCATGAATGTTTCTATGCTGTTCACTAGCTGCAGTGCATAGAAATTTATAAGGAATACTGGAATTATTCTCATAGTATCAAACACTTATGCTCAAATCAACACTTCAGCAATGTCTCTGAAACATACCTCCTTCCCATTGAATTCAGACACATAACAGCTTTCCTATTGCTGAACGGCTTAACAACAGATACAAATATTAAAAATAGATTATTCCTTCTATTATTATGTGTACTTTTAATATGGCAAAATGTTATTAATAAAATCGATTGAAATTACATTTTTATTTTTGCTCTACGAACAGAAGAACTCATACTGAGCTGTCTTTACATTGTCTTTTGGGGCAAGCATTTCTGTATTCTCTGAAGGTTTCTATAAGCAATTTATTGGTAACAAAATTCTGGTGTAAATCTTATTTTCAGTATGAAAACACAAAAAAGATCATTTAAAACAAGAATTCCATTAAGATTTCACCAAAAATAAATTCTAGCGAAGTCCAAGCATTTGTGAATTTTTTAATGTTTGGTTTAACCTGTGTATCCACTGCCTGCCCGTGAATTTCCTTTCATTATGAAATGCCAGTCATAGCTAATGAAAGGGAAATTGTCATTTGGAAAATTTTTTGTAGTCATAGTTTCTGGTTTCCCCTCCATCTTTGACAGGAGTGTCTGTACATATTTGTACAATTACTCTGTCCTTTTTGTTATATTACCTCTTTTAAGAACAAACTGGTAGAATGTTGGCATTTACACTTCACAAAATTGTGGTCTTTTTAAATGAAATGCATAGGATGTGTATACACCTTCTGACTTTCAAACAAAACATCCAAATTAAAAAAGAAGAGAGGGCAGCTGTCTGGCAAGCTGAGCACAAGTGGTATCCTGCCAGCAGTTGGGCTAGCAATAAGTAATTGACCTTGTTTTAAGAAACAGCACAAGAATGAACTGTGATTTAAAAGCTAGGACTTAGAACACTGGGCTAAAATTCTGACATGGGCTTACTAACAAATTTAACCTCAGTGAGGTTTCATATAAGACCCAGAGTACACAGCAACAAATGGAGCTTCTAAATGATAGAGAAGGCACAGTAGAAAATGGTGGTTACAGAACAATTCTTGGATTTTCCACTGTGCCCCAAAACCTCAGAACACTATTTCTACTTTTCTCCATCTCAAAAATGCCCAGATTTTATGTCTGCTCTGGTCTGAGATAAAGCAGAATAAATTTTCTAATTTTTCAGCTCAGCCTCATCTGAGTAACTTCATTTCCTCAAAGTCAGCTACATGTTTTCAGACAAAGTGTCTCTAGAATTAAAATACACTTAAAATATGAGATTATCACCAAAGCAACAGGCCATTGATACACAGAAAGGCCACTGCTTACATCTATCCCTATGGAGATGTAGGTCATCCTCAAGCAGGTGGAATGCTGTAACTGGAAATGTTAAAAAAGGGTCACATGTGCAGAGAGGAGCAGACAGGATGGCTGACTCCAAAACAACCAAGAGTTTTCCATTCATAGACATCTCACTTGGTATAAAACTGAGGGATCACAGAATCACAGAGTGGCAGAAGTTGGAAGGGGACTCTGGAGATCATCTACTCCAACTCTTCTGCTAAAGCAGGTTCACCTACAGCAGGTTGCACAGCAACATGTCCGGGTGAGTTTTGAATATCTCCATAGAAGGAGATTCCACAGCCTGTCTCATCAGCCTGTTCTAGCGCTCTGTTGTCCTCCCAGTAAAGAAAGTTTTCCTCCAAGTAAGTCTTCAAAGAGGCTGAAATTAGCTCTCCTGAAGGCTGGGGTGGTAATCCTGGTCATTGCACTGTTTCTTTCACACAGGATCCTGAACCCCATCCTCTCATGGTCACTGCAGCCAGCTTTTGCAGCTCTAACCGGACTTTCTTTGTTAGTGCAAGGTCCAGTATCACTCCTCTTCTTGTCAGCTCTTCCGCCACCTCTGTTAGGAAGTAATTATCAACGCTCTGTAGGGATTTCTTGCACTGTGTTCACCTAGCTATGTTATCTTTCCAGCTGAAGTGACAGGGCCTGATCCACAGGCCTAAACAAACATGCTGATGGTTGAATTTTCCCATGAGAACAATGGCCTGCAACCATGAGTCTACTTCCGCCTGCCTGTAGAAGGCCTTACCAACAGCCTTTTACTGATCAAGTGGTCTGTAGTTGACACCCACTACAATGTCCCCCACAGTAGTCTGTCCCTTGATTTTTACCCATGAACTTCTACTCATTCGTATCTAGGCCAAGCTCAATACATTCCAGTTGCATCCTCACATAAAGAGCAACCCCACCACCATGACTTGCTGGTGTGTCTTTTCTAAAAAGCACATAGACACATGTAACAGCATTCCAGTCATTTGAGCTATCCCACTATGTCTCTGTGACTGTAATGAAGTTATAGTCCTGCACACACATAGATCTCTAGTTCCTCCTGTTAGTTCCTCATGCTGCATTCATTGGTGTACAAACATTTCAGAGAGGTACTTGAGCATGCCGGATCGTGAAGGCAAAGCTCTCTTCTTAGATGGCCTGCATCCAGTGAGAAGTTGTCTTTTTATCTGTGAATCCAAATCCATGCATTGTTAAATCCATTTCCTCAGCCCAGCTTCCATCTGCCAGTGGTTCCAACCCAGGATCTGTCCTTGCACCATTTCTGCAACATCAATGGTTATGGGGTGGGGAAAGAGAGTGTTGATTTTGTAGATTTGTATGTATTTTATTATGTTCTTGTTAATAGCATTTTTCATTATTCAAATCTTATTTCCCTTTCTCCTTTCCTCTGTGTGTGCCGGGGAGTGGTTTGGGGTTCACAACTGCTCGCATTTATCTGCCGACCAGGCTAGTAAACTACTACAGTAAACAGAAAGAAAGAAAGAAAAAAATATCAGCACTTGCTCGTACTTGATCACTCCTTCAAGATACAACTTAATTTTTTTCCTAAATATGTTCAATTTTCCACCCCAAAGTTGGTAATAATGTAAAACACTCTGAAGTGTTCTTCGCACAAGTAATAACCTCATTTGTTTTAAAGAGGCAGGTCAAATCTTCTGTATAGTTCCATCATTGTTTTCTGATCCCTTTATTCAAAGTTTTATGACAATTTAAAGGGAGTTAGTGCAGATTTTCTAAAAATGGTTTATCTAGTTAATGGAAAATATTATTTTAAAACAATAAAAATATGTGAACTTATTTGTAAGCTATCAATAATAATTTTAATTGAGTTATATTTCAGCTCCTTCTTCAGTCAGAAAGACAATCAAACAGCTGAAAATCTTTAATCATATATAGCAATTTTAAAGATGAAAATTATAATGTCTCCAGAGGGAATGATTTGAGACTACAAAACTCTGTTTGGGGAAGGTTTAACAGAGATGAAAAGCCAAGTGCCAGATCCACCAACACATTCTGCCTTTTATAGCATGTGACATCAGTGGAACACTAGAAAGCTAAAGAAATTACTGTGCATTCTTTATGTAGCAGAACTCCTAAGTGCAGATTTAATATAGGATTGCCTAGATGGTTTCCTCCTTCTTTCTTTACCTTATTTATTGTGTACCGTATAATGTTAAAAAATTGAGAAGGAGACAAGGGAATGAATGAGATACTAGTACAAGCCTGAGGGAGTTGAAAGTGATAATGAAGAAAAATATCACACTTTAGCTGCATGCCCCATAAACGATGACAAAAAATAATTCCACACACTCCCACCAGACATTGTCATTATCGCAGAGGGTTGTTTTCATAATGCTGAGCAGCTCTGCTTTACACCTTCTTTGTTTCAGAATTAGCATGCTCACAGCTACAGTTTTCCCAAAATAAATTCTTCAATCTAAATAGTTAATTATCTTCCTTAGAGTATAAGCATCCAAATCCACATATTTTCTCTACTTACAAAGGAGTTTAGGAAAATTTCCGTGCTGAATTTTTAATGCTTACATCAGTTTAAAAGATTTGGTTTTTTTTTTTTTTCTTTTTCTTCTCTTCCCTGCCTTTCTAAAGGAGATAGCAATTATTTATCTTAGCAAGACATTTTTCTTAAAGAACAGTAAGCACATAGACATGACACTTTTCATCAAGCTGATCCAACCTATTTGTCAATACCAAGACAGGGCAAGAAGTAATGAAGATTCCATTTAGTTTTATTATGATCCAGGAATTTTTGCCCCCCCCTAATATGTGCATGGCATTTTTCTGCCTTTGTATGATAAAAGTCCCTTTTCATTTGACTGTCCTAGGGACAGATGAGATACTGCGTCCTTTCAAACAAAGGTAGGCATACACAGGTGTGGGAGAGTAGGTGGCAAACAAGAGAGTCTGAGCTATTACTTACTGATCACTTGATAAAAACAGAAACTGAAACATTCTTTAGCATTTTTTTAATCATGGAAGATCACAGAAGATCAATCACACTAAGCAGACCTATTTACAGAAAAATGCTTTCGGTCTCAGAACTCATCTGGAAGAAATCCTTCAGTACCTCCAAAGAAGAGGCACAGGTTATTATGAGACACTTTCCTCTCATTGAGGGCAGTGTGTTTGCACTTTTCCAATCAGTATTAACATCTCTAGTGCAGGACTGATGGTGGAAAAATAATGAGAGTTCTTTTTTTCTTCTTTGTTTTCCTACAGTGCCTGGATCTGTATCATGTAAGGGGTTTTCTACCAACAGAAATTGGTGTTCAGAGCACATCTTGTTTACTGCTCCATCAAAATACTAGCAAATGCAGTAGAGGTGCTGAAACAAAGTCTCTCTGAACTTGTTTTCCACATCTATACTTACTTGTAAAAGTCATTGCAGCACCTGTTGAAGTCAAAGACAGTCAGACACTTCAAGCAGTAAACTAGAACATGAATTTTGTGGCTGTTGAAAGACTGTCAGAAAAGAAAAGAATGAATGAAATTACCAAACATAACTGGTAAAGAAATATGAGCTATACACATCTGGCAAATCCCAACTCATATAAGCAAGCTACATCAGTTTCATTTCATTCAAGTGCAGAGCAGTAAGTAAGAGGTGTTGTTAATTTAACCTGTGTACTTCTGGACCTCTGTGAATCAAGACTAACTCATGCACCCTGTCTTCTAGTTTCATATCCAACTATCCTGTGTTATACCATACTTGCATCCATCCAAAGGCAACTTCTGGTAGAAAGCAGTGGGATTGATGCAGTGATACCCTCTCTCATAGACCACAGGGAATCAGAGAATACAGTACTGTGAAGAATATAGATGTAATTCGTGCCAGAAAACACAATGTAATACCTGTTGGTGCACGACCTGCAAATTAGCATTACAGAGGATAGGGAAAAAGGCCTGCTGGAATGATTCGGAGCCTGAGTAAGGACCCCCTAGGGAAGCACGGAACAATAGCAGGAGACTGCGGATTAACGTGATAACGACCTGAGAGATACCTCGTGCAAGAAACCGAGTTCAAAGTACAGAAGTGAAGATAAGGAAAATGAAAAGGAGATCGCCACATGGACAATATCGACCTGCAGAATAATGTAAAAGGAACTGAGAACTCGGACTTAGGTGTACGTTGTTGGTGGAGCGGAGACTCCCCAGCGCACCCAGCGCTGTTTGCTTCTAATGCCTTCCCATATAAATATAATAAAGCAATCTTTTGCAGAAATTACGATTGAGTATTTAATAACAGTACTAGCCTCAGAACACATTTGCGTGTTTCATTCTAAAGCTGCATTCAGGCCTGTCTAAGTTACATGCAGCTACTCTGTAAGAGTCATATTGGCTTTGAACTCACTGTCTTTCTTTTCTGCTTGTCCTGGACTATAATTTCTCCATGAATTACCAGAGTAATCTGATTTTCAGCTGATTGTAGCTTACAACCTGTCCTAAGCAGCGTAGTTTATTTCATTCCCTAGGAAAACATACCAGTGGGAGGCTGAGTTAAAATTGTTCAGCTTGGAAGAGAGAAGGCTCTCGGAAAACCCTACTAAAGCCTTTCAGTTCTTAAAGGGATCTTCTAAGCAGGGCCGGTAGTGAAAGTGACTCACGGAGTGACGACGCCAAACACAGAGTTAGGTGTAAGAGGGATCTTTCCTCCGAGCTTGCACACCATGTGTCAAAGCTGGTACATCTTTATTGTGCTATGTTATACACATGCATTAAGGTAACATACCTAGTTATGTCTTTTCCAAGAAGTGGGTAGGGTTAGTAAGATTAGCCGCTGGAACTCATTATCATAGTAAGATTAATTCCAGGAACTCATTGTCATAGATCTCCTGCTCTTAGCGCCTGCCCGTTTTCTCGTGGTAATGATCGATGGCGTCTTTGGGGATGAAGATAAGCATCTGAACTTTTCACCTTCCCTCCTTGCACATGCTCTTAGAGAGCCTAGGCCATCTTCGGGCCTTATCTGTCCCAGCTGGTGGTCCTTCCCATGTCGGTTGTACCAGTAATTGTTATCTGGCTTCAACCAGATACAGTCACTGCCCTGCTAAAGCCTCTATGTCAGAATTCTATATTTTAATTAATTTAAACTTATAACTTTTAACGAATGATTTCTTCTTTCAAAAGGACAAGGGCTAATGGTTTTAAACTAAAAGAAGGTAGATTCAGGCTATATCTAAGGAAAAAATCTTTTCTGTGAGAGTGGTGAAACACTGGAATATGTCCCCAGAGAGGTGGTAGGTGTGCCATCTCTGAATACATTCAGCGTCAGGTTGGACAGGGCTCTGAGCTACCTATCTAGCTGAAGATGTCCCTGCTCATTGTAGGCAGTTTGGACTAGATAACTTTTAAAGATCACTTTCAACCCAAATCATTCTATGATTCCATGATTCTATGATTCTATATGCTTTCTTTAGGCCAGCATCTGAGAATCAGTGGTGAGCTTTTTTTTATCTTCCAACATGACTGATACAGAAGCCCATTTTCCCCCATGTGTTTACTCAAGTGTAATACAAAGAATTGCATTTGCCTTTCAGAAAAAAAAATCAATATATGGAAGGAAAGCCTGAACTGAGTAAAATCACAGATAAACAAGCTATGCCCTGTATTCATTTTCTTCCCCTTTTATTTCTATTTTCCATAAAATTATTTGTTTAAAGATTGAATCAAAAAAAAAGAAAACAAAACAGAAAACCAAAAACAAAAAGAAAGCAAAAAACAACTGCAAAAGAAAACCAAACCAAACAAAAAAACCTCAAAAAAGCAACAAGTTCAGTAAAATTTTTTTTTACGCAAGATAGATGAGTTATCCCTTAAATGCATGTTCAAACGACTAGAATAAACCTTATATTCTGATATCCAATTTTACGAAGCATTTCTGTACAGTAGAGATAACATTTGCATCCTGTAGTCGAAGGAGTGGGATAACAATTACTTTCCCTTATTGAATAGGTAAGTAAATTGAGCTTGGAAATCCCTACAATTAAGTGTGGAAGTTAGATCTTTCTACAGGAGGCTTAACCTAAGCATCGGTCTCTTTCTTTGGAAAAAAAAACCACAAAAAAAACCCATACAATAATTTTTATTCTAATGATGTGAATTGGTCGTTTTATTTGGAACTAAGAGTCTTTATTCCTCCAGACTACCAGCTTTCTTTAATGCACTGTCCCCAGAAATAAATTCTGAAAATATGAAACCTCCATTTATACGCATGGGAGATGAAAGACACATAACAAACGCATGAGTTTGTTTTACTACAGGGCGCTAAGTACAGTATGCAATCAGCATAAAATCCAAACTCTTGAATACTCTGTGAAATCAAGTTTTACTTAGCTTATTAAAACAAGAATGGTGACAGATGATTAATAGTGATTAACAACAACTTAACAGTAACAGCTTTAAAGGCAATGTGTCTAATCATTACGACAAAAGAATAAGTACAGTACTTAAGAAAGGCCCATAACCAATTGCCCTATTATCATTATCCAGATCCGCAGTGGCTGGGGATTTGGCGAGCCTGTCCCAGACAACTAGAGGGTCCTATACAGTGCATTCACTTGTAGATAGGGTCTCCAAAGATCACCTCAAAAGAGTCCAGATTTTATATTGTTAAATAAAAAAAACTTACATCATTCCAAAACCAGAGTTTCTGGTTGCAGTTACTCATCGCAATCCTTCCTGGAGCGTGGCCAAGGCCCAAAAGCCAGGAGGGGGCTGTTGAGGTGTAACAATCCTGCATAGTTCTTTATCACAGCATTTATGGTCGTATTGATTGGCTATCCAGGCTGTTGATGGTCTTTTTCTCACCCTGTGTGTGCTGGAGAA
The DNA here is from genome assembly GCF_017976375.1 of Cuculus canorus. NCBI lineage: Eukaryota > Metazoa > Chordata > Aves > Cuculiformes > Cuculidae > Cuculus > Cuculus canorus. The sequence goes on along the minus strand of NC_071441.1, from coordinate 31,810,461 downwards.
GCTACAATTAAGGTGGCACAGTCCAATTCTACTGAAAATGCCAACAATTTTGACAGTTTGTACAATACAATAACTTTACAAGTTTAAGTAGCTGCCTTACAACAACAATGAAAAAAGTATCTTTTCACCTTCGCAAGCTTTCTGCCTCTCATTAAAAAAAAAATATTGACCATTATAGTTACTCTAAAATCATATCCTCAATGACAAAATAATTTGAAAACCCATTCTGTAGAAATGCCATTTTTGTCTAATGTATCTCATTTAGTTAAGTCCAGCTGCCTTTTTTTTTTTGTAATAATATTGCTTAGATTTTCAGATAGTCAACGAGTTTTTGCCTAATGCATATTTCAAAATCAGCATCTATCATCTCACTCTGCCATGAATTCTAGTGTCTATGGGCTGAATATATCATTTTGTAGTGCCTTAGTTTCAAATTGTAAAAAGGTGGATCAGATCTAAAACAAAGTTTACTGAGTGCCAGAGAAACTAGCAAGGTTAGAAGCCTAAGGTGTAAGAAAGCTCATGTTAAGGGGAATTGAATGAAAACCGTCACTGAAACATGTTTGTACTGCATTTTATGTTTTATTACCTCTCCTGTTTAAAATTATATTGTCGTAGAATTTTCCATCATATAGTCTCATTTTTGTTACACTGGACTAACAGCCTCTTCTTGTAAATCTGCCAGTCATTTTCAGTTTCTAGTGTTATAAGCTGCTGTTTTGTTGAACAAGAGGTTCACTCCTATGTCCATTCAGCTGGAGATGACTGAAAAGGATTAACATTTTACCTTGGGATAGTGTGTTAGCTCTTCCTCAGATAGGGGTGTATTCATTTTCCTGTATATTTTTCGTAAACTAAATGTAAGATCAGTACAGAGAATTTGTTTTTCTTTTAAAATTAAAGCATGAAACATGTTGAAAATCATAAGCAAATCAAAATCTGCAGTTTTACAGCATGATGTATGTGGCCATAGGAACAGCGTACAACAGCCACCATAATGAGCATGTAAAATCAGCAGGTGACTGGTCACCTTAAGGAGATGCTCTGGGAAGAAGAGGTGCAATTCAAGATGGAAGACTGCCAGTGTAATGCCCTCTCCTACGACAGTCAGTTGCTTTTTTATTTTTTATAGTATTTTGGGATGAAAACAGAAGTAATGATTTCAACATGCAATATTCTCGGTCTTGAAATACGAATAAAGGAGGTAAATCAGATGTAGATCTGGATTTCAGAACCTGGTGAGCCTCATCAATGTAAGTGAGGTCAATGGAAATTATGAATCTGGGATATACATAAAAGAGCTTTTACCATATCCTTTGCAATTATTTGAAGACTTTAGTGTATATCGTACCTCTGTGCTTTCAAATAATAGATTTATAACAATATAACCTTGAAAGTCTGTGTGTCCTCAAGTATGTGTATGTGTGGACAGAGGAGGGAAATGGGGAGGAGTTGGATATGTTTCAGTGTCTGTGGCTTCACTTCTTTATATAACTGAATTCATTTCAGTGTTTTATTATGGTATATCATATATCAACATTACAAGCTGGCAGGCAGAGATAAACAGTGGCAAAGCTCTTTTTATGCTCTTTTATGCTGCTGAATACTTTGGAATTTCATTTTTGAGAGCTTAAGCCTGAAGTATCATATATTCCCAACAACTTTATTTAAATATACAGATGAATGGTACAGAGCATAGTCTTAAAAATGGAAGTACATCATCATCAGTATCCATACATATCCACACACATAGACACTCATACAGAGTGTGTCAAAACAAATTTATCTTATCAGCTTTCCATCAGGTCTGTCTTTAATTAAAAAGGGTAACAGCTGCCCTTTCTAACAAGAAACATCAAAGAAGTAAATAGGGAAAAAAGCAGCAATTATGGCCTGGTTTAGTAGGATAATGGTGTCTGGAAAACATTTATTTCTGAGGATTTTGTTGACTTTGTTTGCATGTTTCTAAACCTCAGCGTAGCTTTTTGTTGTGGTTTGTTTCATATTTGCATATAGTAACCAAAACAAGTAAACCTAGAGCTTTTCTTTTTCTCTGAAAGTAAAATACTAAAATAGTAGAAATGAGAGCAATCATCACAGTAAAAACTATATATGAAGGAGAGCTGCTCCAGTAAGAGAAAAACACTCTCATAGGTCCTTTTTCCTATGAAGATGGTGGTCTAATCCACCACTGTAAGTCTTCGATTTTTACAGTAACGCCTATGTGATTCTCTGTGTAATTAAAACTTTCTCTGGGAGATGTGCTTATACATGAATACCCTCTGCTTTTCACAGCTCTGATGACACCACTTCTCTCTTAGAAGTGAGTCCCTAAATATAGAAAAACTGAGAAAACTGAGGCTCTGCAGAATGAACCAAAGACCACAGAAATAGCCTAAAAAAAACCTGAGTATTCTGGCTGTACATTACATGAATAATTTATGACACAAATATCCTGCTTTAGACATTCCTCAGAAGGTCTAATGACACTCAGAGACATGTAGGGAGGCCTTAGTAAACCTTTCAGCAAATACATATGAAAAAAATATCCAGAGAATCTAGTGGGTCTTGTGAAAAGTATTTGTTTTATTGATAAGTTGAAATAGGAAAAAAAATTGATATAAATATTTCACTAAAATCTGACTGCTTTGATTATACCTATGATTTCTATTCAACACATTTTCTGAAGGAGGAAAACACAGGTGAGGATGCAGAAATGCATTTTATGTGGCAAAGCCTGAATTCGGAAAGGGGATGGAGGAGAAGGGAAGTTCCAGTCCTTTGACTGAAAATGCCAAAATACTCCTTTCTTTCCAATTAGAAACACAGGATAACATAAAAAAAAAGAAGTCGAACAGAAGAATGGAACTAAGAAAATAATTTTCACCCTATTTGTTTTTCCTAGATGTCTGAGGAGTCAGTGGGGGAAACAATTTGTCTGTGGCACCTACCAGGACACTGAAAGTCACTTTATCAGCTTCTTCATTGAATTCAAATGCAGTAAAAAGTTACTCCCAAAATAAAGTAAACATTTTACAAGGTTCCTAATGCATGAGGCTGAGTGACAGTTCTGTTTGTCTAACAAACAGAACTTTGCACACCAGTGCGAAGGTACATATAAAGAGGAGTGATGGTTTTATTATTTTCAATTGTCTTGTAACAGACTGCAACTTGCTAGCAAATTATTTCTCTCTCTCGAAATTAGAATAGCAATAACAATGAATGTGATTCTTACTAACAGTTGATAATCAGTCTTTGTTTAATGGTCAAGGATAATGGAAATACCTTTAATTTTAGTGACTGTATATGCACTTCTGTTTTGAGTCTTTGAGATTACTTTCATGCTTGTTTCTGCACTGTATTATTTGGGTAAAACCTGACCAACAATGACAGAAAAATTATATAAAAGAGCCATCTAGTTCTATGCTAATGAATAGTTCTGTTTCACTGAGGAAAATCATGAGAATTCAACATCATTGATTCCCTTTAAATACAAAATAACACTCCATGTTTTGTAGGGTACTACTTTTGTGTCGTTCTGAAATAAAATGCTTAATAACTAGACTCATTGATGCTAATGGTAAATCAGTGAGATTATATATTTCTATAAATCATTTTATTAATAAAACAGAGGTGTCATTAAAGAGCTATCAAAATGTTAAGCTGCAATATTTCATTATCAGCTTTCTACAAATATTGCAATTAAGCAAAGGCTGACAACATAGAAGGAGAGGTAAAATAGGACAGTCACTGTATAGGTTGTAGACTGTCAGCTCATCTTGTCGAGAATTAAAGGATAATGTTTCAATGGAGTCATAACTACATAGAAAATGGAACATTTTTACAAGTAAATATATAAAGCATCTCTAATCTCTGCTTTCAAGGACCTCTTGAAGGACTGTGTGCTACTACTGTTCACTCTATCATTTTACTGTTATTCTTAGAGGGATGACTGCCAGCCTAAAAGGAATTTGAACAGCTGAGGAGAAAGAAGTGCATACTTAAACACCAAAGGAATAACGATATCTTAGAAAAAGAAAATTAAAAATATAGTGCCCTCAGTAAGAATGTTTAACATACATAAGTAGTGGAAAATGATAGCTTGAAGTCTGCATTTCAAATGTGCTACAACAGATCTGGAGACAGAAAATGACTACGGAGCACCTGTACAAAAAGTCAAACAAAATAGGGTCCTGATTTTTCTGAAATTCTTCACATCAAAACTTTATTGGGGTCTTTTCCCAATAATTATGACATATGTGCTGTGGGGAAAAAAGTATGCATCTAGATGAGGTGCTGTATAGAGGGGAAAAAAATCAGATGAGTAATCCGATTTCACCCTCAGAGTGTTCTCTGTTCTCTTCTGAAACATACTAAAGTGAAAAATAGTTGTTGTTGGCTAAAGTAAGAAAGAGAGAGATATAATGATAAAAAAAAAAAGTGTGCTTTTGAAGTCTGAGATTCCTCCACCAGAGGAAGTAAATAGTTCCTATTGTGGTTTCCAGTTTCTTGAATTAGAGTTGATGGAGGGGGAAAAGAGATTTTTGTTTTGACCTTAGTGTATCAAGAAAATAACGCAAGATATTCTCTCATTCTCTTCAGCATTCTATCAGGAGTGGCACCTTCTTTTTTCATCCCATTTGTTGGCTTGTCCTGAACCTATTTGTCTGAGTGTCAGTAGACTTTCAATCTATGAAGCCAAATTCACCTTTCATGTAACTGGTGTAACCCTCTGAAGTTAAAAGGCCAGCAAAAAGTTACTAAAAGGTACAAGTAAATCTGATACAAACATACCATCAGTGTAACTCTTCTAGAAAGCTATTTTGTACATCAGCTGAGGTACTCAGTGAAAGTGCAGGTTGTTCCTTGAAAGGGTGATCTCTCACTGTCAATTCTAATTGTGGAAGTATGAGGGGAACATGTCCTCTCCCTTAACCACAGAAACATAGAATGGTTTGGGTTGGAAGGGACATTAAATATAATCCAGTTTCACACACATACCCCTTCCATGACACCTCCCACTAGATCTGGCTGCTCAAGGCCCCTTCCTACCTGGCCTTGAACACTTCCAGGTTGGGGCAACCACAACTTCCCTGGGCAACCTCTTCCAGTGCCTCACCACCCTCATCGTGAAGAATTTTTTCCTAACGTCTAATCTAAATCTTCCTCCTCCCAATCTAAAGCCTTTTCCTATCACTACATTCCCCCCCGCAAAAATTCTCTCCCCAGCTCTCTGGCAGGCCTCCTTCAGGTGCTGAAAGACAGTGATAAGGTCTCCCTGGAGCCTTCTCTTCTCCAAGCTGAACAACCTCAACTTTCTCAGTCTGTCCTCGGAGCAGAGAGAGCAGAGGTACTCCAATTCTCTGATCACCTTTGTAGCCCTCCTCTGGACCCATTCCAACAGTTCCATATTCTTCTTATGTCAGAGATTCCAGAAATGGACACAATGTGGGGTCTTATAAGAGCAGAGCAGAGGGGTAGAATCACCTCCCTTTACCTCCTGGCCACACTTCTTTCAATGCAGCCAAGGATATGTTTGGCCCTCTGGGCTATAAACGTGCATTGCAGACTCCTGCTGAATGTCTCATCAATCAGCACACCCAAGTTCTTCTCTAAAGGGCTGCTTTCAATCATGTCATCCCCCATCCTATACTGAAAACACAGATTGCCCTCACCCAGGTATAGGACTTTGCACTTGGCCTTGTTGAACCTTATGGCAGTCACACAAGCCCGCTTCTCCAGCTTGTCCAGGTCCCTCTGGATAACATCCCATCCTTCTGGTGTGACAACTGCACCACTCAGCTTTGTGTCATCTTCAAACTTACTGAAGGTGCACTCAATCTTGCTGTCTATATCATTGATGAAGATATTAAACAGCACTAGTCCCAGTACAGACTCCTGAGGGACACCACTTGTCATGATCTCCATGTGGACATTGAGTCATTGATCACTACTCTCTGAATGTGACCATCCAATCAATTTCTTATCCACATGACCAGCAAGGTATTACTAAGACTTAAGTAGTGTAAGGGTTACTGACACTTGATTTCTTTTTTAATTAGCTCAATGATGTATTTTATTCACATACACAGCTTCAAATTCTATGAACCTTAAAAAATCATACACTTGCATGATTAGAATATAGCACGATAGACAACTTTCAGAATTAAACCATCAGGGGGAATCTTTTGTTTGGAAGATTTCATTTACATATATATGTGATATACATGAGGAAATTTTGGTTAATATTTACATGGTTTATCTTACAGAGTATTTAAATCTAATGAGCACTTACGCTAATCACTTCTGCATCCAGAATAAACCTGAAAAGTTGGTTGTTAAAATTTAAGAAATTATCAAGGTCAAAAAATATTCGTGAAAAAGTAGAATAGATACCCAGGGATACAGGTTGACATGAATGAAAACTTTGGCATTAAAAAATAGTGATTAATAAGTGAATTATTTCAAGTTCATCATAGATTAATAGAATCATAGAATCACAGAATGTTTTGTGTTGGAAGACACCTTCAAAGATCATCTACTCCAACCTCACTGCTGTGGGTAGGGACACTTTTCACTAGATGAGATTGCTCAAAGCTTTGCCCACCCTGACTTTGAATGCTGCTAATGAAGGAGCATCTGCAAGTTTTGTGGACAACCTGTTTGTAGTGTTTCTGTCCCCTCACCCTAAAAAAAATTTTTCCCTATATCCACTCTGAAATCAATTCTCTTTTAGTTTAAAAACATTGCTCCTTTTCCCATCACTACAAGCCCTGGCAAAAAGTCTTTGCCTTTCTTTTAAACCATCTTCATACATAAAAAAGTCTGTTATAAGGCCTTCCTGGAACCTTCTCACCTCCAGGCTTATTAGTCCCAACTCTCTCATGGTGTTTCTTCACAGGTGTTTCATCTCTCTGATCATTTTCATGGCCTGTCTCTGGATCGACTTAAACAGATTCATGTCTATCTTGTGCTGGACACCTCAGAGATGCATGCTGTACTTCTACAAGTGGTCATAATGATCTTTGGTTTCCCTATAGATTACAGCAAGAATTTTTCTGATGCGAATCAGGGTGGCTCAAAAGGCTTTTGTCTTCTGAAGATAGAGTTTTGAAGACAGAGTTTTAAAGATAGACTGAAACCTGTTACAGAAATGTGCCACCTACTTAAACTAAGAAATTGTCCAAATAAGTCTATCAAGTATCTCTGGGGAAGAGAACCTCATTTACCACCAGGAAACTGCTTTGAAACCTTTTCAAAGACCATGCTAAAGTGTTTAAATTCTCTGAGTCAAAATCCTGGACTTGACAACTGTTAAAATTTAACAAGAATGAACACTTAATTGGCATTAACATTTAATCAACAAATTTACATGAACACATGAAAGAAATACTGAGAATTTCCTCCCATTTGGGTAAAATGCATACCTTGATAAGAACAGGATGACAAAAATGGGGTTGCAAAATATAGCTCGGGCTATTGGTTAAAACACCCTTCCTCTTTCCAACAAAGGCAAGATATTCCAGATCTCTTAGAACTAAGGAATATGTAACAGAAATTTCTTTTATCTGTTGCCTCTAGCAGTGATCAATACTTGATATGCAGACAAAGGCTAGAGGCTTCAACAATTCACCTAAGTAACTTGGGAATGCAGGAGTCCTTAAAGAAGAGGATTAAATGTCCTTCTTTGTTGTTCTGAAGATCAGCTTAAAGCGTAAAAAATGAAAATACATATAAAATCAATTGCATGGTTATATTGCATTATCGTACCATATACTAATGCCATAAAATTTACAGTATGTTTTCACTTATTAATATTTTGTTTAATATAATCATTTTCACTTTACATTTAGTATAAACTCCATGTCTTCAGTATTAAAAATAAAAATGGTGAAGAATCGTAGAATTGTAGAATCAGAATCACTGCATTGAAAAAGACCTTTGAGATTATCAGTGATTTGCAGTAAAATAGGGCTGTCAGTTTTTCCAGAAACCAGAAAGTGTGAAATTTCTCTTGCAGTTAAATCATAGAATTGTAGAATCATAGAATGACTTGCATTAGAAGGGATCTTAAAGATCATCTAGATACAACCCTAGATCAAGTTGCTGAAAGCCTCATCCAGCCTGCCATTGAACACCTCAGGGGTGGATATCTACAACTTCTCTGTGCAATCTGTTTCACTGCCTCACCACCCACTCAGTAAAAGATGTCTTCCTAATATCTAATCTAAATCTACCTGCTTTCTACTTAAAACCCTTTGTCCCATTACTACAATCCCTGATAAAGAGTCTCTCCACAGCTTTCCTGTAGACCCACTTTAAACACTGGAAGGCTGCTATAAACCTTCCCTGGAGCTTTCTTTTCTCTAAGTTAAACAAGCCCAACTCTCTCAGCCTGTCTTTATACAGGAGGTGCTCCTGAACTCTCATTATCTTTGTGGCCCTCATCTGGACTCTCTCTAACAGACTCATGTCCTTCCTTTGATGAGGACTCCAGACTGAATTCAGCACCCCAGGTGAGATCTCACAAGAGCAGAGTGGCAGAATCACCTCCCACAACCTGCTGTTCATACTTTTCTTGATGCAGCCCTGGGCATGGTTGGCTTTCAGGGCTATAAGCACACATTGCAATAAATCTACTGGAAGATTTTATTAAAGCACTTTCCTTTTCTTTTGACTTTGACTTTGTTTCTTTGTGTGGAAGTGTGTCATCACCTTCCCATCTCCTTGCAGAAAAGGGTATTATAAGAAAGTTTTAGGAACTGGAGTGTTTTTCTGTGTTTTGTGTAAAGTAATTCTTACAAACAATAATGTCTAGAAGCAACTCAACCAAGAATATCTCAAGCCAAACTTCTGTCATATGAATAAGGGGAAGTTAGTACAAAACCTAATTAAACTGAGTGGGATAACTACAAAGTTGTAGGATTTGTTTAATGATTAACTCATTTATTTTCTGATAATGAATGATTTGGCATAAACTATGTGAAAATATTTACATTTATAAATAACTTAGGAGGAAAAACATCTCAGATTATAGGGCTGACACTATGGACCTACGTGTAGCTTGAAATTCCCACACTCTATGAGTTGCCATAAATTGGTCTGTAAGCCTTGAGTTGCTTTCTCTTGCTATATCTGAAAGCTATAAGCATAGGAAAAACAGTAATATATAATATTGTTCATTAGCCAAATAATACTAAGACTCTTACAAAGAGAAAAAAAAATTGTCAGGCAACAATGCTGAGAAGCATATTTAATTTAGAATACATTATTTCAGTAGATAAAACTAATTCTGTTTAATATTGTAAGTTACAGTGCTTACTCATCAGGCACAGACACTCCTGAGTTAAAGAGGTCACTTAAAAGAGAGACAGGAAGATCAAGGCCTGGGTTTATTTATAAGGAGAAGTTTGCATCTCTGTATTGTGTCATTCAGTGCTGCATGAGAGATGGAGTTCTTTACTTTTCCTGCTCATGGGGTATCTTTATAATTGAGCTGTTACTAAGATATTAAAATATTGCATTATTACATACTTAGGCTTGCTAATATTAAGCTCTTGCTTATACCTCACATACCTCACAGCTCAAAGATATGTTACTGTAGAACCTTCCAGAATGTGATGACATTATCAGTATTACTATAATAATACCATTGAAATCAATTATACTGAGCTTCACAAGTCATTTTCAAAGTTAACAGCCTAAAGTGGAGTCACAAACTCTTAATGCTGTTCAATAAGTTGTTAACTGTTCAGAAATGCAAACATGTTAATGCTATTACCTTTAAAGGCCAGTTGCCTAAATATGATTTATGTAATTGAAAATACTGCTGACACAACTTACATATAGTCATTTGGGCTTTAAGTTTTATGCATGGTTCCACCTACATCACATGCACTTTTTTTTTACGGGTACAGGCTATTTCCTGTGATTTTGCAAAGAAAAGTACAAACATGAATTTTCATCATTATAAAGAAGATATGGAAGGATCAGAGCAGATGCAGACTCAGATTCTTTTGCCCTATTTTAAAAATCTAAGCATTTTCTGCTGTTATATATTAATAAAATATTTTTAGACTATTTCTCTGCTAAGTTCAACTCTTCTCAAATCAAGATCCAAACTGACAAGTTCTTTTTTGTGACTGAAAAGTCACAAAAGGAAGGTATAAAGGCTGCAAGGATTCCTATCTTCAGAAAACAAAATTTCAATCACTATGAAACTTTCAGAATTCAAAAAGTTCTGTCTTCTAGATTCAAACTCCCTCACCACTGGACAAAATAATCATAACTAATCACTGAATATTAAATGAAGTAAATCCTGGCAAAGTTCATATGGATAACGAGATCATGTGAACCTCAAATAACTAGAGAAACAACTAATTGTGCTAATCCCGACAATGGGTACCTGCACGGGGCAGGCCAATATTCTGCAATCAGGAGAATCATCTGCTGAGTTCAGCAGGGATCTTGAATTAATGACTTTTCTCTTGCCCCGCGAATTTGATCTCACTTCTTCCCTCAACTCGTGTTTTCAGAGCTATTGAAGAACACAAAGGTTTCAGTCTGAAAAAGGGCAATAAATGCTTTAGCGACAAACATACTGAAAATTGAAACTCTTTCAGCAAATAAGAAAAGTAGAAAAGCAAATGCTTGATGTGGGGATGGACACAGAATTGGGACAGAGAGAAATTAGAATGTAAGGGCAGAAGTGTCTGGAAAAAACATTCCACTCAGAAGTTAAAATGAAACCAGAAATTGTGAACAACATCCTGTCCATGAAACTTAATGAGAATATTTTTTGTCATTCTACTGCAACATACAATTCTTATAGAAACAACAGTATACAAACTAGAATTTCTGACTTCTCTTCCATTTATGGAAAACTACACCCAGAAATAACACTAGTGTTAGAAAATTAATTCCTGAAACTCAGTAAATATCTGTATTAACAATACTAAGCAACTCTCGATTCTTTCCCCACCTCACAGTTCTTCAGCTGCAGTAGGACAAGTTCTTTGTTTTCTAGGTTGTGTGTTTTCTTCAACACCAGGATCTTCTAGTTTTGTTCTGTTTTCAGTTATCATGTATTTCTTATTTTCTGGCAGTACTGCTCAGTATTGTCCCTGTAAAGGTCAGTAAACACTACCAGTGCTTTGTATTTCATACTCTAGACTGATAGAAGAGGCCAAACCACTAGGGAGACCAGCATCCTGGTAAGTAGGCAGAAATGTTTTATTTCCAGGCACGAAAAGATACCATTGTTTTAGGAGACAGGCACACAAAAGAATAGAAGGATAAGGCAGTCTTTATATCAACATGACAGGACTCCAGACTACCCACATTTGTAAAGGTGCGGGAAAAACTCACTCCATACCTGTCTTCAGAGACTATCACTTCAGAGAGAAAGCTTCTCATTTAACAGATACATTTGGGATACACCTACATGGTGCAATGCAGGGCTTCTTTACAAAGACATAGATGAACTCTGAATTAAGTAGCAGTGATGTGATGTGCTCAGGTCTAGCCACAGAACCTGAGTGTTGGTAGTAGGGCTTTTTGACCTGGGTGGAGCATGGAGTTGATGTGGCTGTATAGTTTTTGTATGTGAAGAAAGTGTCAGCTAATTTTTATAGGCTTTTAAACTAAATTTTTCCAATCAAAAGTAATCTAATTAATGCTAACAGAGACTTTACTGGGCCTTGATAGTGAAAACCTAATACAGGCATCTCCACTACAGAAAGTGCTTTGCATTCATTTAAACACAATGTAGGGAATCATAGAGCTACTTATGTTGATGAGCCCAGCAAATGGACGTTTCCATAAATATATATACAAATACTACTGCCTCCTGCTATAGTAACATATTCAGCTGGTAAGAAAGAACAGAATTATTACATTTTCATTCATAATTTCTTAGCCTTTCTACATCTTCGTACTGTTGTACTATTTAGTACCACAGTAATAAAATATAATCTGTTACTTCATTGCAGCAGGAAAGCATCTTTATTTTTGTTTAAATACAAATGCATTTATTACATTAGGTCAAGCCTGTTTCGTATAATGAGCCTGAACACTAGTCTGTTCTAGAGAGGCAGTTACTTTGACAATAGTAATACTCTGTCAATATTCTGACAATTTCAGCCTTGAGGGTTTGGTCATGGAAACAAAGTTGAAAGATTGAGAGTGAAATGCATGTGGTAATCTGATACAGAGAAAAATATCATGATCACTTTTTAATTCCTTTTCTTCTTTTTTTTTCTTTTTCTTCTTTTTTTTTCCACTTATGTGGACCATTTCCAGATGTGGTGCCAGCTACATATTTTCATCTCATATTGTTGAATTTATAAATCTAACCTAGAAATGAACCCTGTTGGTCCCCCATTTGCTTTGTGTTCATATGTCATCCATCAGGACTAGCTTTTGGTAGCATTTATATTGGTATATATTAAGGCTTGGCAAAGTCTATTCTTTAAATTGTTTTTTTTCATCTAAACTTATAATTCTATTGTGAATAACTCAGCCAAAGATGTCTAATTTTATCAATTTCTTTCAGTGCTCTCATCAGAGTTTTACACAGACTAGTAAATTTGTCAAAGAGATTAGCCCAGCTACAATTGAAATATATTGCATATCCTTTGTTCAATAGGATTCAAAACGAGAAACATTCTGCTGTATCAAAGAAGTCAAGGAGAAAGCAAAAAACTTGAAAGACTCTTTTTTAATATTATAAAGGAGATTTAATGAAGAGAACAGCATGTACAGAGTTTAGGAAGAATTAGGTTTAAACTTGTACAAGCCAGGTTCATTTACTTTATTTTTTTGACAGAGGAATAAGTGGTATTAAATCATTTGACTCTTTCACAAAAAAAAAAAAAACCAACAAAAAGCCATAGCACCTGTTAATATTACTTCTTTAAATCTGAAATAGTTGTGTAATATTTTTAACAAGGCTTCAAAAAAAATGCTTTCAATGTATCTTCAAATTTTCCCATTCTTTGACTTTTTCATTTTCTGGAGTCAAGTCATGTCATTATGGATAAGTTGCTTAACTAGCAGATTGGTTGTACATCCCAGCATTTGGAGAGTAAAATTTTATTTAGCTGATTTTGATGATTTTGTTTGACTGTTTAATTTGGCTGGTTTCTATTAGATGTTGCAAGATTATCGTTATCATTACGATGATAGGATAATACATTATCATTTACTCTTGGGCTCATGGTCAAGTAAGATATTAAATACTATGTCACATGGGACTCAGCAAATTTCATTGTTAAAAGGTAAAGCTTTTCTACATGCTGTCTTAACCATTCTAGGTAATGGGTATAAATAATGGGTATATTTTTGTTAAACTCCAACCAGGCTGAGCCCATCTCATCATTTCTTTTAGATTGCAAAGAGTTATTCAGACTGTAATGATTTAGTGACACCATCAGCCCCAAACTAATTTGAACAGTTGTTCTTAAACCTTAAAGACTTTCTTATGCTACCAGTCATAGAACAGTGGAATCATAGAATGGTTTGGATTGGAAGGTATCATGAAGGTCATCTAGTTCACATCCCTTGCAGTGACCAGGGACATCTCCATGATATTTGAAAAGTCATGGCAATTAGGAGAAGTCCCTGGTGACTGGAAGAAGTGTAACATTGTTCCCATTTTTATAAAGGGTAGAAAGGACAACCCTGAGAACTACTAGTCTGTCAGCCTCGCCTCTGTGCCTGGTAAGATCATGGAACAAATCCTCCTAGAGGCTATGCTAAAGCACATGGAGGACAGGGAGGTGATTAATGGCAGCCAGCATGGCTTCACCCGGGACAAATCCTGTATGACCAATGTAATGGCTTTCTATGTTGGGGTAACCACAGCAGTGGACATGGGTAAACCAGCCTGGTGGTTCTATGATCTTCAACTATATCAGGTTACTCAGAGCCCTATCCAACCTGACTTGAATGTTTCTAGCAAAGCAGCATCCACCACCTTTCTGGGCAACACATTCCAGTGCTTCAGCACACTCAGCAAAAAAAAAATATTCTTCCTAATATCTAGCCTTTTCCTTTTTTTCGGTTTAAACCATTACCTCTTCTTGTATTGCTACAGACCCTGCTAAAAGGTTTTTCTCTATCTTTCTTATAAGCCCCCTTTAAATATTGAAAGTCTGCAATAAGGTATTCTTGGAGTCTTCTCCTATCTGAACAACCTCACTCACTCAGCCTCTCTTCATAGAGGAGGTGTTCCAGGCCTTTGATTATTTTAGTGGCCCTCCTCTGGACCCACTTCAACAAGTCCATCTCTTTCCTGTGCCTAGGGCTCCAGAGCTTGACACGTTATTCCAGATGCAGTTTCACCAGAGTAGAAGGGCAGAATCACCTCCCTCAGCCTGCTGGCCACACCTCTTTTGATGCAGCCCTTGATACATTTGGCCTTGTGTCTGCAAGTGCACGTTGCCGGTTCATTCCCAGCTTCTTACCAGGACTCCCAAACCCTTCTCCACAGGGCTGCTCTCAATCTCTTCATCCTGTATTAATGCTGTCCTTCCATTACTTAGCTCCATCTTTGACTTTTTTACTAGAGTAAATACAGCTTAGTTAGTGATCAGCTTACGCTGGCAACATGGATAAGGGAGTGATTTTGGAAGGTTTATACGTAGAAGTAAATTCCCTCAATATGAGTTGAAATTTCATGTCCATGTGTATCCCACTGGGTACAGCTGCCCTATCTGCCATTTCTGGAATTTAATGTTATCAAATTGAGAGGTATCTGTGCTGAAAATGTGACTTTTTACAGAAATGTTTCCAGGAATCACTATGTAAAAATGAAAATAACAAGCATATAAAGGCACAGTGGTTATAGTGTCACTGATCCAAATTTACCATTCATGTAACCCCAGTGGAATCAAGACAACCCCGCACTTGAACTTATATTTCCTATATTAACTGGAAAAGTGAAGTCCAGGCAAAAAGCTTAGTCCTTCAACTGGTACTAGTTAAATGCAAATATTTTTCAAATCACCCCGAAGACCTTCATAAAGTTACATAGGTTATGAGGAATTATAGATCCATACAAAGCTATGGGGTCTTGCATACATTTAAATTCATGGAACTTCTTAGAGCACATGATATTTTATCTCTGACACCTGAAGGGGATTTAATATGGGAGAAGGTATTTTTATATTTATTAAAAGACAGGTATGTAAAAAAGTGCTGTGTGTGATTATGATCATAGTGATAGATGATGTATCCATGTGCAGAACGGGAATACAAGGAATAAAACATACATGATGTCCACAGGTACTTCATTTTTACTTGTAAATCCAACTTTTGGAACATGTCCTGTCTCTTCAAAACTGACTAGCTCCATGCACTCAAGATATAGTACTACTTACCTAGGAAAGGCGACTTTACTTTTTGTGTGATTTGAAATTCAAAAGCTAAAGAGGAATTAGTTGCAGAGTTCAAAATGAGAGATAATGGGGCAATTTTGAATGTAGGCGTGTAGTCAATTTTATGTATATCCTGGTTAGAAAATCATGTTCCATGCAATGAATCACACACTATCTTTTCAATAAAGCAAGGTTTTTCAAGAGGAAAACTGACTGCCGTACAAGCAAATATAAAGATAAAACATGAAAGATAACATCTTTCAGAACAATGAGATGTTGGTTTTTTTAATAAGGTTTAAAGAAAAGCCGATGTTCAGATGAATGGGAAATTAACAATAATGGGAGATGTCCACTCAGCTATAGCCTAAATAGTAATTAATACAAAATTTATGCCAGACATCTTGCTTGTGATATGACCCCCGGAAATCTCTACAGCTGTTGCTGCAATTAAGAACATGTTCACTGTTTGCTGTATCTCCACATGGAAAATAAAAACAAGATAAATCATAGCTATGGCTACAATCATGGCACCTTGGAACTATGACCTGGGAATCAGGTAACTACATGCGTGCATGTACACACACACACATTTCCATTGAATGGCAATAAATACTGAGACTGGTTATAGCTATAGTGCTTTATTTGGGAAGCCATAATTTCCAGGTTATTAACCTAACCATTTAAAAAGAACATTTCACAACATTAATCCCATTTAAATTCAAGTTAGAAACATCCAGAAGAGAAGCTCAATTAGCTACACAATGTGAAGCAAATGGGAACACAGAATGCCGCTGTTTGTTAAAATCAGAAAGAAGGTGGAACTTTCTATAGGCATTAGTTAGTCCACTAGCATCAGGCAAAACAACAGTTTACTTTGTAGTCTTCCTTGACAACATATCCAGCATGGTCTGAGACAGCAGTCAATTTCTGTATTTAATAAAGTGCCATAGAAATAAGTTGAAGGCACAGTAAAAGAAAATCATCTGAGAAGGAAGTACGGTAAATCATGGATTTAGATGATCTTTGAGAGCCCTTCCAACTCAAACCATTCTATGATTACATCTATGTTAACCATTCATATAATAAGAAATAAAATAGTTTATATTCATATCATATCTTCATAGTATAAATCCAAAAGAAATCATTTAAGGCTATGTAATGGGCCTGAGTTAGATGTTTGCTAGTCTGAAAAACTGATTTTGAATTTTAATATTTTATATAATTGTCGTGGGTTTTGCTGGGATGGAGCTAATTTTCTTCATAGCTGGTAGTATGATGCGCTATTTTAGACTGCTGACCAGAGCAATGTTGGTAACAAACCAATACTTTAGCTATTGCCAAGCAGTTCTTGCACAACGTCAAGTCTTTCCTTGTTTCTCAGACTGCGTCTCCAGTGACTAGTCTGGAAGGGGACACAGCTGGGACAGCTGGCATGAAATGACCAAAGGGCTGTTTCATGTCATAGAGTCATAGAATATTTTGGTTGGAAAAGACCTTTGACATCATCATGTCCAACCATATCTGTGCACTACTAAACCATATCCCTAAGCACCTCGTCTACCCATCTTTTAAATACCTCCAGGAGTGGTGAATCAACCTGTTGTCTGGGCAGCCTGTTCCAGTGCTTGATAATCCTTTCAGTGAAGAAATTTTTCCTGCTATCTGAACCTTCCCTGCTGCAACTTGAGGCTATTTGTTCTCATGTGATCAGTTGTTACTTGGGAGAAGAGATCAACAGCCACCTCACTGCAACCTCCATTCAGATAGTTGTAGATAGTGATAAGGTCTCCCCTCAACCTCCATTTCTCTAGGTTAAACAAACCCAGTTCCCTCAGCCACCTCTCATAAAGCTTGTTCTCCAACCCCTTCACCAGCTTTGTTGCCCTTCTCTGGAAACTTTCTAGCACCTCAATGTCCTTCTTGTAGTAAGGGCTCCAAAACTGAACACATTATTTGCGGTGTGGCCTCGTTAATGCTGAGTACAGTGGCACAATCACTTCTCTGGTCCTGCTGGACACACAGTTTCTGATACATGCCAGGAATTCATTGGCCCTCTTGGCCCCTTGGGTACACTGCTGGCTCATATTCAAATAACTGTCAACCGACACTCCCAGCTCTTTATGGTGTTACACTCAGTAATACAAGCTCAGGTAAAAGGAGAGAAAGCAGGGATGTTTGTGGTTGTGGAATTTGTCTTTCCAGGCAAAGAATACATGTACTGACCCTCTGCCTTCCTGGAAATAGCTGAAGACCTGCCAGCTGATGGGAAATAGGTAATTAATTCCTAATTTGATTTTGCTTGCACATTCTTGCTTTACTTTTTCTATATCTCACTTCATGAATATCTCTAACTTCTCTCCTTCTGATTCTCTTCCTTGTCCCAGTGAGGGAGTGGGCTAGTGACTGAATTGAGGCTTAGCTGCCAGCCAGGGTCAACACATTGCGATGATCTTTCCTGCTTGTGCAAACATGAAACGTGAATATAGAGACTCCCAAAAAATAAATTACATTGTCCTAATTCCACTGTTTCTGAGCTGGAGTAGAAAAGCCTTAATACACTACATCACTATAAATTAGACCAGACATGCACACGCATGAGAAGGTAGGGCGGCTCCATTTAAGATCTTAGCACCTCTGAAATAGGAATTCATTAAAGTTTCTTGTATGCATGTTAGGATGCGTGATTATGAAACAACTAAGAGTGTGTCATGTGAACATGTTCCTGAATGTCAAGGAAAACATGAAGAAGTTTTCCTTTCAATCTTATGTTTTGTGTTTTAGTGGTGGTTTATTATTTTTTTATTTAGTGAAATAAATTTTAACAGCACATTATCAATTTGTCTCACTTCTAATTTACTACCCTGATTTCATAGAATCATAGAATCACGAGGTTGGATAGGACCCACCGGATCATCGAGCCCAACAATTATGTTAAATGTTATTAACAGTCTGAAAAGAAGTAAAAGAAAAACATGTGAGAAATGAAAAATGTAATGTCAACTCTATAAAGGAGGCCAAAATTGTTTTAAAGAATCAGGAATAATGAGTGTTAATGTTTGACATTTTCGAGAACTGTAGAGTGTGTGTAAATAGAAAGCTATTTCTTGAATTCCTTTTTGAAGATCTGAGAGAGTAATTCAGTAAGAAGGCACCTTAGTGAACTATGCATGATAAGCTGAACTTGCTAGGAGTTTCTGTGGAGAAAAAGATACAGAATTCTGACAAAAATAGAAATGTGGGGTAGGAAATAATTAAATAAAAATCAGTTTTTAAAGATATTATATATTATGTCTAAAGAAAAATCATCTTGAAAAAGTGATGAAAACAAGCAGACAGCAAAAGAGAAACCCAGAGAGCAATAAAGCCAGTAAAGATCTGAGGGTGGCAGCAGACATAGACATTATTTCATATAATATTCCAGTGAAAGGCCCAACAGAATTCTGAAATGTCCTGTAGGGGCTGTGAGATAACAGGTCTTGACTGTATTGCTCCAGTATGACCGCGTTTAGAATACTGAGTTCAGTTCTGGACAATTCAATACTAGGAAGATAGTGATGGGGGCTCAGAGGACAGAGACAAAAAGGAATGTGAGGTTGAAAAGCTGGTTTGTGACACTACTGAACAAACATACATATCAAGACTAAGTGATACCCAGAACGTTAGCATCATAGGACTTTGCACATACTGGAAGACTACGAATTTCTTGAAGAGAAGATAATCACTTAGAGGAAGACTAGAGGTATAAATGCAATTAACTACTGGAAATATAGAACCGGAGTATTCTTTTCAGCAAAAACTTTGTACATAGTAGTCTGTGGGAGAGTATCTGAAGTATAGAAAGGAACAGATATCACTTTAAATACCCCAAAGTAGGTTAGAAAAGCAGTAAAGCCACCAGGTTATTCAATGGCTTTTTCTTCAAAGGTTCTCCCAGCTTATTCAATGACTCACTCTGAGGCTGAAATTTCGTTGGCTGGCCACTGCATTTCTATCATGCAACACATGGAACATTTTACTTGATTCCTCATATAATGACAGTCTTGAAACTCTTGACAGTTTTCACTGTTCTTTTGTCTGCACTTTTGTTTGTGTAACAATTGCCACTGGAAAACCTGCAACATACTAGTAGGAGTTCCAGTGGTCTGAACTGCTTAATGGGATTTAGGGATTATAAGTGGAAAGGATACGAATGACAAAACAGTCAAGCATCTTTATAGCAGGGGTTTGGGTTTTTATAAGTTTCACACTGTTTTCAAAAAAGTTTCATGTGATTGTGTGTTTCTTCAGCATATTATCACTTTCTATTTTATTACCATAAAATACTTTACTTCCTCTATAATAATGCTAGCTCTCTCTAACCGACCTTGAGAAATAGCCTTAAGGTAGCTGTAAAATGGCCTTAGTATGAAAAACATACAGACCCACAAATATAGCCACCAACAAGCAAAAAATGTTTTTAAATAAGTAAATATTGCAATAGTCATACTGTTATCTTTGAAGGAAAAGCAGAAAGAGATGAACAGGTTAAAGGAGCCATCTGACCCTGCCAGGTTATGGAAGGAAAACTCCTATTACCAAACTCAGGAACATTGTCACAATATTTCTTAGCGATTCAAATACACTGTATGTGTAGGATACAGACGATTCTGGAGGCAATATAGCCTGTTAACTCCAGCAAATCATACTGCTGCTTTGTCATAACATTTGTTCAGTTTCTGTGTTTAGTTTTAGAAGTCATGGATGGAGGAATTGATAAAGCACCACTCTACAATGTACTGTAATCAGAAATGCCACTGTAGGTTAAACACTTTCCATTAAAAATACAAGTCTACTCATCTTCAGTTATTCTGTTTTGATAATTCTAACTTCCAAGCTGAAGAATGCAAGATACCACCACTCCAGGAGAACAGATCTTTGTTACCCACCTTCACTATCAATTTGTAAGCTTCTCTTCCTAGGTCCTCTTGATAACAACAGGAAAATTTTACCATGTGAGAAGGTGTACTGCCGGCAGTTTAAACACAACTTAAAAGTATAAAACAATTCCTAATTGGCTAAAGCACACAACAGACAATGAGTATTTCCTGGTCAGGCAGCCATTAGTCAGGCAGGAGAAGGATAGCAACTCTTTGCTCCTTGTTTCAGTGTTGCTGAGTTGCCATCTTCCAGTACCCTGTTTGCATATTTTACCCTAGAGTTTTATACAATCTAACAGAAGTGCTTTTCCTCTTGAATTCTTGGGCTGCTAGCCAGCCCTATCTAAACAACCTTAGCAATGCCTGCAATGTTACCCGTCTTATTGTACATAGGTCTACTCTATCCACTTCCTCACAGCTTGTGAATTTCCTCAGCAGTCTGAGCCAAGGTGACACAGCTGAACCATGTCAAATCTCATCTTTGATGACAAACAGCTGAAGCCCTAGCAGGAGGGTTAATGTACCCTGTTGCTTCTACAAAATGGGCTTAGCCCCAACAGTACAGCTCAAAGAAGGACTCTCATCTCGTAAATCTTTCCACAGGCTGGGTTTGGACTCATCTTGAAAGGTGTTCCTAATGTTTGCTGCTTTTTTCTGAAGTCTTCACAATTGTCTATATATGATGTTTTTAATACAATCAGTGTAATATTTTGGGTTTTTTTAACAGACTAGCTGACTTGTTTCAGCCTGATTTTATCCTTTCTGTTCTTGTCCAAGCAGATTGCCTGGATGTGAAGCTGCATGTTTTACTGAGACTGGATAACTGTTTGTCATCAGCTCGTTTGAATGTTATATAATTGTTTTTGCCTTACAACACCGAAACCACATATGCAGAAAATACACAACAAAATGGAATAGATACATAACAAACAATTTCAAAAATGTGTTGATGGTGATTGATCATTTTCCTCATCCTTTCCCGCCACAATATGCTCATGATCTTCCCAAAGAGGCATATGTGTAGTATAACCCCTTGCAAAGTACAGCTTATTGGAAATGGCAGTTTCTGAATACAACACCTAACAGTATCCTGTTGGGAATATCACTCCTAGAAAACTGAAAAAATCTGAGGTCGCATGGAATATGCCTCCTATAACCCTGGGTTATAAAAATGACTTATTTATATTCTGTGTACCATAGCTATTATTGATCTTCAGTAATACTATTCTTTTGCCATTCCATCTGCCAATATTTTGTGCTGCAGAGAATGTTCTTTTCTAGTTGTATGATCTATAAGCATAAGAAGAAAAATCCACATTTAGCAGCTTGTATTCCAACCAATATATCAGTGAAACAAAGCCACTTCATGAGCAGAAAGAAGGTAGTATTCACAGCTTCATTAAGTTTCCTATTGGTTCCAATTCTTATGGGTCTTTTTTTTCCTCTCTCCAACATTCCTACCTGATTTTCTTTAGTTTCATTCAGATCCCCATCTAGAGTGCCTACTGTCCTAGATTCATTAACAGAAAGCAGCATAAAATGCAAAAGCTTGAATCTAAAAAGGTCGTTCACAGCCCATACACAAAAAGTTCAGTAAGTGAGTTCTTTCCGAATTTCTGAATTCTTTACACTGAAGCAAGTGCTTATTGCTTTCAAAAAGGTATCACAAGTGTATTTCTGCTTGCTATCAGTATAGCATGAATACATTTGAGAATTTATGAATTTTTAAATCTGAAAAGTTCTATTTGTGATTTGGGACTCATTACTTGATTTTGACTGTAAGAGTAGCTGAAACAAAAAACACCACCAAAATTCCCACACTTGAACTTTATTTGTGCCCTTGAGATGTCTTTATATTTTGTTTGTATATCACAGCTTCTCATATCTCTGCCAGAAACTGCAAGGCAGGAACATAAAAAATGGGACAAATTTGAAAACCTGTAAACATAGTGTAAGCATGCACATATAACATGTATGTTATAGCATCAAAGTATAATAACGCTTAGAAAACTGATAGTACAAAATAGTGAATACAACATGATTTTTTCTTTTCCAACATAAAACATGTTTACAAAAAGTAGTTAAGGAAGCAATTTAGTTTTTGTAATGATAGAAAAACAAAACTCTATCATTACAATATCAATGTTCTACTCATGGTAATTTATCCATGATATAGTTTATTCTGTTTTTTTTTAATAAATAGAAAACGGAAAAGTTCAAGTAGTCTTACTTCCTATGACAATGTTTTTCCTTAACAGTAAATGAACCTGGTATAAGTATTTAGCATGCTTTTTGAGAAGGGAAATATTATAGTTTTTTCACTCTATTTTTTCTGAGATTTTTCAGATTTCTGCATTGATTGAATTTCAGAATATCACATCAGATCATGCATAGTTTGCCAGGCTGATTAAGTTTTATAAGCAAGCAAACCACACACCCATCAAAAAGATACATCATTTATCTGTATGACCATACTGCATTTCCTAGACCTTTCAGATTTGAAATGTGATCACCATCAAGAAATTACCTGTGCAAGTTCTGTATAAATCCCTAGTTGAATGCCTCTGTAAATGACGTAAAACAAATACTTTGGAAATAGTTCTGCCCATTGCCATGGGGAAAAAAGAAAGTTTATTCAGACTTTTAGACTGAACAGAGAACTACACTGTTTTCAGGTTCATCTTATTTATTTCTTTGTAGGACCATGATCATAGCAATTTTTTATTAACCCTAAACATAAAACTGCAGTACACAAAAAATTGGGGCACTGGTATCACTTGTTATTTAACTATCCTCACAGATATGCATTTCTGTTTGTTTAGAATTTGAAATCGTTCCAGAGCTCCACAAAGCTTTGTCCAAACTTTCTGCATGAGATTTAGTGCTTTAACACATATTTCCGACAATTCAGAATCATAGAGATTGTATCTTCCTTTTATTCATAGTTCCCACCAATAATATTCTCCAATGTTTTCTTCTTCTAATTGTAAAAATAAATTCAAGGACTCACAAAGTATACTGTGGATCATTTTTCTTGATGAGCTTTGTAGTAATATTTAATGTAAACACCTCTACCACATAAGAAATATTAGGTTTTATGGCAGATGTTCTGAATATAGACGTTATGAACCTGATTTTTTATAATTTTTCCTTCAGTATTTTCAACATAGGAAAGTTGATCGGTCCTTAGAATTTGTGACATTCACTACTTTTTTTTTCTAATTTATCAGTGTTTCCTCTCATTTTAGAATGCCACAAAAATAGATATAATGTCGATTCATTTTAATAATCATTATGTCTATTCCCTGTACACACAAAAATATCTCCCTGATTTTCTTGGGAACTAGCCAGAGACAATGTTCCTATACACTTCAGTGCTTGTGAAACTCACACTAGCTCTTATTTACATTTTGTAAGGGCTTAAATACCTTTGAAATTTCTCCGAAGGGCACTTTGCAAAAAAATTTCTCTCATCAATCTGAGATAGCGCGGTCATATTTTCAAAAATATATTCCTTATAGCCTTATTACCTGAAAAATTATGCATTTTTTTCTTATGATGGCAATGTAAAATGTCTATATAATTTTATTAAATGACCGTTATCCATTTTCATAAAACTGGTCTCTCTTTTGCAGTTGCTAGATATGCACACAAATTCTGCAACTCAGTCATTATGTCCTTATTACTCTCCCTGTTGATGTTTGAGAACATTCTGAATACTTGGGGTCAAAATTAATTTCATAATTACCAAACACGGGTAACAGTCTTACAGTCAAGTGAATCTAATAAACTTGTGTATACAGTACATACCCATCTACCTGCTCACTTCTTTTTACTAGCCTATAATAATATGTTATCACAGACTATGTACAGCTATGTTATACACATATTCATATGTGTAGTTCCCTTTCTAATATTATTTTCAGACTTGCTATAAAGTTTTCGTATCAGCCAAAAAGAAGTGATTATCTTCAATAGAAGTCCAGAGGAGAAGCCTACTTTTGTATCTCAGCTGCATGTAAGCTGAAGTGTTTTGAGTCTTCATTTGGAAGAAAAAAAAAGGCATTTCAGTTTCCACCTCCAGCCCATTGTTTATTTGCCAACTCCAGGAGCAAAGATCAGCCCACAGTGGGGCAAGTCAAACTGCATTTATTGCTGGGGTCCTATAAACTGAGTCATAATTGGAACTGTGAACCTGCTGAGACCCTTGTTAGAGTTTAATGGACTGGCAAGGTCAGCACAGTTTTCACTGTGAAAATAAAAGTGCTGTCTAGGAGTTTAATGAACACAATGACATTTCTGCATGCCCCCAAAAATTCCTGAGAGCAGCTGAGCTGGTTTGACTTGTTGCAACATTGATTTTCCTTTTCTTTATCTCACATGTTTTTTCTCTTTATGAGGGCAAGCTTGTTTGTTGTATATGTCTTAAAAGGAGGAATATTTGTTTTGGGAGAAAGGTGGGAGGTGCTTTCTTCAGAATTGGTTTTAAAACTAACCTCAGTTTCTTCCTCTGGAAAAAAAATCTAATCAAATTTTCAGTTCTATGTACATCTTTATAGGGAAAAGACAGCCAACAACTAGCATAATAGTGCAAGGTCTAGAGTGAATATTGTCAGTGTGATCTTATGAAGTAGGATTATTACTAGGAATTACAAAATAATTACTTTGTTTGAACTAAAGTGACTGTACATCCCTTAATCAGGTGTCTGGAAATAGTATCCAACTGTTTCCTATCTATTAGTAAAGGCTTAACTCACTAGCTATGCTATAAATCCAGACAAAGCTACAAAAAGGCACATTTGTTTATTAAAACAAAATAAAATAAATAGACACGAAAAATAAGAAAATAAGAAAGAAGAGGTGGAAAAGGACATTCTTGTCATCTATACTAACTGTCATTTCTTGGAATGGCTGCTATCTTTGTAACTCATTAGCCAGCCCATTCAGGATGATCAGGGCTGGGGCGTTAATAAAGGCTTCTCTGAGTCTTACAATACTTATTAATGCAGTCAGCAAATCCTCAATATTTTGTACTTTCCAATTAAATATTTAAGGTCTGCCTGTCATAGTGCAGTTGGGTGTACAAACACTACATATAGTTCCATGGACAACAGTGCTTTCAGGTATTGACTTTACAGATCCTTTGGATTAAAATAAAATTCCTTTTCTCGGTGCCACATTGGTGATAGGTAAGGGAGTAGCAGGAAGGATATGCCAAGAAAATCAAACATACAAAAAAAGCTTCACTTGACTAGATAGGTGTATGCAGGACATTGCAAGGCATGGCAGAGCAGAAATATGAGTTTAAGAGGCAGGGAGAAATGCTTATTATTCTGTATTTTCCTCATTGTTTGATCTACAATTATTCCACATATTGAGCACCAAGGGGGCTCTGCTTTCCTGGTACACTGAGTTGGCCAGAAAAAGCTCCACTCCCTAGTGTGTTAACATGCATTTATTACATATCATGCTAGTTCAGTAATTTCTATCCAGGAGAAGGTATCTTACTGGATAACTGCAACTATTAAAATAATTTATAGGTAAGGGGTTTACTTACAAAGAAAATAAAAAACTTTAGGAAATTGAAATAAGGTAACAATCCATTTTAACTAATTGCAACTACTAAAAACTTGTTACTGTTAATGAAAGGAAAAATGACATTTTCCTCCAAATTTCTGTCCTATCTTCCTAAAGAGGCCCTTGAATTCTCAAGAGACACATTCCTCTCCTAGAGCCATTGTTGTCAGAGATCTACCACCAAAAGGCATGTGCCTTGCTACAGTGATTAATGATAAAATTAGTCCATAATAGAATGTATTTAACTTATTGAATAAAGTTCTAGTATGAAATGTTTTTCTGCTGAAGACCAAAATGTTCAGTGCTAGAAGTACAAAGTTACGAGTCACTCTGCCCTGTTGCTGCTTCCCTCTTGTGGAGTTGCTTGTAAGGGGCACTGACCACTCATACCTGTTCCCTTCATGTTCAGACAGAAAGGTACAGAGCATTCTCTAAACACAAATCTTAAATCTCTAGAAGTCATAAAAGTTGATGATATGTTTAAATAGAATTATGTACTATTACACTACCAAGGGCAAAAACAAGTATCAAAGGTCAGAGGTGAAGCTGCTACAGAAACATCACAAAGCTACATACACAGCATTCCAGTATGTTTTTCATGCCTAGGTTTGCAGCAAAAGAGTGACTGGATATTGATTATGAATTCCTACCAGCCTCTAACTCTCAGATGGAAAAAATAATGTACAAGCCTAGTACATTTGTAGTGCATACTAAATTGGGCAGGATTTTCATTCTGCTCAAGGGCAGGAAGGCTTTACAAAGAGATCTAGACAGGCTGGATCAATGTACTGAAGTTTGTTGTAAAAGATTCAACACAGCTAAATGTCAGATCTTGCATCTGGTTCACAACAACACCATGCAAGACTAAAGACCTGCAGAAATGTGGCTGGAAGGATGCCCAGCAGAAAAGGACCTGGGGTTGCTGGTTGACAACCATTTTCTCATGAGCCAGCAGTGTGCCCAGGTGGCCAAGATGCCAAGAGCATCCTGGCTTCTACCCGACATAGCATGGCCAACAAGATTGTGCCACAGTGTGTGGTGCAGGTGAGGCTGCACTTCAAATACAGTGTTCAGTTTCAGGTCCCTTACAAGAAGGATATTGAGGTGCTAGAACATGTCCGGAGGAGGGCAATTAAGCTAGTGAAGGGTTTGGAGAACAAGTCTTATGAGGAGTGTCTGAGGGAAGCGGGATTGTTTAGTCTGGAAAGAAGGAGAGTGAAAGGAGACCTTATTGCTCTCTAAATCCACAGGGAGGAAGGTTGTAGTGAGCTGGGTGTTGCTCATTTCTCCCAAAAGAGAGGTGAATTATTGGAATAGCTTCTCAGGGAAGTGGTGGATTCTCCATCCCTGGAGGTGTCAAAGGGTGTGTAAACGTGGTTATAATGGTTATATAGTGGGGAATGGGACACAGTTTAGTAGGTATGATGAAGTTGGCCTGATGGTTTGATGTGATGATCTTAGAAGTCTTTTCCAGCTTTAATGATTCTATGATTCTATACGATTACACATATATTGTCAGTGGCCAGAGTGAAAGACATCTGGGTAGCAGCTGCTAGACATTTTCCAGGTGTGGCAGTACATGGTGTCCATTTTCATGGCCACATGGCCTTCCTCTGACCAAGAATCTGGAAGTTCATTCCTTACACATCTTTGACACATTTAATCGAGTGAAACAGCATGTTGTTGGTTTCAAAATCTTTTGTATATGCTTCAAGTTGAAAAGTCATGGAGAGTAAAGTGGTATTTGTTTCTTTAATTCAGTTACATCTGAGATAAACTGAAGAAATGCAGGCAGAAATTATTAGTGCTATATCACTAACTGCTATGAAGATCTTCTTGTGAAACCTTATTACAAGTGCTTTTTTCCATAACAGTAACTAAAGTAGTGCATAAAAATAGCAGCAGTGGTGCAGTTCAGGGAATAAACTGCAAAATATGCATTGCCTTAGTTAATGCATACTCTTCTGACTATTTGTCTGGCAGCACTTAGTAATTTAAAGTGATTAAATGAAATTGGTTTTATATCTTTGTAGTAAAGACAGAGTATACTGGTCTGTTGTCTCAGTATAAGTTGGGACTTTTTAAATAGCTTGATTCTTGTTTATAATTGGTCTTTGTGGTTCTCAATGAGCTGTGAATAAAACCTGAGATAATTCAGATTATGTTAAGGAGAACGCACTTATGAGTGAAATGAATTCAGTTTTATGAGAAAATGATGAAGATTATGATTTCACTGTATTTGAAGTGCAAAATAAAAAGCCGTACACGGATAATGAGGATTCCTCTGTGTCTATGTTAATGAGTATTGGCAGCTTCCAGTCTTATTATTACAATTCATCAGACTATATATATATATATTTTTTAACATAGAGGTCTGGGATGTTAACTAAGATTCTTATGCAGATGGCTGCATGTAGAAAACCTATATGTGAGCACAAGAGTTTTATTTCAACATGTGAATGAGTAGAAACCGGTAGAACAAATGAAAAGACAGAGGGCATAATTTTTCTTGTCTCATGAAATCCTATTGTGCCATTTGCAATATAGAATTTTGGTCCATTTTATATATTTTTCTATTCATTGTTTATTTTCTCTTCTAGAAAGCTTCATATTAAAATAATGGTTTATATTTTCAGGTGCTTAATGACGTTCTCTTGTTCTATATGTTACATATTCTTCTTGTATGTGGTGGCTTCATTAAGCTGGGTTCTGTAAAAGCAGAATAAAATTACAGCCTTTGCCCAGAGGAATTCACAGTATAAAAGATATGATAGTTGAGGTAAATGAAAAAACAGCTGGCAAGGAAGATGCGGACAACAATAGGATTCTTAACATAGCCTGCTGTATGTATAATTCATAATAATGTTTACTTGCACAAGCAGGCTTTCCTCGGGTAGTGCCAACAGACTTCTTTACATGAGCATGAACTGTTTATGTAAATAAGACTGCTGTGATTGGACTCATACTATATGCAAATTATGCAAAAATATTTCAAGTCATGTGTGTAGAATCCATAAAATTACCTTTTACCTCTGGAAACCATTACTGAGAACTGGATGATATTACTGTATGTAGTAATTCTGCATGTTGTTTAGACTTGCTTTATCTTTACTGGTCATTTATCCATGTCTGAAAATCACTACATAACATATAAATTGGCACAAATGTCTCTGCGCATACATAGGAGGCCTTAATAACAGCTGCTGTTGCCTTGGCAAACTTGTGTAGAAAATCTGTGAGCGTTAAAGTTTGCTGGGTTTGAAAACGTGTATGTTTGTATTCCCCAAATTGCCTTTAAGAAAGACTATTCAGACACTGCAAGTCAGCAGTCGACTCATAATACAGATAATAAGTGTACCCTTCTCTCTTTCACTGACATCAGTTGAAATAGTTTTGGTTTAATGTAGTCACTTTCTTCCTGGAAATTTTATTCCAAAAAGAAGCAATCTAGGTCAGCCTCCTACTGCTGTACCAATTAACAGGATATGTCCATTATATTTATTTTCCTTTTGCAAGGTGTCAGACTTGAACTTAACAACTACCAAAACCAGGGTGACCTCAATTTACAGAAAATAGTTGAGTGCAAATGTTTTCTACTTTTTCCAGTATCTTACTCCTTATTTTATTGTACAATGTGTTTAAGCCTTACTGAATTTAAAGTGTCCAGATTTTGCCATTTCCAGAACATTTTGATGGCCTCATTTTGCATTTTCAGTGACTCTCACAGAAGGTCAATGTTCTAGTAAGTACTGGAGGGCTTTGTAGTTATAGGATGCCATCATAACAAACACCCTGACAGAAGTGTGATTTGCCAGTTTTTTTCCTTTCTTTTGCCCTTACTCTAAGTGATAAAAATCACAGCACTGAATGATGCCTTTCTTTCTCCTCTCTGTTTTATAAAGAAACACTCCCTGATCACTACAGTGCACAAAGCAGTAAATGGAGATGCCTTCACAAAGTACACTTCAAGGGTATGATTTGAAAGAAAAAAGAATCATTGATGATCTTGATGTTAACATGGGTAGTATGAATGTCTCATTTGAAAAATATGCAACATATAGTTGAAAACACCGTAAAAGCCGAGAGTTTCCATAGTACCCAAGTGAACTCCAATGTAATCTTTTCATAAAACATCGTAAGAACTATGGAGTATAATCTTAATCACATATATTATTTGACAAACCTACCAGAGCCCATGAAAGTTGGAATCATTCTATCCTTAGCACATGTATTTCTGAAGGGCATTGTTAACATAAAAGAAAGATGAACATAGGATCCGCTAAGAAAGAGACCAGTGTGGCTCAGTTGAGACCTGCTGTTCAAACCGAAGAGCAAAAAGGAACTGCATAGGCATTGCAATCAGGGACAGGGAACATGGGAAGGGTATAGGAGTGCTCCTCACTAATAGTGAAACATGGCAAATACATCAATAACAATAAAACGCCAACAGGGATGAGTCATGTCAATTCCACAACGCAAAAGTCTCTCCAGTATTATCATTTTGAAAAACATAGCCTTGATCAGCATTAATTGTACCACCAGCAGCACATCAGCTAGTGGCACAGTGTGAGATCTTACATTTCTTCAGCTTTACTATTAGCAGGAGTGCTATTTAACTCTGCAATACGAACTTTGCATATGTTCAAGAATGTACTGGAAATACCAGTACACCCATGACCTGTGACAGCAACAGGAAGGCCTCCCTTGCCTTCACAACATTTTTTAGCTACATCATCTACATATTTTTTAAGCAAAGACCTAATTCATTAAGTAAACACCAGCTGAACATTTATCTAGGTTTCACTGCTGAGACAGAAGACTCTGGGAGGAGATTTGAAAGGTACAGGCTATATTTCTCCTGAGATCCCAGAAAGCCATGGCAGTTTCTACACTTTTCAAAGAACTACTAAGATTTCAATGTCTTGTAGTAACCAGACGGAAACTGAAATTCCTTTTCTTTTCAGAGCTCTTTTCAAGCTATTACTAGAACTGTTAAAATAGAAGGTACATGTTCTGGGAGTACGTATGCAGAAGCATGGGTACACTCTGTGTACAAACTCACAGGCTAGCCTACATAGTTTATCCTTTTTACAGTTAGGAGCTGATTTGTAATTTGTCCCCACCTATCCCCGATCATTTGAAGAGTTTCCATACATCTTGTTCATAAAACACTTTATTGTAAGGACTGTTTTCAGCAATGGATGTTACTTGGAATTTCCTAGGCTGATGGGTTATCAGTGCAAGATGTCATGACTAGTTACTTCTGTTCAATACTACTACGTGACATGGCTGATAATATCACATCAGCACAACAGAACTGAAAAAATAATGAGTTACTGAGTACTGCAGTCAGCAGTCTGGAACAAAAAAATTCTACTCAATCTCTACCTGTTCAGAGGAGCCAAAATACCAGCTAAGGTGTTTTTTCTAGTTTTTTCTAGGCAGGTTTTTTCTAGTGGCTGTGAGTAGTAAGAACTGTTATGCATGAGAGATTTACATCATGTCTAGAAAAATTGAGAGGAGAAATTTATTTAGGCAAATTAAAATGCACTGAAAGTACTTACTTTTTTTCTTTATGTATAGTAGGCATCTGTCACTGAGGTAGCTGTGAAATGTACAGTTAGAAAAATCTATTCCTGAAGTTTTACTATTTTGATTCAGTAATATAGGGGTGTCTGAAAATTATACCTTGATTTTTGCTAAATTAAATTTTCCTCAAAAAAAAAAAAAGAATAGCAAGTCAAAATTGAAAGCAGAAAATACTCGAGTTTCAGAAAATAAAATCATTTTGAACAAAAGCTTCCCATATATGTTAATCTTTACTCAGCCCTTATTAGTAGGTTAATTTCCCTAGAAATTAATAACTGTAAGTTTGGGTTTGTTTTAATTTTATTAATAGATGTTCCAGGGCAGATTAATTTCCATGAGTTGGAAAAGCAATACCTTCCGAAGAACTGTAGCTCAGTGTCACCTACCATCTGGAGAACACAATCCAGAAACTAAGGGCAAATATGGGCTGTCATATCCTTCATTCCCAGACAAAGATGCTAAACGCACTAAGACATGCAAAAAGTGTAAATCAGGTCCATAAAAACTAGCAACCTAACTCCAAAATACACAGCAGTAGTATAAGGCCTGTAAGTACCTCTCAACTCAGAAAGACCACTGCTAAAAATACGGCACAGAAATGAAACAGAAGTATGATTTGTGAATGATTAAGACAAAATAGGAAGAATTATTTGGACGAAGATTTCTGGTTGAAAAAGACTGTTCAGACATGAGCCTTTATTACCCATAAAGGCGACAGAAAAGAAATATTCGTCACTTGATGGCTTCTGTATTAGGGTTATATTCATAATTCAATGGGGAATACTTTCTAAATTAGTTTTTTTCTTTTTAGTCTTCAATAGTCAAATACAATAGAGCACAGAGGATAAATTCATTAACTGCTGCATAGATTATGTTACTGTCCCTGACAATCTCATTCCTTCCTTTTTAGTGATGATAAGTTACTAGCTATTAATACATTATCAAGATACAGTGTATATGGTGGTAACTGATAGGTGTTATGAACTGACATGGAACTGGAAGGTGAGGCTGCATACAAAGTAAGTTTTACTAATAAACTCTAGAACACTGGATTGAAAATTCAAACACATTACTATCAGTGTTGTTTTTCTATAGGACATATATATAGGTAACTAAAGAAGTAAGGGAGTGAAAAAATAGTACAAACCCCAAAGAATTAAAATAGTTGTTTCTGTAATGTAAACTAATCCTTCTTAAGTCTTTCACAATAGTTCTAGCTACCTGACATAAATGCACCAGAATAGGCTGAACACTGAAAAGGTAATTGCAGACTGCATGTATTAATCGGGTGCAACCTGGAGGAAAGCTTTGGAAAATGTTTTTTCAACCCACAGGCTGGAAAAAGTCAGAGTACCTCTGAGATCCTTTTAAGGCCAGCAGAAAAAGCCAGATAAATAAATACATGAACAGCAAGAATGTCCTCTTGGAAGAATGGCAGAACTTAGTCTCCCCAAACCTGACCTTTTCCAGCTTAAGAAAGAAAAGACAATTTTAGGGAAGCAGAATCACACTGAAATATAAAGCACATTTCTCACTCAATGTTAACAAAGCAGATGTATTGAAATGCCCTTGCAAGCTTTTTCTTCTAATAGAATGTATGTGAACTTCTCATTAGCTCCGAGTGCATCAGATATTTATTTTTTCGTTCTATGCAATACAGCTGGTAAAAAGAAAGAGTATCTGGATTTTGTTCCAGAATAAAGCACCTTTCCAAGCATACAGTGATTTATAGTACTTGAAATGCATGACATAAGCAGCATAAATAATGCCTAATTTAGGATGCTGTGACTTTAGTCATACATTCTTCCAATCATGATTGGCGCAAAAACCTTTCAATTTAAATTTAAAGATACAACACTAGAAATTAACTCTGCATGCTCAGTGGGAGGCGTTCACC
Source organism: Cuculus canorus (assembly GCF_017976375.1). Taxonomy (NCBI): domain Eukaryota; kingdom Metazoa; phylum Chordata; class Aves; order Cuculiformes; family Cuculidae; genus Cuculus; species Cuculus canorus. Next base: position 31,777,105 of record NC_071441.1, on the reverse strand, counting down.
TTGGAGGTGTAAAAGGGGTGTATGGGCAAGTCAGAAGGTGTGTTAATTACATTATAATGACATTATAATGACATCATAATAACATTATAATGAGGAGTTGAGCTAACCTGGGCATTTACATCCTGGCTTGTTAAGCAGCAGTGGCAATTCACGTTTCTGCCACCTTCTCTTCATAGTTTGGCCATGAAGAATGGCTGTCTCACCTGAAAACAACAACCCGTCCTTCATGCCAGCAAGGCAGGACATAAATTTTGACCACAACTGGCCATTTCCATGGCAACTGCATGCCTTTGTTATGAGCAATGTTGCAGCTGTGCCTCAGACAGCTGAAATTGCTCTGTAATATCACAATATACTAACTGTAAAGGGGAGGGCTTTTAAAGAAGCTTGTGGTTCTCATTTCCATCAAATAACATTATTTTTCCACAGCTGATGATGAAGGAAAGATATATAAGTTCAATGTATTGTTGCCATTACCTGAACATGTACATTTTATTTCATATCCCTCTCATACATGTCAATGTATCTCTGGTAAAAAATAGTATAATTTTATGTATGGAAGCCTTGTTATGAAGCATATGTATTCTGAAGGTGTTAATGATACTCCTTGAAAGCCCCACTCTTTTTCTTCTCCTGTCCCGTACTGTACATAAGCAGCAAGGAATCAGATAGCAGTTTGAGCTTATGGCATAAAATGTATCAGCACAGACCTTTCGTTGGACTTGTCTTATCTAACACAGCCTCACAAGTCAAAATTATGCTCCTGAAGATTACAACAAGCCGTTATACTCCATATGTACAAGTAGGAATACACAGCACTATTCCCTGATCAAAATCAGGGAAAACAGATCAGAAGGTGCAATTCCCTTTCTTTTGTCCTTGGTGAAAAGCAATAATGATTACAAGATAATTCTTTCACTAAGGAATGGTATTTCTCCAAATGTTTCTACCCAACAATCTAATTTAGCTCTCAAGACAATGGAGAAAATAGAGTTATCTGAGAACTTCCTTTGGTCTTCTTTTGCATTCTAAGCAGAGCTTATTTGCCTAACTATGTTCAGGGTGCTTCTTACTCCAATTTATGGCTGAATAAGAGCAGAAGATAATGTATAATCCAATGTGAAAGTGAACCTTCTTTTCCTCTTCATTTAATCTAGAATTCTTTGCATCAGAATTTAGACTGCAGAGTATTTCAGACTTCTTTTCTATAAGGCATTTGACACATTTTCATATGCTATTAAGTAAGCAACAAAATAAAACTTTGAACTGTAACTCTGTAGGGACTTTCTCCTAGATACTTCACTAGCAAAATGTTGAAAGAAATCCCATCCTGACAATAACTTCTAGGAAAAGATTCTGGCTCAAAGTCAGTAAGAATGAATATTATTTAACAGTACCATTGCTCTGACATCTTGTTACAGTAAAATGTAAGAAAATCACTAATAAAGTTCACATTCAGATGAATAGTTGAAGTAATTTTCTTGGAGACTGGGGTCAACATTTTCACTACTTTAAATGAAGCTACAGGCACGCGCTCTATTTGCTGGAACTTGTTACTTGCATTAAGTAATTAATTAAAGGCAAAATAATTATGTCATGTTCAACTTTCATGTTCAAAGAGCTGTAAATGAAATCACAGAAGTATATAAACTAAATGCAATGTGTGACATATGAGAATACTTCTCTAATCAGTTTAAATTGCCATTATATTCACACTAGTTATGTTTCTTCATATTTACAACTATCTGGTACATTTCAGTTTTATTAATTCTGAAGTAAAGAGCAATTTATTTTAAGGTTAGCAATCAGTTCACACTTGGTTACATTTTTTATATTAATTTTATACATTTTGTGATAATCTGTGGGGCTGTAAGAGCCATATCATTCTGACAGGTCCTCTCAATATGTAATGGTTTAGATGTAGGCAGTTCAGAGGAAGGTATAATACATCACATTTTGTTGACAGTTAAAGGGGAACCAGGGCCACAGCAATGCTGTTTTTGTCTATAAACTTTCCAAAGTTTTGTTATGATCCATGTTAGGGTCCCTATAAAAATTAACATTAGTTCTGATATAAAGCAACATACACTAGAGAGTATTGCCGGTTGTCAGGTCTGCCCAAAGGGTAAAACAAGTATAATCTAGGCTAGTCTGTATCAGGAAGTTCAATTGTATATAGGAGTTACTCCTCTCTGTTTCATATAAACTAAAGATCTTACTGGCACGCTCTTTAGTCATTACAAAGGTTGTATTTGACTTTCAGTTCTGTTTCTCATGTTACAAGTATACATCCGAAATGCCATGTAAGCACAGAATCAATCAATTGCATGTTAATAGTTTCACATATTCATCAATCCTCCTTGTTCTCTAGTCAAACACACGGAAACAATGAATTCTGGTGAATTTCAGATAGTTATTGCCTAAGAGACATTTCCTCAGGAGTTATTGATGTTAGCCATTAGAAGTGAAAGGTGAATGGCAAGATAGGATGGTAATACTGGCTTGACAGAGAAACAGAATAAAATAGTGCGAAGAAATTAAAAACTGAGCTAGAAAAATTATTCATTGCAAAGGATTATTACAGCAAATGATGTTTCCCTTTCTTCTTTTTTTTTGTTTTCTGCCTTAGTACTAAGTTGTTCATACAGATCCTGATTAGTCATGAGTTTGATCATTGTCTTAAGCTGCTCAATCAAGAGCTCTGATCTAACATATGCTCTTACGTGGCTTCTGCTGTGGTATTTCTTATTCATGTTGTGTGCTGTTTCCACTCTCTTCTGAGAAATACAGCATATCAGGCATCTACTAGTAATATTCTGAGTCAAATTGTGTGTTTACACCAGAAACATTTAAAAGAGAATGGGTGATATTTCAAACTCTATCAACTTGCAGAAGTTCCCTGAGAATCCTTTCTCTGTTGTCAACAGCCAGAGAGCAGCATGTGCTGCAGGAATTGAAGATGAGAATGATACAGTAGCTGGCTACATCAGTTCTATACATTTTGAGAATTGCTTTGCTTTGGTAAAATACATCTAATTTTTTTGCTTTATTTGTCTCAGTAATGTAACATAACAGGAGCAGGGCAAGGATCATTGACAGTCCCATGTAATTTCATCTGTTTTCTGACTAGGTGACTTACACTATACAAATAGAAGACTTTTTGTTTTTAAGACAGCAATTAATATTTTGGACTCTTTGAAAAGTACTTTGAAAGCAGCTTTGGAAATAACTACATGTTTTCAGAGCAGATACATCTGCAGTTATTTATCTACATTTCTAAACCTAGAATAAAAATATTTTTTAACAGGAAAGGTAACATACCGACCAAATATATTATAGAATAACAAATAAAAATATCGAAGAGGTTAAAAAGTGGTTTTTGCGAAATATCTGAAAGGAAGGACCACATCATATTGCCCAACATTGCTAAAATGTGTAGCTTACATCCTATTGGTTTCATGATTTCGTTCCTTTGTGAATCTAGATTCACAAAAGATTCATACACAAAAGATTCATTCACAACTTTTGTGAATCTAGATTCACAAAAGATTCATACAGCCTAAGTCTTGCAACTTAAAGATATAGGCAATAGTAAATTTCTAGTCATTATATATTGTTTAAAAAACATAGTAAACCAGAGAGAAGTTCCAGAGACAAAAGACTTTTTCCAGCCTGTCAGCTGGTGAGTAAGAAGTAATGGCTATACTTGGACAGTACTTACGTAACTTGATACTATCAGACAGTAACAGAATGCCTAGCTAGAAAATGTAAATATTCTTTCTACAAAATATGGATAGTGTGAGCACTAGCCATTCACATTTGCCCACACTGTAGCCCTGGTCTGGGTAAATCTACTAAGGACAAGTCACCTCTGGAACTGTTTTGATTTTCATTTTATCCGTTTTGGAACTGACCAATTAGATTCCCAGTACAGTCATTAGTTAAAATAAGCAGGTCTTAGAATCACCAAAGGATCTTGGCATCTAATAATAACTTTAGCTATCTGCACCCAGCAAAAAACCATTCCTGAAAGTTTAATTAGTGCCCTCCGTCCACAACAAGCTAAGTACCTCTCAGAATAAAGAGTTCTGCTAAATAATTTCCCATAGTATCAGAATTTCTGCTGACTGGTTCAGACTATGAAGGTACTGTAAGCACTAGAACCAAGGTGCTAGTTCAAATAAAATTGAATGTTAAGCAAAGCTGTGCACATGATTGAATCAATAGATATTTCAGATCTAGAATGAATGATGAGAGAATTGTTCAAGCTACCCTCTCCTATTAGCAGTACCTTGCTAGAAAAAGCTACTTGAGTGAGAAAAGGAGTGGTTAAATTTGGCTATGTCAGTGAAATTTTCTTCTGAATACTCCTTCACATATTACAAAAAAGTAAAATGATGTTTCAGTTCAGCAAATGTAGTGTTAAAAATACTGGAAGTTTCAAAACTCTAGGGTGTAGTCTTCTCCTCAACAGATGTGTCAGGTGATTTTTCAATGTATCACTAGACAAAGCCATGTTTCCTCTTTCTGATATTCCAGATGACTTATCACTGTCAGTTGCTGGAAATTTTCCTTGGAGTAATCTCTCTTTTTTCCTTTGTAGGATGGAAATTGTTATTTGCTGTAGATGTCAGCCTTGATTCATCTGTAGAATCCAAACACAGAAATACATATTTATTCTCAAGTTTTAGCTGGACGTGCACAGAATGAATGTGGAATCTGAATGAAAACTGACATCATCATCTTATCAGGCTAGAACTTCACTTTTAGAAGATGGTAAAAGCTTTTAGCTATTAGCTTTTTCCATCACACCCTCCACAGATAAGTGTAATTTTATACTGCATTTAAGAAATTGTATAATAAGATACTAAAAAGGGGGTTTATGTGCACCAGTACCATATTTCGGACCATACAAGTATGACCAAATTCTTACTGTGAGACTTATGAAATTAATTCATTTTGGGATTTTCAAATAGAAAGAAAAATATGTTTCAATTTAAAGAGTATTTGCATCAGAGAACAAAAAGTGTTCTATTTCAATGTGTCAATCTCATGCTTTATTATTTTCTAGTTGCATATATGCAAATAATTATTAGAAGAGATTTGCACTCTTGAGAAGATGTTTAATAAACCGAAACACCACAGGAAAACAACTCAAGACATCTGAATAGGCCTTACATGAACAAGCTCTTTAGTAGCTGAGTAACCAGGGACATTATTGAGAATTACCTCTTCAAGGTTAAGGGATCCACCTACTCCCTGGGTAAACTTTCCCAAGACAAATCTAGAGTCTTGCTCAGGGCAAAGGTTACTCCATTCCTAAGATATTAAAAAAAAAAAAAAAAAAAAAAAAAAAAAGCCAGCCACAATTTACAACTGCAAAAAAGGGACGAGACACATGGATTTGTTTATCTCAGTGACTTTGATTGCCTTAAACTGTCATGAAACCATGCTAGAAGAATGGTGTACAATTTTTGTATGTCAGGGAAATGGTGGATAAGGGCACAGTTTCATTTAGACTTTCAAACAACTTTTGACAAGGAAGTGGTATAGATGGTAGGAGATGTGAGGTGAGATATAAAGCAATACTATGGATCAGTGAGTTGCTAGCAACTCACAAACTGGCAGCAGTAATAAATAAGACATTTTCAGCTTTGGAAAACCTTAATGGCAATCTGGGCCACCGTACCCTTCTACCCAGTTCTTCCCTTTTTTAATTTCTGTCTTTGTTCAAAATGTATCAGATGTCCTCCAGAAGTGCCTTCCAAACAATGTTATTCTGTGACCTATGAAAGGAAGAGCAAGTAAAAGTATTGTTACTAGAATTTTCTCAGTTGTTTGGAGCATCCCATGAAGACCAAACAGAAGTAATGCCTGGTATCCAGTGGGCTGTAGGAGTCACAGAGAGGAAGAAGGGCATTAACTGTGGAAATCCAGTCTAAGAGCTGAGACATCTGTGGATTCATTACATGCAGCCCTAAAAAAAGAGTAAGCAGCACAGACATTTCAGTGATTACAGCACCATGTACAATATTTATTATGGACCTCAAAGACCGTTGGCCTTTCCGATCTCTGATCACACATCAAGTGCTAGATCAGAGACTCTAAGCTATTATGCATCTTGCAGAACTGAACTGTGATATTTTTATACTTATTTATCAAAATGGGTCTGCTTATTAAGCTAAAACAAAACAGTGAGAAAAATTAAATTGCTAAAGTACATGGGATTCTTATGTTCTGTTTCGGGGGTATTTTGAGCAGAAAACATGAGTTCCCTTGATCTTGTTCCTTTGGCCCTGTGTTAGCATCTTCCACTTAGGATATTACTTAGAAGTTGCGGACATTACAGCTAAAAACTGATGAACCTTTACAAACAAGTAAACAGCCAGGAAAAGACAACAAAGAGAGCAGCAGAAAAATATATCACTCTTGTCATTGTTGATGATGTTTTAATAACACATTCTTTCTCATATGACATCAGTGGATTTTAAATCCTTATTAAGTTATATGAATTTAATATCATCAATCTATGCACATTTCTCATGTTTTACTAAAAATGCGAATTTAAGTTTTAGGGAAAGAGTGAATGACTCCAGACAAGACCATAAGGTTACTGTATTGCTAATCTTTTCTATGCCTTTTAACACCTCAGCTAGGTTGCTATTATCCAGAGGTAAAAGTATGCCAAAAATAAGTTGTTTCACAATGTAATCACATATAGCCTTCCTTCCCAAAGCTAAAAATACGTCGTTCTAGAAGCGTACTTTGGCATTTGAATCAGCTTCACTGGCTCTATTTTTATAACTGTGTGAGCAACTTACAATGTTTCATCTTGACAGAAGATTTCAGGGGGAGAATAATAATGTGGAATTGGGGAAAAACAGAGCAAAATAAATAGAAAAGAAAGAATAAATAAAATATTTTGGCACACAAAATATGGAGTATTGTCAGCAGAACAGAAAATGAAGATAAAGCCATATAAGGGACAAGTTTTTGTACGTGATCTCTTGAATAATGAGCTTGGAGATATAATGTGTTTTCTTTATCTCTGTGTCACTTTGATAGGCTGTTTATTTTATGTGCTGCAAAATGATCACATGTAATCTGCATTAGCAGAATTTTCCTTTTGGCTATACAGATGTTAAGGAATGAAGAACAAATGGCAAAGGTCTCATAGAAAGACTGAAAGAAGAAGGACTAATTTTTTCTTATTAAAATAATAATTTCCTTTGAGTTTTGGGGTGGTGGTGTTTGTTTGCTTGTTTTGTCTCTAAGTAAGCAGCTTATGCTCCAATATATTTCAGTTTAGGAAAACAAAGAGACCTGAAAAAATATGGTCACCCAGAAATGACCCACTTGTCTGACTTCCTATATATCTGATTTCAACACATAGTCCTCCTCTGATTTATGGGATGCTACAGGAAAAATTAGTGCTAAGTTTTATTCTGATTTTGGTACCATTGAAATTTGTATGATTTGTGATCAGGCCAGTACTTTTTCTATTCAGACGAGCGATGAGAACAAAGTTACACACTGAACCTTGAAATGCCAGCTTTTTGAAATGCCGCGTCCCGAGCACGTCACAATGATCTTCAGAAAATCAACAAGATGACTTCTTTTTTTTTTAATATTTCTTCTTCAAGCCAGATTATAAAAAAAAGAAAAAACAAAAAAGAAAAAACCCACATATTCTATATTGGTATGATTGTATTAATTTTGCCTGTACATCAAGAATACTGTCCTAGTTTGATCAACAAGAAAATTTGAGTCAGGAACTTTAGAAACAAAAGAAAACAAAAAAAAGGAAAACTCACCTAGGAAGGCCATAAATTATTTCTTCAAGGTTATGTAATATTAGATCCTACTGAACTGTTTTTTTTCTTCTCTACTTCTCATGATTATAAATTCTTTCACAGAACTCTAGAGTTCACTCCTTCAGAATATCTTAAATAACTACAATGTAATGTTACCTTTTCTACAATACAGTAACATATTAGCAAGTAAAGTATTTGCTATTATTTTCTGAAACTTAAATAGTGAGAATATATTTTAGTTCCCCTTAAGGAATATCTTTTTTTCTGAGGGAAAACTGAAGGCCTCATGAATCACTTGGGAATAAATAGAAAGATTCTGATTACAGATGAGGGAAACTTGACTGCAGCAGAGCTTAGTCAAGTAAGTATTTTTTGTAATCAGAATAGTTTTTGCACTGATGATTATGTGATAATAACTTCACTTGTGGCGATTCCAATATTTTGTGGTCTTAGATTATTCCAACAAATACTGTTCAGCAGAGCACGAGGAGCTTCTCATTCAACAGATCATTTTTTGGAAAAAACAACTCAAGAATAAATATTAGTTGTGTCCATTGAACACCGGTACATAAATGGTGACGCGATGCTGTTGAAGATTATCGTCTCCCATAAACCTGTGGTGCTAGAGAATTTAAAATGAGGAAGTTTTTTAAGTATTTGAGTATCTAAACTGGCATAAAGTCTGGTAATATGTGTTGGAACTTTGAGTTTCTACAAAAGTAGTTTTCGTTTCTCAATTTGAATACTAGACTGCCAAATCCAAGTGATAACAGAACAGGAACATCCTGTTCTGTTCATAATTTTAGAAATTAACAGCTGATTTCTTATGAGTCCCCAGTCAACAATCTCCGAGAAAAGTATAGAGTAACAAAACCAAATATTTCTTCAAGAAATGAATACTAAAAAGAATAGAGATTAAATTAATTCATTACTCATTTGCAGTCCAGATTCCTGATCAAGGTTATATATTATCGTAAATATGTAAAGAAACTGTGTTTCAAGTTAACTTAAGTAAAAACAATTTGCTGACAGAAACAGGATTATTTCCAAAGCTATCTAGATCATGCTCCCTCCCTGCTCACTGGACTATAAAACAGGCTTCTAGAAATCCTCACTTTCAAGGATGAGTTCCTTGGTTTGTGCCTTATCTCTTTTCTTTGCCTCTGCAGGGAGTGTAGGGGAATACTTACTTTAGGATAAAATATGTTCTTTTTTATCCTCTTATCCCCTTCTATGCTCTTGGAAAACCTGAACACTGTTTCCTGGACATCTAAAATGAATATGTATAACTCTCTCTTTTCCAGAATATTGTAAAGTACATAATTAGATAAAGTATCACCAATGAATAGCTAATATGATTAAGGAAAACAAAACCTATCCTGGAAGCATCTTTCCTTTCTTTCAGCAATGTGTTTGCTTTGGCTAAATCATCATTAGCATGAACAAATTAGCTCTTTCAATAGTGTTGTTTTACAATTTAAAAACAAATGACTAATTTATTTACCCAATAAAGAAAGAAAAGTTGGCTTGAGACAAAGAGGGAAAGGCTATTTTAAGTTGCTTGAAATTTTTGATACACAGCTTCTTTTGCTATGAAATCTCCAAGTTTAAGAATGATAGAACTGGATTCAGTTTAGTGCTCACTAAAAGTCTGCTTCATGTTAAAAAAGCCTTCACTGAAATAACTCATCTTGTGCTACTTACATCGAAAATAAACCAAAAGTTGCTAGATATTCTGCCTCAAATCACAGAAAGCTGAGAAAAAACAACATTTTCAGAAGTTTTCTGTTTGCAGAAAATCAAGGTTTTTGAATGACCACAGCTACCATTTCACATGTTAAAGGTGCATGGAAGCACATTATAATGCCAGCAAAAAGTCTGGAGTTGTAACAGAGAAGGAGAAATGGTCAGCGTTGTAGCTGTGTGAAAATTACTTCCCTCCTGCTGAGCAAAGCCCTGCCAAGAGAAAAATCTAAAGAAACTTGTTTATGGGAGAGGTCAAATAGCTATCATACCACCTTCCTCTTGAGGAGTAACACTACCTCTGTAGCACATGTTCTTCAAAATATTGAACCATGCCATAGGAACAGACCTTATGGGCAGCAGATTGCTCAAAAAACCCTACACATCAGTAAGATGATGCTTGACTGTGTGTTGTTAAGATGACTTGGCCAGATTTTCAGTCCCTAGGAAGCTGACAGCTATCATCAGGGACAACAGTGCAGAGAAGTTCTGGATCTGGTCCATTTCCATTAAGTGCTTCAAAGTCCCTTCTGAAGCCCTCAAAGAGACATTAAGATCCATAGTGCTTACTGCATCTTTCATTATTTCATCCATGATAATTATGTATTAAAATAAGACAAGATCTATAGAGAAATCAAATTTCTTTATTAAAACTACTGGTGAAATGAAAGAAAGTTTTCAGGAACATAATCCGTCAGGTCTTTCTATTTGCTTTGTAATACAGATGCTGAAGCTCTTAGAAGATGGCCACCTGGACAACCGTGTCCAATTAAAATACATAGTCTGCATATTCACAAGAAATTAAATCCATGACATAGATCCTTCAGAAAGTCCACAGAGGAGGGTAAAAATGAATAGATAAATGAAAATTAAAATCAGACCCTTTACCCAAAAACAAGTTTCTGAGAAAATGGGTGAAAAGTTATTATGTCTATGACAGTATGAGTTGGAACATGTAGTTATTACATCCAGTTCAGGACTCTGCTTTCTCTCACAAAAAGGCACAGGTTTGTTGTAGTTAGTTACAGTTTTCACATCTGTGTATGGAGGTTTATGTTTTTATTTTTAGCTTACGCAAGATATATGAAAATACTAGACAACCGTTTCTTGATCATCAGATATTGTTAATGCTAAAGTGCATCACAGGTATGTGCCAAAAGCTCTATTCACTCTACTTACACTCCAATGATGTCTCATTGTCTTTCTTCATATCAGCCTCCAATACTATATACTGAGCTAAAAATAAAGGAGAAAGTTATACAGAAGAAAAAAAAAGCAACAACGGCAAACAAACCAAACAAACAAACTGGGTATGGTCACAATAAACAAAAGACCAAGCAATACTGTAGAAAGACGTGATAACTTGATCTTATTCCAAAAATTGTCATGGGTAGAAATGGGTCCATCCTTAGTTATGGCAGATACTAACTTTGATAAATTACTTCTTATAATAGAGGAAAAAGTGCAGTAGATAGAAGTCCTACTGTTTTCAGTGTCATTATACTATATTGCACTTTAAGCAGCATCAACAGGAATCTTAATGAAAGGTGAAAGTGGAGTGGCAGCAAGACTATTAAGAAACAAGGGTAGGCTCAGATTATTTGCTGCTTAACACAGTAGGAAATTTATTTAGGGGTCTTACTTTTAAGCAACCTCCAAACCTCCCTGTGACTTTGCTATATAACTTACACAGAGGTTATCTGTACTCATCAACAGACAATATTTCCTGCAGCACAAGGGATAGTGGCATAATTTCATTTGTGATCTATGCTGTTTTTTTAGGTGACTACAATGGCAGGTATTGAGTTTGGACCACAGGTTGTGAGAACATAAGGAAGCTAGAACTAGCAGCAATACAAACCAAGAAACTTTGTTAACTTCCAAATATCACATATCTTATGGTATAACGTGATATCAGCTTAATGCCAGCTCATTTCTGAGATTACAGATTGTTTATACTAACCAAACAGCTGTGTATTGTGGCATTTTCATATCCTTACAGTAAGCACATATTAAAAAAAAATCTTGAGTGGAAGCCTGCTGAAAGTAAGCATTTCCTGTGTCAAACTATATTGTGTAGTTCCACAGGATGTGTGTGGTTAAAAATGCCATGTGATCCTCTAAAATTAATACCATCGATATTTATGTCAATAAACCAGTTAGAGTTTTACAGCGTTGTCATAGCACTTGGAACTGTTACCTTAAATTGCCACTTTTTTTACTTTTTAAAAAAGTATATGTTTCTTTTCAAGCAATTAGGTTTTACTATGGCTGTCATGCTTTAAAATGAGAAGTAATTATCACACATATCATTAGTGCACTAATGTATTTACAGAAGCTATCTTTTCATTGTGACTCAATGTGATCATCCTCCTTCCTTCATTTAGTTTAATACTTATTTTGAAATGATTTTGTCTCAGTTTATAAAGCAGAGATATTTGCACATAAAATAGATCTTTCTCTTGAAAATCAACCTGAAATAACACAAATATGACAAGCAACAAGACGAAACTAAATTTGAAGCATAAGGGAATGGGTTATAACAGAAGAAATGAATTGTAACTAAGAACAATGGTTTTCCTACCTTTAAGTCCAGATATCTGAAGAAAGTCCAAAAAGGAGAAGAAGAAAAACCCACGCTTTGCAAAGCCTTATACTGCATGTGAGAATGTTGCAGTTAATGCTCATGAAAGAAAAGCCCAACGGATGTTTAGTCATAGTCTCCTGCACCAAGAAACTCTGTACAGACAGAATTAGATCTTCTGAACTCATAACCTTCTCATCACCGTTTAACTTAATTTGCTGCAATTCACACCTATTTCAGAAACTACAGTTTATAGCAATCCTTGCTCTTAAGTGAAATGTATAGCCTTTGAATTTAAAAAGTAAGGAAGCAAAGAACCTTTATCTGCATTACACATTCTAAAGTGTGTTGGTAGAATGAAGAAGAATGATCAGAGAACTAATCAGCAATTGTTCTACAAAATTCTTTCTCATGTTCCCTTCCTGTGTTTGGGTTTTTTAATGTACACATTTCTTGTTACACTAACAGACTGCCAAATCAATACTAAGAAGTACTTTCAAAATCTGGATTATGTACTACCTTCTTATCTATGAAAAGTCATTTGATTGTCTTTCAGTTCACTTAGGATATGTGAAAGGACCAGGTTGACAGCACAGGGAGTTGCAGGCTTACATTTATCTACCAACAGGTAGGGCACCAGCAGCAGTGTTATAAGCTTTCTCAAGCTTTTCTGTACAAGTCTCCTGCAAAGGAATAATACGTCTTTTAAATGCAGAGGTTCGTTCACCTCGTGTACCACACTGCAGATTGGCTAACTCCAATATTTTATGTCAGTTAGAGCTAAAAAGGTGGTAGAATCTGGACCAAGTAAGACAATCTTAATTTCTAAGGAATCTAATTAATTTCTTCTGAAGATTTCTACATAGGATGAAAGTAGAAACTTTAAAATCATAATACTGAAACAATAGTAAGTTTTATTTCAAAATATTTTGATTAAGCTGAGTATAATTGTTTTCCACAGACTGGTCCACCAATTATGTTATGTGAATGACTCATTATTCAAGAACATTGTACACAGAGTAGAATGCACTCAAGGGAACAAAGTTTCATTCCAGGCTACACTGTTTAATTAAATTTGTGGCTGCAGTTGTAATAAGTCACAACTGGATTCAAATGTGGCTCTGCAGCAATGAGACCATAAACTATACCTTCTCAGAAAAATAAAAAAAATTATGCCCTTTATTACTATCTCTAGATCCACTATCTCTACATCTACAAACATGCTGTGGATGCAGGTAGTGGCAACATCGCAGGGCAATGGAGTGTCCAGGAACTACGCCGCTACAGGAGGAAATAAGGCATTTGTATGAGAAGCAGATATTTAACAACATGCATTATGTTGGTAAACTGTATGCATAGTAGTTTTGCATGGTAGTTTTGAGAACTGTTCCCAGCCCATAGAGTCTGTCCACAAACTGTGTGAACTACCCTGAGTGATAGATGGTGTATAGACATTTGAAGACTGAGTATTCTTTCTAGCATTTTCTGGTTTCCCATGTTACTCAGATGAAGAGTGATATCAAATTCAGCATATGCCATTTAGCATGCAATATCACCTGTATCAGCCGCTGTTTCAGAATTAGTCCGTGTCTTTTTCCCATAAAGAAAATAGGCTCTGTTTGAAAAGATCTAACTTGTCGTATAGAACGAGAAAAATAACATGGTCTGTTGATAGATGACAGTACCATCTTCCACATTTTTGTGAATAATTCAATTTCTTCAAAAGACCATTTGAACTAGTAAGACTCATTCTACAGAAAAAAATGGTAGAGAAGTTTCACTGTCCCAGCATAGCCAGCAGGATGGATGTCATGAGATAGCCCCCACCGTAGCTTCTCATTGCAAAATACACCAGCACAGGGCCAGATATAATTTACATGGGAGTTTAAACTGGCCTTATTGTAAAAATGGTAAAATTAATATTCATAACATAAGATAATCTAATTCTTTAAACAAACAAACACCCTCACAAACTGGTACAGGTACATTTTAATAATTAGTGTGATTAATAATGGGTTTGAGAGACCTTGTTTTCTCCTGTCAGTCCACTAAAGAACTAAGCTACAAAAGAAATAATTAAATCTCGTATTGTTAGTTTCGGTTCCAAGTGCCAGGTGGAAATTAGAAATAGAAAACTTCAAAAGCTATGGTGATTTCTTCTTCTGTTAGCCTCATTTAATAATCAGTTTAGGTCTTTCTGATCTAACCATCTTGCTTCAGAGATGTGCATGTCTCATAGCCATTGAAATAGATAGACTGTCATGGATGTGATTCATCTAAACAGCACTGCGAGTTCTCTTTCTTTGGCTGTATTTGGTGTTCCTTTAATCCAGGGAAACTTCATCATTCTGGAGCGTTTAACTCTCAGCTCATCTAACTCTCATAAATTCAGTGCATTTATGTGTAAGCGCTGTAGATCACCGCGGTCAAGCAAGCCCCGGTAGCTTACCAATTATTAATTAAACAACAATAACAGCTATAATTTCAGTCTAGCACAATCCAACCAAGTCTGCCCTGATCTTGAAACCTTCGAGCCCCATGCTGGGCACCAAAAAGAAAAGTTGTTATATAAGCCCAGGCAGTAGCTAAGCCTGCTAGAGCACTTTGATCATTTCCCCACAGTAGGATGAGGTATAGTCAGAGGACTAAAAATGTATAAACTCATGGTGTTAGGTGAAGGCAGTTTAATAGGCAAGGAAAAAGTTGTATGTGCAAGTAAAGCAAAATAAGGAATTCATTCATTCTTTTCCATTGGCAGGTAAGTGTTCAGCCATCTCCAGGAAAGCATGAGTTCAACACACATATCTGTTACTTGGGAAGAGAAACTCCACTCCATAACTCCGAATGTTCTCCCTTCGTCTTCCTTCCCTATAGCTCTTTTTACTTAGCACAATGCCTTTCAGTATGGCATATCCCTTTGGTAAATTCAGGTCAACTGTCCCAGATGTAACACCTCCTAGAACCTTGTGCACCCCTAGAGGACGTAGGCTCTCCATTCTCCATTTTCCTTTCTTGCATAAACTTAGCGGGGTTTGACAGAAAAGGGGAAGGCATTGCTATTACTTTAGTCCACTAAGAGAAAACAAAAATATAATCACTGAGGTCACCTGAGTCAAAAGGATATAAAAATCACAAACAGTGGGACAGAGATGGTTAGTAAAGCCCTTTTCTTGGTAGAAAGTGAAGATATCACCCTGGTAGCATATACTGGAAGAAAGGCAAAAATCTTTATTATTTCTACATAAGGTAGGGTATCTCTCACATGTATCTAGCATTGTATAATTTGTTGCCAGTATTGGGGTATTGACATTACTAATTATGGTTCCACAGCCTGTTTAACTACAACAGGAGACAGTAGTTCATGGATCTGTTCCCAGTTTTCATCAAAATTTCCTGAAAAGTTAGTGTGAAGATGCAGCTGATCAGACACAAAACTCCAGGTATACTTCCTTTAATTCATCAAAAACATTTTCTTGGCCACAAAACCTCTTTATATCTAATGGAATCCTTATACTGCACATCTCCCACAGGCAATATATTGGATTTCATTCAAGGTCAAAAATGCCAAGGAGAACTTTAAGTGATATTCTGATAATTGAGACAAATCAAAAGTTAGGGTTTGACTGACTTGGTGAAAGTGTAACATTGCGTAGTGTCTCATAGTTTATCTTTACTAATTCATACTCATCTTGTGAGAAGTTTAGCACTTTAATATCTTCCCACGTAATGTTGAAAATGTAAGACTATCTTTTCCTTAGTACAAAAATCAGTCATAAGAAAGAGTAAAATACATGATAAGTGGAATTGTTCTAAAGCAAAATTCATTCATGTGATTTGGAATATGCAATTTTTTATTATACCTATTTTAATGAATAATGCAGCAGATGTTACATTCTAGAGGGCAAACATTTTGGCATCCATTGACACAATATATACTACACTGGTTTATGGCCAAATACTGAGAAGTCCAAATCAACAGCGCTCAACGTTGGTTTCAAATACTTGGCATGTTTCTAGGGCTCGGCTTATCATGAATAAGCGGAGAAAAAAAAATAAAAAACCAAAACCAAGTCTAGATATTTTAAGATACTTAACACAAACTTACCTACTATACATGATTAAATTATAACCTGAGTATGAACCTCCTTAACCAGACTGTAGGAAAACTCAATTCCATTCCTAATACATTTGTTTTTACATACTGTAATAGATTGAATAAATCTGATTTCAAAAGTATGTATCTAGGCTAAAACACCTTGTTTTAGGAAAGGTGAATCTCCCAATATCATAGCTGAACTGTGTAAAGGCAGAGTGCTTCAAACAACATATATGAATGCATTAGAAAGCAGAATTTCCTCTTTAAATATATCATCTGGCTTATTTTTATTGAGGTGGAGAGTGCTAATTCCAAAATCCTTTATTTCCAGCAATATGATTCTGTTTTATCTTTACACTGAGGCACACATAAGTATTTTTAAATCTTTAAAGAGTGAACCCCACAGGAACAATACAATCAAAATTTACATCCATGTCTAGTGTAGAAGACAGCTCTTTAATCCAGAGCAAGCAGGCTACTATATGTACTGTGGAGAAACATGTGGATTTGAAAATTCTATTATGGTTCAGCTGGATTTAGGTACATTTATTTCTGTGATGCAATCAAGATGCAATTATTTTCAAGCATCAAGAACAGGTTCAAAGAGTATTGTTACAAAAATCATAGCAACAATATTAATAAAATAAGAAAAAAGATAGTGCTGTGCTATTTTATTGCTGAGGATTTATATTAAAACGCATTGGATATTTTCCATCATTAATTATATAATTACTATCATTGTCTTACCAGCACAATTTGAGTCACTCAGTCAAGATGCAACTGTTTCATGTGAGACTTTTTTATGATTTATATTATCACTGCACACTCTTTTCTGTCTTCAGAGGCTCCATAATATAATCTGGCATGCAGTACTGAAATCTCAGCCAGCTCTGCAGGCAGAAAACTATGTGAATTTTCCTCCATGACTCCTCTCACAGGATAAAAACAGCCACCAGTACTTAATACTATTACATGATCAGACACGATATAAGGAACTTCTGAGTGCAGATTCTACTAAGGCTACATCTGCATTGCTAAATAGAAACATTATAAAAGTCCCTGACATGAAGTCCAGCTGTGCCTCAAGAGATGGCATCCACAAGAAAACTACTCCCAGAGGGCAAAACAGACACATTCACACTAGCCATCGCTTTTCCTGCTTGTCTCCTGCAGAGTCCTCAAACTGTCTATCAGCAGGGGCTGTATCTTCAGACAACTCTGTCTTCCTTCATGTTGCATCTTCAGGCACTCAATACAACCTTCAGTTCATTCTTACGCTCTTATGCAAACATGACTTCAACAGGTTGCCAAAGAAGCCTTGCCATTCAGCCATTTTAAACTGAAAGGAAAGTCCACTGGAAATAATTATTTCCTAGGCCTACAAGAACACTACATACAGCCTTGGAGAAGATACCAACTATGCTGCCATGTTTCACAAGAAAAAGCTATTTTATTAAGGAGTGCAGTCACATTGTAAGTATACCTCTAGGCCTCAGGACAGCCACTGCAGCTGATGAGTATAACACATTCTAATTCAACTACCTGCACTTGGCATATGGGGCTGCAAAAGGGATGATATGCTGCATCCCTGCTGCTGAGGAAGGGGCTGAAAACAAATCTTAATGCTTAATGATTAAGTAAGATTTGACAAAACTGATTGCATGCATTGGTGTCTAGTAAATTCTCTAAGTACTGCATATAGAAATGAAATCACAGGATATTACAGTGGTGCATGACACAGAACAAAAAATAATATTTCCAATCTGGTATTTTATCATCACCTTTAGAAATATTTCTATACTTGAAAGCCCCAAAAGCAAATTAAAAAAGAATCAATCAAAATATTTTATGTAACTATACAACACTAATAGAAAAGAACCAGCTCCTGATCTGGGCTTTCAGCCTAAAAGCCTTGGTATTCTTTAATATTTCTCTAGATACATATTTTTATAAGTAGCAAAAAATAACAGAGTAACTACTACTTTTGTCTTACATTCACTATTGGTTTTCACCGTTTATATTACACTGAATAAAATAATCACAAGTATCAAATCTAGATACTTCTTAGAAGAAAGAGCTGTTTCTTTATGTGTCTGCTAAATTCAGCTAGGTGGTACTTAGGGAAGAGCAGATGATCAGCAGATTTAGAAATGGGATAACTGGGCAGCTGTCAGCAGATCAGAGCAGAACAGAATATTAGAAAGATTCTGAGCTGCTGAGACAGATATGTCCATAACAAGAGTCAAGGTAGTGGCATTTCCTATTACTTAAAGCCCATGAAAGCCACATTCTCAGTGGCTTACAAAGGGGAAATTGCTATACCGTGGCTACGACCACAAGAAGATAAAGTAATCTGAGTAGACAACCATCCAGCTAAAACACTTAATTCCTCAGGAAAGAAAAGAGGAAAGGAGAGACTTTGTTATGAACACTGTAAGAAACAATATTTGTCAGGAGAACTTGCAGTAGCTGCTTCTCACAAGGAGACAAATCACACAGCTTATTGCTGCCCTTTCAGGCGACTTCGTTGCATACAAGTCCTCATATTTTTATTGTTGTGCTAATGAGTACTGCCTCTTTCTTACAGATGAGTGGATTTATTAAGGGCATGACCTAGAATGTCATTCCAGTAGCCTTTAAATGACTTGTGTCAGAGAAGAAATTTCTATCCTTCTACTACTGTCACCTCCCAAACAGAATGCATCTACTAATTCACAGGTTTTAAATACTCAAGGAGGTAACACTATCCCACATATAAAGAGAATCGTTAAATGCTGTCTAGCCGACCTGAGAAATATTCACTGGTCAGTCTCTGTCATTGTTCATACAAAAAAGAGCATCACTAACTGACAACAGAAATCTATTAGAGTTCAATCAATTTCCTGTAAGTCTCTTTCTACTGTGATCCATGTTCACCTGTTTAAATTTCTTTGCACAACCTGATGCTGCACTGCTGAATACAGACTAAATGTCACAGTTTCATAACCAATACTTTAGTTAATGGTGACCTAAATATTTCACTTCTGGCTCTCTGGAAATAGATTTTTTTTTTCTCCAAAACAAAATGATTGTATTTATTTCTAATCTATCTCTCCAGTTTGTTAAGAAGAGTATCACAAATATTCTTCAGTATGTATAGATTTCCCCTCAGACCCTACTCGACGCTCTTGCCTTTGTTTGACAGGTCTGCCTATTCTTTTTCTGTATTACTTTGCTATTAATCAATATTCTGACTTATGGCTTCTGTCACTGAGAGTGAGTCTACATAGTGCTCAACTTGTGGTTTCTCAGGATTGAAGTACTTGTTAGCATATACTTGCACTTTTTCATTAATTGCTTATTTCATAACAAGCAAAACTCTCTCAGCAAACTTCTTCTGGCACATGGCAGCTGACAATGGATGACTTGCTTAACCTTGGTTGGAGGAGTATGGCCTGAAATCTTCAAGTTCTGAAATATTCAACCACAATATGCAATTTCTGGCACTCCTTCCTGCATGTGAATTTCTTGCCTTCTTTATAGTTACTTCCCATGCCTTGAATATCACTCAGATTAAGTCAGGCCAAAACCTACTGTCATTCTTCTCACAACTGGATTGACCTCTTTCACACAGGACATTCACAGGGGACTCTGACTTCTTCTATTAAAAAATCTTAAAGTAAGAAATATTGTTCAAAACTATCATCAGCAAATCATAGCAAAATCTATATCAAATCTATCATAGCGAACAAGAAGACACGGTAGTTATGGAAATATTATTTATTAGTAGACCTCATGGAATGCCCACTACAAACATCTGTATATTAAACTAATATCGGGGGATTTTTCCCCTGCATTTTCTGGCATCAAGATATACAATCTTTAGACACTGGTTTTCTGCAAGAAATCCCAGTTACATCTCTAATTTAAATGATTCACACCTGTGCAAATACTTATATATTTATGGCCAATAACTGTCTGCCAGGAAGCCTGAAGAGCTAGTATATCTCTGGTTTGTTTTGCTTTGCTTTGTTTCCGATCTTCAAAATACAGAACAGTTCTTTTCATTGTTCAACCTTGTTCTGATTTTGCTAAAGAAGAAATGTAACTTCATTTTACATTGAAGTAAAGCAATGCACAAGAGAACAACACTGCTCCATCCAGTTCACTCCACATATAAAACAATGTCTTTGGAGCCGACCATTACTGCTGAAGAATAACATCTTGCATGTATGAAACCATTAGTATAGTGCTAGTAGTAATCAGATAAAAAATCTTACTGCAAGAGGAACAAAACAGAGAATGTCACTTTGTTACTATAAGTGCTCAGCTTATCCACACTTATAAAGATTTCAGTGAAGAACAATGGGTACAATCACAACTGTGATGAATGGAGCAGAGAGAACTTAGTTGTTTATCAGCCTTTCCACTACAAAATATCAGGATGTTAAATGAAGCATAAAGATATGATTTCTCATGTAGCAGGTAGTAGGGATGTGAAATTTACTGTCTTCAGAAACTTTTTGTGCTAGCAGTTGCCTATGTACATGTTTTCAAATGGGCAGAACCATTTTAGATCATGTTTTAGTAGCAATCTGTTGTTTCTGGCTTACCATTTTCTCCATTCTAAAGATAACACAGTAGCAATGATAGAAAGACTCATGTGACCCATTAAATCTTGCTTAGCACGCACATTATGGGTTTTATTAACACTCTGCCTACAGAAAACTGCTGAAATAATGAGGATAACTGGTGAAATAAACATATGTGGTAAAAGTTTGCATAATGAAGCAAACACCCTACAACACCTACTGCTTCAAAGCAAAACAAGGCCGGAGGATTGCAGTAGAAGTTATAAATCATATATATATGTATTGAACTTTTAGGTTTATATAACATGCCACCAAAATGTTTGGCAAATAGAATGGTTCAGCAAATAGAATGCTTTCTCACAAAAGTAAGGGAATAGAGAAAATTACTGTAGTCAGCATATGGATTTTCTTAACAGAATGGATTGAAAGCGGAAATTTCCTTATACATTTTCTCAGAGACGGAATAAAGTTATTCTTAAGCAAACACATCAGAAAATAAAATGCTGTTGAAACACTTGCATTTCATCTGTTCTGAAGAATAAATAAGACTTTGGTTTCTATGGTTTTACCTAAAAGCAGGTACATATGAACCAACATATGTGGCTGTAATCAACAATATTCAGATAGCTATGCCAAGATAGACAATCTCTCAGTGAGGAAAGATCTTTATTTTAAGTTGGTAATGAAAATGAAAAGAAAGAATACCTCTTTGTAAATTATAACTGGATTGATAATGCAGGGTGATCATGATATCTTAATCTGGAAAAAAAAGGATTTTATAGTTGAATTAGATTTATTAAATCTAGACTAAATTTAGATTTTATTTTTGTTAGCAAAAAAAGAAATACTAGCACCCAATCGAAGTAAGAATTATAGATTTTTTTTCTTAAACCCACTAGCAGTAAAGCCCAGAAGACAAATATGTTCTTAACATATATCTAGAGCAGGCTTATAAGTTGTTGAGCATCAGATAGGCTCAGGATGACGTAGCAATACATCTCTATAATTCAATTGTATCAAAACACTGTGATACAGAAAATCATTTCATCTGGAGCCATGATTACTTCAGTCTTTGCCCTTTATGCACATGTACCATTTATTTCAGTTGAAGAATTGTGTAAAGAGAAGAGGAAAGGAATTGAATGTTGGAAATAAGGTATGTAAAATGCACCAAATTAAATGGTTATTGAATATCACGATTATACTGTTTAACTGACAAAAATTTTACATGTTTAGATTTACATTCCAAAATACGTGCTCCTCAGATGGCATGCTGTACAAGAATGCTGGCCTTGTCAGAGGCAGAGAATGTGTTCTCGTATAAGGAAGTGACCAGGACATCTATTGCAAGGGTACTTAAAAATAATAACATACAATTTATATGGTTGATAAATTTTCTGCTGTATTTGCTGCTTTGTTGCTGGTGCCGTACAGTGACATGAACATACAGGTATTGAACGCTATAGTGGTTTGAGGCCGTTTTACTTCAACTATTACCTGAAAAGCAGAACTGAAGATATGACTAGTTTTGGTCCATTTTTTCAGCTATGAGTTTAGCTGTAGTTAATAGCAGTAATGTATCTGTAGGCCAGTGAGGGAGGATTTCATGAGGAATCACCTAAGAGGTGTGTATGCACAGAAGTTAAAAAAAAAAAAAATAATTCCATAGTTAGGACTTCAGGAATGACAAAATAGAAGCTCAGCAGCAAGGAATTCGGAGGTCAAAGTTATTTCATTTGATGTTTAAATACACCTTATTAGAGTCTAATGTTAGACTTCCAATATCTCACAAACTTAGCCTGCACTTGCCATTTAAAATTTACATGAAGAATTTGTTTAAGAAGACAATCGTATGTAATTCTTTTTTTAATTTTAGTTTCCCTTTAGAATGTGAGTATTCAATATGGACAGGTGTTTCATACATCGCATGGAAGATAATCGGGTGATCAGGCCCAGTCAACACAGATTCATGAAAGGCAGGTCCTACCAAACTAACGTGATCGCCTTCTATAACAAAGTGACCCATCTACTGGATGAGGGAAAGGCTGAGGAAGAAGTCTCTTGGGCTTCAGTAACGCCTTTGACACAGTTTCTCAAACCATTCTGCTCAGGAAACTGTCTGCCTCTGGCCTGGACAGGTGCACACTCTCCTGAGTGGAAAACTAATTGAGTGGCCGGGTCCAAAGAGTTGTGGTAAATGCAGTTAACTCAAGGTGGAGGTCGGTCACAAGTGGTGTCTGCCAGGACTCTGTGCTGGGCCCAGTCCTGTTCAATGTCTTTATCATTGACCTGGATGAAGGCATTGAGTGCATCCTTAGCAGGTTTGCAGATGACACTAAGCTGGGTGGAAGTGTGGATCTGCTGGAGGGTAGGGAGGCTCTCCAAAGGGAACTGAACAGGCTGGACCGCTGGGCTGAGACCAATGGGATGAGGTTTAACAAGGCCAAATGCTGGGTCCTGCACTTGGGACACAACAACCCTGTGCAGTGCTACAGACTAGTGAAAGTGTGGCTAGAAAGCTGCCTGAAAGAGAATGACCTGGGGGTGCTGATTGACAGCCAGCAGTGTGCCCAGCTGGCCAAGAATTTCTGCTACAATGCCATCTTGGCTTCTATCAGAAACAGCGTGGCCAGCAGGTCCAGGGAAGTTATTCTGCCCCTGTACTTGGCACTGGTGACGCCACACCTCAAATACTGTGTTCAATTCTGGACCCTTCGTTCCAAGAATTATATTTAGGCTCTGGAGCATATCCAGAGAAGAGCAACGAAGCCAGCGAAGGGGTTGGAGAAAAATTCTTATAAGGAGTGGCTGAGGGAACTGGGGTTGTTTAGCCTGGAGAAGAGGAGGCTGAGGGGAGACCTTATTGCTCTCTGCAACTACCTGAAAGGAGGTTGTAGAGAGGAGGGAGCTGGTCTCTTCTCCCAAGTGACAGGGGACAGGACAAGGGGGGATGACTTCAAGCTGTGCCATGAGTGGTTCAGACTGGATATCAGAAAAAAATTTCACAGTAAGGGTCATTAGGCAGAGGCTGCCAAGGAGGTGGTTGAGTCACCATCTCTGGAAGTATTTAAAAGACGAGTAGATGACATGCTCAGGGACATGGTTTAGTGGCAGATAGGAATGGTTGGACTCGATGATCCAAGAGGTCTTTTCCAACCGGATGATTCTATGACTCTGTGTGTTCTGTCTTCTTCCTGCCTCATAATGCTATGTGAGAAGGATATACATTTTCAATATCAGTTGGAAAAGCAATATCATTCCTATCCTAAAACCAAGAACAAAGGCCAAGAAAGACTAGATCAACAAACCTATACTTAGTAATGCTCAGTACTGAAATACGAAATTGTTAAGTGTTCTGCCATCATGTTGAATACACAGTTTTACATTATGCATATAAGTTCCCCATACAACAATGATTTTTTAGCATGGCCTGTAGCAATAGGACAAGGAGTAATGGTTTTACACTAAGAGGGTCGATTCAGACTAGATATAAGGAAGAAATTTTTCATAATAGTGGCGAAGCACTGGAACTGGTTGTCCAGAGAAGCTGAAAGTTGCCCCATCCCTGGAAACATTCAAGGTCTAGTCGAAGATGTCCCTGTTCGCTGCAAGGGAGTTGGACTAGATCACATTTAAAGATCCCTTGCAACCCAAGCTATTCTATGAGTTAGAGAATTAAGAATAGACAGCAGACAGAAATCTTGGAGACCTGCCCCAGTCAGGCATACGGATACTCAATGTTCCTCCTCTACAGTAGGTTCTTCTTACTAACAGAAAATCCTTTACCCTGGAAATCTTCAACTGAAATTAAGGGCCTGAACAAGATCAATATAAAAATTTAAAGAACCACCAAGCCCTTGTTTCCTATTCATACTGAGAAGCTACCTGGCATGTGTTCTTGTAAAGGCAGAGAAAACAAACCTAAAACTTCTTAGTAATGTTTCATTTGTATTTTAGACAAATAGCTCATATTTTTGAAGCACCAGAATTTTTCATGACATTCAGTGGAGATTAATTGATGGCATCCAAGATAAGACAAAGCTGATAATGGCCACTTCCTTGCATTAGCACTGTCTAGAGCACATACTTTTCTGTATAAAGTCACATGGTGACAGGCAGGGATAGATTCTACATTAGAAATTACATCACCCCCCCCAAAATTAATAATACATTTACTGATTAATTTTGAATTTGAGCTGTATAAACCACTACTGACCAACACCATTACACTACCTATGCTTATGTCTGAGTGGCAATTTGGTCCTTGGAGTCTTGCTGAATATAACATCTGGGTTTCCTCAGATTAAGTCATCTGGGTTTTCCTCGTAAGTGGACGCGTGCTGGTTCTTTTTAACTATGATCTCGGAGTGCAAAAAAGAAAGCAAAGCAATAATTCAACAAGTCAAGGGAGTTAAATTCCAATCCAAACAGGAACTTTATTAATTGTGCCCGTAAAGCGGCTAGTGATAAAAGAGAAGGAGAGAGAGAGAGTAAGGGAAAGGATGGGGAGGAAAAAAAAGAAGGGAAGGAAAAAGGGGTTATAGCTACCACCACAGGTACCACCTCAGGGGTCCCGGTCCAGAAGGAGTTCCTCTGCTTCTGTCTTCGATCGATGTGATCTCACGGTGGGGAAGATCTTCAAAGATCAGCTGCTCCAGAGCTGACTTTTACGTTAGTCCATGCACCTGATTCCTCCTGGTGACCTGCCTTTGTCCCACCCCAGTCCTGTGGAGATATGCCAAAACTCCACCTGGCAGGCCACACGTGCCAGCAGAGGAGTGTCTGAGGCGTGGTCAGTGTTGGAGGCAGGTATTCTCCCCTTGCGCATGCGCTTCTCCTGGCAGCAGTGGTCATTTTTTGAGTCCCCGATGAAGGCTAGTAGTCATCTTCACCTTGCACTTTAAATGAACTCATCCTTGCGCATGCTGTGTTGGGGTATGGGTCTGTGGTAAGTTCCAGCGTTAATTTTCTTGCTTCGCTTCGTGGATCTTTCACAATAGTAGTTAATAAGGAGTCTTTGGGTCTGTAGCTTGCCTTGCTTCATGGATCTTTTACAATAGTAGAAGTTTTAGGGACAGGTACAAAGCATTTGTCCTGTACTAATCTTGATAGGTACAAGGCATACCAGCTTCAGCTATTACTGCAAGGCCTGTGCCTGTGGTTTAGCACCTGATGAGAAATGTTGAGACAAAAATTGATCCTTTGATCGACCCTCACACTGTGAAAAGTTGAGGTGCAATCATAAGTTAAATGGTATTACAACAAATGGATTTATGAAATAAAAAGCTGTTGGTCAGTTATTTTCCAATCACAAAGCAGGAGTAAGTAGGTAGATTTAAAAACATACAATAACATTATACCAAGGAGTACAACTTATTTTAGCTTTCGCTAGAGTATTTTCGGTTGTACGTAGTCTTTTACATGAAGATTCAAACATGCTAATTATAGGCATTATTTTGACACTGAAGCATAGAAAGGCTAAGTGGCAAAGCACATCAGAAACACAGATTAAAATGGAATAAAAATTTCCTGAATAAATGTCACTTGATATCACTCACTGCTGTCACCTCCGCAACACGCTGAAGTCAAATCACAGTTTTTGAATTAACGTGAATTTCTTCTGTCTAGACTGATCAATGGAGATTAATAAAAAGGAGATAATGTTGTATACCCTCCCACAGGAATTGGATCTTCAGACTGTGTTAAACAGTAGCTGTCTTCTCAAGTCAATAACCTTAGAAGAACTGAGAAATCCAACTCTCTGGCAGACATCAGCTCTGATCCAAGAACCGCAAAGGAAGCTACAGACAGCACCATTTGACCAGAGACAAAATACCCTCTTTGTAGGGCCATACTCATGCCTCAAATCGTATGTTTTCTTCCTGAATCTGACACCAGAAAAGATCACATGACGGAGTGAGAAGAAAATAAAACAGCAGCAGGGCAGGCATTAAAAGAAGAAATGGGAAGAAAATTCATTTTATTCACTCACCCTAGTGACTGCAAGACCTCCAGATGACTTTGCATCATTAGCACAGAAATTCAAAATTCCAGTGTCCAGAAATTAACACATTCATACCTATAAATAAAAATTTCATTTCAGTTAAGACTCTACTGCAATTCCCGAATTTAAATTGGAAGGAGAATCTTTACTGACATCTTCTGTTCCTCTCAACATGTATGTTCCACCAGTTTGGGCACCTTCTATTATCCTTTTCTTAATTACTTGATCACACATTTGGATCTTGGATTTGGCCTTCACTAATGTAAAACTTCTTTACTTTTTTTCCTGCATTCAGATTTCATCTAGGGAGGTTTACCAAAAAGTTAATTTCAAATTACCAAAAAGTTAGGTTCAACTACTTTGAACTTCACCTCAAAGTTTTGTTTTCTCGTATCTCCTAGTTCTAACTAAACTTGCTTCAGCATCTGTGGAATGGGGAAGATCCCCTTAGCCTGAGACAATTAAAATTTTGGTGTAGATAGCTCTTCCATTGATCCACAAAGTCACTTTCATTTATTTATTGTTTTTATAATATTAATCCTTCATATAATAACAAGAGTGACAATGGAATTAGATTTTGTGACTGGAAAATGGTCTTCTGTTTTGAAAATTAATGCCTCAACTTCACCTCAGCATTTGTTTTATATAACTTCACTTACAGTGTGTCGACATTTATCTTGTTATGGGAGAACATTATCCATTCGCAATGTTCAATTCCATTGGCATCAGTTCTCACTTATGACACATAAAATTGACATCAACCAGCCAGACAGCTGAACCATCTTTTATTGTATTTACTGTTGATCATTTCCTTTAAAACAGCAATAAATAAACAGCTATTATAGTTACAGAAGTGCTGCCAGTGTTTCTTGACTGGAACAAGCAATAAGCTTTCCTCCTCCAAAATACTTTAATTTTGGTAAGAAAAAAAATAAGGAAAAACGATGGTTACTAGTGAGTCAATATCTATCAAAAACGTGAGAGTGTTCACAAGAATCTTCATAAAATGCAAGATGGAGACATTTCTAGTAAAATCAATACACAGAAAACAATCTGCCTTCAAAGAGAAAAGAATCTGCCTTAGCATTTCCTGTGACAGTGACTTCTTTGGTTAGCATTATTACTCTTAACCTGCTCAATACCTTCCACCCAATTCATAGTTTTGTGTAACTCTTAACCATAAAGAAAATAGTTTCAGGATGCAAAGCTCAGATGTTAATTCTTTCTCATTTGTCGAATTGTTAGAAGCTTTAGGTGTCAGGAACTATTTATAACATTAACTTAATATCTGGAATTGTGATGAAATGTCCCCACTCTGAAAACAAAAATATGTTGCCCGACATAATTATAGATAATATAGCTAGCTACATAACTGTCCAAAATGAAAAATGTTTCCTTTGTAATAGCTGGTAGGCTATGAGACAGAAATAGGAATCTTTGTGGCCTTCTGCTGTCCTCTCTCTCTTGGCTTTCTTGAACTGGGGAGCTTAGACTTCAGATGGAGTCTCATTAGGGCAGAGTAGAGGAGGAGGATATCTGCCCTCAGCCTGCTCGCCACATTCTTGTTAATGCACCACAAGATACTATCGGTCTTCTTGGCTGTGAGGTCACATTGCAGTCAGCCTACTTTGGCTGCAGTGGCTACCAGCCACTGTTGCTTTTAAAGCGGGACTTTTTTTTTTTTTTTTTTTCCATTATCTGTTTTCTTTTTTAATTAAAAAAAGACAGAAATTTTCTTCCTCAGGAGATAAGAAGAGGAATTTCTATACACCCCAGAAAAAAGTGTATGGTTATCAGAGAATGCCAGAGGGTTTGGCATATTTGTAGCGTTCCTAATATTTCAAGCAGTACCCTGCTGAACATACATGATATTACGCATCCTGTTCTGAAAAGGCTTTTATTCTTATGTCAGAAGCCTAATACAAGACTGTAGATTTCAGTCTGAATTTTGGTGCTTTAAAGTTGAGAGTTGCATTACTCAGTCTTGCAAATGTTGTGTCTTCAAAGTTTCTACATTTACTGGCATTACAGTTAAAAACACTTATAGAAAGTACAAACAACAGCATAAAAGTATACACTCTCCAGAGTTTGTCAGGCAAACAGGTAAAACATCCTAGGTAACTGAAG
Organism: Cuculus canorus; assembly: GCF_017976375.1. Lineage (NCBI taxonomy): Eukaryota > Metazoa > Chordata > Aves > Cuculiformes > Cuculidae > Cuculus > Cuculus canorus. Next base: position 31,748,166 of record NC_071441.1, on the reverse strand, counting down.
CAGGATGGAACTTTATATGATTTTGACATTTCAGGTGGGAAACAGAACTTATTTAAGTCTCAGAAAAATGTACTAACAAATCAGTATTTTTATGGAGTTAGTCCCCTTGTCACTATTTGGAAAGCTTTTCAAAGCAAGCTACCAATCACTGAGGCTGTATGGTGCACACAATTTGATAACAGTCTAAAAAGTAAGAGCTAAAAACAAAACCCAACACAGCTGAATAACTATCTGCAAAGTATGGCATTTTTGAAGCATAATGGTCTCTAGGTGAAACCAAGGTATTTTTATTCATAAGAGACAATTTTGTTCTGGCAGAATTATTTGCCATTGAATTCAGTTTTGTTACACTGAAATGCTACTGCTATGAATTGTTAATACACTCTGGCATCTGTTTGTTTATTGAGCTTTCTTCTGAACTGCCTAATCACATAGCTAAAACTATCGAAGATATCTGAAGTACATACAACATACAAACACTTTTAAAATAACAGAGAACTCACTCCCTGCTGCTTGACATCTTAGCTTATGTAGGTATTTGAACCTGAGTAAAATGAGTGTAAAGTATACAGGAAGCACTGTCAACATGTTCTGCTCATACTTGGAGATTTAGACCCAAATTTTCAATATTTCAGTGAGATTTTATGACATTATTCTGGACATTGAAAAGTTTTCAAAGCTTATGAATTACTACAAATTATGAAGCACTGGACGGGCTGCCCAGGGAAGTAGTCGAGTCACCATCTCAAATGTATTCAAGAGACAGGTGGATGCAGTGCCTCGGGATATGGTTTAGTGGTGGACTTGACAGTGCTAGGTTAACATTTGGACCTTAAAGATCTTTTCTAACCAAAATAATGCTGTGATTATATGAATTTTCCTTTGTATCATTAGCCAATCTTTCATTCATGCTTGCTGTTTCATCTTTCTCACATCATATTATTTTGCCATAATCATTGCCATGAATAAGTCTGTAATGAACAAAAAAACCCAAACAGACATAGCAAACCAACGTCTGGTAACAGAGCTGCCAGATGGCAGGTGTTTTGCTTTTTAAATAGGCTGTGCAGGTGTATGGTTCAATATTTGGGCATGGCTAAAGTTTATACAGCAATGTAAGGTCTGGAAAAACTGACAGCTGAGAGTCAGATTTGCTCAGACTCTTGGGGTACCTGCAATATATATGTTAATAAAAGCAACTGCAAGACTCCCTTACAGATCAGTGGTCAGGTCAAACATCCCCTCTTTTTCATATCCCTGTCCAATGAGGCTTATGTATAATCCTTCTATAGAGAAGCTCATATGAACTTCAGCTGCAAAAAGAAGACAACTTACCACTGGAGAGACAGACCATGCAAAACCTGGAGAAGACTGCAGCCAAGGTGATAGCCAGAGATCGTGGTGACTATCGCAACATAATCCTAGCATCCTTCAGAATTCACTCTTGGTACATTTGGGAGAATGAGGCAATACTCATAGCTCTGTTTACCTGGCTGCCCACAGAAGTTTGAGGAGAACAGCTAGGAGAGCAAGCATTCATGCTGAAGTTTCTTAAGCTGTAGTGGACATTTCTTGTTACACACACCAAATGTTTTGGTGTTTGAGGTTGATTTAAATCATTTGTTAAATGCATCAAAGTTCCCTGAGCAGGGGTCTGAGAAATCCAAAAAGACAAACCAAGGACATGATTCAACACCTGGCTGCTCAACCAAGAGATCCCACACTGCCAGGAGTTCATTTATCTCTGTGTCAAGGGCACAACTAAGTCTATAAGCACTGATTAAATTATTCAGGCATTATGTTCGAACTATTGAAGGAATCAAGGTATGTGTTTTTATAGTATCTGACCTTTTTGCTCTTATTCTACCCACAGAATATTGCACAGTTCTTGTTCAGGTGCTTTCTGGTTTTCTCTGTATTCTTCCAAATACACAGCTCTCGTTTTCTAAGAGGCTGATCTCTGGCATCCCTTAGAGTCTGCCTCTTCTCTGTCCACCACAATGCAAAAAAACCAATGGCTTTTTTTATGTGCTTACAGAGTGAAAAATCAAACACAATGAGATTTCAGAGACTGAGTGCTTGTTTTACCTGGAGAAGGAGTCTTGGAAAGAACTAAAATGCTTTCTTCACACTCTCTGAATTGGTGCAAGAAAAGAAGTGCACAGTTACTTCTGTGACAGGAATAAGCCTGTTGTGGTGCATGAAGCAGCTGTTCTTAGCAAATAATCTAGTAGTTTGTGCACATTACAGGAAGGTCCAATGTTACACTTAAAAATGGTTTGAAAACACCCTTAATAAGGACGGCACAGAGTGGGCAGAAAAACCTTCCACAGTTGTTATGGTGGCTTTTTAACAACACCAAAGAAAGGTTTAGTGAAAGAGTAAACAATCTCTTTCATTGACTTTTTAAGTTAAAGTTTTTGTCTATTTCAAGGCACTCACTACAATGCAACCATTGTAATGCAAACACTGGTGCAGAATGGGGTTTGCAGATGTGACTTCATCCTAGAAAAATTCTCCATAAACTTTGTCAGGGTCTCCCTACAAACTGGCAGCAGATGTAAACTGTTGATCTGCATGAAAGCTGCAATGTTCAACATCATCAGCTTACAATTATTAACTCATTTTTGCATCTTTGCTAATAAGTCACAGTCTGAATGAAATTGTCTATAGGTTGACTTTTTTATTTAGGTAGAAGGTGACTAATTGAACTCTTCTCCCCCTAAACTTAATAACAAGACCTTGATTTGCCTTGGTTTCAGTAGGATTCTGGGCCACAAGTGCTGTTTTTATTGCATTTATTTTATTCATTTTTTTAACTTAATAAACAAGAAACAGAAGCCACACATTTATCAACCCTATTAGCCCATAGAAATTTTATCTATGAAAATGGATAAAACAAAAGGGTTTCCAGTGCTGTATTTTGCAATAGACTGACATGTGGCAGTGAACAACCTTTCTAAAGTTCAGACACTGTATTAAAAAAAAATTATAAAGGGCATCATTAGAGTTAAGGAGGGAAAACGTAGTTCAGCACTTCAGGTATTGAACTGCATGAGTGGCATTAAGAAGTAAAAGGCTCAAATTAGTACTGTTGAATGTTCCTAAATATCTATTCAGGAGCCTTGAAAAGTGATTTGTGTTTAGATACAAATTTGTCATTTTATCTATTTGTGTTTAGATAAAAAAATGTCACAATTTGTAAACACTTGAATAAGCTCACTGTTCTGTCTCTAGTTTCTCGAAATTCTTTTTCCAAAGAATTTTGTCCAAGTAAAATTATGCACCTTGAATGTTCTCCTTGTTAGTCTGATTGCACCTCTTTTAGCATTTCTCTGTACATTTTTTCATGCTGTGATCATGTATAATTTATTGAAAGCATTCTCACAATTTACAATCCAACAAAGTAAACAGCAAGGCAACTTCCCTAAAAGCTTATATTTTTAATTAGCTCACAGAAACTGTATGAATACTCTATATAGTCCAATAAATCACTTAGAGCATGATACTAGTGAATATGCTAGCATTATAGTATACATAAAATTATTCACCTGTTGTCATCATTACAAGAAAAGGAAAGTCCATGTGTTACAAGTATGGTAAGTCCTACAGATGCTGGTGAACTTTGAAGAGATATTTATCAAAGTAATAGAAGTGAATAATGTTTATCCTTCTTCTTCTACTTACAAATAATGTCTTAAACAAAGTTATATTTTCCTCTCTGTCTTAAGTCTTAGCAGAAAGAAAAATATGGTGATATTGTCGTGATGAACATGTGTTTATCATTTGTTGTACCTTCAGAGGCAAATGGGAGGGTGTAAATATATTTTAAGCTAGCATTTTCCACTAGTTTCCTGCAGTCTAAGTCATGTTTAAAATAAAACAAAACACAACCAGAGACTAGAAATCTCAATAACCCAAACAGCTCATCTTTGAGGCCAGGTTGCATTTATCATGGTAACAGAGATATTATTGTGTGGGATTTCATCAACAGTCAGCCTATTGTCTGTGCACAGATGAACAGATAAATCTGTACTAGCTGAAAGACAACGAGTGATTTATGATTTTGTCAGAATGGTATGGAACCACGCAAAATGGCCTTATTAAAAGTCTGCAATTTTTCATAAGGGCTTGCTTGCCTTAATAAATATGATAATAAGTTTTATTTCACTCAGAATTAATGTAGTTTGAAATTGAAACAAGTTTCACTTCCTGCCTCCAGGAAGTTTGTTAACATTGTTAGTGTAACATCTAAGCCTACAGAAATAAAATAAGCTGAAAATGCAAAATAAGACAAATATTCCTTCATTTGCACAATTAATATGTTTGAGGAGGTCAAAATCAATTACATTTAGAAAATGTTGCTTTGATACAGGACCAAGCTATTTATTATCCAACATCACTAGTTTATTATCCAACATCAGTAGTCACTATCATCACTGTAGCTAAAGAAATCTGAGTGTCAAAACAGTTAAGAGGTAAGTTTCTTAAATACATACATTTTGACAAATTTCCCTTTTCTCTAATTGTCACCTACCAATACCGTAGCTGGAAAGATACTCTCTGAGGTATATGAGGACACTATACTAAAAACATATATCAGATGATAATACTATAAAGACAGACATCTTCTCACTCAAGAGAGAAATACATCTTATCATAATATTGCAGGCTTCCACCTGGACAGGATTTCAGGCTGATCTTGTAAATCTACATGTAACATGAGATACTTATACACCATTTTAGAACAGTGTACACTTCCAGAAAAACGTGTTTTCTAAAGAAAAGAATAAATACTTTTCTCCTGATTCATAATGCCACACTTCTGCTTAAAGAAATAAAAAACAGGGATGCTTTTTTCAAATTGTTCTTTAATTAACCCCTAGTCTTCTCAATATTGCTGTTGCAACTTTTTTCAGAACATAAACTAAGCCTTACACATTGGAAGAAAAATCTCTTCTTGTGCTATACCGAAGTTACTGTGATGTCCACCTTGGCTTTAAAGAACAGTCAGGAAATCCTTTCTTTTGTCCACAGGTAGGCTGGTTCGAACACGAAGAAAACGGACATAGCAGAGTGTTTCCAAGTCAAGGATTTCTGTTTATTCTGTTTCACTTCTCTGCCTAATATTTCTTCCAAACATTAATTGCAAGAGATCTATGGAAAAAATAAGAGCAAAAATATAGGACATCCACACCAGAAAAAAACACAGCAGCATCCAAACCCAGAAACAAGGGCAAGTTGGAAGAGAAGTTTAGTTTCATTTATGAGATTAAACTCATACACACACTCTGGAATTTAAAAACAGAGTAATAATATGATAAGTTTTGAAATAAATTATGTAGTATATCTTCAAGTGATAGCTTCCATATCGGATGTAAGTTTATGTTTATATTGCAGAAAGATCTGATTTTAAGTAAAGCAGTAGTATCAAGCACAGTTCTGCTAACATTTTTCTGTAGAACACTAAAAGTACCCCAAATGTTATTAAAAACTGAAGCTTGACACTCACAGTGCAGGTATGTATTCAGTACTTACTTATTTACTTTAGCAGATACTCTGCTGACATTTCAACTGTCTGACTTGTCACCTATTTTTCACAAGTGAAAAATAAACATACAATAATCACCCTTGCTATTGAATCAAAACTTAATTTATGATGATAAGACATCAAAGAAACAGATGAGAATGAAATAATCCATAGCAAAGCAGGGGGTATAATGCCAGTTCATGCTGGCCTGCAGGCTTGCATGTTGGACGCATATGCTCTTGCCTACGGTACTAAAATGAGAACTGCAATGAAACAATTCCAGACAGAGCAGAATTGAAAGTCAGAGAGATTGTATCCACTTAAAGATTAATTCAGTGGGAAAAAACCTTCATTCCTTAGGAGAAAACACTTTAAAATAAAGAAGTTGGGTAGTATTCAGGCTCTATGGTAACTGGGATTCCAGAATCTGAGGACTGAAATATCATTGAAAGGCTTAGTGGAGGTAAACTTTAAAAACATGAGAGTAAACGTTAAACATTAGATTGCCATAAATTTCAACACTTTAAACTATATCCAAAGCTAATTGTTGGCTGAAAAAATCTTATTTATTTCAATATTTCTTATGGTAGGCCTTTGCTTGCTGTGCCAAGGTACTGTATAAAACCTTCAGATACTGAATGACTGTGCAAGATAAATTTGTGTTCTGAGTCGACTTCTGGATGGCAACAGAAGGTCAAAGAGAAAAGCTATTCCAGGCAGATAGAGATTTTCTTGTTTGCAAAAAGCAATCGTCAAACCGAAAGGCCTCCACTGACAGATATATCTTCTGTCTCTGTATCCTTAGACATCAAGGAGAGTTTCTCTGTAGACTCATATAAACTTAAGAGCAATATTCAACTCATTTTCAGCATACATAGATAATACTAGGGACAAAACACGGAATCAATAAAATCTCAAAAGTATTGTCCAGAAAAACATGCAGATCAGGCAACAGGATCTTTGTTCAACAGGATCAACAGAATCTACTCCCTTCTCTGTTCTAGAAACCTGTTTTGCATGCAAGGTGAGATGAAAATCAGTAGAGAGCAGAGCTGCAGTCTTCATTGACATACTTAATGAAAAACATTCAGACGTCAGAATAAACTTTCAAGTTATTTATTTTTGTATGAAGACTTTGGGGTCGGGAGACAGGAAGGTATTTTCTTTTTCTTTTTTTTTTAATGTATTAAAACATTTATTTATTTATTCATTGCATAATTGTATTATATATAATAATTTAATATGACTTTTTAGACTATAGCTATTTATTTTAAACATCTTCTCTATAAAACAGTGTTGCGCTTGATTAAGTAATATGTGGACTGTGAATGTGGTATTGAAAACTACTATGTGTTACTTGCTATTCACACCAAACCCTTTCTGAGGGGGATACTTATTTTCTCTGGCATGATTGTCTAATGCAAAAACAGAGGACTGAAGGAGACTTCCAAGGTCGTCAGTTTAAGTCCTTTGACGTAACAATATATATTTCAGTATAATTGGTATCTTCTAACAAAAGTCTTTCCTCTTGTACTTCTTGTACTTCTTTCACTCCAAAAAATCACTTCAGAATCTCATTCTCCTGAGGGTTACAGAGGTCCCAGTTTCAAATTATTCATAGTTTACTTATCCTTCCCACTGCATTTATAAACATCTGTTATATCCCATTTTAGCTTCTGTTTTTCTAGCCTAAATAAACTGTCCTCTTTTACTTTCCAGTAGGCTTTCTCTCCCTTCATCAACTGAGACTGAACTCATCTTTCTTGAATATAGTATTTAAAACTATGTCTCCTTAGTGCTTTTGAGAATGTCTTGGATACGTCCAAGTCTTTGCTAGAAATATCTTATCTAAGACAGCTTAGTACTGCATTTGCCATTTTCTTACCAGTGTTTCTATCACTCTGCATTTGATTAATGTAACTGCACTTTCTTCTCTGACATTTTTAACTGATGAGCTTCCGGCTCCTGGAATAATTTTTTATTAGTCACAAAGAATGGAACTTTGCATTTGGTACAGCTTAATTTAATCTTTTTTCTACCAATCTGCTGTCCATAGGCTCCTTCAGGTCTTTCCATATCCTCCCAGTCCTCCACAGAATTCAAAGTGTTTCTTTCTTGATATCTTAAAGATTTACTAGGACACTCCCACTTGAAATTTGTAAAAACAGAAAATTAAACTAGTCTCATGACCAGCTTCTTAATAACACAAATAACACTAGCTCAAACTTGCTTCCTACAATGTCTCTACCTACTCTGCAGTTCTTCTACAATTCTTCTTTACTTTCACTGTGTTTATTAACAAATTTCCTAAGTGATCTCAAAGTAAATACATTCCTAATAGACAGGCTAGATTAATCCCATCTTCTTAATCTAAAATACAGATTACCAAAGGATTACACAATCTATCTACGAAGAGCAGAGCAGGTATATTATCTTATTTTAATTTATCTGTGCTTATTTAATTAGAATTTCCTTCCAGTTTTGTGTTCGGTTCAGACAAATGAGACTACAGTTACCAGCAAAGCAGGAAAAGAATGCCAGCTTTTTCTTGATTTCAGTAATAGTTAGAGACCTTTTTTTTCATTCATTTTAGGATGGACAGACCAGAATCTGAAATTAACCCACTTTTTTAAGTTGAAGTCATAGAGTCATAGAATCATAGAATCACTAGGTTGGAAAAGATCTCTCAGATCATTGACTCCAACCATGCCTATCTGCCACTAAACCATGTCCCTGAGCACCTCCTCTACCCATCTTTTGAATACTTCCAGGGATGGTGACTCAGCCACCTTCCTGGGCAGCTGTTCCAGTGCCTGATGACCCTTTCTTTTCCTGATATCCAGCCTGAATCTCCCCTGGCACAGCTTGAGGCCATTTCCCCTTGTCCTATCCCCTGTCACTTGGGAGAAAAGGCCATCACCCACCTCACTACAATCTCCTCTCAGGTAGTTGTAGAGAGCAATAAGGTCTCCCCTCAGCCTCCTCTTCTCCAGGCTAAACAACCCCAGTTCCCTCAGCCACTCCTTATAAGAATTTTTCTCCAACCCCTTCACCAGCTTTTTTGCTCTTCTCTGGACACACTTCAGAGCCTCAACATCCTTCTTGGAGCAAGGGGCCCAGAATTGAACATGTATTTGAGGTGTGGTCTCAGCAGTGCTAAGTACAGGGGCAGAATAACTTCCCTGGACCTGCTGGCCACGCTGTTTCTGATAGAAGCCAAGATGGCATTGTAGCAGAAATTCTTGGCCAGCTGGGCACACTGCTGGCTGTCAATCAGCACCCCCAGGTCATTCTCTTTCAGGCAGCTTTCTAGCCACTCTTTCACTAGTCTGTAGCACTGCACAGGGTTGTTATGCCCCAAGTGCAGGACCCAGCATTTGGCCTTGTTAAACCTCATGCTATTGGTCTCGGCCCAGCGGTCCAGCCTGTTCAGTTCCCTTTGGAGAGCCTCCCTACCCTCCAGCAGATCCACACTTCCACCCAGCTTAGTGTCATCTGCAAACCTGCTAAGGATGCACTCAATGCCTTCATCCAGGTCAATGATAAAGACATTGAACAGGACTGGGCCCAGCACAGAGTCCTGGCAGACACCACTTGTGACCGACCTCCACCTTGAGTTAACTGCATTTACCACAACTCTTTGGACCCGGCCACTCAATTAGTTTTCCACTCAGGAGAGTGTGCACCTGTCCAGGCCAGAGGCAGACAGTTTCCTGAGCAGAATGGTTTGAGAAACTGTGTCAAAGGCGTTACTGAAGCCCAAGAGACTTCTTCCTCAGCCTTTCCCTCATCCAGTAGATGGGTCACTTTGTTATAGAAGGCGATCATGTTAGTTTGGTAGGACCTGCCTTTCATGAATCTGTGTTGACTGGGCCTGATCACCCGATTATCTTGCATGTGCTGTATGATAGCACTCAAGATCCATGACCTTTGCTGGCACTGAGGTCAGACTGACAGGCCCGCAGTTCCCTGTATCCTCCCTCTGACCCTTCTTGTGAATGGGTGTAACATCAGCCAGTCTTCCATCAAGTGGAACTTCTCCAGTCAGCCAGGACTGCTGGTAGATGATAGAAAGGGACTAGCAAGTCTGCCAGCTCCCTTAATATCCTCGGGTGGATCCTGTCTGGCCCCATAGACTTGTGATTGTTTAATTGGCCAAGCAAGTCTCTAATCGCCTCCTCTTGGATCGCAGGAGCTTTGTTCTGCTCCTCTAGCTCATGAGGATGTATATACAGGGAACAACTTTCCTTATTATTAAAGACAGAAGCAAAGAAGGCACTAAGTTCCTCAGCCTTGCCCTTTGTCACAGTTGTTCCTTTTGCATCCAATAAAGACTGGATATTGTCCCTTGTCCTTCTTTTACTGTTCATGTATTTGTAGAAAGATTTTCTATTATCTTTCACAGAATTGGGCAGTCTGAGTTCTAATTGGTCTTTAGCCCTCCTCATTTTAACTCTGCACGATCTCACTTTACCCCTGTGGTCCTCCCAAGATGCCTGCCCCTTCTTCCAATGCTCGTAGATGTTCCTCATCATTGTAGATGTTTGGTATGGATTTTATATGTCTCAGTTCCATTCTTTCTTAAGACAAGTATTAACAATAATACATTAGTTTTAATACTAATCCTAGAATTTGAGGACAGATAAGAGTACGATGAATTATCCTGTTAATTGATTAATAACATGGTATTCTGCTGTAACAAATTGCTTTTTCTAAACATCTGCTTCTTGGTTCACAAGTTTCAGAAGAAAATGTTATTATTGTACGTACTATTGAAAGACACAGAAAATGCAAATCTTTGATTAAGTTGGGTTTTTTCCCAAGAAAACTCATTGTAATTTCCTTCTCTAACACCACACATGCTATTCTAGAAGAAGATATACTAGTTCTACAGTTTAAGAGAACTTTTTTCCCCTAAGTCTGAGACTAGATTGTAATAGGTTAGAGGTTTTTGGGTTTTTTTTTGTATATTTGAATTTTTCATCAAATTATATGTCACGGTGATACCATACTTAAGTCTGAATTCTGAAGAATTTTATGTATTTGGGGGTAAGATAAATGACATTCCTTTGTTTACAATATATAATAACTGTAAGTCAAAATCATATCAAAAGAAATGCACTGTGCCTTTTTCTTATCCTAAAAAAAATCAACCATAGCTCAAAATTAAGATGATAATTACTTAGTAAATAATAGCATAAAGTATCACATAATAATAATAGTATAGAGTACCATATGTGATACTCTATTAATTTTTTCCGCTTCCTGTAGTATGTGAAGGGAAGTTTTGACAGGAAGTGCAAGGAATGATTTTGCTGGAGGTTTTTTTTCATTCCTCCATTCTGGAATGTATATGGTGTTGCAGTATAAATGTCATTCAAAGTCTTTACTTTGCTGGGGATAAAAATAAGTAATAAGTCCCAAGTTATGGACATTGTTTCAAACACACACATAGGCAACCGTAATTTTGCAGGGAAGACTGTCTTTTAGAATCACATCAGATCTACTCCCTATTCTACATGCCAAGCAACATTTCTTCCCATTTAGATATAATACAATGGAAACATGATTTTGTTCCTGATGTCTTTTTAATGTTGAATTAGGATATATGATAAATTAATCTTTTAAAAAATGAGATATATGGGTAGCTTTAAAAATTAAGATGTGTAACTGTATCTAATTACACTGCATTCATAATCTTATGCAAACTTTATATGCACAGTGATATGTGGATTTGGCAGAAGACTAAATTAATCCCTATTTACACATATCACATAATTTTATCTCCTTTCCCTGGAGGAGAGAATGAAGAATTTCAGAAGCATGAGCAGGCATGCTAATTTTGACAAAAATGAAGCAGATTTAGTTAATATATGCTCTGTGCAACAATAATACTGACAGAAAGGTCTTCAAGTACCACTCAGAGATCACCTCTTCCTCTCAGCCAGACAAGGAGTTCAGCTGAGTGTCTTCGCTTCACACACTCTTCTGGGATTTAAATTAATCTACATAGCCATCTATTTCTTTCCATATGCACACAAAGCAAAGCAAGATGAAGCGCTCAGTTTGCAATATTGCTTCCACTCATACCAATGAACTCTCTGCTACCCACTTTTCAAGCAGCTGTTGTTCCTAACCGATGGCAACATCTGGGAGTACAATGCACAAACACTCATGTGTGCTACTTACCCTTGTCATGCCAAATATCTGCTAGGCTTGAAGAGAAATTCTGAACACTGATTTTATTCCTACCTGCTTGGTTTAGGAAATATAGATGTAACGTGTAAAAGTAAAACAAATCCAAAGACACGAAGCTATGGAAATACTTAGATAAATTAAAACTTTAATTCTGTCTATAGCATTGCCATAGAGTAATGACACAATTCTCATCAATGCAAAATGCCATTTTTGTTCCAGGAAGAAAAAAAGCCCGACTTCAGTATATATATATTTTTTTTTCTCCAAGTGGTCAACAAATACAGCTAGGAATTAGCCTGTGCATGATCTAGTTCAAGACTGTCTACACTATACAGTCTGTAAAAAGGCTAAAACAATATTGCTGAGATTCCCTCTTTGTCTGGTCAGCTGGCATTCAGAAGCTGGCAGGAAAGACATTAACCTTTCATGGATGAACTGCATCAGTTGCAAAGGAACCTGCACAAATGAGAATTATCCCAGTCTTGGCCATGGTGAATGAAGTGTCCTTTCTCCAGGATAGAAAGAGGATAAGGAGAGCTGACTATGCAAGTTAAAGGTTAGTTTCTCTTTGAAAAGGATAACCTCTTTTCAAAAAAAGTCAAGATTTAGTAGTGTTAAATGATTTTTCAAGCAAATTTAGGTAAGAAGTAAATGTGGGAGAAACTTCTTGATTAGCATATAATTCAGGTTTCAGAAAGTCTGTTTGACTGTTCTACACAGACTGAAAACATTGCTGATAAATTCCTGTTAGCAACATACAGTGTAATGCAAAGCATTAAGTGAAAGACTAAATGAAAGTTATAGGAAAATATAAATTTAAAATGCACTATCTCCTAAAGGGACAATGTACCAACCTGCTAAAAAATATAAAATTTCAGTGTAACATTCAAAACCCATGCAATGTACTTTTTTAATATGTCTGGTAATGTTTCAGGTTTCTCAGCAGAAAGTGGCTGAAGTAACTAAAGAATACATGGGTCAGAGAACTTACATACAAGATATAATGAAACATATAGATCCAAGTTTGGCATTTACAGACATAATTATTACCTCTAGGCCTGAAAAAGTGGCCTCTAGTGGACAATAACATCCACAGATCCAGACAGGGAATTACCTGCTGATGAGTCTTTCAGTTCCCTTATGGCATCCTTTACTATGTATGAAAAAGTTACACATGTTGCCACATGCCATAGCTCAATATAGCTGGCTATAAGACTCACAAGGACAAAGGAATAACCAGTGGAAGCAAGAAATATGATGACAGTATCATTGTATTAATACATTTAAGAGACACAGTATGGCCCAATGACTCGCACGGAACTAGCAATGACCCTGATACACCCAGTACCTAAAATCTTCCATGTGCTCTGCTGCGTCCGAGTTATCTGTTTGCCATGGGCTCCAGTCTTCTAAACTATCTTTCCATCTGACATGTTTATGGTTTCCTGCTATTACTTGTTTCCAGCTTCATTTTAGTCCTTATCCTGTGCTGTGGGTAATGGAGAATACAGCAAAGTGAAGGACAGAGAGACTTTGATAATTCAGGAATCTGAGTTCTCAATATCCATAACACATACTTTGTCCCTGTCCTGACTGTTCATGCCCAGACACTGGCAGCAGAGGGCTTTTAGGGTTGGCTTCTGCTAGGAGAGGCCAGTGCTCCTCCATGCCTGACATGGCCAGTTCCCACAGGCTCCAACAAACCCACCATTCACAGGGCACTGCTGAGCCCCTCAGTTGAGATGATGGGACCTCTAGGAAAACATATTTAAGAAAGGGCGAAAAAGCTGAACATCAACAAGAGAAGCAAGGTGAGAAAACTGCAAGAACCAGCTCTGGAAATCCCAAGGTCAGAGGAGAGGGAAGAGGTACTCCAGGTGCTAAAGCAGAGATTCCCCCACAAACTGAGGACAGGACAAGGTTAGAACAAAGACTCATTATTGCAGCAAGTCAGGGGCAGATTTATCCTGAAGAACCAGAGCTCATGGAAAGGACTAAAACTGGAGGAAAGGCAAAGCATGAAGAGGAAGGAGCACTATAAAATATATGTTATGTTTTGAGCCCAAAACCCATTCCCCATCCCCTTGCTTTAGGGATGAGGTGGAGAAATGGGGAATGAGATGGAGTAAAGTTAGTCCTGGGCAGAAGAGGAGAGGAAGGAAGGTGGTTTACTTTTTTTACCTTTATTTCTCACCATCCACCTCTATTTTAATTGCCAATAAAGTAAGACAGTTTTCCTTAAGTCAAGTCTTACCATGACAGTAGCTGGTAAGTCACCTCATTGTTCCTACATTAACCCAGAAGATTTTTTTATTTAATTTTCTCCCCGTCCTGTTGAGAAAGTAGCTGGGTGGGGCTCTGGAAGCCACACAAATTCCAGCTACCACGGTTCCTTAACTCTTCAACCTCTATCATATGAATAAGTGCCAAATTATTAATATCAGTAAGAAAATATAATATTTAGATGACAAGACTTCCTAGATGCTATCCAAGTCAAAGCAGAGGCTCCCCATATTTGACTCTTTCCCGGGAATCAAAACACCAGACTAAATTTTCCCACTAGATCTGCTAAAAATTTCAAGTGAAAAAAAACCCAGGTATTCTTGATTATGAGAATATAACATGTAGAGGATAAAAATGCAATCTTCTACATGGTGTTTGCTGTTTAGTATGAGTTTACTAGATATAAAGTTACTTGTCTCTCCCAATCCTTTTTTATAATACTGCTGTTGCCAGAAGTCCAGAGAAAAGATGTATTTCAGTGTTGAAGTGAAAAGCATCACTTTCTAGAGTCAGCGGTATTCTGGGATCCAAAGTAACATTTACTTTCGCTGATTATGCAATATCTCAGAATCACCATTGGACTGTTGCCTGAATTTCCTACCCTCTGGCAGAAATTCCAGAGGAGAAAGTCCATAACCTGGAAAGTGGTTTTCCAGGTAGATCAGCTTTAAAAGACTCATTTCAGACTTAGTTTTGCTGGTAAAATCATGTGATCCTGATAAATATGAATCCTTAGTAAGAACCGAGAGCTCTATATAGTGTTATACTTCGCACAGGAAACATAGAAACTAAACTTTGAGCATAATTTTCACAAATTTTCAAGGGAATACTATATTAACAACCAACAGCAACAGCAGTCTATATATGTAATTATTGCTGCCATCTTAGAAGAATGCTTTTTTAAGAAGGCAATAGTCCCTATAAAACCCTTGCATGTAATTTACTGATGCCTTGTTATAAACACATTGTCTAACGAATGTATAAGATCCTTCATCTGAAACTAATATAGCTCAGATGCTCTTGATTGGTAAGAAGGAAACTGACTGTCCCCCATTCAATTGAACGGTTTCTGTGGACTGAAGAAATCTTGGGCTAAAAATCTGATTTTAAACTGTTCACTGCAAATTAAGTCACAAAGCAGATAGCTGCACTAATTGAGTAGGGTAACTGAGTTATCAAAATACTTTGTCCAGATAGCATTTAAACTAATGCTATCTAAAGCATTTAAACTAATGAAAACATTTTTCACCTTTACTTCTAAGAGGAAAGCCTTCTTTATAGTTGTAGGTTTTGCCATGTCTTGCTTCATGCCAATAGAAAAACATCTATTAACTGTTCTGGTTTCAAATCACATATACACAATTTCACAGAAAGCTGTGTTACACAGATATGTGTGCATAGTTCACTGGTCCTTTGGACTAAGCATTGTTATCTCTGCAAAGTCAAAATAGTTACTTTAATTTAAAGTACAATTACTGACTCTAATAATGAAAAGAACTGAACTACTTCCTGAAACAGCCAATAATGGAAATAGAAATAATATATTTTGTTTGTTTTTATTTGTTTGCATAAGGTACTTCCTACTCCATGGAATATACACACAAAGACAGAGACAAACACCAACAAGGACATGAACACAGGCACAGTTTTTTGCCTCATTTTAAATTTTGTAATTAAATTACTCCTTAAGTTAACAGATATAATGTCTACCTGAGGAGCCCAAGGATGGACATACTAATTTCAGTTTAATCTACTAATTGGCATTGGCTGTCCATCTAAAGAGATTTATGACAGCTGAGTCTGTTCCTTAACAAATTCTATATTATTATGAAATTTTCCTCTGAGTAAACAAAAAATGGAAGGACCAAACAAAGAAGAGTTCATCTAAAATGATTTAGGTTTTTTAACACTAAGATTGAGGATGAATTCTTTTCCTGGTCAGGAAGATTTATTTACATTTATCCAGGAGCCTAAAGAGTTATGCCAGTAGCCCAGGAAAATCTCCTAAACATAGGGACCATTGTCAAGCACACCATCCTCTGGCTGCAATGAGCACCTAAGAAGGAGGAGATCAGGTGAGCACATGGACCTGAGACTGGGAAACATTCACATCTCCACAGTTCAGACATAGGCCAGTGAACCACTGCTAGCCTGCACACTGACAGATCCCGTGTTTTCACTGTCACGGTGAAAACACAGGACTTAATATGAAAATCTTACAAGTGATATGTATTTTGACTTGGCATATATTCTAATAAACAAGGATGTTACTGTAGGCTTTTCCTACTTGTTTCAAATATCTATGTGTTAGATACTTTATAATGAATGTTGTGTCACATGATTTGACCTCATTATTTTAATTGAATCCAGGAACCTCTTGGATTGATTATGACCTACTGCCTTGTCCCTCCAACAGATATGAAGGTTGTTGAAGTCCCCTATGAAGACCAGGGCTTTTGAATACAAGGCTTCACCTATCTGCCTATACAGGGCCTCATCCACTCACTCTTCCCGGACCAGCAGCCTGTAGCAGTCCCTCACAATGATGACATCTGTCTCTGCCTTCCCTTTAATATTGACTCATAAGCTCTCAGTTGGCTTCTCATCCATTTCCAGGCGGAGCTCCATACACTGCAGCTTGTCATTGACATAGAGGGCAACACTCCCTCCTCATGTTCCTTGCCTGTCCCTGCCAAAAACACTGTATCCCTTCCTTCCAACACTCCAATAACGGGATCCATCTCACTATGTCTCTGTGATGTCAATGAGATCATATTATACTCTTACTTAACAAAATAGACAGAAGAATCTGATTTCTGTGTTCTTCAGCACTTTTTAATTTCTGGCTTTTTTTCCTTGTCTTTAAGGTTTGCTATTTTATTCTCAAGAGCACAATAATCCCCTTTTCAATTTTTTTATTATTATTTAATATTTTTGCATTGGCCCAGTGATTTTATCTGGCCTTAGTTTCTCTGTATCTGGTATTTATTTTCAGATGAAATGCTGTAGACCAGGTTCCAGCTAATGGTGAAAAATTTATTTACATAATTAAATAATTTAATATTTTCAGTATTAGTTTTCAATCTGTTCCTAACAGATCTTGCCCTAACATAAAAATCCCTGAATATTGATCATAGGAGTAAGTACATGAATTAAAAATGCCAATTAATGTGTTATTAGGGATAACAAAAGGAGCTTTACTGCAATAACCAGGAGCGACTAGCCTATATACATTAAATTCTCTGCTTCAAAGTCAGAAATGTAAGCACCCACATGTGCATTGGTTTGGTATTTCTTATTAATGAAAATCATACGTGATAAGGAGAAACATTTGCATCAAGATCTGCAGATCCATCAGCACAGATAAACAACATTGGCTGGAAAATAATAAATCCCTAATAATTACTACCATTATTGCAAGCATAGTGGTTAGTGCTTACAGATACATAACAGCTTCCAACAGAAGTTCTAGTCTGTAAAAGATAGGTTTTCATTTGTAAAATTAATCAAAACATTGAATAGCAAATGGAGAGACCTCATTTTCTGCTCAGGTTAGTCTGTAATTTCAGAATGTACTCTATCTTCCTTTAGAACGTTTTAGCTCAGTAATTGTACTTTCTTTTTTTCTTCTTCTCTTCTACCTCTCATTAAAAATCTTATTCTGTAATAGCCTATTACTAGGTCAGTCAGAAAGGAACCAAAATCATGCTAGTTATTTCATCAGACTCTTACAAATCTGCTATACTCCAATTTTCTATGATAGTTCTTAAACCACATTTTTGGCAGGCTTACCATTCTGAAAATTGAAGTTTTTGAATGATCTTTGCCTGTTTCCTGTTCTCTTGAGAATAATTTTTAGTAGAATTTTCATGAAATTTTATGAAGTTTATCTGTCTATATAACAGTGGGAAGGTGTAGTTCGTGCACATATAAACTTTAGTAATTAGAGTTGCCTCTTTCAATAGCCTTGTTGATGAAGTGTAAAACTTTCTAAGTTTGAGGAATAGTTTTTCAAAACCTAATTTCATGTAATGGCTTGAAATACAGTGAGATTAGTAGAGTATAGACAAAACAAGTCCAGGAAAGTACATTCTGTCGTTTATTTTAATATGACCATACAACGATACTTTAATTACTTTAATCGTTTTGTCAAGTCATCAACCTTTAGAAGTTATATTTTATTAAAATGTCAATGTCTGAAATAACATCTGAAAAATTATAGAAGAATGACAGATAGGCAGGTAAATGCTCTGAAGATACAACCTGTTGTTGTGCCTGCTCCATCTTCTAATATTTCCATGATGTTGCAAGGATCACCAAAAATTACAGTGGCTGTTTCTTATGTGGATGGCACTTTAACAGCTTTCCAGAAAATTGGCATGAACTCACCCACCACAGTAAACATGTCCCTAGACATTTGACCTAAAATCAGAAACACTACAATAAAGAACATGTACCTTTAATAGAGCCAATAGACAAAGAGATCTAGTGTGGTCTTTCATACTACACAAAGCTAGAACAGACTTCCAAAGGGAGAAATTCTCTTGCAAGATTTTCAGTCTTAAAGACCATTGGATGTTGCTTGGACCAAAAGGAAAATAAACTGGGGAAAGAAAACAGACCATGAGTGAGATCATGGGGAAATTAACAGTACCTTGGAGTGGGCACCCAGAACTGTGGAGATAAATGGAGAAACCTCGAACAACACTTAGGCAACACTGCAGTCTGAACGAGAAGGAAACACTCAGCAGAACACAGAGGACTATGAATGATCTGAGGCCAAAGAGTCAGTGCTGCATTTTACAGAGCTAGGTCACAGATAAGAAATATGAACCCAGTTTGGATCTGAGACAAAACAGGTCAAGTGTGGCTGCTAGAAAATACAGAACTACATTTTGGAAGAACAAGAATGAGCCATTCAAAGATGTTACCTCTTCCAAAGTATCACTTAGGAAGAACAACCAACCTAGAGAATCTAAATACTTCCAGAAAACATACAGGAGCCAAAAATCACACAGTGCTCAGCATCACAGTTTATTAAATGGATCTGCACATGAATCACCAGCCAAGACAATACATGATATTTATAGAAAGATGAAAAAACTACAGAGAAATGTATCGTTTTGTAAACCCCAGTAGAGCATGCACAGCATGGACAAATAAGAAAATAAGAGAGTTATTAGTTCAGAGGAATTCTTCAAAAAAGGTGCAAACAGTGTTGAAGCAGAAAAAGGGAATCTGTATATAAGGAAAAGTGTTAAGATAAAGGGGCCCAGCTTTCTGCCCCTATGAAAATTCTTATGACCTTAAGGAGGGGGATAAAACAGAAATTGGATAGGTTCACTTCTCTGGGAGTTATAGAGCTAGCAGTAAAAAAAAATAAAGGTTTTTATACTAGTTGGTCATAAGTTTGAAAGAAAAGAGAGTAAGAAATGAGAAACAAAAGAGTAAGCTTTGGCTGTTAAATATGCTGACATATTGCTAAGTAAAGGCTTGAAAAGACAGAAATGTTTGCAGTACCTCTGAGTAGAAAATTCTGGAAGACACATTGCATGCCAAATACTTTCTAAGACTTCAGCAATTAGCAGAGTTCTGGGCAATGACAGAGACAAACAAAGTTTACATTTGCACACTTTCAACATCTGTTTTGGTAAGAGGTTTCTTCAGAAAATGCCTAAGATAATTCATGGGAAAATATGACTGTGTTTTAATTGTATAGAAGACAATGAAGTTCAACAAGCTTCCATTTTAATTGTGAAAGAAAAACAGCTGATGTCAATCTACTCTATCTGTCAAAGAGACACCAAATTACTTCTAGAAAAGAGCTGGAGCTCTTGGACTAAAGTTTAAAAAGAATCTTGAATTCCATAACAGGGATTTATCATAGGTGTTATTTAATACAGCAGAGTGTTAACATAATAAGTTAGTACAACAAAGGTGTACAGAGGGGATGTAACACAACATAGTTCTTACTAGCACAGGAAAGGAAGAGCTAAAAGTGTCCCTTGGGAAGATAAACTTCTTGTCCAGACCAGTTATCCAAGAACAATACAACACAGACATGTCCAGTAAATATGCTGCGCAACTTTCTGTCACAAAATTGAAGCTGTAACTGAAAGAGATTTGCCTTTTTAGAGGACAGTAAGAGCCAGTAAGGAATGAATTTGATTTCTACAGTAGAGGTGAAGACTCTTAGAACAATATATGTGTGCAAAAAACTAGTGACCTGATGCGTACAAATCATAGAGCTTTTGAAGGAAAACAACAATGTGAATTTATTACAGGTAAACAGAAAAGAAATCTCTAGCCTTCACTGGAGTCTTGCACACAGTTTTGAAGTTTTACTTGAAGGAGATAAATATTAAGCTGAAATAACCTCTTTTTGCTGCTGCCAGTAAGAGCAAATTTGATATGGCAACCTTATAATGGAATATTAGCTAACACTCAACAGTTTTCACTGGTGTAGAAATTGAAAAATCTCATGGTAAATTCCTGGTACTGCGACTCTTATGAGCTGCTTTTTGAGAAAAAGGGCTTAGGACATCTACTCTGGTCAAGATTTTTCATTGGCAAATTACAAGCTAGCACTAGGAAACCACTGAAGCTACCCGGCAGCAACAGGTTCAGAGAGCTGTAAGAAGAAAACCTAATACCAGACCAGATATCCAAGATGAATGAAGATACATAATGAGGTGCAGAAGCAAATCAGAAATGTCCCTATGAGATAAGATCTTAGAAGCTACTAGTGTTTCTGAAAAAAACTCTGTCTACCCGGCAGGAGAGTTTCACCACAGACAGTAATGGTGTTAGTAGACATTGCTTTACAAATAACGGAGTTGCTATGAGAAAATGAAAAAAGTCACACTCCCTACTTGACTCCCTTTACCACATTGTGTCATGGTTCTGCATGAAAAGTGTGTTTTCCAGACCATAATGAATGGAGGGACCACCTTCATACCAAACTACACTCACAGGTTGATAGAATGTGTAGAAGGCTCTGTTCATGCATTGCCATCATCGACCCTGCTATACAGTGACATTTCTTCACACTGTTATCACTTTCATGGATGTAAAATGTACAGAGACATGTAGAACTTTTTTTTTTTTTTTCTTTTCAGCAGGGCGGGAACTGTACTATCCAATGATAACTTTTCTCCTAGTAAAACCACAACAAATTGGCAAAGTCTCATACAGCAGTAAAACCGAAGACAGAGGTTTAGCAGGCAGCAAAAAGGAAATTCGTGTCAAAAGTAGAGAGAAGTTAAATACAAAGAGAAAAGAAGAAAAGGAAAACAGACAAGAAACCCGGAAGGGGGGTGGGGTGGGGGGTGGGCGGGGAGAAGGCAGAAGCAAAAGTTATTAACACCACCTTTACAATCAAAGGCAGCTGAGCAGAAATAGTCAAACGAGAGAGGAAAGACAAGCAGAGGGGAAAGGAAGGGGAAAGAAGCCAAAGTAGAAGGACTCAGGACCCGTGAAAGGAGGTCGTCTTCTCTGGAGGCTGGAATGGAGTCAGTAGCTTCTGTGCCTCCTCATGCTCCTATAGCAAAAAAGATATCTCTATCCTAATTGCAAACTATGCTATAAAGCATTCATGCAAGGGAGTTTTTCAAAGTTATGGGCGTTCTTTTTCAGGAATTTCCCACCTCTTGTATGATTCTTTTTTGAATGCCATTTATACACAACAGAGAAACAAAGAAAGATGTATTATTTAATAGAGTCAAATTGATTCTGTCATTCAACTACATCAAATTATTCACCTCTACTCCTCTGGTGAACTTTGACCTTCATATTGCTTTTGACAGACAGATGCTATAGTTATTCATCATTTTCACAAATTAAGTACACCTTAGACCCTTTGTTTTAAAACTCTAAAATGCACCACAGAACAGCTGGCTAGATTGTTCATTCCTTTTATCCAGAGGTCAGACGAAATGTGAACATTTGAAATCTTATTAATATAATAAAAGGTTAGACAATCTCAGCTCTACTTCAGTGTAGAATCTGCTTTTCTAATAAAATATTCATCATCTTGCTGTAAGAGGAGTTAGTTTTTGTTTTGCTTTCATTTGGGTTTTTGTTTTTAATTTTGACTAGGGAATCAAAACAGATAAAGTGTCATCTCATTTAAAAGTTCATCTGATTCATGCCCTGCATTTATGCTTGCCTTTGTTAAGGCAAAATGTGGTTTTATATACCTTTTCTCTCCCCACATTAGGAAGACTTGATCAACCTCTGTAAATAATATATTGTCACTAATTTTTGTATTCATGGCCAGAGGCAACACTGCATGATGTCTGCTAGTGAAAATAATTGAGGAGACAGAGGAAAAAATAAACTGAGAAACAACATCAAACTTTTAAAAAAACTTCACATTACAAATCACGTCTATGATTTTTCTTCATTGGTATAGGAAAGGAAAGCTGATTCTAAATTGGAACACAGCGGATTATTCATAACATTATTTATTAATCAAATTTCACTTCTATTTCTGAATATTTTTTTTAACTTTTTCAACTTTTTTTTTTTTACTTTTTTTTTCATCTTCAGAGTAATCATAAGAAATATAGTACAAATACCAACATAAGAAAGATTTTGTAAATTGGTCTTGATGTTGAGACTTGACCAGTGACTTCACTGCATCCAGAATTCCATCTCTTTAAATTTCACAGGCTATTTTGCAGGTCTTTAACACAGTAATGTCTGTCACTGTGGGAGTAAAACTAAATGCGGGAATGGGGCTGAATGAGAGGAGAAAGGGGTCTGTGTGTCCATCCCCACACCTCCATGGGCTGACTACAAGGCTTTCAAAAGCAGTCAGTGACACATGGGAGGCTTACTGTTCATCAGCAAGATATGCACCAAGGAATCCTGCTATCTGAAGCAGAGGATGAGATGTCTTGCAGAGGATGAGAGGTAGTCAACTCCTGCTGTCAGTAAGTAGTATAATCAGCAAGGACTAATGCTCAATTATTTTTCCAAGAAGATGAATTGCAACTGCTGCTCTGCAGTCCAGCCCTCCAGCTGACCTGTACTCATTATAACATTATTGTAACATCATTGTAATACTAAAACACACCTCCACACCTAAAGCTACGTTCTTCCTCCCCATTCCTGAGGCAAACTATACACATAACCATTCTTACTTGGCATGGACGGCTAAGTGTTGGCAAGAAAAGTCCTCCACAAATCAGCAGGATTTGATGTAAAGGCTTCAGTCACTCAAGCTCCACCTAAAACTCCTCCCCAAAGGTGCAATTTACTGTAAAAAAAATGTGATCAAAGGGGAAACTGGGGAGAGGAAAATGTCACTGAAACTTTTAGGATCAGCTGATGGGCTGGATGCCATCTCCTCCCTGCTCCCGGACTCATCAGGGTAAGACTTTTGTATAATGCTTACTAAATATAGAACTTAACATCAAGCTAATTAACATCAAGCTAGTTATTAGTATCTTCCTGTACTTTAAACTTAACTATATATCTTCTATCTACGTGTTATTTTTACTTATATCTGGGTGTTACTACCACACATATATCATTGCTCCTTGCTTTCTTGCATGTGTTCTGGTTTGGGGTCATATATTGGGTTGTTTCCTGTATTTTCACAATAAAATCACATCCATGGCCACCATTGAACCTGTGACTTAGTCACAGGCTGTTATAATCAACTATTCTTAACAAAATTGACTTGTTTGTATATATACAAGCCGTAGCAGTCCCTCATAGCTGTTAGGAGGGATTTAAAAGGAGTTTCTGATTCAAACAACAAGCTAGACAAGATTGTCTTTGTGGAATTGTTGATAAGAATAAAAGTGAAACAGTATGGAGAGCAAGCTGGGCAAATGCTAATTGTTCTCACGTCATTGCTCAATGATCACTGTGACTGACAGTCTGGGAGATCTATATACTTTTGTTCTTGTGATACTTTTGGTCAAAGGGTTAAGTAGATTGGTAAGCTCTCCTTTTTGCAGTCTCTCTTATTTTCAGATTTATCTTTCGTGACAGTCACATAACACCAATTCAGTGTGGCATCTGAATTATTATTACTTCACTCAAATGTATAATTAAGACAGATATTGTGTCAATGAGATAAACATCTCTACTTAAAATCTTCTGGTCAACCCTCATCACAGTGAAAGAATACTGAAAAGTACACTCACGCCTGAACCAAAGGGGGGTTTGTTTTTTCACTGGCAGTATGTACTTGTGGAAAACCTCAGGTGTTTCTCTGGCCCATCTTCTACGTATTTATGGAGCTAAATTGTATGTGTAAGTTACTGCTTCCTGTGACTGTTAGGACTATATTTTCTTCATATAATTTCCTCCTTTCAGATTTTAATTCTAACCAAATGGCTTTCATATGTTAATATGATCCTAACTAAATCACAGTGAAACTCATTGGCCTGAGGTAAGGCTGACAAAAAATTGGCACCCTATGGAGTTTTTTCACTTCTTTCCTATCTTTTTTTCTCCATAAAGATGGCAGAGAAAATGTATTGTGGTTTCACTCCTTGATGACTTCTCCTGATTTTTCTAATGTTCTTCTTCACCTTCCATGCTTGACGTTGTGGCATAGGGAGTGGAGAAAAGCTGGAGAACAGTAAAGGGCCAGCAGTCTAAAAAGATTCTTTTCATCTTTGTTGTCACCTCCTCATGCTGCCTCCCTTATATGCAAAGTGCTTCAGATGCTTGCAGCTGGAACTGCCACTCATTTTCTGTTTCCATACTAATTGGGAAGAACCAGGAACGAAGAGAATGGTAGGGAATTAGCAAGGACAAGGAGGCAGCTCTGTGTACACAAAAATTCTGTTTGCCCAGGGGTCGAAGACAACTCCCAACACCATTGCCATCTGATGTGAGCAGCAATAAATGTGGCCTGGTAAGAAGGGTAAAATTAGTGAACAAGAAGGAAATGCCTAGTGGAAAATACTTACAGAGAAATTGCCTCTCATCCTGGGAGCTGTGAGCCTGGGAATAAGGTTTTGAAACCAGAAAAATCCTTGAGGAATGCTGCTGGCCTCTTCACAGTACAACTGCCATAACCAGAAAGCAGAGACATCCTGAGATACCGTGAATAAACACAAACCCAAGAAACAGTAACAGCACTGTATCATGTAGAAAAGTGGAAAAAGCCTAGAAAAAAAATATGGGTCTGAGGAACAAAAAAATTTTTTTTGTTCTTCAGACCCCCAAAAAAATCATAATTGTCTGTCACAGATGAAAAATCAAAACAAACAGCACATATTGGCAGTTTGAAGATGTGGTGGTTTATGTCCGCTTATCTCTGTGGTGCAAAAGAGACTTCATATTTATCCAAAATGGAGCCTCTCTTTCTGAGAATTTCTCATATTGCTTCTTCTTTTCCTTTCCTAAGCAGGTTAAATCCTACATAAACTGTCGACAAGACCTAGGACTTCTCCAGGGATGCCTTGTTAGCACTAGACTCCTTGACACAGCCGTTTTTGAGGTGAGATCCTGTCCATTATCTTATTGGTTCCCCTTCAGACACACTTTTTGTAGATTTGTATTCCTATCCCTAAGATAGCTGGGTCCCACTCTTGGATCAGTAGATCCTGGCCTTTGGTACAGTATCGCCCCTTCTGAAATCTATATAACTGTCTTAATACTGATATTATATATATAATACAAGTAATTTATAATCAGTATATCTATTGTCATATTGTTGATAAGTGTGTTCACTAATGATAAGTTTGTAGAGCAACGTATAATAGTGTATATCTACTTGGCTGTTAGTGTTACATTGATTGTTGTTTTATGACTGGTTGCTGCTGTTATTTACTGCTTCCATACTAATGATTGGTGCTGTATTATTGATCACTGGTAGTAAATTATATATGTATACATTTTATCAATTATAATTATACTTGCTAGTGGTGATTTTTGTGGTATTTGTGGTAATCTCTAACAGAAGAAATGCAGACAGTAAAGCCTCTCTGTCACAGAATCACAGAATCATTTAGATGGAAAAGACCCTTAAGATCATTGAGTCCAACCATAAATCTAATACTGCCAATTCCATCAATAAACCATGTCCTTAAGCACTACAATTTGTCCTTGTGTAATAGAAAATCCTATAAACCTATCGTCACAATCTCTACACACCCACAGACTGGATAACCCTTTAGGTCATGAAAACATCATTTCTCCATCTATCCAATTCTTGGGGATTCAACAACTCAAGTGTTCTTACCTCTTTTGGTCTTCCTTTTTCTTCCTCTTCAACCCCCCTCTCTCTTGCCTTTAGTTAGTATGCCAGCAAACCATTGTCTATTCTTCCAGGCTTACCAAACAATTTTCTGGCATGTGAAAAATATTCTTCTTCAATCTGTCTTCTGCATCTATGGCTTCCTATAAATTCTCCCTCTCCTCAAACTCCATTGCATCGTATATTGTAACCAACTCCACAGTCAAATATCTGCTCTATTAATCAAATGCTCAAACTCCAATTCCCTCCATTTTTATTATCATCACTACCAATAGTAAAGACAAAATCACTTAATAAAAATCTTCTAACTCTTACACAAACTCAGTTCATGAGAGCAAGAAAAAAAATCTCTGGGGTACAACACAGTATTGTAGCTATATGAGGTACCTATCACAGAAATGGATTACACACCTCAAGACTTAATAAATAGAGGAGGTATTCAATGTTTTCTCGCATGTTTTGGCATTTGGGCGTTACAAAAACTATATGTAGAGAGAGACTTGTACAGCCTGAAGCCACAGGAATCATTTGCTGAGCCACTAGCCAATAAATTGAGAATTGTCTGACATGATGCATAATGACAAGAAGTCACTTTCTGTTAGCAATTTTTTGCTAAGCAGTTATCATCTGTTTAGCAACCCTGTTTATCCTTTAAAATCATCTGTCAAGGACTGGAAAGAAGCCTGAATAACAGCTTTGTACAAATGACAGAAAATTTAAAGAAGCCACTTTAGTTTCCCTGCAACTAAGTTCCACTAGAGCAGTGTATGCCTTATTCTTTCAGTTCTATATATTGAGTTTTTAAAGAACTGAGGTGGCAGTTCTCAAGCAGTCAAACCACTGGGAGACTGGCTGATGACATATGACTGGATCTGCTCTTTACTTCCATCTTTAAAAGACTCACAAAACTAATATTTTTGTATAATGCTTTTTACGACCAATTGCTGCAAGTCCCAGAGAGGATTAATCAGAAAGACTGATCTACACAATTGTGAATAGGATGAAAGGTGATCTAATATGCAATGTCTCTACTACAGTAGCTTTTTAAACTATTTGAGAATTGCTGATATGAAGGGAATTTGGTAAGCCCTATATAACACTACCTAGCAGCAAAAGAGAATGGAGTAATGTTGAGATCAAGTGAAGTAACAGTATACGCTTGTTTTCTATTTTTGTAGTGTACTACTATATCCTTAGAATCATAAATAGAACTATACAGGGGAAGGTTGAGAAGGATTAAAAATATGAATAAATATATGACAGTGTTTGGTGGTGTACCCCAGGGTCAATATTAGGTCAAATCCTGTTTAACTTCTTCATTGAAGACCTAGTTGATGGGGCAGATTGTACCTTCAGCATGTCACTGATAACAAACTGGGAGGAGAGGTTGATAGGCCAGGGGGACATGCTGCTATCCAGAGGGACCACAATAGGCTGGAGAAATGGGCTGACAAGAATCTCATGAATTTCCACAAGGCAAAGTGCAAAGTCCTGCATCTGAGGGGGAAAAACACCAGGAAGCAGTACATGTTCGGGGCCACACAGCTGGAAAGCAGTTTGGCAGAAAAGGCCCTGGGAGTCCTGGTGGACAACAAGCTGACCGTGCACCAACAGTGCCCTTGTTGTCAAGAAGGCTAACAGTGTCCTAGGCTGCACTAAGACAAAAGTTGCCAGCAAGTCCAGGAATATGACCTTTCCCTTTTACTCAGCAGAGGTGAGGTGGCATGCAGTTCTGTGCTCCCCAGCATGAGAGACGCAGCCATACTAGACAGAGTTCAACAAAGAATCACCAAGATGATGAAGGGACTAGAGTACCTCCCTTCTGAGGAAAGGCTGGGGCTGTTGAGCTTGGAGGAGAGAGGGGTCATAGGAAATCTCATCAATGTATGTAAACACCTGAATGGAGAGTGCAAAGAGAACATAGTGAGGTTTTTTCAGTAGTGCCCAGTGACAAGACAAGAAGCAATGGGCACAAACTGAAATACAGGAGACTATTTATACTGCAGGAAACACTGTGAAGAAACATTGAATGTCAGAAATCACTGACAGAACGATTCTTCTCATCCAGCCTGTGAGGCTCAATGGCTTGCCTATGAGGATCCTACAGGAGCCAATTTTGAAAGCCTTCCTGAAATCAAGATAGAAAATATCCATTGATGTCCCCTTATTGTTCTATTGTACAAGGTCATCAGGTACATGTTGAACAAGTATTACTTCAATACAAAGGTGTTACAGAGATTTAAACCATCAAAACAGATCATTAAAGGCCATAATAAGGGGAAAAATAAATAGCCTCTACACTATTTTTCCTGAAGATATTTTTGCAGTGAAGCAAACCCTTAGTGACTTTCACATTAATCTGAAGTTTAAACAGTCAGGCATCAAAAAAGCTCCAGGAAAAAAAAGGTAATTCTTTTAAAATTTCGTTTACAACAATTAGACACAGTTATACATGCTAGACTACAGTTTCCTGGATTATGTTTCTTATAGATACTAATGTTTCTAAAGAAGCATGTTAATACAAGTACTTATAAAATAATGATAACTTGTAAGATGTCCATAATTTGGAATGTTATTTAGGTTAATTTACAACAATATTAAAGCATGACGTTTCAATCTTTTTTCCAGAACATGGAAAGTCTATGCTAATCAAAAGAAAAACTGTTAAACCCCTAGTTGTGCTATACATGTGCTTTCAAAGCCTAATACTCTAAGCCTACTAAATTTTTCTCTTCATCAAAAAAATATTCATTACCCAAAATAAATTCAAAATACAGTTTTAATTCTCAGTATATCAGAACACCAGAATATGAGGCTGCTTACATTTTTTTTCTCCAACTCTTTGTTACAGGTACTCTCCGGTTTTTATAGCTTCTCTAGTATAGTAGAAAACTTAATGAACCAATCTCTGAAATCAAAGAATGTGAAATGTCAGATGCGAAGTACATGACTGTCATTTTAAATGTTACTCTTTCAGTAACTATCTCTATGTATTTGCTCTTTTCCTCATCAGAAGGAAACCTGAAGGTGTGATTTCGTCTTGATCACTGGTCCTAATTCTAGTACTACATGCAAATACAGCAGAACCTAATTCTATTACAAAACCAGAATCAAACACATCGTGTTCCTAGGTGTAATAGTCTAATTGTAATACAAGAAGTGCCTTTTGGATTTCACTACCTAGAATCCTTAACAGGAAGGAGTATGATTAGTAGCAACTCACTTCAAGGTCTCTGTCTTCTCTTACAAAAAAATTATTCCCTTGTGTGTGTGATATACAACATTTGCTGCTGTCCTCCTCTGCATCTCAATTTGCTCTTTTTCAGTGCATCAAATTTGCTGCTGTCAGAATCATATTATTTTTCTTGCCACAGTCAGTGAGTTAGTTCCTCTTTTACAGCCAATTCCTTTTTTTTTTCTTAGCAAGACAATTCTAACTTTTTGTGCTCACTTTTCAGGCTTTTCACAACATCACCTCTTGCCACTTGCAGTTCAGTTCTTGTGTTCTGCCACACACCTAATGAGATCACAATACTTATTACAATTTTCCTGGTTTATTTTGTCTCTTCCTTTTTCTTCCTTACCAACTTGTAAGAACATAAAACTGGATCTGAAAAGGCTCTAACAAGTCCAATATCTGATTTCTAGCATTGATAATAAATGTCTGCCTTAGGAAGAGAGAAAACAGTGCACTTGTGTGTGAGTTCCCTCCCAACAACTCTACCCATTATGAGCTATTCACACTCTAGGATTTCCCAGTACAGAGACATATGATATTTCATATTCATACATATCTCTTTTCCAAATAGTTATCCAGTCTTCTTGGACAGTCATGTAAACATCTGGTATACACAACCATTTTTTGTCTGTGGCACACAGTGCTACCGCCTTCACAAAGATCTGCTCCCTCTGTTTTTTTTTTTACAGCTGGTTCTTATTGTCTATATTGGGTGCATGCATTCATAATGAAAGAAGAAGTAAACAAGTAAACAAGTAATTTTTGGCCACCCTGTTTGTGTTTTTCATAATTTTGTAGACATCTATGTTATGTCCCTGAAGTCATATTTCAGTATCAGTTCCTCTTACAAAAGCTATTTCTTACGTTCTCAGAAGCTTCTTCATTTCTGCTGTAGCTATTCTAAGGTGAGAACAAGAACTGCGTACTCGTATTCACTATTCACAACCCTTTCCTTACTTCAGCACTGAGTAAGACACATAATTTGGTATAGGGCTAGAAACTTGGGGCCAAATCTTCTTGGAAATAGCAAAATACACCATTAATGCATCTCATAAGATCTTGGCTTTTTCTGCTTGTTCTATGTTCCTGTATCTTAGTGCCAGTCTTAGGCAAAGTAAAAGCAAACAGCACTAAGCTTAATGAGTTGCCAGTGCTTGTTCTACGTATTCTTCCCTGCTGTATTCTTAGAAACTAGAGACTCCTCCATCTCCATTTTCATTCACTCGTCAGATTCTCCTGAAATCATACTTCTTCCTGCATGTTCTTCTGACTTATAATGTGCTTTCAACAGTTCTTCCAACACTGTGCATGCACTCATGCAATGACCACTAATAATATTGATGTGTAGAGCTTTAGGTACATACTATCTGTAGCACACCATTGGAGATGTTAATTGTACATTCGGTTGTTACAACCATTTCTTTGACTGTGGTCCACACAATACACTGCAATGCTGAGGAAACCTGCAGAAAACTTTGTTAATAGTTCAGACTAACCATCAGGGTAACACGTGAAAATGTTTTAATCATTGAGAATACAAATCTTTATTGCTCTAATGATTAAATATTAGTTCATGCTTTTTAAAGCAGAAGACATATTTTAAAATCTTTTTTAGAGTGGCTCTATTGAAGTTGATTGTCCTGCTTTGATATGTTAGCTTTGATAAGAATGAAATTTTTCTGCTGGGTTGCAAATGAGTATGCAGAGGAAGGAATCTGTGATAGACTTGACCAAAAAAGTATAGGCTTTCCAGCTCCTCAATTAAGTTTTGAAACTGTTTTTCTGAAATTAAACTGAATTCCCATGAAATAAACAAACTTGTCACTTGGTCAAAAAAATGAAAAAGAGAGAGAAAGTACGAAGGTGAAAAATGTGAAGGAGAAGACAAGAGAAAGAGACAAAGTTTTTTTAAGTTTTGGTGGGCTGAAATAGTTCCCTTCCTTCAAGTTTATTATTATAAAAATTTGTAACTATTCATTTGCATTCAAATTTTTTTAAAAAGCAGTATTAAAAAAGATACAAGATACATAAAAACACTAATAAAGAAATCAGTTATGTTAAAATTTCTATGCATTGCTTTTGATTAAAATTCAAGAATATTCTTTCGCAGAAAACATGTTCAGAAATGCAGATTTTTCTTTTCCAGAAGTAAAAATCATAAATTCAGAATTCACACAATTGTATTCCACAAAACCTATTGAAGTGTTTCTGCAAAAGGTATCTTTCTCTTTCCTTGGCAAAAAGAAAAAGTTGAAAGTTAATTTCTTCAGCAAAGTGTAGAGAGCTTTGTTTTTGTACAACAGCTCAGTGTAGTACTACCAATGATTTTCTGCTAGCTAGACATTCATGAAGTAATGTAAGTATCATTCGAGCTCAATTAACTGCATTTTCTCTTGTGTTCTTGTAGATTTTGGAAAATCCGCAGTTTACAGGGGCATAACAAAACAGTTTTTAATGGCTTAGTTCTGAAGGATGCAATCTTAAAGAATGTACTACTAGCATAGTATATTCATATGTTTCACTGATAAAGACAGAGGCTGTGGTCTATTTGTATGTTTCACTGAAGAGTAGAGGCTACCACACTGTCATGACCAGTGACAAATTTTTACTGTTTCAGTACTTAGAGTCAAAAATTATCTAGAAGCTTTAATAATGATGGTAATGCACCTGAAGCAGTGGAAGCAGCAGTAGTAAGATTCAGAAGAATCTTTTGCAGTTCCATTATAATCTTCAAAAGTTCACATAAGCTTACTTAATTTTCCAAATTAAAGAAACATTTTCAAATACACTGATTTATTATACTTGACTGTGATTAATGTCGTATGGGCAAGATCTCTGTGGATAAACCTGTTATGGAGAAGTTAGCACATTTTATGATCTATGCATTTTCCTCTATTCCAGCAATAAGCTGCACCCTAATGGAAAAGTTAAAAAATGGAGTGAAAGAAACAGACTCTATTCCTAGTAAATTTATTCTATTGAACTGAATGGACTGACACGGACAGCAGTTGCCTCTGCATGGAAATAAAATACTCCAGTGTTGTAGAATCATGCACACACAAAGAGCTCTGTAAATTCTTTAAAATACACATTTTAAAGACACAAAAAACTCCCTTCTACAAACACTCTCAACATAACACTGTCTTTTCATAATATTTGTGTTTTCATTTTACTACTGTTTTCTTCTCTTCCTTTCTTTAATAGTTCCCATGTGCCCATCTAGGTTGTAGGAAGAGATAGCTGTAAGACACTAGCCCTTTCAAATTCAATGAACAGGTGTTTGAAAGAAAAGAACTTGGTCATGGGTGTTGAAATTACAGTGCATGATGGGAAAAGGGAAGCAAAATATAGCACCTGTGTCCCACAGGCAGAACAGCTGTTAAATGTTTGTACCTTAAAACTTAGTTGAAGATTGGCAATCTCAACACTTACTTAAAGGTTATCAATCTCATGTCTGCTTTCTTTGTTACATACTATTTAGGAGGAAAGACAACTGATGATGGAATAAAAGAAGAAAAAAAAACATGTGTCCCAAGAGGAGGGAAGCTCCTACATTAAACTTACACTTCTTTTACATTCTTAGTTTTCCATTAAGCCCTACTTTGTTTCAGTTTAAATAACCAGCAATCAGTTCATTATAGCACTGTATCAACCAACATATGCTTTGATTTTCACTTTGAATTAGATAAAGTCATAGGCTTTTACCTTCTTTGTCCTCCATGAAAGGATTTGCAATACAACAGATAACACGTTGCCAATGAGTTTCAAATTTTGCAGATACTTGGATATAATTTGTGCGCTCAGTATCTTGGCTCACAACATAACTGTGCAGGTCCCCTGCTGATAATTAGCAGCTTTGAGAGAATTTTATAGTGAATTTTGGAATTTCATTAATTTTCCAAGAGAATCACATTAGATGTAGGGGAGAGCATGGGCCTGTGCGGGTTCTTATTTTAAAGGAAAATGTGAGAATTAAATCCTGAAACAAAGGAAGTTACCTAATATAAATGCAATACCTTTCAGGTTTTAAGAATAATTTCAGCTTCATTTTTTTTGATCAGAGAATTATAGAATCATTAAGGTTGGAAAAGATCTTTAGGATCATCAAGTCCAGCCACCTGCCCAACACAACCATGCCTACTAAACCATGTCCCACAGGGCCACATCTGCATATATTTTGAATAACTACAGGGATTGTCACTCCACCACTTTCCTGGGTAACCTGTTCCAATGATTGGCTACTCTTTCAGTATAATTTTTTTTTATAATATCCAGTCTAAACCTCTGCTAATACAACTTGAAGCCATTTCCTCTCGCACTATCGCTTGTTATTTGGGAACCCAACACCAGCCCTACTACAACCACCTCTCAGGTAATTGTAGAAGGTAATAAGGTCTCCCCTCAACCTCCTCTCCTCCAACAAAACAATACTATTTTCCTCAGCCGGTCCTCATAAGACTTGTTCTCCAGACCCTTCACAAGCTTTGTGGCCTTCTCTGGACTTCCTCCAACACCTTGACATTCTTCTTATATTGAGGGGCCCAAAACTGAACACAGGATTCACGATGAAGCCTCACCAGTGCCAAGTACAGGGGTATGATAGCTTCCTGGCTCCTGCAGGCTGCATTAGTTCTGATACAAGCCAGAATGCTCTTAGCTTTCTCAGTCACCTTGTCAGCTGGCTCATTTTCAGCTGGCTGTGAACCAGCACCCCCGGGTCGATTTCAACTTTCCTTTTCTTTTTCAGTCACCCTTCCTCAAGCCTGTAGTGCTGCATGAGGTTATGTGACCCAAGTGCAGGACATAATACTTGATAGTGACCTCAGCCCATCAATCCAGCTTGCCCAGATCCTTCTGCAGAGCCTTTATACTTAGGACAGATCAACGCTCCCACACAGTTTAGTGTTATCTGCTAATTTCATGAGGGAGCACTTGATTTCTTCATCCAGGTCATTGGCAGAGATAAATAGAACTGGCCAAACCACTAAGGCCCGGAGAACATCACTTGTGACTGGCCACCAACTGGTTTCAACCTCATTCACCACAACTATTTGAGCCTGGCCATCCAGCCAGTTTTTTTGTCTAGAGATAACGTTCCCAGTGACTGGAAAAGGAGAAACATAACCCCTGTTTTTTAAAAAAGAAAGACCCGGTGAGCAACAGGCTGATCAGACTTAACTCCTTGCCCTGCAAGATCATTGAGTAGATCCTCCCAGAATCTCTGCTGTGGCACATGGAAAATAAGGAGTTGATTAATGACAAACAACATGGCTTCTCTAAGGGTAAATTGTGCCTCAAGAATTTGGTGGCCACCTACTATGGGGCTATAGCATTGCTGGATAATAGAAGAGTAATTTATACCATCTACCCAGACTTGCACAAGTCTTGGATTTGATGGATGGACCACTCAGTAGAAAAGGAATTGGCTGGATGTGGCCAAGAGCTCGATGTCCAAGTGAACCAGTGACTAGCAATGTTTTGCAGAGATCAGTACTGGAACTGGCGTCGTTTAACATTTTTGTCAGAGACACAGAGAATGGGATTGAGGGCATGTTAGCCAACAACATCAAGCTTTATGGTGCAATTGACATACAGTCAGGAAGGGATGCCATCCAGAGGGACCTTGACAGTCTTGAGAGCTGGGCTTGTGCAAGCGTCATGAAGTTCAACAAAGCCAAAAACAAGGTCCTGCACCTTGGGTTGGAGCAATGCCAAGCACCATTACATGCTGCTCAAAGAATGGATTGAGAATTGCCCTGAAGAGAAGGACTTGGTTGTGCTGGTGAATTAGAAGCTCAACATGAACTGGCAGTGTGTGCTTGTAGCCAAGAAAGCCAACAATATCCTGGGCTGCATCAAAAGAATTGTGACCAGCTGATCAAGGGAGGTGATTCTTTCCCTCTTCTCCACTCTCATAAGACCTCACCTGGAGTACTGCATCCAGCTTTGGTGACCCTAGCATAAGAAGGCCATGGACTTGATGGACAGGGTGCAGAGTAAGGCCACAGAGATGATCAGAGGGCTGGAGCATTTCTCCTACGAAGACAGGCTTAGAGAGTTGGTAGTGGTGTCCAGCTGGGAGAACAGAAGGCTCCAGAGAGACAGACTTCCAGTACCTAAAGGGGATTTACAGAAAAGATGGGGAGGGACTCTTTGTCAGAGAGTGAAGTGGTAGGATGAGGGGTAATAGCTGAAAGAGGCTAGATTTAGGTTAGATATTAAGATGAAATTTTTTACTGTGAGGGTGTTGATGCACCAGAACAGTTTGCCCAGGTATGTTGTGAATGCCCCATCCCTAGAAGTGTCAATGCCAGGCTGGATGGGTCTTTGAGCAACCTGATATAGTGAAAGATATCTCTTCTCGTGGCAAGGGGGGTGGAAGTATGTGATCTTTAAGGTCCCTTCTAGCCAAACTCATACTAAAGAATTCTGTGATTCTTTAATATATGCTGTAAGGACTATACACAAAGGTTATTCATATTGAGAATGGATTATTATTATATCATTAATCACCGAACTGTTACTTCTATACACTAACTATACTTTTACTTCATATTTAGGCGAAAGCAGCCAAACATCCCTTTGTAACAAACAGCACATTGTAATGTGGTGAAGTAGTATTTAAACACCTGCTTTTATCTTGCCTTCATGAATGTATTGTTTACTATAGAATCATAGAATCATAGAATCATATAATATTTTACATTGGAAGGGACCTTAAACCTCCCACGAGATCACCTATAAACCATGAGCCCGGGGGAGGCGTGTCAGTGATAAACCTCCTGGAAGTGGGTGCTGAAAGGAAGAGGCAAGCCTCCAGCCCCCTAAAACCCTTCCCACCACTCCTGCCCAACTGGCTCCACCCCTTCCTGCTGCCCCACCAGGAGTGGACAATTCCCATGCACAATGCCCCTGTGAGGGGGTTCTGCTCAAAGACTTCAAGTTGAACTAAGGTGCAAACAAATAACCCAAATCCTTCCACTTTGTCTTGTTCATTCATGTACGTAGAAACACGAATACAACTAAGCTTTCTCAACTGAAAAGATAAAACTACATTCTTGCCTCTGTCAGTTGGTTCTATATGCATTACAAATGTTCCCTTAGGTTATTAATGTACATAGCTGATTTACACTGATCATCTAAATTGGATATCCTAACAAGACACACAAGGACACCAGAACTAAAATAAGAATGCCAGTGGCCTCTTGGGAATACAGTCTTAGGATAACTCTCCATTATTGTTATCACCCATATATTCTGAAAGTCACATTCAGAGTAATATTTATTACATCTTCCTATGGAATTTAAGAGCACATACAAACAGTGAACTGAAAGGCCTGCAACCAACCAAATCCTTACTTTAAAGGTTTTTTGCCCTTTAACAGTGGAAAATAACTTCTAAAACAGAAAATTCCAAAATTCGGAAGTTTCAAGAGTAATTATATATCACTAACAGGAATTCCCTATAAGCTCCATTTGCATTTCAAAGGAATACCATTGCTATTTTGGGCCAAACTTTGCTCCTTCCTTTCTCTGTGTTTTTCACATCCACTCAAAGATCTATGGAAAGATGGAAGGAGAGAATCAAAGAGAATGGTGGGGTTTGGATAACGTAGTTACCTGATAGATGTCAACCATTATAACAGTTGTTTAAAATTCATTTTTCCTGCTAAAGTAGTTAGGTTAACACAATATCTCACTGAGAACCCAAGTTCTGTTCTGCTGTGCTTTCTATAATAACATTGAGAATGACTTGCAGACAGGTAATAAAGACTCGGATGTTTACAGTAGGAATTGAAATACCTGCAAATCAATGATCCTCCTGGTTAACTATAAAGGCCTTGTGAGCACCATAAGCAGCTGTAATTTTTCACTTATCTTTCTCAAATGCCTACAGAGTATCACCTTTTCATGCACTCGGAAGTGCCTCTGTCTGGGCAAGTTAGTTCCCTCCTGTTGGTGTATTTCTGCCAGGGAGATTTGTTTACCTCACACTCCAAGGAAGCAAGATTGACACTCATCTTTAAGGGTGGATTACTTAGAACGGATGCAGACGGTGGTAGTCGTGAAGATACACACAGTATTTCTTATTTGCAATGTCTAGACAGTTCCCTGCTCTGAATGTTAATGGAGCTAAATCTTCTGACCATGCATTGGCTAAGGAAGTCTGTTTGGCTATTTCACTCTTGGCTGTGGATTCCACTATGAAGAGGAAGAATTCAAAAGTTAAACATGGAAGTCATCTATGCTACACTGTCTAAGACATTTTTTTGAACTTTGTTCTTCTTGCTATGTCTTCAGCTAACTAAAACAATTTCATCAGTTAAGGAGATTTTGATTATGAGATTATTTTCCAGCAAGCACGTTTGGTAGCTCTTTTTTTTTATATTTGTCTTTATTTATTTCAGGTCAAACCTGTATTTCATTAGGGCTGCTCCACTACGTATACTTCCACTAAAAAATATAGTTCCCACTGTTCACAAACTCTAAAAATTAACCCTTAGTGTTTATTGCCAGGTTTATTGCCTTCCTATCTCAGGGATATGTTGTTTTCTTCTCAAGAGAATGCAACATATTTACAACCCATCAGATTTGTGGTTTAGGTTAACACCTGCAATAAAAGTTAAAAAAAGTGCCTAGAGTGGTCTCTAAGAGCAGGCTGACCTTTGGAGACAAAAGCAGTTGTTTTTCGTTGCCATCATAATGTCTTCCACTTCAACTTATCATAGAAGAAGGCACAAGTTCTTTGAGTTTCTCTAATTATTGACTTTTAACAAAAGACATTAGTAATTTTGAATAACAACTTTTAATTGAACATTTGAAAACAAAACCTCGCCCAGTTCTTAGAAAAAGAACACACTGAAGTATGTTCGAATAGTACACTGCACAGATGATAATTTTTGATGTTTTAATTGAACAATGTCTCTGATTCCCATTCTCCTCCTTGAAATTAACTAAGAATGAGCAATTTCAAATTCTATCATCTATTGTCTCAAAAAAAAAGATGGTTCAATATTTCTACATAGCTCAAATTTCCCACTTTGTTTCCAGTGGAGACTTTACTGAAGAAAAGTGAAGTGCACTCTAAATTAAAAGTCTCGACATGCTCCACTGAATTACGTAAAGGTGGATTAAATATAACCTAAATCTAGCATATGATGTGGTTCTCAGGTACAGTGTGGTCCAAGTGTTTTATACATATTTTTGCTTTTTTGTAGAATTAAATACATGATGATTCATAATATGGAAGTCTAACAGACGTAATATATGTCTTAGACAAATTATGTATTGAGGAATAATTAGCCCTGAAGAAATGATCTTGAGATGAGATTTTTCTGTCATTCTGGCAAAATATAGCTCATATTCATTAGAAAATAATTCCAAAGCTATCTATTTTAAACCCTTGTCAGAAGACATTGGTGTAAGTCTTCTTTCTGCTTATTATGCCTTCCTTAATTAGAGATGGAATAGGCCGCAAAAAACACCTTGTCTTTACTTTTCCTCTGATCTGAAGTTGTTTAAATAGTAGTTTAACTTGATCTTTCAGACATTTAAATTCAGACTTACTACACTTGCAGAATATGTGTGACTAAAGCAGAGGGAGCAGAATTAACGAGGGGTGAGGTTTGTGCTAAAAATGCCTCTTTTTCATTTGCAAATCATTTTGAATTCTGCATATGTTTCATAACTAGTAAATATATAATTCTTGTAATTAAAAAGATATACAATCTGAAAATATATTATTTCTGCTACATTCAGAGAATTGTTTGTGATGCTGTAGACTCAGAAGAAAAACTACAAAATAAATAGCTGATGACAAATATAAAAAAAGAGTAAAAAGTTCTTCTGAAAGTTATAAATCTTTAGTAATAAGGAAGTACTTTTGAAATTATTCATCAAGTGTCTCAAGGCTTTTTTAAAAGACATAACATAAAATGATATGCTGGAGTGAATTAAACACATTGCTTTTCCCCTGAATTTTGTTTTCATTCCAGGAAAAAAAAAGTGTGATTTAGTAGAAGTAAATAGAAATAGGCACTCTGTACTATATAGCAGATTTATTCATGGTATTGAGTTAACTATACTCCGGACATAAACATATTTTGTAATTTATTTTCTTTTAAAATAAAATTTATATGAATCAGTAAAAAAATCCAGGGGAAGAAATACACAGAAGAACTCTGAAGAATTAACATTAACAGAGTTAAGAAACCAATCCAAACTACCAAAACTCTTTGCATTCGACCTGTTTAAACAAGCATTGCGTGATATATTGTGACAGTAGTTTAATCACTGAGTAAATAACTGCTTACTTATAGTGGGGAGTATCCCACTATGCTCTGCAAGACTACTATCCCGTTTGATTTATGTTAGGCATACTTTTTAAGTACTATACTCTTTCTCAGATCTTGAATCTGCCTTGAAAATAAACAGCCTGCCTTAGAAACATGTTAGATATTTTACACAAAGAAAAGATATTAGATGCCTGACATGGACATGAAATCTTCCTAAATATTCTGCAGAGCACTCTTTAGTGTTTATAAATTACCTTGTATTCAAATATCTCTCAGCTGTTTCTTCCCTGGCATTCTTAAGATTTTAGATTTGTAAGTTAACTGGTAGTGAGCAAGACAAATATTGTTATTGCTGGTAACAAACCAGGATGTATAAACCCCTAAGTACAGTGATATAAGAATGATTCATAAATAATATGGTGAAGGTCAACACCAAAACAGAAAAAAAAGAAATTTGTCAGAAAAAACTCAAAAAAATTACATGGATAAGCAATAATAAGTAGTTCTGGAAAGGCAGGCAAAATGTCTCGGAAGTCATATTAACTTTTGACATAGCTCAAGTAAAATTGTGTCCTGACATCATTGTCCTTATTATCACTTTTCATTTTCCTATGAGATTTCTGGACTAGAAGTATGAATCGTAAGGCAAAGAGACTGATTGGAATGTTTTAAGATACTGACTTTGCTGATGGTACCTGCACTCTGTAGTTAATGATAAATGGAATACAATAAAAGACCTACAGCTTGGTCAGAATTGCTCATGAATTCTGACTTTATGACTGATAAGTCAAAAGTAGAAGTTTAGCTACAT
Source organism: Cuculus canorus (assembly GCF_017976375.1). NCBI lineage: Eukaryota > Metazoa > Chordata > Aves > Cuculiformes > Cuculidae > Cuculus > Cuculus canorus. The sequence continues at coordinate 31,707,585 of NC_071441.1, read as the reverse complement.
AAAATGACATCTGATAACCCCATCTCTAAAATATAAAGCATTGCAGAGCTATGGCATTTACTTGCCTAGGCAATACAAATCTGATGGCTACATCTGGGAGTGTATAAGACAAAAAATTCGGGTTGCTTAACATATACCCATATATATTTCTACAAAACAGACGAAGTAACTAAGATTGAGCAGAAGGAAAACAAAGATCTCATGAGTCACTCCTTTGATTTTCTCCCAGAAAGATCAAGGTTCTCCCACTGTTTGGCAACTGTGACTATGCAAATTCATTACGTTCTTTAATCTTAAGTTTGCTAATTCACATAATATCCTTCTAGGGATCCAATGGCAAAGCTATTCTTCCCAGGTTAGAAACAATATATTGAGGCCTAGTCAAGCTAAACAACTGATCCATGATCTCCAAGGCACCCTGTCTCAGATAAGGTACTGAGACTGCTTTAAAATTCAGGATAGCGTCTTATCTTTAAAGGTCCTTTTTTGGGAGCAAAAATGTCCTTTTTACTTCAGTTTCTCTGATCTATATGCCAGAAAAGGTGCAAGGGCAGAACACAGGCATAGAGGTCACCTTTTAGTAATCAGGGACTGCAGATTAACCTTCATGCTTCAGGCACAGGTTTCCTTTGTATATATACTTCTGCTAAAACATTTGGCATTACTTGCTGTGAGATATAGGAAACTACACTAATTGAAGAACTCACCTGGTCTGCAATAGCAGTGCCTAGGTTTCTACATTCCAAGCAATGTAACCCCTGATCATGAAAGATGCTGACTACCTGTGTCCCAATGATCTGATATATAGCCTAAAAGACATGTTTTGGCTTACGAAGGGTTTAGTTTCATGGTTTCCAGGCCTTTGCATTGAAATTAAAGTCTTGTCTCTTCCACACTGCAGGTTAAAATGCAACTTCTATTCACTATGGTCTATTATACTGGCACATCAAACAAAGATAATATCTCTATTGACTCTTCAAGTCAAATTCATGTACTTAAGAGAAAACTTAATGCCATAATGACCAAATGTTACAGTAAATTCATAAGCCAGTAAGTAAAATGCAATTACGGTGATACTCAGTAAATCCTTTTTTCTATTTCCTAGTAGTTTACCTTTGATTTTAAAGCATAATAATGACAATCTTCACAAGGACCATTTACATCCAAAAGCATCACAGGCATAGTTACAGAGAGCAGTGAGTAGGAAGGATTTTACCACATAAAACAAACAAATCTTATTCCAGAATTCAGTGCTTGCCATCAATTTCTTACCTAAGCTAATATCTCAGCATTTGTCTATATATTAAATTACAGCAAGTAGGAGACAACAGAGCAGGATCTTCAGTAATTACTTATTAAAGACTCGATGTGTGTCGGTGTACATACATACATGTATATAGGTTTTATTGTGATCACTGCAACCTATCTCATAATTACAAGATTCAGATACTCTTTGAAATGAAGATTTTCTGTGCTTGTTTTTAACACTCTCTTATACACTTCTAAGCATCTACCTATAAATATAACCTGGCAGAATTAAGTTTCCCAATCTTTCACTTTAATTTCCCAGAGCAACACAGCAGAATGACCACATTCTATTTTGCACAAGGTATGAGCAGAATCATTATTACAATATTTCTAATACAAGTGCTCTTAAAAAAGTTCAGGGCTTTAACGACTGACTGTGAAAGTTTTTTATCTGATTTCCCAAAGGAGCTCTTGTGCTGAATTCAGGCTGATCAAAAACATAATAAAAAACCAAAAACTCCCTATAGGCATGCAGTAAAATAGGTCAAAAAGTGAGGGGGAACAAATCCAGGACAAAAACAAATACAGGCAGAACACAGGAGGCATGCAGAGCGACAGACACAAAGGATAGCTTTTAAATGCTGTGCAGAAAATAATGCTTCTGCAGATTCTGCTACTTAGCTGTAGGAACAGAAAGCAAGCTCACTGAACAAGAACCAACCAGATCAAACACAGCCTAGAGGCCAAGTTTGGAACTGTTTCCAATTTCAAGGGTCCTTGGAGATTTGACTGTGACTTGGGAGCGAGATAATTTTTAATTCTTACATAAAGCCTGTAAGTTTTGGGAAATATATATTTTTCCCGTAGTCAACTGTTCTATAGAACAGTCAGTCAGAGTTGTAAGATTAAGTATTTGCTAGCATGCTGATTAGATGATATTTATCCTTTAACCTATAAATATATTTTACAGGTAGTTCTGTTTGTCAAACAGTAGATTGAAATAACTGTCTTTAATTGCTTAAATAGACCCATAAATACTTGGGGCTTCTCACTTAACAGTCTGCATACAAACTAAAAGAAATTTGCATTCTGTTAATCTAAAAAAAGTATTTAGTACATGGTTATTTTACCTTTGAATTTCTGTTTTTCATATGTTTTCCTCTTTTTCATTTGCTTGGAAAAAAGGTTTGGGAAGAGGATTCTTCCCTCTGAAGGTGAAGCCAAGGAATGCACCAGTCACTCGTTTCTTTCTGACAGTTCAAGTCTTCCAAGGTGTCTGATGAACTTCAATTGCTGTCATGACTGTAAGGGTGACACATGGTACTGAAATACAAATCATCTATGACACTGAAACATAAGTGAGTGAGAGGGAAGAGTCTGTGCCTATGCACGTGCATGTGTGCATGCAAGACAATGCATTTCACAAAAACACCATCAAAAAGTAGTAGGCTGTTTTCACTTTAAGTTAGAAAGTATGAAGTTCTTAAATCAAGTGCTCTCATATTTTTAAATATCATGGTTTGTAATCTTCACTAAACTATTGCATAAAGATTTTAAAATGCAATTTGAAAATACAACAGTTACATCAACAGAAGTAGAAATAGTGTTTTTCATACTCCCCAAAATTTAGGAGTAAAACATATTGAACAACTTTTTACTCATTCTAGCACACTGGAGACTTATTGACATGAAAATAAACCCCAGCATTTTAAACAATTCCAGTTTTTAAACAATTTATTAAAAGATCAGCTATTTTTTTCCTCTGGTGTTCAAAGCTTTAAAATGGTAAACTGTTTTAAGATTCAAAGTCTGAAAGTTTCCCAAATTCAGAAGCTCCAGCACATTTCTTAGCAAAAAATGTAACACATTTGAACGGCTCCTGTGCCAGAGTTATGCGGCACAGAAAGCTCAGGAAAGACAGTAAGTACCAGAGAAGGATGAAAGTATAAGTATGAAGACAGTATTCTATTACTCTTTCATGGAATATGATCCAGTGATGTACGTAGAGCAAGAACAGTGAACTTCAGTATCTCTTTCTTTAGGAAGCTGTACTTTCACACACTCATACATGTATGCGTGCACTGATACATACACATGCAAAACCTGCCAGATTCAGACCTGCAGCCCATGCATGTATTTCTGTGTACATATCTTGTGGTTTCCATGACTCCAGAAAAAAAAGAAACCAGTCTATACATGTGGGTTTTTTCTTGTGACATGAAATAGAAAAGAACATCACTATGGCTGTACATGCAAATAATTCTTGAAAAGGTGGGCCTGATATGTCTCCCAACCTGTTTTGAAAGGGAGGAGGGAATAGATAAGATCCTGAGTCCCCTTCCAACCTGACTTCTAGGATCCTACAACCTGATCTTTCTAACAATATTTCTTTTTTACTGCAAGGTGAGATTTTATCCATTGTGATTTACTGCTCTTATTATTATGGTAACACTTGCAATAACATATCATATCAGCACCTTAATCCTGGGGCAGAATCCTCTTGTACTAAGTACTTTACAAGCAGCAAAGTAACAAAGCATAAACAAGACATTACAACAGACAGATCCAGGAATTACAGGGAATCAGTAAAACAGTAATAGTCAGCAATATGCTGAGGCTAACCTGGAGCAAACTGCTGTCAAATATACCTAAATGTCAGCAATAAAACTCTGAAGTTCAGCAAATAGTGAACATTCACAAGAACTTGTCATGCAAAATCATCACTCTTCTGTTTAAACAAATCACTGTCTACATATAAACTGTTTCATTCCATTTCTTCAGGAATTATTTAAAGCTATATATATTAAATCTCAGGTGTTACCTACACCACAGTGTCCATAACATCTTGGATATTGAACAATGGCAAGCTGTGAGCTAGTGATCTGCAGCTAGTCCTTACATCTGATGCAGTTTCTTAGTATGAAAATATTCTGCCTTCTCTTTCAAAAGCTCATAATAGACAGAGGGTTTACCTATGCACATTTCCAGAGCTTTGAAATAAAAAAATATTTTATTAAACACATACAGAACTCTTTCTGTGACAGAACATTACCAAAGTGGAGGGCCCCATGAAGGCTGGACATTCATCAAAATGGAAATCTTAAAGGCAAAGGGGTAGGCTGTCCCCATATGCCACAAGAGGAACAGGAGGGGAAGGCAACTCTCCTGGCTGAACAGGGAGTTTTTGCTGGAACTCAGGAAAATAAAGAGAGTTTAGCACTTTGAAAGAAAGGATAGACAAATCAAAAAGAGTACAGGCATCTCGTTAGGTCATGCAGGGAGAAAATTAGAAAAGCAAAAGCACAGCTTGAACTCAATCTGGCCACTGTTATAAAAAGCAACAAAAAATGATTTTACAAATACATCAGAGAACCATCAACAAAAAGAGAACCAAGGATAATACCCATCCTTTACAGGATATGGAGGGGAACATTGCTCCTGAGGAGGAGGGAAAGGCTGAAGTGCTTAATGTGTTCTTCATCTCATTCTTTAATAGTCAGACCAGTTATCCTCAATGTATTCAGCTCCCTGTGATGGAAGACAGTGATGGAGAGCAGGATAAACCCCCCATAATCCAGAAGGAAGCAGTAACCCTTATCTGCTATGCCACCTGGACACTCACAAGTCTGTGGGGCCAGATGAAATCCATCCAAGAGTACCGAGGGTGCTGGCAGAGGAGGTGACCTGCCTTGTGGACAACAGAAAGGCAGTGGATGTTATCTACCTTGACTTCAGTAAAGGTTTTCACATTTTTTCCCACGGCATTCTTCTAGTGAAGTTAGCAATTCATGGCTTAGAAAGATGTACTCCCCTCTGGGTAAAAAACTGGCTGGATGTCTGAGCCCAGAGGCTTTTGGTGAACAGAGCTAGATCCAGTTGGCAGCCATTCACAAGTAGTATTCCCCAGAGTTCATTGTTGGAGCCACTCTTATTTAATATGTCCATCAACGGTCTGGAGGAGGGCACAGAGTGCTTCTTCAGTAAGTTTTCAAATGACACCAAGTTAGGTGGGAATGTTATCTGCTTGAGGGCAGGATGTCTCAACAAGGGGTGGACGGGGTCAATAGTTGGACGGGGTGGATCAGTAGGTCTAGGCTAATTGTATGGGATTCAACAACAAAGTGAAGTGCCAAATTCTGCACTTTGGTCAAAACAACCCCAGGCAAGAGTACAAGCTTGGAGAACAGTAGCTGGAAAGCTGACAAGCCCAGGTGTTGCTGGTCAACAGCCAACTGAATATGAGCTGGCAGTGTGCCCAGGTGGCCAAGAAGGCCAAGAGCATCCTGGCTTGTATCAAAAACGATGTGGCTAGCAGGGGCAGGGAATTGATCATGCCACTATATAAGGCCGCACTTCAAATACTGTGTTCAGTTTTAGGGCCCTCAGTACTAGGAGGACAGTGGGGTGCTGGAGCTTGTCCTGAAGAGGGCAACAAAGCTGGTGAAAGGACTGGAGAACAAATCTTATGAGGAGTGACTGAGGAAATCTGGATTGTTAGCTTGGAGAAGAGAAGGCTGAGGGGAGACCTTTATCACTCTCTACCTGAAAGGAAGTTGTAATGAGGTGGGTGCTGGCCTCTTCTCCCAAGTAACAAGTGATTTGATGAGAGGAAAGGGACTCAAGTTGTGCCAGGGGATTTTTAGACTTTTTAGTTTATTAGAAAAAATTTCTTTACCAAAAGAGTGATCAATCATTGGAATAAGCTGCCCAGGGATGTGATAGATTTTCCACCACTCTCCTCTCTGAAGCTGTTCAAAAAACCTGTAACTGTGGCACTTCAGGACATGGTTTAAGTAAGGGTGGTGGTATTGGGTTGATGATTGAATTGGATGACATTAGAGATCTTTTCCAGCCTTGTTCTATGGTTATCATGATTTATTGTTATCATTGTTTAATTACCAACAAAACAATCACTAATACTTTGATAAATGTATCATCACACCTTTTTAATGAATGAAGATACCTTAACCATATAGGTGGTGCATGGCTCCCAGAATCTGAACTGGGGAAGCCTTATGTTTTTAAATAATGTTATTTACAGTGCACTCAGAGAATGGATATTGTTTATAACAGTTGGACAAAGAATTAGTAACAAACTTATACTTTACTTTTCTTTTTCTAAAGAGCAAGCCATGACAACTTTAAACCCCCACAAAAATAAAACAGAATGTAAAGTCTAAACCGTGATACTCAGTTTGGATGCATCCATACAGAAACTAGTGATGGCAATCATAAAATTTCGTGCCATTGCACATGAAACAGGCACTTAATCTACCATTAATGCTTTCTGCCTCATTAATCCATCTGTAATTCAGAACTATGCATCACAACACTATGGCAGCATAATATTGTTAAAATTTATACAGAAGATCAAATATGAGGCCCTTTCTTCATACTACGTGTCTTATGAACAAATAATGTCATGATGTTATACACGTCCACATGTAACAACATAACGGGTATAGTGGAAATTAGAAGCTTTCATTATTCAGTTCTATTAAAACTAATTAAAATTGGAATGAAGTGGTATGAAGAATTAATTTCATTATTAGTTTCCCTACTGAAATATTTGGAGGAAAGCATACAAGAATTTTCACATATGATCCTTTCTTCAAGTAAACAAGCTCTGATCACAATATTTTAATAGAAAAATTTTAGAAACATCTTAATATTTGGTCAGTTTTACTGGCTGAGAAGAAAAAAGTGAAGAAGAAATGGGAGATGGAAGGAAGAAAGAAAAACAAATAAATAAAAAATAAACAAACAAGCAAACATGAAGATAAAATTAATAAATTAGCTGTAGGTGTTCTTTTTAAAAAATCACCTAATGGCAACAGTCTCCCTTTCCAGCCTTTCAAATAAATCATATTTTGTAATAAACTGTCCATTCTGTGCACACCTCCATATAACCTCCTCTCACTTGTTTCTCAACCTACTCACATATTTATAAAAAACTATGGGAAAGGTCTCCATCCCAATGTCATCTCTGATCACAAATGAAATCATGTTATTGCTTGTTGTTGCTCCTTTCCAGCACCTACTGCAGAAGATTTTCTCGTAAAGAGGCACCAACTACACACGACCCCTGACAATTACAGTATTGTCCCATAATATGCCCTAAGGGCCTTCTAGACCATGTGTGTGTCTGCAGTCTGTAACTTCTTCATAATTTCATGTTCTCCCACAACATTCCTAGAAAATCCTCTCAGAATTATTTAAGTTGGAAATGAAGTTCTAAGATCCAACTCTTAAGCTAACACCATAAAATCCACCAATAACCATGCCACATCAACCTGTCTTAATAGCCCTTTCTGTGAAGTAATAGTTCGTAATACTTAGTTTAAATCTCCCCTGGCACAACTCGAGGCCATTTCCTGTTGTCTGATTCCTTTTTTTTTGGAAGACAAGACCAACACCTGCCTCACTACAACCACCTTTCAGAAATTCATAATGTGTGATAAGGTCTCCCCTCCGCCTCCTTTTCTCCAGACTAAACAACCCCAGTTCCCTCAACTGCTCCTCATATGACTTGTTCTCCAGGTCCTTCACCAGCTTCACTGCCCTTCTTTGCACATGCTCCAGCCCTTCAACAACCTTCGTGCAGTGAGGGGCCCCAAACTGAATACAGTATTCAAGGTGCAGTATTACAAATTCTGAGTACAGAAAGACTACTACTTCCCTAGTCTTGTTGGCCACATTATTTCTGATACAAGCCAGGATGCTGTTGGCCTTATTAGCCATCCGAGCACACTGCTGGATCATATTCAGACAGCTTTCAATGAACACCTCCAAGACATTTTCCACTGGGCAGCTTTCAAGTCATTCATCCCCAAAGCCTATAGCATTGCATGGCTTGTTATGGTCCAAGAGTCTCTTGCTGTCTTTCCCTAATTTTTGACTACAAGAAATGGGAGGCTTCTGCATTCTCTTCTTTTTCTTCCTCACTTCAAAGTTGTTAGGTGAAAAAGGATTCATAAAATTAATTGTTATGAAAGGAGATAGCAATTTCAGTTAGCGCAGCACTTACCATGGAACACGATGTCCCAAAGCACTTGAAAATAATATATTGTAGAAGGGCTGGATTATTTTTAGTGTAATTTTTAACTTTTGTCACCTACTTTACCAATTTACTTTCCTTCTGCCCACTTGACTTGATCATGCATAACTCTCTGCAATTAACAAGTCAGAGTAGCAGTTCTTGATTCATTGGCTTTTCATCTTTGGAGACCCGTGCTTAAGGCTTACTTATGTCTGTCTGCCCTAAGCTTGTACTAGTATATCTCTTTCTCATTTGAACCTGTATCAAGGAATCACAGAATGCTAGGGGGTGGAAGGGACTCCTAGAGGTCATCTAGTCCAACTTCTCTGCTAACGCAGGTTCACCCAGAATAAGTTGCACAGGAACATACCTGGGTGAGTTTGAATACTTCCAGAGAAGGAGATCCCACATCCACTCTGGGCAGCCTGTTCCAGTGCTCTGTCACCCTCACTGTAAAGTTTTTCCTCGTGTTCAGATGGAACTGTGTTCCAGTTTGTGCCTATTTTCCCATGTGCTGTCACTGGGCACCATTGAGAAGAGTCTGGCCCCATCCTGTTGTCACCCACCCCTTAGGTATTTATAAGCATTGATAGGATCCCCTTTAAGTCTACTATTGCCCAGGTTAAACAGACCCAGATATCTCAGCCTTTCCTCATAAGCAGCTCAATCAGCTCAATCTTTCTTTTACATTCCTTCATAACTTCACAGTCATTAACAGATCTTAATTCCCAATGTCTTTTGAAGGAGTACCCCTATTTAAAAGACCAGAAACTGGGACAATTGGGACTGGTCCCTACCTCATGTGCACACAGACACACACTCTCACAATTATGAAAGACTGCAAAAGTTTTCACATAGGAGAAAGCAATTAGTGAGACTCCAAATCTCTGTACTTCCTGGTGCAGAAAGGTGTTGCTTTCTGACATCACTTTGGTAAAACATGAGTTCATATCTATCATGATGGCAGCCAAGCAAAGCTAGGGAACCTTGCAATGAACCATCTGTTCTTCATTTAAACACACAAAGTATTATATAGGCAATGACACAAGGCAACTCTTTCAGCAATTGCTCTGTTTTGTAGCCTGTGTTGGTTTACCACAAGTTTAAATACTTAAAATAACTGTTGCCCACTCTGAGGTGCTGGCAAAAAATGGAGTTTACAAAGAACCCTGACCAAGCAAATAACTTATCTATTTCAAAGGTTCTCTTTAGACAGTTTGCCCATAGAGGTGGAGGATGTGTATTCTTCAAATGCCACAAAGTATTTAACAACTATGAATCAAATTTAAATGGAACTTTTTTAGCTTGAATTCTTGTGTGTTATAAATTGTTACTTCCACTGTGATTCTGTTGAAATTGTCACTACCTGGACTTTGTATGCGTGCAATGTACAGCTACTTTTCCATATTGACTATTTTGTCATCTTTTAAAGTCGTAAGTGCCTCAAGCCTTTATTTTATTTCCTTAAAAAGAAATATTCCCATTTCGTTCATTTACATGTTCGACAATGAATTTAACCTGATTGCTTCTTGCTATTCATTTTAAGACTCCTGCTTTCAATGGCTGTACATATACCAAAATATTGATTCACGTCCTTTCAAATTATTGACAACACACCTAAACTAAAAATGTCACTGTGACAAATATAACCTTGAAGTCTTACAAAAGTCATATGTCACATATTTTCCATTCGTTGTGCTGCAAAGTAGTTTAAGCACTTGCTGTCACACACTCTGGTCTGGGTAAATAGCATTTTAATGGCTTTTAATTACATGAATGAAAATATCTTTTACATTCCTCAATTTGCAGAATCTAGACCATTATACGTGAAAGCTGTGTAGATTAAACACCCTCCCACCTTAATCTGGTTATCTAGAAATAACTGTAATTTCACATGGTTTCATCATAAAACCAGCTGCCTAATCACTTGGAGATCAGTATCATGTGCCCTTTACTTTTCATTCCTTAACTGTCTCAAGTCATGCCAGGATATGTTTCCTATGTATATACCTAGTTGTATAAATTGCATTCACTAAAGATGTCTAAATACATGTCCAGAAGAAAAGATAAAATAAAAGCCTATGAAATGATGTTGGGACTGATCCCAAGCGCATTTACTGGGATGTCTTTATGCACTGCCTTCAGTTTCTGTATTCAGTGAACCTGCTACTGTACTCCACGACAAGGCTGGAATCAGACTACCAGCTGGAAGTCTTTCAATACCCCTCTTGTATATTTTTAAAGTGTTTTCAGGAAAAAAAGTGTAGTATTGATTTCAAAGTACAATTGCTCTCCATTCTCTTATCTGCCACCTTTAAAAACAGTTTTAAAAGACACTTTCCACTTAAATAACAATGGATTTACATAGATCTTTCTTCTGCTGCAGATGGCCACAAGCTCACAGGGATAGCTTTCCATGTTTCAAGTTTTCGTCAGTGGCCAGGTCTTCAATTTAACCAACTCTGTAATTCCACTTGGGCTTATGTTAAGCACTTTGTTTTCCTTCCTTTCACCGACTGGTTATACAACAGTTTGATTAGTTAAGTTCTTCATCCAGAAAGTACACTTGATTTTCTGTAACTCTTGTTTTGCCCTTTCTTGTTGTTTTGTTTTGTTTTGTTTTGTTTTTTAAACCAGACTATCACACACCTTTAACCTGACTGGTTTACAGTCATGAAAAATAGCTAGAGGTGTGTACAAATGCCAGCTGCAAAAGCAAAGAAAAAGAGAGGAAAAAAAGTTTTAAAAAAAAGCAGGAAAAGGAAAGGAATGTTAAAAAATATGCACTAAAAATAGACAAAGAAATTATATTTGTGGCCAAGCAGTCATTTTTAGGGAAGGAATAGAAGGAAAGACAAAAAGAAGGAAAAAAAGAGGATAACAAATCTCAGCTAAAGAGAATAATTGGAGACGTAATATAAATTGAGCCTAAGAAGGGAAAAAATGCATATTAGGAGAAAATATATCCAAGTGGTATAAAGAGAAAACACAAAAAGAGATCAGAAGGTAAAACACCAATTAGTAGATCAAAAGGGTATGAAATAAGTTTTAAGGTAAGAGGGTGATAACCAAAGCAGCTTTAAAGGATATTGAAATAGAGAAGTGATGAAAGTATGCGTTAAACAAAGGAGACAGCTGAAAATATTAGAGAGTAAATAAAATCAGTGAGGGATAATAAAATGAAAGAGAACCTCTTATTTTAAGCTCCATTAATATTTTGTTATAGGAATTACTTGCTCCCTTTTTATACTTTAACTTTTCTTCATTTGATCAAGACTTTTTCTGTGTTTACTCTTTCCTGAGAAACTTCTTCCTTCCTTTTTTTGCTGTTCCTCAAGAGACTTGCACCTCTAGTAAATGCAAGGCTTTGGTGTCAGATGGTGCAAGCTTAAATATGTAACAGATTTTCTGTTTCTGCTTGGGTAAATCACCCCATGATATGTTTTCTGTAAGATATATCCATCACATTTGCATTTGAATTTTGCAGTCACATAAATTAAATACCACCATAAATTACTCTAATTTTGTTGCAAAACCAAATAAAAATGAGGAATGCAGACTTTAAGAAAGCCAAAAATATTCGGTACAGATACAATGGCAGTTGCTGTGACAAGCGAATGACAATTATAGGGAAAAAGATTTCAATCTACCCATGTACATTTCTGCCTTTTCATTAAAGATTGTCTATGGTATTATGAAAGTTCCCTTCACTAGCTAGAAATCAAAAACTCTACAGTATGAACATATATTAACATATATTGTTAATATAATATATTAACAATAAATATATTGTTTCACATTCTATACTGCAATGTAGTGGAAATTTACTGGAGGCTTTGGTATTGTTCATGCCTAAAAGACAGCCTGGTGCTGGAAATAATGGCCTTGCTTCTTGGAAGCTTAGAGCAGCCTGTGAAGGAGAAGCCTGTGAAGGAGAAGCCTGTGAAGGATGAAGAGCAACAAAGCTGGTGAAAGGGCTTGAGAACAAGCCTTACAAGGAGCTGCTGAGGGAACTAGGGTTGTTTAGCCTCGAGAAGAGGAGGCTGAGGGGAGACCTTATTGCTCTCTACAACTACCTGAAAGGAAGTTGTAGAGAGGAGGGAGCTGGACTCTTCTCCCAGATGTCGGGGGACAGGGCAAGGGGGAATGGCCTCAAGCTCGGCCAGAGGAGGATCAGGCTGGATAGCAGAAAAAAAATTTTCACAGAAAGAGTTATTGGACACTGGCAGAGGCTGCCCAGGGAGATCACCATCCCTGGAGATATTTAAAAGATGGGTAGAGTAGCTGGTTAGGGGCATGGTTTAGTGGTTGATAGGAATGGTTGGAGTTGATGATCCTGGAGGTCTTTTCCAACCTAGAGATTCTGTGTGATTCTGCGTGATACCCCTGGACAACTGAGATTACGCCAGCATCCTCACCTCTCTGGCATGCCTTTGAAGCTCTACCAGCATCAGCTGGTGTCATAGATAAGTCACTACAGCAAGACTGATCCCAGGGACATCAGGATGAATAGACAAGCTGACAGAATGCTGAAAAGATATAGCTGGTTTGTGCAGGTTTATTACCAGCAATGTGAGTGTTCATTATCAGTCAAATTGTGATATATACCTGAATGTTATACCCTGAAAGGGTATAAGAACCCATAAAACTGTTTCAACAGGACACCTCATGTGCACGAACAAATATTTTCTCTTGCAATTCTATCCTTCGCTTCTTACTCTCTGTCCTCAGCTGGCATGGCCAGTTGCGAGTTTTTATTATAGCAGCCCAGCACCAACAATATTCACATTTAGGACCACAGATTCTACACTTCATGAGACAAACGGGATCCACTTTTTTTCTGATTTTCACAACTACTGAGGTACAATCACAACATCTCCATGGACAGGTCTTAGATGCAGAGAAATTAGTGAAAAAAATAGTGTCTGAAAAAAAAAGTCTTCTTTTCTAACTCTAATTAGGCTTTTTTATTTTTCATTACTACAAATTTTCTGTTAACTTGCTTGCAGAAGGCTGAGAAACAGTACTATATGCATTTTACTGATGGAGAATGAAAGCACACTGAAAGCAACCTCCCAAAATCAAAACAGAAAGTTTGGAGCATTTCAAGAAATGTGATTCTGCAGACACAGGCAACGAAACCTAAGACATGAGTTCATTTGAACAGTCACACAGCAGAAAATATCCAAAATAAGTGTTCTTAAATTAGAACTTAACAGTGGTAAGCAGTATCCAGATGTTCACTTCAAGACCCTTCTGAAATACTTTTTAACACAGCCCCAAACAAATTCTGGATATTCTCTTAACATCAGGACTGCATAAAGTTATAGGGTAACAGCATTGGAATTTTTGCAATTACTCTAAATACTTGAGCACCCAATCAATTACTTCTGGGAACTCCACAGGCCATATAAGGCACAAACCAAAGGAAATCTGAGAACATTGCTATTTCAATCATTGGAGCACTCAATTAGTCATATACAGATAGAATGGGGAGATGGTAAAATGTTTGAGTAGGGAGTTAACAACATAGCCCAAATGGTGATGCCAGGCAGAATAGAAATAAGACAGATAGAATAATACTTCCCCACCTTCCACTTGCTCCCATCTTGTCTCCTAGTCCCACAAGAGGAAGAGGAGGGAGGAAAAAAAGGAAAAAACCCCACAAGATGCAAGTAATACTTTTATCTTTATCCTGCTTCATCCCAAATTCCTGTTTTCTCCACCATTAACACAGATCATCAATGCTTCTACAGCTGAGGGGCTTTTCGCACAGGAAAGGGGAAATCGATTTGTCTTCAAAGGATTATCATTTCTGTGTTGTATGTCTCCCAGATGAGATATGAATTTTCTGCAATTATATTCTGTAAAATTCCCCTTTTAGTTTATCTCACACCCAGAAGCAAAATGTTTAGAACTGAGATAATAATCTTAACAAGGCTTTACCATGTTTCTCTTGTACTGATGTAGGAGAAGAGAGCTTGGGTGATGGAAGGTGAAACATTTACCTCTGCAAGCATACATTACACCTCACAGAGGAATTGGTAGGGGGGGCAAGGAGGAAAAGATTTTTCTGTAAAATTATTTGGACTGAAGCATGTCTGCAAATAAAGCAAATGGTGAACTTCAGAAATTATATCTTTTCAACAGATCATGGGAAATCCTGGTATAAATAGTTCTGGTGTTCTAGTTCATGTTGAAAATAATAGTTAAGCAATTTCTAAACAAATACGAGACTGCAGAGCAGGAACACACTATGTTTTTTTCTCTTTTTCTTCAGCAAACTTTCTGTTGGTGCACACTTAACAGCAGCAAGAATCCTGAAGACTACAGAAATAACAAAAGGCTCCCCTATTCTTAAATGCACTGCTTATTAATGGTGTAAAAAGAAAATAAACTGCATAGCCAGAATTCCCTGCTGCAACTTGTGCAATCTATTAAAGACTATCAGGAAAGATCTGATTTCAAAAACAAATGAATAAATGGAAGGGCTTGGAGTCAATCCCCAAAATGTAAATGAGTATATTTCTCTCTCCTTGGAGTTTTTCACAGAAGACAATAGCAGAAGCTGGTGCCCTGCCAGGTGTTCACCATGGGATCTCCTTCTATGGAAATTGAAGAAGGAAATTAATTTTGAATTTATGGGAACATTTCCCTTATCTTCTTTACATGGTTCTTTCTTTTTACATTTCCTTGTTCATGTCACTCCCTGTTTTGTTAATTAGTGTTGTTGACCCCCTCCAGAAGTGCCTCAGTGGGGCTGTAACACTGTTGTTCATCATTACATTAGCACAAAATGTGTTTAACTTTCTCTTCATTCTTTCCTTCTTTGTAAAAGCAGAGTCAGAAGCAGCAATAAAGGGATCCATAGAATACTGAAATTGCTCTGTCTACTTAAAATCTCATTAATTAATCAAATTAGGAGATTAAAAAGTAGCTGGAGGAAAAAAGTCCAAAATAATGAAATAACATTATTTTAATTTCCTTGATAGAGAATATTGCAACTTTTGCCACATAAAAATATTTTGGTTGTCAGGCAACTAAACACAGTGCTTGTATGTTTAAAGACAAAATTAAGAATTTATACGGTGGACCCCCTGCAGGTCAAGGCTGAATTAAAACGTCTAGAGTTGAAGAGGTAAATCTATCCTTACTGAGTATTTTATTCTTCCCCTTCAGCTGAAATATTCCAGTGTGTTTCAGAGAGAACTTATTATTTTATTTCCAAAGAGCTCTAAGCTCTCTATTGCACTCAGATTCAGAAATAAAATGTTTCTTTCAGTAGTCCTGCTTCATGCTAGAAGAGGTTATAAAGCTAATTAAAAAAAAAAAAAAAAAAAAAAAAAAGCTGTTATGATATACACACTATATAGGCCTCATTTTTACCCTGCATCTTTGTAAATAAGGAAGAATTGAAGGAAGTCAATGACGTTAAACTGGAATAATACTTTTCTGTGTGAGAAAGGAATTGTATTGAAGATGCTAGACAATTTAGAAGAGTCCTAGGAAAGACCTAACTGCACCTGCACTGAAACTCTGGATCTTCCAAGATTCCTCACTGCCAAATGGTGATTTTTACCTCCTTCTGGAGCAAGAACTCACAGCAAAGATGACATGGGTATTTACTTAGAGAACTGAGGACTTTTTTTTTCTATTTGACTTCCTCATTGGCTGTGAAAACAGAGTGAGGATAGCTGCATGTGAAAAGGAGAAAACCACTACAGAATAAAGACCACAATAGAGTAACTGAGAAGTTCGTGATCATACACAAAATGTGATAAGTGATTCCGGCATACTGGTCTTCTGACATAGAAAGGAGATCACTCTTTTTTGAAGAGAGAAGACATTTTGAAAATGGATCAGTCTCTGAAGGGATGGTGAATTTCACCCAACTGCTGTCTGGAATAACACCAGCTTTGACAGTGAAGGTGTGGAGGGAAAGAACGTTTATAACCAGTGTCACCAATAACTCTACTTTGTCTGTCCTTCCATTTTACAGAGTGAAGTTACCTAAAATCTTTGAAAGTGCAGACATGAATGCAGAGATGATAGGAAGTTCTGTGTTACAGACATAGTGTTTTCCTTGAAACTATACACAGATATTTAGTAGCTTAGGCAAAAAAACCAGTTTGTAAGTGAACAGAAACATAGGCCAAATAAACCTCAGCCCACTCTCAAAAGCAGAAGACTTTTAAAAGCAGAAGCATTTAATGTTGTCTTGGTTATTTTGCCATCTTCATAGACTTTCAAAAACAGTGTCTTCACCCCTATAGCTTGCAATTACAAATAGGCGTCTCTACAATAGCCCTGTTAGGATCTTTCTCCCTCCTGCCACTGTGTAATAACTGGATGCCTTAAGACCGTCAGTTAGGCATTCAGATGTGAGGCAAAGCAACCGACCTCTGTTTCCCGACCACAGATTCTCAAACTATGCTTTGTTATGTGCAGATATGGCACAATTGTGAGTCAAGCATTTGTGAGCTCTGTATTCGTGGCTGCCAGTAGCTTACAGAATGTACTGGAGTTGTGTTTTTCTGCATAAAGCAAGACACAGACATTTCTATAACTTCATGTTTTAAGTCACTAATTAGCTGTTCTCAATTTTCCAGCAACACCTCTGTGGACAAAATTAAGAAAACAATGTTATTGGGAGATTGTAAACTATTCTTGCTAACATATTCTCCTCCCTTTACATTGTCATTTGAGACACTGCTGCCAAAAAAAGAATGAGAAGTTCTTGGAGGTCCTCCAAGAAGAAAGACTACAAAATGGAAATAATCACACTATTATTTTAATTACTACAATAGAGGGATTTGGAAAGCAAACATTTTAACATAAAATCATTTCACCCTGCAGACTTATTAAGCATGAAATGGAAGTTAAACGAAGTGGGCTGAATAGATGCAAAATTATGTTAATAAAACACATTCTTTCACTAATCTTTCTTGTATGCTGAAAAAGTGGATTACTTTCTAAACCAAGTCATATATGCAGGTACTTGAGAACCTGCAGGACCAGCAAAGTGATTCTCCCCCTGTACTCAGCACTGGTGAGGCCACACTTTGAATACTGTTTTGTTCAGTTTTGGGCTCCTCAGTACAAGAAAGACATTGAGTTCCTGGAGCATTCAAAACTGGTGCAACAAAAGAGCAACAAAACTGGTGAACGGGCTGGAAAACAAGTATTACGAGGAGCGTCTGAGGGAACTGGGGTTGTTTAGCCTGGAGAAGAGGAGGCTGAGGGGAGATCTTGCTGCTCTCTACAACTGCCTAAAAGAGGCTGCAGAGAGGTGGGTGTTGTTGTCTTCTCCCAAGTGATAAGTGATAGAACAAGAGGAAAGAGCCTCAAGCTGCATCAGGGAAAGTTTAGATTGGACGTTAGGAAATTTTTTTTCACAGAAAGGGTTGTTATCAAGCACTGGAACAGGTGTGCAAGGAGGTTGTTGAGCCACCATCCCTGGAAGTTTTTAAAAGACAGGTACATGAGATGCTTGGGGACATGACTTAGTAGTAGACAGATACGGTTGAAGTCGATGATCTCTATGCTCTTTTCCGATCTATTGATTCTATGATCCTATGGTTCTATATATTTAGTATGACTATCTCTGTAGAAGTTTTAGTCATTTCTTGTTTTCTCTGTTTCTTTTTAACCATTTAGGAAAATAGCCTGACCTCTGAAAATGAAACCATTCTTTCCAGATTAACTGTCAACATCTGAAACAAATCTGTAGGGCGAGTCTTACATCAGTTATTCCTTTGTAAATACACTTCTTAACTATTTTTAGTGCTGTTATATTTTAAACTAAGTATTGTCATTTTATATTCTTGAGAGATTCACTTCCTGCTCTCAAAAATACCTATATTGCCCCATTGACTTTTCAAAATAAAATGTGTCAAAATTTTCTCAAATGTTTAGAAACATTTAATTCTTCATAATAGAGGTGGAAGTTATATTAATTTTTAATGGATCTGACTCTTCCCTTCCTATTCATCATTACACGGGACTTCATAGATCAGTGAGTGAGGCCTTGTCGATGTCTTATTACAGAGGAAAACAGGACATTGTTATGAACTGGAGCAATGACTGATGATTTTCACAGGTAGTGAACTCGGTTTTAAAAATATGCTTCAGGCAAATTTGTTTTAGAAGAAGACATTAGTTTTATTATTATGTTTGATAAACCACATAGAATCATAGAATCACAGGGTTGGAAAAGACCTTTAGGATCATCAAGTCCAATCATTCTTATCAAACACTAAACCATGTCCCTGATCACCTCATCTACCCATCTTTTAAATACCACCAGAAAATGGGATTCTATTTACTATACATTATTTTCGCATTGTGCCCTTGTCCAGCACCATAAAAATAGTTGACAAGTGATCACAAGACCTCAGATCCTCATCACACCTGACGTATAGTACTATTACTTATAGAGAATTCAGAATTGTAAACAAAGGCTTATTGTTAACAACTACAGTAAAAAGGATTAACAATTCATAATCTAAAGGTAAGCCTATTTCATTTTGTCTAGCAAACAAAAGGATTAAGGATTAACAAGCTTCTATAATTTCCCAGAGAAAAAATATGAGGAAAGACTTTCTGACTGCTCAAATCAAGGAAATACGTATAAATTAACAGGGAATAGATTGATATAGTGAAGCTGGTACTCAACATCAGCGCTTTCCGTCAGTCCACTGTACTAACATTTTTGGAAATTATACCTTCTTTAAGTGTCATTCCTTTTGTCATTTCCTCTTTTGAAAAGTATGAAGTTCTTAGCTTCTAGTATGGAGAGGATGAACACTAGCGACAAAAACTAAGACATGGGTAAGCTCCCAAATATTGATTTGAAATTGATACATGTAATAATAATATTTTTCATTTTCTAAGGCCTGGGTTTTAGGAAAAAAAAGGAAAAAAAATCGTAATGTACATCTAGTGCAAAATCAGACATATGTCTAAATTTGAAGGGAATCTGGAAGAATACTGGTAAGAAATTTATAAGCATTGAACATAGCACTGAATGAAATGAAACAATGCTCTTACAAAAGGTATCTATAAATGTTGACTACTATGTTGCTCAAGAAAACTTGTAAGAAAAGAAAATGTTTTCAGAAAACATTTCTGTTTATTATAAAGTTATGTGAAAGAAATAAATGGCCTGAAAGGTTAATAACAATGCACCGTAAGGGACTGGGACAGAACCTGGATTATCATTTGGTGAGTTGTTGAACAGCTCACAGAAGTACCAAAAGAACTATAAGGATCCTAGATCATGTCTGGAATTAAGGAAAAAAGTTAAGAAGATGAGGAATAAACAGTAAAAAATGTTCCCCGTATCCTTCTCTGGACATTTGCAAAAAACCATAACTTTCTGTCTCTGACATCTCATCCTTTACTGCAAGGGGATCCAGAATGATACGGCTGTCTATAGCCCAGAAGATGCAAATGAAATAGCAGCAGAAGCAAGAATTACCCTTGTGTATTAATGCGGCATTCTAATATCCAAATACAAAAGTAACAAAAGAAAGGAATTTGTCACCCCTTGTCCAGGAGCAGTTAGTCTAGAAAACATCATGCATAGTCAATTGTATCATAGCAGCGTCATAGTATCCTAGTATAGTAAGGACTGAAAGGGACCTTAAAGATCATCTAGTTCCAACCACTCTGCCATGGGCAGGGACATCCCACTAAATCAGGCTGCCCAATGTCCCATCCAACCTGGCCTTGAACACCTTCAGGGATGGGTTATCCACAACCTCTCTGGCAACTTATTCCAGTGTCTCACCACTCTCATAGTGAAGAAATTCTACCCCTCTCCAGATCTCTCCAGATTATACCCGTTCCCCCAGTCCTATCCCCACAAACCTTTATGAATAGTCCCTCTCCAGCTTTTCTGTAGATGCCCTTCAGGGACTGGAGGGTCGCTATAAGACCTCCTCTGAGCCTTCTCTTCTCAAGGCGGAACAAGCCCACCTCTCTCTCAGCCTGTCCTCGTAGGGAAGGTGCTCTACCCCTCTGATCTTTGTAGCTCTCTTCTGGACCCATTCCAACAGCTCCATATCTTTCTTATGTTCAGGATTCCAGAACTGGACACAGTATTCCAGGTGAGGTCTCACAAGAGAGGAATAGAGGGGCAAAATCACTTCCCTTGACCTTCTGGCCATGCTTCTTTTGATGCAGCCGGGATAGGGTTGACCTTCTGGGCTGCGAGCACACATTGCCAGCTCATGTCGAGCTTCCCTTTCTTGGTGTCAATAATAATAAGAAGCTCTATGTGCTTTGGAGGAAAGGACAGGCATCTTGGGTGGACTACAGGGATGAAGTGAGATCGTGCAGGGAAAAAATCAGGAGGGCCAAGGCCCAACTAGAATTAAAACTCGCTAAGTCTGTGAAAGACAACAAAAAGTCTTTCTACAAGTACATTAACAGGAAAAGGAGGACGAGGGAGAATATCCAGTGTCTATTGGATGCAGAAGGAATAACAGTGACAGGGGATAAGGACAAGGCTGAGGTACTTAATGCCTTCTTCTCCTCAGTCTTTAATAGCAAAGAAAGTTGTTCCTTCTGTTTACAAACCCAAGAGTTAGAGGGGCAGATTGAGGCTCCCGTGATCCAAGAGGAGGCGGTTAGAGACTTGCTTGCCCAACTAGACACCCACAAGTCTATGGGGCCAGATGGGATCCACCCAAGAGTATTGAAGGAGCTGGCGGATGTCCTTTCCAAACCCCTATCCATCATCTTCCAGAGGTCCTGGCTGACTGGGGAAGTTCCACTAGACTGGAGGCTGGCTGATGATGTGCCCATATACAAGAAGGGTTGCATAGAGGATCCGGGGAACTACAGGCCTGTCAGTCTCACCTCAGTGCCAGGGAAAGTCATGGAACAGGTAATCTTGAGTGCTATCATGAAGCACATGCAAGAGGACCGGGTGATCAGGCCCAGTCAACATGGGTTTATAAAGGGCAGATCTTGCCAAACTAACCTGATCACCTTCTATGACAAAATCACTCGACTACTGGATGGGGGAAAGGCTGTGGATGTAGTCTTCTTGGACTTCAGTAAAGCCTTTGACACAGTTTCTCACAGCATTCTGCTTCAGAAACTGTCAGCCTCTGGCCTGGACAGGCGCACACTCTCCTGGGTTGAAAACTGGTTGGATGGCCGGGCCCAGAGAGTGGTGGTCAATGGAGTTAACTCCAGCTGGAGGCCAGTCACAAGTGGAGTTCCTCAGGGCTCAGTACTGGGTCCAGCTCTGTTCAATGTCTTTATCAATGACCTGGATGAAGGCATTGAGTGCACCCTCAGCAAGTTTGCAGATGATACTAAGCTGGGAGGAAGTGTTGATCTGCTGGAGGGTAGGGAGGCAAAGAGATCTGAACAGGCTGGACTGCTGGGCCGAGACCAATGGGATGAGGTTTAACAAGGCCAAATGCCGGGTCCTGCACTTGGGGCACAACAACCCTATGCAGTGCTACAGACTGGGGGAAGAATGGCTGGAGAGCTGCACGGAAGAGAAGGACCTGGGGGTGCTGGTTGACAGCCGACTGAACATGCGCCAGCAGTGTGCCCAGGTGGCCAAGAAGGCCAACGGCATCTTGGCTTGTATCAGAAATGGGGTCACCAGCAGGTCCAGGGAGGTTATTCTCCCTCTGTACTCAGCACTGGTGAGACCACACCTCGAATACTGTGTTCAGTTCTGGACCCCTCACCACAAGAAGGATGTTGAGGCTCTGGAGCATGTCCAGAGAAGAGCAACAAAGCTGGTGAAGGGGCTGGAGAACAAGTCTTACGAGGAGCAGCTGAGAGAGCTGGGGTTGTTTAGCCTGGAGAAGAGGAGGCTGAGGGGAGACGTTATTACTCTCTACAACTACCTGAAAGGAGGTTGTGGAGAGGAGGGAGCTGGCCTCTTCTCCCAAGTGACAGGGGGCAGGACAAGGGGGAATGGCCTGAAGCTCCATCAGGGGAGGTTCAGGTTGGATATCAGAAAAAAATTCTTCACAGTAAGAGTCATTGGGTACTGGAACAGGCTGCCCAGGGAGGTGGTCGTGTCGCCTTCCCTGGAGGTGTTTAAGGAACGGGTGGATGAAGTGCTGAGGGACATGGTTTAGGGATTGTTAGGAATGGTTGGACTCGATGATCCAATGGGTCCTTTCCAACCTTGTGATTCTGTGATTCTATGTGATTCCCTGTGGCTCGGCCCATTCTGGAGGAGAAGTACCTAAGTGAAGGAGGTATAGTCCACATCACACCCTGATGGCAGCAGAGTAGGACTCAAAACTGCACTTAAGTGGTTAGTTTATTACCTGTAACAATACAATTCTAAGTCAAGGGTATAAGTTTAATTTTAGACCAATAGTAATATCCTATAATTACTTGTGAGGGACTATACAACCTGTCTGGAGTCCAGAGACAAAGTCTTTATAGATGTTCCCAAGAGGCTGCTGCAGGTGAAGCTCCTGCAGACACTCTGGTGGTTGTAGGGATTGGATCCATGAAGTGATGTTGATGTTGATGGGTGTCTCAGGCCAGCTGAGAGGGAGATCCAACCATGATGTGCTCCATTCACTCTCTTAAGGTCCATCTGCAAGTGGTCTGGAGTGATAATGTCTGGGGTGATGGTCAGCTCAGCTCCTATCTTTTTCTTCACCTCTCATCAGTGGCACAGCTGAAAAGGGACACAGTGTGTTGTTTCAGCCTGGCCTTGCTGGTGCAAGCTCTGCTGATATGTAGGGATCTGAAAAATCCAGGGTTGTATAACAAGCTATTTCTAACACTCAAAACTTATAGTTTCTATATCCATAAGTTATCTAAGTATAATATATATTGGATCCAATTACTAAATCTTGTTAATACTTCTGCTTTCAGGATCACTTCCAGTTCTTTGTACAGTGTCAGGTGTAACTCTGCTATATGCATCTGCAGGGAATAGGGGGGCGACTCTTTATGTTGCAGATGACCATAGGCCAGTCTGGTCATTCTGATACACAATGAGTGGCAGAGACATAACGGCTACATTGTTCTTCCCGACTTATCCTCGTTGCACACTGGGGCTTGGACATAACCTTCAGCATGGAGCTATCGCCAGATCATCATCTCACCCCTATCTATTCCCACAAGCCAGAAAGGCAATAGCCATCTTCAGCAGCTCATAGGGGATTAATATGTCAGTCCAGAGAGGAGAAAGTGAGAGAACAAGGGACAGTGACAGACAAGATGTAAAGTCTAAAGACAAGGAATAATTGCTAAAGTCAAATTGCAAAACCAAACCAATCCTCCTTTCTCTATGACCATGACATTTCAGAAAACCAAAACAAGGATTATATTCTATTGATTTCTACTAAAGGCAAAATCAGAGATCTGCAAAGCCTTTACTGATATTTTTCCTGAGAATTTTAGTTTTGCCAAGAACTTTCCCTATACCCTATAGTGACTAGGACCCTGTTCTGCTCTCTTTGTTTTTGCCCACTGCGTATCACCTCTTGCATCAAAGTTTTAATTTCCTTTTAGTACCAATTACTAAAATCCTGCAAATATAATTAGCTAACCTATAATGCTTCAGCTAAGACATGAATCTCCTCCAGCTAAGACATAAATCTCTCCAGGGTTTATCTAAGCTCTGGAAAGATACAGATAACGAGAAAAACACATCTAATGTCTTTTTCCTGTAAAACATTGTCAAGTATTTGCTAATGTATCTGACAGCTCCTGTATAAAAATAACACAAATCTATAGATCCATGTATCAGGTTGTAATTATTTACTTTTTCTTATTCCAAAAAATAAATGAGAAGAATTTGTTTAACTAACTGTATCTTCTATTGCTTCAACAAAATTATGCACTAATGGAGGTCAATATAATGAAGTTGCTCAAGGTAGGAAAAATACAAGAAATATATCAGTTAATAATAATTGTTAAGATTTGTACCAGAAAGTAAACCAGGCAGAGAATGAGCTAATTGCTAAATGACAGATGAAAAATATAGTTATTCTTAGCAGTGTGTAGTACATAAGGTCAGATAAGCTATCTCATCTTCTTAAATAAACCGCTTAAAGGCTGCTGCTTTGCCAGGATATCAGAGGCTCCTCTCTATCCTTGTCAGATTTCAAAGAATTTTGAAACTGCTGCTGAACAATGTCTAGCACTATCTTTGACCCAGATATCCAAAAGGAGTCTAGGACCACCACAGCATTTAGAATACATCAGAATGAAACTGCAAATTATGCTTAATCTGCCTTTTTTCTTGCTCATATAAATGTTACAAAAATACTGTAGTTAGTCACTTTCAAATCAGTTCCATTTCAGACATTATCAATGTGTCTCTACTCTTGAAAGGCAAAATAAAACTTTCAGAAAAATTAGAGCCTAATTATAAATATATTCCTGAATTCTTACACCCTTGAAATAAGAGATCACTCTAGACTTCAGATATGTGTACGATCTGTCCCTTTAAAATGTTGCCATAAACATCCATTCTTAGGAATTTCTTTTTACATGCTCAAACCACTCATTTTTCCTAATGCCATTTTAAAATTATGCTTACAGTTTATGTAAAAGAACACTATTATATTTACACATACCTTTAGATTATGTCATAATTAGATTGTGTCATAAACATGTTCTACTTTTTTCCGTATTGTAAACTAGGACTCAGACTCCTGAATAATTAGCACTGAAACATTTACCACTTACCTACTTAAAATCTTTAGTGACTGCAACACCAAAACCTTCCTAAGTGAGCTAGTTTTAACAGAAAAAATCAGGAAGGGATTAGTTTTAGGCGATATTTTTCATATCAACGGAATAAATAGAGTAATTATCCACTAAATCTTCTTATCTAAGAAGAGTTGGGCAGTAAGTAACTAACAGAGAGATAACAAAACAGACTGTTCTGTAGGCAAAATATGACAGTGATGTGTTGGCGACAACTTTTCAGACATGCTGGGTAACATTTTATCCTATTGTACCTTCCAGCTGTATATGAAAATATCTTTCCCCACAGAAATAACGTCTAACACCTAAGTTTTCTTCTAACTGCAGTTACATCACTTTCTGTCCTGAGAATGTTGGATTATCTGATGACCACAGCTGACAGTAAATAGCAAAACGTTACCTTGTTACAACAACAAATAGAACATATTGTAATCTGAGGAAGGGTTGCAACTTGAGATCCAAAAAACTTGGTCAACAAAGTATTCCAATGTATAATAAAGGATGAGAAAGAAGTGGGAGAGAATATTTAAAAATTCAAAGCTTGAATTAAATTTTAATAAAAATCTTTCTTCCTCTCTTTGCTACATTTTTAGACAGCCACTTTTCCTCAGTACTTTTCAAGGAAAAGAGAGGTAAAGAGAAAATCCGCTCTCTAGGAGGGCTTTTGTTTTGCGTGAGCAGGTTCACACTCTCTCTGAATCGCAGCAAGAAAGGCACTCTCAAGGAAGATTTTATTCATCTCCAAGAAAAACTGAAAGCACATTATGAATTGTTACATATTTGCTAATGTTGGAAACCCTGAGATGATACAGCATTGGATGGAGCTCTAGTTAAGACACAGCACGCTGCGTGAATTTACTATACGTGGTGAGGTTTACTAGCAACATCACTGAGTTTTTAATGATTATTTTAGAAGTAAGCAACTTTATTCATCTTTCCTACTATTGAGCAAAAGGATTTCTGTGTGAAAACACTTTGCTTCACTTCATGATAGAGACATGCCACTGGCATCAGCAACAGTGAGAACTGGGTGTCACCTACATGGCCTTCGACTATGATTAGCCAGACAAGCTCATTTCTCATCAAGAGATGCAACACAGCACAGCCCTGATGGCCAAGTAACTTGTGCATTAACAAAATGACACAGTACAGAACAGTGTAAAGCCTGTGTCTGTTCAGGTGGACCACCAATGTCTGGATGTACAACAGCCCTCCAGTCAGGACCACAAAAATGCTCTTAACATCAAGCTGCCTAAAAAGGATGTTTTTCACTAACAAGAACCCACACATAAATTTGTTTCTCTTGTGGGTGTGTAAGAATTTCAGACTCCGTATTATCCTCAAAACATCCAGCCCACTTCTTGAAGATGCTGGAACTATAAAAACTGTTGAGCTCAAAAAATAAGTTACTCCAGGGTAAAAGTAAATCTCAGACTGGTATGCCTGAGGCAAGATTCGCACAGAGTAGAACTTGGGGGTAGAGGCACTGAAGAGGGAGTAATTGCAAGCAGGAGATCAAGAGATAATACTCCTTCTGCCAGTGCTACCTCCAAATCTTGTTAGCTCATAAGGATCTTAACAGAAAATGTTGTAGTGCATCTATGCACATATACATGCATGTACATGCACATAAATATCATGAAAGTTTAAAAGAGGTGGCATATAATTTAAAATATATTGTTCACTGGAGGATTCAAGGAAAAACGTGGAGCTGCCTAATTTTAGATGAACTGTAATGGAGAAATATATATTAGAATGAAATTGTTATAAATCAAAAGCTATTTCATTTTCTGTGGTCATGTAAAAGGCAGAGCTGTTTAATTCCGTAATTCAGCTGTCATAATCTCTTTGAGATATCATTGACCTTCCTTGGAAACTTCTGTCACAAGGAGAAGAATAGTTCTGACTTCTTCACATTAAAGCATAGTATATTACTGACAGCAAGTTACTTGAGGATAATTTAGCCCACTTAAACAAGTACTTAACAGTGAATTGTACTTTTCTATATTCTTATTCTTCACATCTTAATGTAGAAAAGCTGGCATCTCTGTACAATATATGTATGTTAAAATCAATGCAAAAATGCATGCCTCACCGTGTTTTAGTGAGAGTAATATCCCAGGAGAACTATTAAGATTCTTCTATGGATATTCAGATACATGTTTTCAATCAGTACTTAACTGGGGAATCTAACGGTTCCAAAGAACATTAGAATACGGTAAATCTATATTTTTTACTCACACACATCTGGAAGTACTTATATGTATTTCCTTTTAAAATAATAATTGTTAAAAATGAAAAATCATATAGCCAGCTACCACTTTAAAATTAGTTCTTCTTAGACAGTGATGAATTTTAGCATTAGACTTGGAATGAGGCAAAATACCCAATAGGTATGACAGAGGTGGGTAAGGAGCACCCAACATTTTTCCACTAAAAAATCTGGTTGCCCCAATTTGGACATTTAGAACACAGTAAATACTTTTAAAAGAATACCTGCCTATCATTATACTGTCTTGTTGAATATATCTGATGATGGATAAGAGGAAAAAAGCAAAAGTACAGGAAATCAGAATGTGTACCTCCTCCTTTTCTCTCTCACAAAATGTTATGTTGAGGCCTGCAGGTGCATAAGCCATAGTCTCTGTATAGACAGTTACCTCTACCATATGAAATTTTATTTTGTAGTTAAAACTAGAATCCCAGCTGCCAGAATTTTTCATGGTAGGGAATGGATAATGACCTTAGAGTATTTCATAGTTATTGAGATTAAACCCATTAACAGGACTACTTTTCATGGCTGAATCATCACACCAAACTATCTCTAGTTTTATCCATTAATCGAGAAATTTCCATTTTGTTATGTAAATTATTATGAAAAAAAGGAGTCAAGTAATGCCTTTACTATGTATTTTGATTGGTCTCCATTTTTTATCATCTGCTACAGGTGCTCAGTCTTTCACATAGTTTTATTCAGCAACTTAGAACAGAGAAACTCAAAATACTTAAAAGCTTTCCGGCAAAAACACATGAAATTCTGGGGTTGGGTTTTTTTTGTTGTTGTTGTTGGATTCAGGCTTTGTAATTAAAATATCCTTTTAACACAATGCTGTCAATAAAATCTCACCTCATCAAAGCATTTTAACATCTGGTTTTTCAACTTTACCTTCCATATTTTTGGGAAAGCTGGACGGTCAATGCTACCAGTTTCTGAAACAATCATTTGTTGACTGAAGCTGCATTCAACAAATAATAGAAGGTTCACGAGAAGGTCAATGATGACTGATTTTTTTTTCTGCTAATTGAACAGCTCTACTAAAACGTGAGGATTGTTGAACAATATGATTATTGAACCTGCATAGGGAAAAAAAAGAAGTCTGTTGAAAATAAGCTATGGAAAATATGGAGTGAAAAAAGTAGATGTCACGCATGAGAGCTACATAAATGTGGCAATGAAGGAGACTCAGACGTCACAGTTTTCTCTAAGTATATTCTTTTAATCAGCACGGCATACAGAAGTCAATTTAAGAAAACACATTGGCTTCAATTTTTCAAAAAGATTTATATAGCTCTTCCATTTCCGAACTCAGACAACAAACAGGATATTTTGTTTTGCCTATTTCACACCCACACTCTTGTTCCCAGGTGTGTTTTCCCAGCCTAGCTTTCTCACACACTCAAAGTTTATTATCCTGTGTGTCTTGCTCAGAGCACCTTATCTTCTAATCATGTTTATTCTGATATACTTGGTACCAGCTTCATGCTTTATTTTAGTTCCAATTAATATTCCATATACTTGGCATCACTTCCACAAATAACATTTTCTTTCAAAACAAAATTGATTTAAAAAATTCTTTGAAAATCTTCTCTGTTACTCTCTAATTAATTTTTTGCAAAGTTCAAGTAAATGGTGAATTATGCATATGTAATGCCAGAATTGATCAACAGGCAAAGAAACTTAGCGGTTGATATCAACCTCCTGTTGTTGCTTTCCAAATTCTTTCCAAAGAAGCATTACCACAGCTATACTCATCTTGTACCAATGAATGATGCGTGATCTAATGCAAGCTAAAGCAGACTTATCTGCATAATACTAGCAGTATTTGCTTCAGTTTTACTGTGATTTCTTGTCACTTGCTCTGACCTTTTGGAGTATATCCAAAGGGGGAGAATGGAAACTGATCAGAGTGATGGAACACCTCTCCTGTGAAGAAAGGCCGAGGGTTGTTTAGCCTGGAGAAGAGAAGGCTCTGAAGAGATCTTATAGCAGCCTTTTGGTACTTTGGTACTTTGGGATTATAAAAAAGGTGGGGACAGACATTTTAGCAGAGACCATTGCAGTAGGACAGGGGGTAATGGTTTCAAGCTAAAGGAGGGTAGATTTGGACTAGATCTGAGGAAGAATTTTTTTTCCAATGAGGGTGGTAAGCCACTGGAACACTTTGCCCAGAGAGGTTGTAGAGGTGCCCCATCCTTGGAAACAATCAAGGTCAGGTTGGATGGGGCTTTGCTTAGCACCAAAAATTTTGCAGAATTTTGCAGAAGCAGAATTGAGAAAAAGTGCTGCAGAAGATTATCTATCAATACGTAGTTGAATTTTTAAGCCAATTAACTTTTGGCAGATACTTGGGTAGACATTGCTCTAATATTTAAGCAGTATCATACATTGCTCAGATATTCCTGTGAAAAGTGAAAAATGATTAAAATATATAATAAATATGTTGCTTATTTATAAGAGCCTTGAAAGAAAAGAAGTGGGTTTGGGTTTCAAATGTGTTCTCTTACCCTTTTGAGTCTACAAAATAAGGTACAAAATGTGTGGTTTCCTAGTAAAACATGGTAGTGCTTTACTTGAATTATTCCTTAACATATTTTGATTTTGTCATCCATAAAATACTTTCCCCATTCAGTAAACATCCTGGACTATGTTTTATTATGCATGTGTTCTAACCGCTAAACTAAAGAAAGTAATAGGATTTTGCAAACTAGACTCGGATATTTGTAATAGTAAAGAATCAAATATTATATGGTTGCAATAGTTTTCCTACAGAGTAAAAAGTACAACTCTGATTTTTTGTGGTTGTTATGACACTTTCTGCCCCAGAAGCTAATTTATCTTGTTCTTCCCTGTGAGTGTTACTACTTTTATCTTATTACCACTTGTAGTATAATTTCATACACGCTTTCACACACAAGAATACACACACTGTCACTCCCTTTTACTGTATACAGTGTCAAACTGCTTGAAAGAATCACACAAAGTTAACCCTGTAAACACCGAAATTACATTATATGAATACTGGACTCTAGTCTCTATAGCATGAAGAATTGCTCAAAAGCACTTTGGTGTCACATTCTGACTGTCTTAAACAATGCTAGTCTGGCTATGTGTGCTCATACAAAAGGAGTCACAGGTATTGTAGATGCTGTTAAACTGCCTTGAAAGTATAATTTAATGATAAAACTGTAGGGTTTTGCACTATTAATCAGAGGCATTTATAGCTAGTTATTGTAGCCAAATAATTTTAATACAATATGGCTCAATCTTGTATTATTGAAACTAGTTGGAGAATACATGAGAAATGGTAACAACTGTAAGACACGATCTTTAAAGAGACAAAGTCCCAGCATGAAACATAGGTGAAATTCTCACAAATGCTGAACATGATGTCCCTGAAACACCTTAGAACCGTATACTGATGTCTGCATTGCAGCTATGCAGGCGACAGTCTTTCTACATACTAAGTGTGAGGTCATGATTTTAAAATTAATCAAAGTACAAAGAAACTCAACAGAAGCAGAGGGGCAGTTGTTGTTATTCATATTGACATTAATCTGTCTCATGAAAGGCATAACAACGTTTATATTACTCTCTAAGTGCTGAAGTCTTAGAAACAACTAGAAAGTTTATCCAAGACTTTACCACATGACTGGGAGAACTGAAAAAAGTCACAAAGCTCAACTCTATTCTGATTCAAGAGACTCTGGAATCACATCCACAAAAGCGTTTCTTGCTGAGGAGTGTACATTCAGCATAAAAAGAAGGAAAAATATTGAACTTTCAGATACCATGAGCACATATTAAAAAAATAAACATGAAGAGGCATTTGTCTTCAACTTTGTCACAATTTTCAGAAAAAGTCTTTCTCTCAAAGAGTTTTTAAACATTTTGACACAGGGCACAGGGCCTGAGAGGCAGTGGAAAAACCCAAAGTACAGGAGGATTGTTTAAGGGGGATGTGCTGGAACTTGCCAGCCACAGGCCCTGGGAAGGAGTGAGATAAGAACTTTGATGCGTAAACAGCCTCTAGAATCCTTATAAGCAAGGCCACAGTACCCTTGAGCATAGCTGTTATAGAACAACAGGATATAGATAAAGAAGTACAAGAAATCTCAAAAATGTATCTTAAGGAGGAGTTGGCCTTTAACGATGTAGCCAATAATGAGCTTGCTTTTTGCAATATGTATGAGCCTTAATTATCTGTAACTAGTAATATAAATATATGTTAGCTGCTCAATAAAGACGACATTTGCTTGTATCAAGCTGCGTCCCGTCTCTCCATCGTGGCATTTGACAACATATGGACTTTGTGTATCTGGCTTATTCCAGTCTGAAGACTAATACAATGGCAATCCACGACAAGTATTCCCTCGCCTTACTTGAGTCATCAAGTAGTCAGTGGCTATAGTTTAAATTAGTCATCTACCTGCCATCTCACCTCTCTCTTAGTTTTCTACCTTCAGATACAATGAACTACTTTTAGAGGAGACTTTTTATTAGTGACTACAGCAAGACAACTAGCTCATTCTAAAAGGCCTAACTTTCAAACAGCTTATTTCCACCCTCAGGGTGAACAAGGTGCAAATCTGCCTTGAGAACAACATAAAAACATAACAAATGACAAATGTTACTGTTTTATATGACTTGTCATGTGAAGAACTTTAATGACTAAAATGATCATAATCCCCTAGTGATTGAGGAAATGCAAGACACTGGTACTACCCTTGTCTGTACAATGCTTTATCAACCTGTTTCATGGATGAACAGAAATTATCTGCAGGACTCAGTTCAAGGACAGAGAGGTAAATCACTATGCATTTCCCATTCAGTCATTGAGCAGACTCCTGGCAGGAGCTGTGACCTTTGGAAAAGAGACCACACAGGAGCAGGTTTTCTTGCAGAAACTCTGACCCATAGAGAAGCCACGTTGGTGCAGTTCATTCCTGAAGGACTGCACTCTGTAGAAAAGACCCATGCTGAAGCTTGGGTCTTGAAGAACCACAGCCCAGGGGGAGAATTCATATGGGATAGTTCATGAAGGACTGTCTCCCATGGGAAAGACTCCACACATCAGTAGGAAAAAAAAATATGAAGAGTCAGAAGTGTTAGAGAGGAACTGCTGTGGAATAACTACAACCCCCAATTCCTACCACCCTAGGAGAAGGAGGTGGAGAAGCAGGGAATGAAGGGCTGAAGGTAGGTGTGGGAAGAAGAGTAGGGGAAAGGTATTTTAAGTTTTATCTTTGTTTCTTGACATTATCCTCTATTTTTAATTGGCAATAAAATAAATCAGTTTTCCCCAAGTCTGTTTTGCCCAGTTTTAATGGTAAGTGATCTCTGTGTCTTTTTCTTGACCCACAAGCTTTCCCACCTTTTTTTCTCCCTTTATTCCATTAAGGAGATGGAATGAGAGAGAGTGGCTGGTTGGGGAGTTTGGCAACCAGACAAAGTCAACTTGACACATTAGGTCATTGATCAACTATTAGAAGACAATACGCTAGAAACATGAAATGACAGATTTTAACAAATTACATAGATTTGTGTTGTTCATTCCCTCGAGAATACAGAGTGTGAATCACTGTAGCAGAAGTCAGCACAATTAAATCAGAGGCTGGCTGGCATTTTGCCTAGTATAAAGCATTATTCAAAAGCCTTCCTGGCCTTTGCTGGACAGTGCTTTGAAACTGTAAATCTAAGAACTTGACTAGCATTTATTCAGAAATCTCTAGTGAGAGAACTTATTTTATAATTTCTGTTATTTAAAACAATCTCTTCTTCATGTAAAGGCATACATTTACATGCATACATATTTATATATTTATATGTTTATTTATTTACTTATGTTAAATATTAAAAAAATCACCATCTGTGATCAATCTACTGGAAAACACTAAACCCTGTAGTAGATTTTATTGTATTACCAAAGCCATAAAATTTTTTTTTTGAGCAAATTCAGCTGCCATTGGTCTGAAAAAATCATTTGTGTTGGAAAAGACCTTTAAGATCATTGACTACAACCTTTAAACTAGCACTGCAATCTTCACCACTAGACCATGTTTACAACTCTTTTAAATACCTCCAGGGATGGTGACTCCACCATTTCCCCACGCAGCCTATTCCGTGCCTGACAACCTTTTCAGTGAAGCCTAAACCTCCCCTGGCCAAGTTGAGGTCATTTCCTCTCATTCTCTTGCTTGTTACTTGGGAGAAGAGAGCAGTCACCAGACCCACCTTACCACAACCCCTTTACAGATAGTTGTAGAAAGCAACTCCTTTTCTCCAGACTCAACAACCGCAGTTCCCTGTTTCCCCTCATAAAACTTGTTCTCTAGAACCTCACCAGCTTCATTGCCCTTCTTTGTACACCTTTGTAAGGTGCTCCAGCACCTTAATGCCCTTCTTGTAGCAAGGGGCCCAAATCTGAATACAAGCCAGGATGCTCTTGGCCCTCTAGGCCACCTGAGCACACTGGTGGCTCATGTTCAGCTAGCTTTCAACCAGCACCACCAGGTCTTTTTTGACTAGCCATTTTCCAGCCAATCTTCCCCAATCCCATAGCATTGCGTGGAGTTGTCAGGACACTGGTACAGGACCTGACACTTAGCTTTGATGAGTCTCATAAAACTGGCGTTAGCCCACTGATCCAGCCTGTCCAGATTCCTCTCTTGATCCTTCCTTTCTTCAGACCAATCAACACTCCTGCCCAGCTTGATTTATCCGCAAATTCAATCCCCTCAGCCAGATAATTGGTAAAGATATTAAACAGAACTGGCCCCAACACCGAGCCCTGCGGAGCACCACTTGTGACAGGCTTAGGATACTTTTACTTCCTGAGTTCCAGGAAAAGCTCTATGGTTAGCCTGGCTAGTCTTCTTCACACTGGCTTGTCTTTTGGAATGTGGGGACAGCCTGCTCCTATGCCATTAAGACTTCCTTCTTGGAGAATGTCCAACCTTCCTAGACTCCTTTGCCCTTCAGAATTACCTCCCAGTGAGTCTGTATTGACTAGTGTCCTAAAGTAGTTATTCTCGAGGTTATCCTAGTTATAACTAGTTCCTAAACTCGTTATTCTCCCTCTGCACTCGGCACTAGGGAGACCGCACTTTGAGTACTGTGTTCAGTTCTGGGCCCCTCACCACAAGAAGGATGTTGAGACTCTGAGGCGTGTCCAGAGAATAGCAACGAAGCTGGTGAGGGGGCTGGAGAACAAGTCTTATGAGGAGCCGCTGAACCGCTCTTACAGCCTCTTTGCTATCTGAGGGGAAAACTCAGACTGTGAGGACGTGGAGCCAGCTTTGTATATTCCAGTTTTCTGATTTCGTGTTTGGCTTAATGTGACATTTTGTTAGAGCTTGAGTTTCCATTTGACAGCCTCAATTCTGAGTTAAAACAAGTTATTATGTAAGCCGTCCAGGCAGTCCTTTTGGAGTTGGAAAGAATGGTTATTACTGTCTCCCTAAAGTGCTTTCAAGAAAACACTGAGTAATCTTTGGGTTTATTTCTTCTTTATTTCTCATACAACAGCTGAGTAAGCTGACAAAGGAGGATGTCCTCCTGGACCTGCTGTTTGTGAACAGAGAAGGCCTCGTGGGGGATGAGGTGACTGCTGGAGGATGCGTGGGACAAAGCCATCATGAGAAGATAGAGTTTTCAGTTCGAAGTGAGATGACAAGGGGGATTAGCAGAACAGTCACATTAAACTTCCAGAGGGCAGACTTTGGACTGCTCAGAAGGTTGGTTGGCAAAGTCCCATGGAAGACAGTCCTTAAGGGCAATG
This sequence comes from Cuculus canorus, assembly GCF_017976375.1. NCBI lineage: Eukaryota > Metazoa > Chordata > Aves > Cuculiformes > Cuculidae > Cuculus > Cuculus canorus. The sequence continues at coordinate 31,672,524 of NC_071441.1, read as the reverse complement.
GAGCCCACGAGGGCTGGGTGCTCTTCAAAAATTAAATCCTAGCAGCTCAGGAGCAAGCCATCCCCATGTTCTGGAAAAGGAGCTGGTGGGGGAAAAAAACAGCTTGGTTAAGTAGGGCGATCTTCAGAGGCATCAAAAAGAAGAGGAATGCCTATGAGCTTTGGAAGAAGGGACAGGTGTCTTGGGTGGACTACAGGGAGGAAATGAGATTGTGCAGGGAAAAAATCAGGAGGGCTAAGGCCCAACTAGAAATCAAATTGGCTACAGGCATGTCAGTCTGCGCTCAGTGCTGGGGAAAGTCGTGGAACAGATGATCTTGAGTGCTGTCATGAAGCACATGCAAGAGAACCAGGTGATCAGGCCCAGTCAACATGGGTTTATAAAGGGCAGATCTTGCCAAACTAACCTGATCACCTTCTATGACAAAATCACTCGACTACTGGATGGGGGAAAGGCTGTGGATGTAGTCTTCTTGGACCTCAGTAAAGCCTTTGACACAGTTTCTCACAGCATTCTGCTTCAGAAACTGTCATCCTCTGGCCTGGACAGGCGCACAGTCTCCTGAGTTGAAAACTGGTTGGATGGCCGGGCCCAGAGAGTGGTGGTAAATGGAGTTAACTCCAGCTAGGGGCCAGTCACAAGTGGTGTTCCCCAGGGCTCAGTACTGGGTCCAGCCCTGTTCAATGTCTTTATCAAAAACCTGGATGAAGACATTGAGTGCACCCCTAGCAAGTTCGCAGATGACACTAGGTGCGTGGAAGCATGGGCCTGCTGGAGGATAGGGAGGCTCTGCAAAGGGATCTGAACAGGCTGGACTGCTGGGCTGAGACCAATGGGATGAAGTTTAACAAGGCCAAATGCCAGGTCCTGCACTTGGGGCACAGCAACCCTGTGCAATGCTACAGACTAGGAGAAGTCTGGCTAGAAAGCTGCCTAGAGGAGAAGGACCTGGGGGTGTTGGTTGACAGCCGATTGAACATGAGCCAGCAGTGTGCCCATGTGGCCAAGAAGGCCAACGGCATCTTGGTTTGTATCAGAAACGGCGTGGCCAGCAGGTCCAAGGCAGTTATTCTCCCACCTCGAATACTGCGTTCAGTTCTGGGCCCCGCACTACAAGAAGGATGTTGAGGCTCTGGAGTGTGTCCAGAGAAGAGCAACAAAGCTGATGAATGGGCTGGAGAACAAGTCTTACGAGGAGCGGCTGAGGAAGCTGGGGTTGTTTAGCCTCGAGAAGAGGAGGCTGAGGGGAGACCTTATTGCTCTCTACAGCTAGCTGAATGGAGGTTGTGGAGAGGAGGGAGGTGACCTCTTCTCCCAAGTGACAGGGGACAGGACAAGGGGGAATTGACTCAAGCTCCGCCACAGGGGGTTAAGGCTGGAAGTCAGGAAAAAAAATTTCACGAAAACGGTGAATGGGCACTGGAATAGGCTGCCCAGGGAAGGGGTTGAGTCACCTTCCCTGGAGGTGTTTAAAGGGCAGGTGCAAGAGGTGCTGAGAGGCATAGTATAGGGATTGTTAGGAATGGTTGGACTCAATGATCCAGTGGGTCCTCTCCAACCTAGTGCTTCTATGACTCTATGACTCTTGTTTCACTGCTGGATTGCTTCATTGCTTGTCTAAGGAGATGGCTGGTGTTAAGTGGGAATTCATTATGTCTGAGAGAGTAGAGAGACCATTCACATCAGCCAACCAGGCTGAGACAAAATGAGTAAGACCTCGATGCAGGAAGTCAATGTTCACCCCAGGATGACAAGACCCCTGGTAGGAAGGGATTCTCCATTTTCATTTAGAGATTACCAAGGTAGATGCTCTGAAGCTATTACAGAAAGGCGAGACCAGAACAGCTTAGCTATTGTCTGCAGTGTAAGTACTACATTGTGGCTCTGGTTAAAATATTGTACTTCTACAACCTCTCAGTGTACTTCCCAATGCACTTGTACAGATAAGCTTATGCCAATTACTCTTCTGTGGTGAGTGGAGTAAATTATATCAGTACAGAAAGCCTGAAGTTCAGCGAGTTGTGTCAGAAAAGTGGATGTTACAGTATTGAGATGAACTGCATCGCTAGGTTGGCTGGAGGGCGACAGGGCTATGAAGGAAGCCCTGAGCAATGAGGTCACTATTGACAAAACAGGGGAAAAATCTCACCGCACTGATGGGGTTGCTGTAGAAGTGCAAATTTTTCTCAGGTCACTAAATGAATTCGGTCCCAGTCTGCTCATACGTGTGCTGAAAGGCAGGAGGAAAACAAGCAGCAGAACCTCTGAGGCCAAGCAGTTCACCAGCCTGGTAACTAGGGGGAAAACCTACACATTCCCAGATGAGAGAGCCGTAAGAGAACACAAAGAGTTGTTCTCTTATCCATTCTAGAGGAAAAGTTGATGCAGCCTCCAAGTCTGTGAGAAGCTCTTTCCTTCATACCTCTTCATCAGAGGGCTGGTTGTAGTATGAAGAGCTGGTGCTCACTTTAAAGGGTAGTTTCAAGACCCCAGAGAATGACGTTGGTTAATAATTCAGCTCATAACACCCACTAGTTTCAAACATTTAAGGAAGAAATAAAGAGTTCTTGTCACAAAGCTAGAACAAAAACCATTGGATGCCATCTTGAAGGAAGACAGGCTCTTGTTCAAAATGCAGAATTGAGAGTTCTTGTTCACCGACTTCCGGGTCCCACGGATAGCTGGCAAACTTCTAGGCTTCCAAACCCGCAGCATAACATCTGCGTACTCTGCTGGTTGTAGAGTGATATTCAGAGATGCTTTGGAAAGCATTTCCGTGGGATTCTTCCACAGAGATGAAACATTGTTACGCTAATGCTAATTAGCAGCCATTAGCGTAAGCCTGCTCTCTGGGAAATGGGATAGTCCTCCCAGCCTGCACTGCCCCTCTTGTACCTCGTAGACTCCGTGCGCATGTAAAGGGCGGAGCCAAGCAGCACAGCTGATCCAAATGGGATCCGTCCCAAGTTGGCCCAAAATAAACTGGGCACATGGTGCAAGCGTTGAAGCCATCACAGCCCATCCCCTGCTTTTCAGCTGCCAGCCTGGAGCCGGCAGGTTTAAATGCAGGCTGCCTTCTGTTACTCTGACTGCGGGTTTGCCCCTTTGAGCCCCCTTTCCTCTGGCAGTATTTGGAAACAATGTTTCCTTGATCTTTCTGTGCCAAAATGTTGCAGGATGACAATTTCCAGGTGTTTCTTCACAGCTTCTCCTCTGAGAAGGGTGACAGGGATTGAGAGCGTTGGTCTGGCCTTGCTGGGTGCGAGGTGTGAGGAGGGGCCATCACAGGATTTCAGCCTTGTCAAACTCCTTCCTCTTTAGTTCAAGTAAAACTCAAAAGGAACTGCTTAGCTTATGTTCTGCTCTGGGCTGAAGTAGAATCAGGTTTCTAGGTTTTCAGCTAAGCCTCGCCTAAGCAACTCCACTTTCTGAATGTTAAGCGCCTGTTTTTCTGTCTCCAGCAGCGATAAAGCAGGGCACTGGTATGCAGAAAGGCCACTGCGCACGCTTATTCCTCTAGAAACCAAGTCCATCCTTGAGCTGATGGAATGCCGTAAGGGAAAGGGGTGAGAAAGAATTGCGCTGGCAGGGAGGGAGGAGCACACAGGACAGGTGACCCCAAACTGCCCAACGCAGTATTCCATTTCATATACTTCATGCACGGGATGAAACTTCAGCATCACAAGGGTACAGCTCTCTTGAAAAGGTCCCAGGCCACACTCAGGAATTTGATTGAGGAACGTGGAGACCTCGGATAAAGGGAAAGACAGATGAGGTCCTCACTGCATGCTGGCTACCAAAGAAGAACGCTTGACCCTCATAATCCCTCAGCTGGTTATCCTGAGTATGACGTGCACTCTGTTTGGCAGTTAGGGGTCACCTCACCTGTCCACGCCTCCCTGTAAGTGTGACCCTTTCTTTTGGTTTCTACAGGAATGCCTGGCCTTTCAGCATGCTAAGGTGGATGTCGTTCAGTAAGCGGATAAGAATAAGTGACTCCTGTGATAAGATGTTTTTAAGCATGTTGTCTATCTTCATTGTTATTTACGTCGGGGGTGTCGTTTTTACCTTGGTTTTAGCACTTTGCACTAAATTATACTTTTGAAATGACATGGGGGCTGCATTTCTATTTTTTTCATGTTTTAAGCTGCAAACGATAGAGGATCCTAGCTGGAAAAATGCTTCACGTGTCCGTACTTCTTGCTGACGCTTCTATGAGGTTTAAAGAGAAGGGGGGCGATTCCTCATTGGTATACTGTATTAATTCCTGGGGAGTGACTTCAGGGATCAGGTTGGTTGCACATGGCACTCACCCCTCATGGATCTGTTTGCTTTCCCCAACAAGCACGTGAGCCACTCTTGAGCCCTTAGCCAAGAGCTAGACTACAGGCAGCCCCTCTCCCATCCCCACGCTGCACCAGGAAAGGAAAACCCACAGGGTAAAATAACAACCGTTTTATTAACACAACAAAAAAAGAATAATGATTCTACTACTCCTACTCTTGATAATTCTGTGTAATAGTAATAATAACAACAACATCAGCAACAGCAACAACAACAACAATAATAATAATAATAATATATATATAAAACAACAGAGGTGATGCTCCTGATGCTTTGTCAGGCTGGTGGTGAGGGTGCTGCTGTCTTCACTGCCGGATGCTGGTGATCTGGTGCCTCTTACTGGAAGCTGGCTCTGAAGATGACTGGCAGAGCCCCAGGTGGTGCTGCGACGGGGTGAGCCTGGAGGTACCCTGCACATGGTGGTAGAGTGCCCCATCAGGCCCACAGGAATTGGATCCACCTGCATGGGCTCTTTCTTCTCTGCAGGTGGATCCAGTTCCAGGGGCTCCTCGCCACCGAGGGGCGGATCAACCCACCTGGGCTTGCTGGCAGTGATGGCGGGTCGACCTCCATGGGCTCCTCGCCACTGAGCGATGAGTCGACCTCCATGGGCTCCTCATCGCTCAGGGGCAGGTCGACCTCCATGGGCTCCTCATCGCTCAGGGGCAGGTCGACCTCCATGGGCTCCTCGACAACGAGTGGGAAGTCAATCTCCATCGACTCTTCCCTACTCAGTGGCAGGCCGAGCTTCATGGGCATCAGATACTTGCTTTTGCCTTGAAAGTTTGGGTGTGAAGTGTGGGGTTGCTAGGGAGCTGTGGGCCAGCTGCAGGGGTGCTGCTGATGATGTCACCATGAAAGGTGCTGTGGCTGGACAGGTTCCATGAGGCTTTTCTTCTCTTCTTGGGTCCAGTTCTAGGTTATGTAATTTTTAAAGGCATGGGTAACTTTTTGGGATTCAAGTTATTTAACAAATTGCTGAGGACAATCACTGTTTCAGTAAATGAGCCCTGCTTCTTCATGATCTTCTTCCTCACTACAAACTTGAGATTGAATCTTTGGAAAGAAAGGAGAACCTATTGTAGAAATACCAGGGGCATCTCTGACTTTGTAATCCCCCTGGCAGCACTGGATGTGAGAGCTGCATTTGCCTGCCTCTTTTCCATGTGTCACCAACAATGGTATTTCTAAAGCCTATGCAGTCAGTGGTACTTCTCCACAGCTTCACAGCAACATGCAGACGTTTGACAGTAGCACAGCATCTTCTTGGGCCTCATTTCTTCTTTGAGACTGTCAAATGTAATTCCTTAAAGGTAAAGAGGAAGCAGCTCTATCAGTTGAGATGCTTTTCCTCTACTTTTATACCCTGTGCTTCTCTGAGAGAAAGGTGTGAGCCCACATGAAAGGACGTCATGTAAAAGACGAGCAGGCTTTTGTGCTCTCTTAGCATCATTCAATGGAGTCGAGGGGTACCTCAGTGAAAGATCACTTGCAAACAGTTCCTGGGGACGGCTTAGCCAGGGCTGCCCTGCAGCACGCAGGCTGCAGCACCATAATGTGTCGTGCAGGCTTTGAAGATGATGGCAGAAACAAATTGCCACAACTTGTCAGGGCAAAAAGTAACATCTGTGTGTATTCCAGGCTCCAGTCTAACTGAGGAGGAAAGGCAAGAAAAGGAGAAATATCTGCCATCAGCTCTCTCTTTAACGTGTCTGAAGTGACAGGGCTTTATAGACAGGCCTAAAATGATACAGGTGACCCCTGGATGATTCATGTCATGTTGCTATGTGCACTGTTTCATCTGTTTCCTCTCCCATTGCTGCTATCAGTGGGATTGTGCTGTGCTGTGCTGTTCTTGGTGCAGAGAGCGCAAGAAAGTCAGTAAGCAGGCGGGGCCAGAGACTCTGCTTTTTTACGGTGATGTGATTTGTTTATTCAATGCTACGAAAGCTGGATCCCTCGCAATGACAGCTGGGGACCTCACCTACAAGTGGACGCACTGCATAGGACTTCCCAAGGGAAACGAGAATTTGTGCGCGTGTACGTACACGCTGGCACTGAAGCCGGTGCCTCATTCGCCCGAGCTGAGCCCTCTGCTTTTCTATGCCTGCTGTAATAAGCTAAGCCCAAAGTAGTCCACGCAGACCTCTCTGTCTTTTCAGGTTAGCAATACCACGAAGAGGCTCATAACCTCTTGTAACAAAGGGGAAACCTTCTTGAGTAGCACTGCAGAGCTTGCCATACTCCTCCCCCATGCAGCCAAAGGCAGCAGCTGTAAGAAATGGGATTCAGACGTGTTGCAAGGGTTCCCAGTGCTTTGGAATACCCACTTGTGTCCTGGCAGGTGCAGAAAGGAATCTTTCCCCCAAGGCCAATCAGGATGGGGTCATTTGGCCACTCTTGGAAACCTCTGAGATGGCTCCAGGTTCAGGGAGAACAGGGCTGTGGCATCTCCTGGGAGGCGTGACCAGCCTGTGGGACAAGGAGACTGATCTTGCTCACATGGTCAGGGAATAGCTGATCACCAGCTATAGGGGCAGGAAGGAATTTTTGACCAGGGCAGATTGGCCCTTGTCCCATGGCGAAGGAGGTTGCCTTCCTCTGCAACACAGAGTATGACCACTTCTCAGGGCTCCTCTGCTCTACTTTGCCTGGGTCACTGCCTGCTGTTTATGCACCACAAAGATGACCTGTCATGCCCTGCAGCTGGGGGCAGGAAGGCTTTTTCCCCCCCCCCCAACGAAACAGCAAGTGTCCTTCAGGGTTTTGCGCCTCCTCTGTAGTGCTCAGCACAGCCCCTTTTGTCACGGTCCACTCATACGTGGACGTGTGATGGTTCATTTTGGCTATGATCTCGGAGTGCAAAAAAGCAATAACTCAACAAGTCAAGGGAGTTAAATTTCAATCCAAACAGGAATTTTATTAATTGTGCCTGTAAAGCAGCTTGTGATAGAAAGAGAGAGAGAATAAAAAGAAAGATGGGGAGAAAAGGGAATCAAAAAGAGGTTTATAGCTACCACCAAGGGTCCACAGACGGCCGGTGTCTCTGGGGCTTCCGGTCCAGAAGGCGTTCCACTGCTTCTATCTTTGGTCGATGTGATCTCTGCACCAAGCTGCACCAGGGGAGGTTCAGGCTGGACATCAGGAAAATTTTTTCACAGAAAGCGTCATTGGGCACTGGAACAGAGTGCCCAGGGAGGTGGTTGAGTCCCCAGAGAATACCAGACACCCAGAAAGGATGCTAAAATTAGAAGCATTACTAAACTGCTGGTACATTTGCTCTTTTTTCTAGTAGACTTCTGCCAGCACAAACACCCAATGTGCATGTTATCGAAACTCCCCAAAATTCCAGTGAAGAGCAACCACATACAAATGATCAGGAATGGTTCTTGGATTATGTTAAGTCTCAAGCAGTAGCCTGAACTGCTGAAAGAATGCTGATTAGTAAAGCAAATTGCAGGCAATTCTAACAGTTTAAAAATATAGTAAGATGATTTCCAATAACCGTTCCCTGCTACTGCTCCATTCTGCACTACCATAAGGACCTTCAAAATGTGAAAAAACGTGAAAAAGTGTTTCCATCCACAGATGTTAAACTGAAATACATGAATGGAAGCAGTGTTTAGATTGGACAAATCAAGTTGTTTCACTTTTGCTTATTTTTCAACGTACGTGTTAAAAGCAGACTGTCCATGTAAAAATGGCTAGAGGTGGGGTTTTTATTATTATTATTATTATGAGACAGAAAAGACATGACAACTGGTAGTTACCTGTTAAAAGTTTCCATTTCAACATATATGCATTTTGTTACAGAAATAAAATCTGTAATGGAAAAATCTTAACTTACAAACAATGCCTCTGAGGGAAAGAAGAAAGTGGGATAGAACATCATCTACTCCATACTACCCAAGTCACAGAAGGCAAAGGCAGGGATTAGGGGATTAAAGAACCACCCCCTGTAGGAGAAGATCAGGTTCAAGACCATCTTACAAACCTGAATGTGCAGAAGTCCATGAGACCTGTTGAATTGCTTTCACAAGATCTTGAGTGAATCGGCAGATGAAGTTGCTAAGCCACTGCTTGAGAAGTTGTGGCAGTCCAGTGAAGTCCTTGCTGCCTGAAAAAGGGGAAATTTAACTCCCACTTTTAAAAAAGGTAATCAGGAAGACCCAAGGAACTACAGGCCCATCAGTCCAGCAAGATCGTGGAGTAGATCCTCCTGGAAAACCTGCTGGTGATTGGTGACAACCAACATGGCTTCGCTAAGGGAGAATCATGCCACATGAAATCTGGGGGACTACAGCGTAGATGGATAAGAGAAGATTAACTGATATCATCTACCTGGACTTGTGCAAAGCATTTGACACTGTCTCGCACAACATTCTGGAGAATAAATTGGAGAGATAGATTTAACAGATGGACCACTCAGCGGACAAGGAACTGGCCGGATGATTGCACTCAAAGAGTTGTGAACAAAAGCTCAGTGTTCAAGTAGAGAACAGTATCTAGTGGCATTCCTCAGAGGTCCATGTTGGGACTGGTGCTATTAGACATCTTTGTTGCAGACCTGGACAGTGGGATTGAGGGCACCCTCAGCAAGTTGATTGATGACACCATGCTGTGTGACACAGTCAACACACAGCAGGGAAGAGATGAGATCCACAGGGGCCTTGACTGGCTGGAGAGCTGGGCCAATGCGAACCTCATAAAGTTCACAAGACAAAGTGCAATATCCTGCACCTGGGTTGGGGCAATCAAAAATAGAGGCTAGGCAGAGAATGGGTAGAGAGCAGCCTTGAAGAGAAGGACTTGGAAGTGCTGGTGAATGAGAAGCTCAACATAAGCCAGCAAGGTGTGTTTGCAGCCCAGAAAGACAACAGCATCCAGGGCTGCATGAAAACAAGTGTGACCAGAGGGTTGAGGGAGGAAATTCTGCCACTCTGTTCTGCTCTCATGAGACCTCACCTGGGGTTCCACATTCAGTTCTGGACTCTTCAACATCAATCTGTCCAGAGGAGGGCCACGAATATGATCAGAGGGCTAGAACACCTCCCATATAAGGACAGGCTTGTTTAGGCTAAAGAAGAGAAGGCCCTGGGGAGACCCTATAGCAGCCTTTCACTACGTAAAGGGGGCCTTCAAGTATGATGGGGAGGGGCTCTTTATTAGGGAGTGTAGTGATCAGACAAGGGATAACAGGTTTAAGCTGAAAGAGGGTAGGTTTACATTAGCTATTAGGAAGAATTTTTTTCCTGTTATGGTGATGAGGGAGAGGAATCGCTTTCCCAGAGAAGTTCCGGATACCCCATCCCTGGAGATGTTCAAGGTCAGGTTGGATGAGGATTTGAGCAACCTGACCTAGTGAAGATTTCCCTGGCTATGGCTAGGATGTTGGAACTAAATGATCTTTGAGGTGCCTTTCAATCCAAATCATTCTGCAATTGTATGAAACAGTTTAATAACACACACGAAACTATCATCACTCAGTAATCACTATACTAACACAGTACAATTCATGTCACTATGTGATGTTTATATGGAGAGATATGTCAAAGCATTACTACTGTAATACTCTAGCATCCATTCCAAATTTCTCAAAATCTCTGTTAAATAAGAAAAGAGTCACTCTGTATCTCAAATATGAGCAAATTTAACCTTTCCAGGATGACGGGATGACAGTGAGCCCCAGAAACTCTCTTTATGTAAAACAACAAGCTGTGCAGCATCTGCTCATCCTGAGGCAAAAGGAAGACACCAACATATAATGGAGGAAGGAAGCTTTGTAGAGAGCTGAAAAACTCAAAATCAGTGTTTCACTGAACTGTCAGCTAACAGAGGAAATGAAAGGGACAAGTCAAGTATAGTTTTGATTTAATGTCCCTGCTAGAAGGTTTCACTCTAACTGAAGCCTATGAAATGGTATTTTAGCTTCTCTCTGGAAAACAGAGACAGTGAGAGTGAAAAGCATCTTAGTAAGCAGTATTGGAAGTGACAATAGCTTTCCAGCTTAGCAATATTTTACAAACAGAAAGAAGGCGGCATTAATGGTACTTCAGACAAAACTGACAGCAGATGTTCTCAGTTTAAACTTCCTGTCAGTATGTTTCAAAGTTTTCAGTGGAATTCTTTCATTCAATGCTAAATCTTTGCACTGCTATGCAAGACATTGCTATGTATCAGTTGTTGTTAAACCAGTTATTTCAACATGTTGAAAATTAGGTCTGTCTACATTCAAGGAAAGACTTATACAACTTTTCATAGGTTCCACGACAACCTAAGTTTCCAGTGCTCCGATCCAAAGTGAAAGCCATAACATTGTATTGAATCTTCTACACCCTATTTACAGTGCATAGAGTGAGCCAGGTGTCCCAAAATTAAATTTAAAATGGTAAACACTTCAACAAGGATGCCAAAAGGTATTGAGCCAATACGTTAAACAGGAATGGGTCTAAACAACTATCACACAGGAAAATGTGGAGGCCAAAGTTCCCTAAAGCTCAGTTTTTCCATACTTTGTGATTTCAGAGCTGTCTTCACTCACTATAAGCAAGCCTCTTTAAAAGGAGGTGCCTCCCCAATTTTATTCAAAGAACTTTAAAAATCCTGGAGACATTGATGAAATTTCAAACAATTTACTGGTTGGGATGCTTACCTGGGACTTCATATATCAAAGTATGATTTTCTCAGCAGAAGAGGGAAATCGATCGAAGCTGCCTGCTTGTTCTATAAATGACCATACAATGGAGATCATATAAACACCATTATCTACTCTTCTGGCAATCTCTCAAAAGACAGATGTGACTATAACCACAATGTCTGAGGAGATTAATTTTGATAGAATATGCATACATGACAGGTTCCCTGCATATGTATACTAGTAAAGCCCGCAAAAAACTTAGACAATCAGTTTCTTATCACAATCTAAAGTGAGACATGTTAAAACTGACATTAAAGTGTAAGGTAGGCACAGACTAATAACTTCTGTCCTCTGCGGTGACTATACATGAATTTCATTTTGAGCACAAGACCTAATACCTGCTTAAATCCCACATAGGATGTACATTCAAACAAAAAGCAAGAAGTTAGATTGGGTAACTGAAATTACGCAAATAATAGCTTATGTCTAATCCTGGAGACACTTCAGCTCAGTATGCATTTCTGTTTCTGACCTACTTGTGGTTGCAATCTTGCACAGAATCAACCCAAACTCCCTGATGCATATGCTAGTCAGTTAATTCCTTTGAGTAGCATGCCATGAGTATACCATAAGATAATGCCTTATTCAATAGTCAGAGACACATGCTTCATATGTAGATTTTATATGTCATCAGAGAAGGAGGTAAAGAGACCCCCTTTTTATGCAACATTTTCAGAGCTGCAGTACTTCTGAAGAAGCTATAGAGCAAAATGTTTAATCTCACATTTGCCACCCCCTAGGAGAATGCCAGTTGATTGATGAGGGCAGCCTCCAAAGAAGTTAAAAGCCCAAAGCAACAAAGATTTCCAATGAGATTTGTTTTAAGGAATATATATAAATTATTGTGATTTTCTCCCATCATTTCCTTGATACTACAAAAATTTGATTACTTTGTGGCACATGTGAATATGTAAATATATGACAGACTGCAACTGGAAATGATAAGGCTCATGTGTACAAAAATCGTTTTGTACTTATATTAGTATATTTATCCACTTAATCAGTCACTTTCTGTCCTTATTTTTGTGTTCACTTAAAAGTAAAAGTATGTACAAATACTTTACTTAACACTTGGTGGTTTTCATCTGTAAATCTCAAATTTTTGTACTTAGGTCCAATTACTTGTCTGTAATTGAGAAAATATTGCTTTTGAAATATGACAGTACAGTACGACAAAGGGAGAAACATATTCAGAAACTACTTGCAGAACAAATTGCAAGCTTCACTGTAATTAGCAGAAAAGACTCTATAATTGTTAAAAACAACAAATAAGTACAGAAATTGAAATTTCAGTAATGGATTTCTGTTACTGAAGTCAAAGCCTTAAACAACTGTTATGCTATCTATTTAAAATTAAGTATTTAAATTAAGTAAAGTAAGACAGTGAAAACAAGAGCAAATTTGAAGTGTAAAATTTGAAAGAATCCATTTGGGAACAGCCAGATGGTCTGAAAACTGACATAAATTTACTTCATCAGTTACAAGAATAACTTGATCTGTAGCAAAACACCATTGCATTGTCAAAAAGGCACATGTGAATACTGCACACGCAGGTGAAAACGTGATTGCAAGGAGACCGGTATTCACTCTGCAGTCATCATATGTAATGCACTGCAACTCTGTAACACAGTCAAAACCAGCTAAAAATATGTGTTTGGGTAAATTCAAAACCATTTCCACTAAAACTGAGAAATGCCCACTACTGCTTAAACTCATTTTTGAAAGCTGTTTTAGGAAGCACAGTCACAAAAGCCATGTGCTAATATTACAGAAGTGGTTGGCAAATCACACAGAAAATCTTGGTGCCAGTATGGAACAGAACTTACATGCATGAAAGAGTTCCCTTTTACTAAAAGGGGTATTGTTACCCGTATAAATTTTTACTTCCTTTCTTTCCAGTCCTCTCAAACAAACCTCAACTAGAAGTCATCATGTGTAAGTAAATCAATAGTTTAAATTGATAAAAATATATTGATAAAACATATATTTGCCAGAAAGATTATGGTGATTACAGAGTGGTACACAGGACATCTTCAAACCATTCTAGGTAAGAAGAATCTTTATAATTCTCTTTACCTTGACACTTAGAACGTTCTTCTATTACGCAGAAGTTTCAGATTCTTTCTCAGCTCAGTTTGAAAGAGAATTTGAACCAAGGTGCCAATATCTCCCATGTTTCATCACTGGCTTCCTGATATAAAAAGTGATGGTGACATTACCTTTGCAGATGTCTTCAAATTTCTGTCTGCCTAAAAAAAAATCTCAAAAATAAAGTAATTCTTTTGCTATTGAAAAATTCAGAGATAATTTAATATTGGGTTAATTGTAAAACAGTACATGACAGCTTTCAGTTCTAGCATTCAATCAAGAAACATGAGCTACACACATAATTTTACATGGCAAAGCTTAGTCTAGAAGGAGGTTATAAAACAGCATACAAGCAAGTACAGGTGGGTTCTGGGTTCATTAAGAGACAAAAGGGAGGAAAATATTGCTGCTACTGCATAGTCTCCATTGTAAAGAGAATGAATGAGGACTGTATGTAAAAATAGCTAAGAGTCACTGGAGGCATTAGAAGAAAATCAGAACAAGAAGATGAGCCATTTATTTCAGCCTTGGCACAAAATCATAGAATCACAGAATCATAAAGTCATAGGATGGTTTGGATTGGAAGGGACCTTTCTAGTCCAACATCCTAGTGGTGAGCAGGGATATCTTCAAGTAGATCGGGTTGCTCAGAGTCCCGTCCAACCTGTTCTTAAATGTTTCCAGGAATGGGGCATCTACCACCCCCCTGGACAATCTGTTGTAGTATTTCACCACCCTCTGGTACTATATACATTGAACGAAAAACTAAATCCAGTCCACATTAGTTTAACAAAAACATCACTGAGTTGAGCTCAAGTCATGAATTCCAGCTGTTGAGGAACATTTATACTTGTTCATACCAGAATACCAAAAACTAGAGTAGTGCCCCAAAATATAGAAATACAGATGTGACGTATTTCTTAGGTGCTTTTTCTTCTGTGAAAAAATCCCTCTTATTTTTTATCAACATAAATGCATACTAAATGTACTAAAGCTAGATTTTGAGCAAACTAGCAGCTGTAAACTGTAACTGAGAATAGAACACACGTCCATTTTTGAGTGACCATTTCAATACAGCCACTATTTTATTTTATTTTTATTTGGTGATTACAACAGTCTTTTCATAAATACTTTATTTCCCCTTCAATGTTGGGTCCCCAAGCAGCAAAACTACTTTGAATTGCTTGATCCAGTGCCTGTATATTTAATTAGACTTCAATGTCCTTTTTGTGTGTTTATCTCTAAATTTAAGAAACACAAATGTGGTTTAACAGTCTTGTTGGCAGCTCCTGGCCTGATTTCACCACTAGACCAGTAGTGCTTGAATCAAAACAAAGTCTCCTGTGTGCAGAAGCTAATGCAGCAGTGCATAGCATGAACCCTGTGTCTCACATTGTTATGTTTTAATCTAAACCAGTTTTTAAATTGCCCCAAAACTACAATAAAGAATTCCTTGCACTTCCTTAGCTTCCACAAATAGATATGACATTTTTAGTTTTACTTGATTAAATCCAAGAAGTTGAAGCATTCAACCATCTATGTTCTTCAGGCCTATTTACTCTAGGGAAACACAGCCACTGAAAATCAATGGCAGTGATCCAAACCACGATGAACTGAATCAATTTTGGTTTTGTTGACCATTGCTCCAGGGCATTGTAATTTAATGAGTAGTAATCCTATTTAAAATATGTTACAGTCAGTAAGGTGCCTGCTGGGGAAAAGCTGCTATGCATGAACAGATCAATATGCACTGTGTGCATTAGACCATTTAATAATCAATTCACCCTTGTTATGAGAAAATAAATGCTAAAGTCCTAAAAGTTAATTTCTATACAAAGCTTTTACAAGGCTAGAAAATTATTAAAAGTTTTTGTAGGTTCTCTTTTTTGTTGCTTTTGGTTTTGATTTTTTGTGCAGCACAATTTATATCTGACAGCAATATTCAGTTAGTACTGGATATTTGACTGTCAGCTTGATGCTAGGCTCGAAGAAGGAAGTTGTAAGCTAAAGGATTATTTTGAGTAAGAAAACTTCTGAGTGAAGAAACAAGCATTTTCCAGTTTAAAGAATTTTGCTGCTTACTGCTACAACTAACTTGCCAGAGGTTCTTTGTTCTGTTCTTTTTGATTAAAGTATTTCCTTTAAGGCAGTTCCCTTTGGATGTAATCCTTAAAAAAAGCATTTTGAAAGTTAACATCAGAGATTCATTTATCACCTTTCATAAGGTCCTGATTCTTTCTCGCCTTTTATTAAATGTTAAGCTTTTTGTGTTAGCTAAC
Source organism: Cuculus canorus (assembly GCF_017976375.1). Lineage (NCBI taxonomy): Eukaryota > Metazoa > Chordata > Aves > Cuculiformes > Cuculidae > Cuculus > Cuculus canorus. Next base: position 31,657,116 of record NC_071441.1, on the reverse strand, counting down.
ATATTGATGGAAGATGCTACTTAAACTCTACAGGAAAACAATTGTTTACAAATATATGTTACAAACGTGCTATTTACATTTTTGGTCATTAAAAAAAATTATTCCTATAAAACATGCATATTGGAAGATTATCAGTCCAATGGTTTTGGCGTCTTTGGCTAATCTTACAACTGGAATGGTACAGAGGCTGGATCTGAGAACAAATTTGCTATCTGCATTCACAGGTTCCTTGCTGCAGTGCTCTCCTAGCCAAATCTCTCTGCCAGAATTCCCAGGAATAAAAGTAAAAAGTGCAATGAGATGCAATACTGACATGGTCTCAAAATCTTTGTGCCCTTTATCTATTATGTTGCTGTCTGACAAAGTTTTGCAATTATATTAATTTAAGCAACAAATACAGACTAGGTCCTTCTTTTAGCAATACAAGTATAGCTGCTGCAAGGACTGACAAGATATTGAAGTCATTATGGAAGGAAACTTTAGGTGAAGTTCACAGAAAATGTTTACATTTTAAAGTTGTTCACACTTTGAACACCTAAATCCGGGTCTTGAGGAAAAAAACCATCATTTACAGGTCATTGACAAAGACCAACATTTCAACTGCTGTTGATTACTCTATCTGAACATGAACCCAGGTTTAGCTTTTCACCTGTAAATTGTTTAGATTTGGTGACTGAAGTAGTATGTGATGCTTACGCTGGTAAACAGTTGTAAAATCCTTTATTAATGCATTTTCTTATGGTTGTGACATGAAAGAATTTATAACAGATTGCATCTTTCATATCCAAAATCTCAAATATTAATCTGTCAATTTAATGTGTCTCAACTTAGCATTCCCACAGCCTGTTGCTAATGGTGTTTTTACTGCTATATTGCAAAACCGTAATTCACTTCTTGAGCCATTACTATTACACTCTGTCTCTGAACTGGCTTTTGGAAGGCTTTCTTTGAGCTTTACTCTCTTTGAGCTTTACTCTCAGTGTGTTTCTCAGTGTGCATTGAGTTTTCACTGTCTCTCTCAGACTAAATTGTTCCTGAAGTCTTTCTGGGAAACAATAGAAAACTGCAAGTAGTAGAGGTATTTGTGTAGCATGATTTCTGTTCTCTGACTCTGAATGTGGAAGAAGACTCTCACATGCTGATAACTCTGTTCCCAGGTAAACATGGGAACAGAGTCATTTCCCCAATCCTGGCAGCCCATTTATTGGTACAAAAACTTATTTCACTGAGCTGCTACCAGTCACTGGAAGACAGAACAACTTTGAGACTTATGCTATTTTTTCTCCATAGGATGAATCAAGTTTTCACTGTCTTTTGGACTGTGAGCAAATGTGGAATAAAGTCTATCACAAACAGGCCTTGGGCTTATGTGTTAAAAGCATATGCGTTTTAGTGTTCCCTTCTTCCTTCTAGCAAACCATTGGTAGTTTCCAAGAAATTACTTCATCATCAAATATCCTTTTTTTCTGTTAGCCCTATTTTCTGTTGAAAACTCTCAAATGTTCTACTTCAACACTGCAAAATTTTCATTCTGAATCCCACCAGACCAGGAAAACAGCTGTTCTGTTCTACTCCTTAATTCTACTGAAGTTAATTAAGTTCTTTCTCATAAATAAAACTTGTAGACATCTACAGCTTCTTTAATTATTCTCTGTATCAAGTTTCTTGCAATTTGCCTTCTGGAGAGACACTAGTCAGTGACTTCTCTGCAGGCTAGAGACTGACTTCTTTTTTTGAGCTGATTATTAATACTGTCAGTATTAATTCTCTGCTTGCAATGTCAAGTGTCTTTGTTACTCTCTAACAAGACACTCCACTCACCATTATCAGACAGAATGCTCAAATGCATTAGTCAAAATGATCAAATACTACAAATTTTTGTCCTTAACCACTCATAGCACTCTACATATCTGGGGAAACATGGGAAACAACAAATCTTAGGGACAAACTTGGTAGATTGAAGCTTGAATCTTGAATCTCCCAAGAACATGATGGAAGAGAAAGCAGTGTTTAGTTTCAGAAGTACATTTGACATTGATGTGTTCATCCTTATTCACAAAACAAGGAAAACTTTAGCCTAACATCAAGGATTTTCATAGAAGTTAAATGATAAGTAGACCCCACGATGGCCCTGAACTAGAAGATGAATTTTATTAAATGTTTGATATACTTGACTGGTGACTCAATAGGAAAACTAGGGTGGTCTTCCTGAAAATTTCCTTTCACATATGCAAATTAAGGGATGTATTATGAAACTTAAACAAAAAAGGGTGATGACGGTGTTAATTAAAGAACAAAAATACCTCAGTGTAGCTTAAATAAAAGACAGAGTACAAACTCCCCTGGAAGATAAAAGTTTCAATATTGTAAAATTAGTAAGGTAATAAATCCAGCTCAGATATTTTGTTTCCTTTTCAACAAACATAGGGGATATCAGGTTTTTATCCAGAGATACATCTAGGAAGGACTTAACAGTCATTTATACTAATCTAAGTACTGGTGAATGAAAAAAACTCTAAACAACTCTAATATGATTTTAAGAAATGCTTCCTCACCTGCTCATGAACATATGGACTTTGTGATTCATATTGAGTCAGTACAGGCAGCAGTACAAAAAAGTGACTGTGGAATTTTAAACAAACAACTAAGAAATAGCGTGCATGAAGGGACATAACGAAAGAAACAGATATTTTCCTCCCATAGACACAGCATGCATTTTCTAGTCTCATAGGATGAAACAAAGCATCTGCATTATCAGCAGAACATGAAACCTTATAATAAAATAGCACACTTGTGAACATATGATTCTTTTTATTCTTATGCCCCTGCAGTTTTCGTCACAGGTTTGGCTTGCTAATGGCTATCTTATCCTTTCAAATGCTTTTAGTAAACTGAAGAAAGCGGGAGTCTGAGGTAACACTTTTGAAAGAGAAACAGCAAGGCATCATGTAGGTTCATAATGGAAAAGAAAACGAATTTTTTACATAAATTCTTTACATAGATGAAGATAGATGACTAAGAATCTTATGAAACAATAATATTTCAAAGACTAAGGCCTAGACAGACTGTGGAAGAATTTGGCAAGATATTATACCATGGACTATTTTGGCTGAAGGAGTTCTCTCTCTTGTGTTTCTGCAACAGAAAATAACATCACTTGGGTCATATTTTGAGCATGGGAAAAGCACATGCACTCCAAGTAAAGTTCATCAGAGTTCAGCTGAGTAAGCAAGGCAAGTTCTCCAGATAAGGATTGCTGGAGCTATGAATGAGATTGGCAGTAATGACAGTGCAATTTAAATTAAATTCTTGACAAACATTTATACTTTAGAGTCAAAGAAACTGAGGAGTTCAACAATTGGAAAGGTTTACTTGATTGCATTTATGAACATTGGTACTTCTCTGCATATTGTCTTTACCTTCCAATTTGGATAGTAAGCAATTGGAAAGAAAAAAAAAAAACAAACTTGAATTGAACTAGCTATAACAACAATTTTCTCAGGCTTTTTTTTCTCAGATAGTTTATTTGAGGATGATGGAGCACTGGAGCAGGCTGCTCACGGAGGCTGTGGACACAGTCTAGACTGCCTGGATACAGTCCTGTATGGTCTGCTCTAGGTGAACCTACTTTATCAGGAGGATTGAACTAGATGATCGCCAGAGGTCCCTTCAAACCTCTGCTGTTCCATGATTCTGTAATTTATGAAGCAGAGAAGACATGTGGAGCTTAGTAAAGATTTTTAGAGAAAAGAACAGTTCTCATTTCATTTGTCTTTTTACTTCCTACTTCTTATTTGAACCAAAGATGAAAATATCACAAGAAAGGTCTTGCCTTCATTTCAGTACTGAATCAACCTCCTCAGCAGCAGTATTTATGTGCTTTGTGTACTATAAAACTAATTCACAATCAAGGTAGTTATTTTCCAGATAATGCAATATTAGTGAATAAAATTTGGTGCTTTTCTCTAGAATATCTTCTTCAAGCCACCAGTAAAAAGACTGGTCTGTTCCTTTACAGGAATTGTGATGTGTTTGAATTCCAACTTCCCTTTTGAGGTCACCACTACAATTAACTCATTAAAGGCTATATTAAAACTACTGCAGGTGGTGTAAAATATGAGAGTGACATGAATATTTGTGTCTTGAGGCTTTAACTCTGCAAAAGGTTGCAGCACTCATAATGCCTTCAAGCACACTGGCAGGAATACAGTACTACCTTGTGGTGTCTGCAGCATTTTATTACAAGTAGTACACATTTAGGGTAGGCTTCCAAGTGCCATACGGTAGACCACACACTGAATTCATCTTCCCCAGATGAATGTAGTTCTTCCTATATTCAGCAAGCATAACAGAAGCAGGCAGAGAAAGTCCAATCACTATTATTTGATATTTTGTAAGACCAATGTAAATTAAGAAAAAAAAGAATACTAAATGAAGCCTAACAGAAGAGTGCACAAAATAAAGGCAAATATGAATAAAACTTGATTTTTATTCCAGAAAAAAAGAAAACAAAGGCAAAACCATAAGAAACACAAGGATACTCTCTAAGGTCATTAAAACAACAGTAGGCTAAGTGACAATCAAGGAGCTCAATCCTTTCACACAACCTCAATATATATGCCTATTTACTGCATATGCAAAAGAAGAAAAAAAATGTTCCATTTTTGTAATTGGAATAGAAGGACATGAATGAGGTCCTTGAGAATATACGAATAACAATAATAATATTGTATTGGTCTTCATTCTAGGGATATATGGCAAACAGTTTTACATAGCTGCATGACTTATCACTAACTCTAGAAAGCTGCAGGGAAGTGGAAAAATTGATAGTAATCCCACTCATCTTCATCCAGTTACAGTATCTGTGAACATTCAGTAAATGGACTCATTTCATCTGGTCCAAAATCATAGCTTGAGATCAATATGATTACGGGTTCAACAGTTTTTTGACATCATAGTCTTCCTGGTACTTCACCAGAATACATGGGTATTTTACTTTCTTAGAATTTAGTTACCTATGATTATGGATAAAAGCTCCATTTCTTAAAGAGATGTCAGATTTACCTCACTAGGATAAATTACTTCTAAGAAGAGTGTCTTCTCTCCCCTGTCTGTGGCTGTATTGAACTTTAGTTAAGTCACAACACTTTGTAAACGACAAATTTAAACACAGAATTTAGCTTTCAAAATCACTGAATCAACATTTCTGTCATTGTGGCAGCCAAACTATGCAAATATGGGGTTTTTTGACATGGACCATTTGATTTCATTTATCTATAATCTAATAGAAGAAATAAATAAATCTTTAGAATTACCAGATGTACATAATAGCACCACATCTGAACAAATTATTTAACGGAAAACATCCTACTCAACTTCCTTTATATAGGAATGATTGGGAATATCTGAAGGTACTGACATCCAAAAATATTTATATGTAATATAAATTAATCTGGAATCTGTTTGCCGATGGCATTGTAAGCATTTTATAGTTTAAATTTGTGAGATTTTTATAAGGCACAAGTCATATGATTTGCCTAGCAATCTAGTTAGATCAACATTGCTCTGAAATGTAAGTTTTTGGAAAGAGGAACATCATTTAAGAATTTAATTGTTATGTTTTATGAATATCCGTTTCCTATTGAAAGATGCAGAACACTTAATGAAATCAATCTTGACTTCCTTGAAATATATACCTGTTATTCATTGCTGTTAGCTGAATTTTCTTTCAACAAATAAATGTAAGTTTGTACATAGACTTTGGGCTGTTTGTTGCACATACTATTCATGATGATTAAGTTTCTATTCCTTCATTGAATGACATTATTTTTAAAAACAGAAAAACAAATGATTAGCATGTTATAGCAATACAGTTTGTAAAAATGCCTGATAGTATTACACTGACATCTTGTCATTGTAAGTATTGTAGAGTCATTATCAAAACATATGGTATAAACAATACCCTACCAAGAACACTAGAGAACGAAATCAGGATTTTTATTTGCTAATAATAAGCAGACCATTTTCATTATTGTTGTTGCTGGCATTTAACCATTTGAATAACTCCATGGAACATTTAAAAATGATAAATTGTGGGGTGTAAAAAGTCCACAGACACATACATCATATAATTAATTTGTGGAGTTCAATGGCTCCACAAATAAGATATAAAAAAAAAAAGATTTCATATTTATGAATAAAAATTGCATATACAGTTACACTACGCCAACTAGAATAAAATTAAAAAGGCAATCAATCTACATGTTTGAGTATATAAAATAATTGCTACTGTTTGTCAGGAAGAAATTTAGACCCCTGTACAGACGCAACAAACAACACAAACTAGAGCAGATATACTGACTCCTTCAGAAGAATCTTATATTGAACTGTCATAAACATAAGACAATAAGATAGCAAGGCTATTTCTTGGTTTCCATATAACAAAACTTTAGATTCCAAACAGCCAGCCAAAATAAAGCAAACAGACAAATCTCATTTCTATAAGCCTGAAATCTCAAAAAGTCTACTCTAATAACTTTCCAAGATAGATTAAGCTTTACAGAAACCATAATCACTCAAGACTGCTGAATTTGTTGCCTCTTTCATGTTTTGATGCATTTTATTTAAATCTGTCCACAGACTAACACTATATATTATATTCTGTAAGATAAAACACTAAAGCAAACCCGCAACTCAGATCAAACCAGTCAGAACTTAAGCTTTCCGCATACCAGCTAGAAAGCAGGCAGCTCACTGCTACAGTATAATTGCAGAAGGAAAGTATGTAATGTAGTCATTCCCCTTTGAAGCATTGAACTCTTCCCTGACAACCACAGAGGTGTGTAGTTATTTTTTTAATTATTAAATCTCTCTTTCCCTCATGACAGCTTCACTCTATAGGCAGATACAAACACATGTATATGAACACACAAGGGGGTAAGGAAGACAAGAGAATAGATCTAGAGTAGAGATTCAAAATCATATTACAGTTTGTCTGCCAGAAACAACAGACAAATGACAAAGCAATTTTCACAACTTAATGAGATCCCAAGGCAGTTTTCTTGAGCTAAGAACCAAAAATATGAAATAGATTAATTCAGATTTGCACTGTTCACCAGGAACGTTCTGGCTTTTGCAAAAAAGATGCAGCATAGCACTACAGCAATACCAGGCACCCAGAAGAACATGAAGATTATTATAACCTTCAGCTCTGATTGACAACATCATAATACACCACACAAGCATACAGTAATTCATCACTTACTTAGAAATTTATTTCTTCTAGAATCTTTTGGTATGTTGAACAAAATTAAGGGTTTTTTCCTTGGGATGCTGGATATCGAATATTAATAACAGAGGGGTTTGATCCCTCGTGACTTTCTGACTTCAATCTTATATAGACACTTTCTCATAGAAAATGAATGAAACATTTGCTGTTTATAAAGGTGAACCTAGCTAAGAAAATTGTTCCCACTAACTTCCTGGAAATCTTGCTTTCCATTTACAACCTGCAGCATTTCTACTATTCTGGTTCAATCAAGTCAAAGCCTGGCCTATACTACAGATTTCTTTTGCAGTTCTACTTTTGGCAATGATCACCAAGATTGCCCTACTATGCTAGTATGAACGAACAAAGGTAGCCCGTTTTCCTCCTTCTCAAGCTCTTTCCTTATAGGACTTAGAGGTTAGACATGTCAGTTTACTAAGAGATAAACTTATTGCAATGACACACTGAAGCTCCTAACTTCTGCTTCAAGGGAAGTGTAAGTTTAGAAGAGTAACCTGATAGTCTATCTTTTACTTTGTGGTTAAAGAATAGAAGCACTTTTGTGCATTTCTACATGCTGTGATTCACAACTACTCACAGCTGCAGAAGTCTGAGAGTCAGTCATGGGCAAAGATATTTCTGGTTTTGAGGAGGTGCTTTGATGCACAGTGCTTTTGTTCTATCATGACTTGCCTGAAATGCAGTTTTGTGATTCCTCAGTAGTCTGGTGTGTTAACTGTTTAACATCCTCATTTGATTCCAACATATTCTGTTTAACTTTACAGCTGCTTGATCTGCTTTGTCTCCCTTCATTTTTTTTTTTTTTTGGTTTTCCCTGCATTTCCTTCTAGCGCTTTTTCATTTCTGGTTACCAATACCTTCCCATCAACCACATATTCACTCAATTTTCAGGTTATTTCAAGGAAAGATGATTTTAAATGCATACTGTTCTACTCTAACCACATCAAGATGAAAATACTGAGTACAATGCATAGCCATTTAGATGCACACTTATTAACATTAATGGAATTTGTGCAGGTAAATTCCTTCACACCATGCTGAAAATAGAACTACAGTTCTTGTCCTCAATGAAAATTTCATAAGGACGTTTTGCCCAGGCTCAAGGCCTCTAGTTTTCACCATACAGCATAAGTAAGTCCGTGACACTCTAAACACTCTGGTCTATGAAGTTTAGAATTACAGTTTAGGAAAAACAATATTGTCCCTCATTAAGACATGTGATTCCATACATACCCAGACACCACAGGAAAACAGTCACACAAAAATTTTATATAGCTTAGGCCCATTTTCTTTATTTAAATCCTGACCTAATAAAGTGGTCTACTTAGTCACACACTGTCTAGACAGTGTCCTTTATGCTGAGTGAACCCAGTAAGAATCATAGAATCACTAGGTTGAAAGGGACCCACTGGGTCATTGAGTCCAACTATTTGTAACACTCTCTAAACCATGCCCCTCAGCACCTCATCCACCCATCCCTTAAACACCTCCAGGGACGGTGACTCAACCATTTCCCTGGGCAGCCTGTTCCAGTGCCCAATGACCCTTTTCCATGAAAAATTTTTTCCTGATGTCCAGCCTGAACGTCCCCTGGCAGAGCTTGAGGCCATTCCCCCTTGGAACCTCCCTGGAATGCACAGATCAGAATCAGTTTTGTATGCCCTTAACCATACTGCAATGAAACCCATTGGAGTCTTTAGAATTTGCACACTGAGGACTGGAAAGAAAATGCCTTCCCTACATAGCTGTTCCCTGACTATGTTAGATAGCAATTAGGTGTAAGTTACATGACACTACACAGCACTTTTTAATTTAACCCTACTTAATTTAACAATCACATTTTAACCTAACTCAGTATTTTCTTTTTTTTTAATGTTTCAAGGAAATGTACATGTCCCTGAAAGGCCATTGCTAGTTAGGTTTTCCAAATATTTTTCTTAAGAGTTTTATTTTTCTTCAATGTCTTCATTTTTGAAACTATCTCAGCTAAATCAGTCAGGCTCCAATAAGCACCCATTATTCAATCCTGCTGCTTGAGCTATCATGCTTGTGATTTCCATGCTAAAATTCAAATAGCAATCTCATTTCAAAAGACAATTCAATAGTGACCCATATCTCTTGGGTAGAATTGCTGAGTTGTACAGTGAGTTGCCTAGGATACAATCTTTAGAGATGTAGATTTTTTTTTAAAATCAAAACTAAAGTTAAAACAAATAAACTCACAAAAACACATTAGCAGAAGAATAGCCATCTATAACTCATGATACACCACACATTTGCAATACCAATGTTACTCTGCAGCTTCAGTCAAAAACACCAGCAGGCCTTCTTTCCTGCTCTGAATTCCACTGGAATCCATTGTGCGATGGGGAGGTATGCTAGAAACAAGACAGAATGTTTCTTGTTAGAAATAGCTGCACTTCAGAATTACGCGAAGTTTTAGAAGATCAGTATAGGCAAACACTTGGTTTTGGCTTTCTAGCAGTCCCCCATTCCTTATCTGCCCAAAACCGAAGGACTCAGTAGCCACAGAACTTGTCCTTGTGATAGGTAAGAAATTCCCTGCCCATCCGCATAGGTCTGTGCCTCTTAGAATGATTTAAGAAATCAATGGATAGATGTTTCAACATCCTTGAGATGCATACACAATAGTGCAGTGAGTTGAAATCAGTAAGGATTCACCTTTCCACTACTTTGTGTTTTGTTTTGTCACATTACATTTTGCAAAAACAAATACACTCTCATTTTCTGTCAGGGTAGTTACTAAATAGCTGCCAAAAACTCTATCTTATCTTTTTTACTATTAATGTGATATATAAACCTGTGTAACAACCAAAAAATATATGCAATATAATGTGATGTAATGTAATGTAATATAAATAATAAATTATAAATAAGTCTCATACTGATTCTTTTATCAGGCTGTAGGAATATGTGCCAGACTGACTCACGCCTAGTATCATCTTTTGGAATTGACACAGCAGAGTACAACCACCTACATCTCTTAAAGTTAGCACCTGTTCTCCTAGATACCTCTTCTAGCTAAAATACACTTAGCAAGGTGATCAAACATTCTGTATGATTAAAGACTTTTAATATAAATGCAAATCTCTTGGCCTGTATGAAAAGAGGACAGACAGTACTTTATCTGTGCTTTTGCTCATTTGAATTTTTTCAGTCTACTCATACGTTCTAGTCCCACGGCCAAAACACAGGCAACATCAGCTTTTAAGTATCACCTCTCATATACCCTAACTAGGAGGGACACATCCCAGTCACATGGCCAGGATTAGAGGAAGGATTTTCCCATCTCATGTAGCATAACCATCTGTTTGATTATTACCTGGTTTGAAGTTGCCACAAAAGTCATAGACATTCATGTTTATTACTTGAGCACATAGCAACTCTGTGAATATTTAAGTCTTTAATATAGACAACTTGTAAAATGAATTTCAGAATTCACACTCATCTCTAAGGAAACACATAAAAAAGTTAAAGTAGTATAAGTGATGAGTAACAATATCTTTTCTTCTTGCTTTATTTGCTAGTATTATCTTATGCAATCTCCATTAAGTTTCAAGGGTGTATTGTTATGTGCTTGTATGCAGACACTTCACCTTACACAGCAAGCATATCCTGGAGTTGACTGAAAGCAACAGGATTAGAGACCAAAATATTCTGTATATTTTAGCCAACAGAAACTTATTTTTGAAGTACCTCTTGTCTGCTTTGAAGGCAAGTGTCTTCATGTAGTTTCTTTCATAGAAGAGGCAATTTAAGAAGTTCCCTTCCTTTAAACATGTGTGCAGGCACCCACTTTCTTTCCTGCACTATGACTTATATTTTACGTCCTAGCTTCACAAGAAACTGGAAGGACACAAATCAGAGCACAGCACTGCATAGATGAACCCTTCCTTGGCTGACCTTACTGCAAGCCAATATGGATACATGCAGAGCATCCCTCCTTCTAAAGAAGAGCTGAGTTGGGGGTAGTCACTGCTCAGTTCAGTTTGCATTCATTCACCATGCAGGTTCCATTCAGAACATAGAATAAATAAGGCTCCTAATAAAGTAGCAAGTAATGAACATTTTCCATCCTGAATGTTTAAGTGCTTGACCTAAGCCTCTGCAGGTGTCTAAATATAAATACTGTGGAATATTGGAGAAGTACAAATATGTTTAGCTGACACTACCAACATATAATTTCAAATTCCAGAACCTGTAGGGAAAAGGGTGACTAGGCAGAGGGCAACAGAGGGTGATTTGGGATTTCTGTCATTCTGATGCATATGGATGCTGGCACCACATAATTGGCCTCAAATGAAATATTTAAATAAGATCATAAATGCATAAAGGAAGAGCTTATGGCACACTACCTGTAATGAACTCTCACAAAACCCTTAATTCCAGGTTCTACTGAACCACAGAAAAGGCAGCTGAGATAGTACTGGAGGGTGCAATCCTGATCTTGCAGGAAGTGAACCCAGAAGACCACATTGGGGTTTTTCCATCTATATTTCTTCATGAAGATACAGTACAACAGTTCAGGCATTTAGATAGCCAAGTATAACAAACCATAATTGAGGTTAAATTGGCCTTCATCCTGAATTTCAGAAACCCACAAATGACATATATTTGCCAAAGTGATATAACGCAAACTATACTGTTTAACTTGTCTATGTAGGTAATGAATCTTTGATGCTAAACAGCTCTCACTACTCCATTATGAATTTATGAGGCTCTCATGTTACATATTAATTGGTGTTAGGTGGTCTACTCAAAGGCTCACAGTGAACACATCAAATATTCTTTTTTCTTTCTTTTTTATTCTTATAGGGAATGAAATCTAATTCAGGACACGTGAGATTTAAAATTTCTAGCTTTGAAGTAGTTTCTGTTGCCTCCCAGCAGAACACAATATTTCATGCAAGTAAAACCAGACATTTAAGATAATATTTTCTTTTGATCTCTAAAGGAGAACAAGGATTGCCTGCGCAGACTTTCACAGAAGAATGAGTTTCATTTTCACATCTATTCAGTTTATAACCAAGAGGAAAGAATAAACAATTAAGCCAAGGATTTAACAATATTCTTACACACCTACCAACAACTAAATGCTTTAAGTAAAAAACACAGGAGAATGTACAGAAGCATAACCTTTTCCACACTCACAGCATGACTAGGAGAAAAAAAACTTTCTCATTACTTTTGTTTATATAAGTTCTTAACAACACTTAAGCATAAGTGATTGAACTGGAAAATAAAGTAATACTCTTATTTGAGTTCTGTCACTTATACTGCTTAGGAAAAAAATCAATTTATTGTGTTATTTTAAGAAACCCAAAATAAGCAAGGATTGTTTCAGTAAAAAATACAGCCTTCACCATATGAAATTAGATATTACGTACAACATACTGAGAACTTGCATCGATAAAGAGGACAGACTAGGAGATCATCTATCTCTTTGGTTCCACACCTTGGGGTGTATTTAAACAGTTATGAAGATTTCTTATGGATTAGACAATGTACTAAATTAGGAAAGGAATTCACCCTAGAGAACTGGGTTGGACAATGAAAGAAAAAGGAAGGGAAGAACGAAGAGCAAGGAAAGTTTGATAAATGGAGGGGTAACACAGATGTAAAGCAACTGATGTTGAGTAAGAATTGGATGTTGTAAAACAAAATTGAATGAGAACAGACATAAAGACAATTTATGAAAGGAAGGAAAACTTTGCAAACAGAAGCTGTAAATTGAACTACATCTTGAGCTCAAACACACAAGGCAAAAAACAAAAAAAAACACAATATTTTGCTGTTTTTGCTGTAAAGGGGATGGATACATCCATGTCTTCAGGAAAGTCTGTTGTTTGGAAGTGCATGAAGCCCTAGAGCTTTGCTTAGCTACCTGGGCAGCATTAAAATTGAGTTACTGTGGTATGCATGAGGCAGAAGTGATCAGTAAATACATTGATGTCCAATAACTGCTCCAGAAATAGATCGTCTTCCTACATTACTCAAATCATATGAGCAGCATAAGGCAGTAAAATACGGCATCTCATGAAAATACAAGAGATGAGTAATAGTGCACGTAAAGAAGGATTCACTTTCTCACTTCTGTTATGCTGACAGCGTGATACATAATGAGTGTCATAAACTACTGTGCAAGTGTATGTCAGGAACATCAGCCGTAGCTTTGTTACAGAAACAGACTGTTGGTCTTGCTGCCACTTCCGTTGGTTCATCTTTTCTTGCAATCTTTGAATCTGATCATTTCACCAAGAAAAACTCCAACTGCACACAGCTTCAAAATCAGCTTTCACATGCAACCCACTTACAGTTACAATACATGTTCTTCAGCTCTGTTTTTATTTAAGTGACATTTAAGAAGGCTGCTAACATTTATCCAGTTTCACACATGGGTTATTTTTGGAAATAAATCACTTACCCAAAAATAGTTTGACCATAATCTTGAGGAAGGTAATTTCTTTTTTCAAGCATTTTGAAAATACTCTCTCCCACTGTATAATAAGTTCATATATCTGTTCAAATTATTTATACAAATATTCAATCCTTTCATGAAAAGCACTGCAAAACCAAATCTCAATTAAAAGATTTGAGAATGACAATTTCTTACAAAATGCTTAGACCAATTCTTATAAATTCTTAGATCTACTTCTCTAAAATCATGTTTAATGAAAACTGATGCCTGTGATATCCATATATGATGGGCATCAGGATATTGTTAATATTAGTTTGCATCACACTGGATATAAGTGTACTAGAGGCCAATCGTATGAGATTCAACAAGGCCAAGTGCATAATCCTGCACTTTGGTCATAAGTCGACACAACATTACAGGCTTGGAGAACAGGGGCTGGAAAGATGCCCAGTGGAAAAGGACCTGCAGGTTCTGGTTTCAGCCAGCTGAACATGAGCCAGCAGTATGTTCAGGTGATCGAAAAGGCCAACAACATCCTAGCTTGTATCAAAAACTATGTGGACAGCAGGAAAAGGGAAGCAATTGTGCCCTTCTACATGGCACAAATGAGGCAGTACCTCTTATACTGTATTCAGTTTTGGGCCCCTCAGTCTGGATAAGAGGAGACTAAGGGGAGACATTACTGCTCTCTACAGTTATCTGAAAGGAGGTTGTTCTGAGGTGGGTGCTGTTCTCTTCTCCCAAGTAACAAGTGATAAGACGAGAGGAAATGGCCTCAAGTTGGCATTGACACATCTGTGCTAGAGAAGTGATGGAGTTTCCATTCCTGGAGGTGTTCAAAAAGCGTGTAGACATGGCACTTTGGGACATCGTTTAGTAGGCATGGTGATATTGGACTGGTGATTGGACATGATGATCTTAGAGTTTTTTTCCAACCTGAATGATTCTCTGATTCTCTGATTCTAGAATAGTGTAATTAAAAGTAGCACAGAAGGATTTTGGAACAGATGGTATGACGAGACAAAATCTTACATAAGTATGTCAACAATGTGATCACTAGTGAGGCAGACAAAGTTGGTCATAGTTTCAGATAGCTGGCATCCAAGTAACAAAAAGATATCAGTTAGAAGAGGCACAAGGAGCTGCAAATAGGCAGGGCACTTCCCAAATGCATAGGAAACATAACCAGCAAGATAAGATAAAATAAGATAGGAAGCATCAAAAGCAAAGGAGCTGGGAAATGGCATAAGACTCTCAGGCGCAAGCAAGGAATAAAATTACCAGAGATTAAAAACTTGTTTCTTTTATCAAAGACCTGCAAGGGCTGATTAAATTGACATCTGCAACTAAGGACCACAACAGAGCATAGCCATTGGTATTAACTATATCACAACAGCTCTGTTTTATTGTATACCCCCAGCTCTTCTAGAATTTGATTGCTAAAGATTAACAGCTTTACATATGTAGCAATGATATATTCTTTGTAGGAATTTACCCCAGCAGGAAGTACGTTATTAATTAATTAACCTAGTGAAACTTTAGTTTTAAAGTGTGCAGCCGTCCTGATCCAGCAGTCTCCTAAACATCACCATCAGAGTGATTGCTGATTCCTTGTATGGATATAAATATGCATGTAGATATATACATATATGTATATATAGACACGCTTATTTTCATTTGCAAAACATTGTAACTCCTTCATTCCTAATATAAATGTCATTTGTGTTAACAGTTAAACAGAAAGGTGTAACCATGCAGGTAATTTCACATCTTTTTCCTCCAAACACTGTGCCAGTGACATGTATGTTGGACATCATGATTCAATGTGATGATGCACAGGTTAGGAGATCATTTTGCAGGATCTTTTCTGTGTAGCTACACACCTTTGACCTTCCATCTTTCCTACTCTCCTCATTATCTCCACACTCGCATGCATTCAAGCTCACTTTTAATTGATTTTCTTTATTGAATGTGACTGAGTTATTTATTCCAGTACTTATTTTATTGTGCTTAACCTCAATTCTTCCTCCCACTGGAGAGAGGATGCCAAAAAAAAGGTAGCAAGAAATGGAAACAACACCCCAATGCAAACAAGCCCCCTGTTATTCAGAGGTGGCTGGACTGTTTCTTCCTCATTCGACTACTTTAAGTTCAAAGAGGAAAAGAGGAGTGGGCTTATATTGCTCCAAAACTTATGTGTACTTGAAGCAAAGAGGTTCCATTAATGGCAACAATGAGAACTTTTAGAATGTCACCATGTGACAAGCAGCAGTTGCAAAGGTTTTAAAAAGAGCACTCCTCTGGACAACTAACCTTAACAGCAAAGATGGGTTCAGCTTAGGAAAAGATTCAATAAGTTATTAAGGGACCAAATTGCCAGCCTTCCCCTGTCTTCACAATAGTTCATTTACAACTTGTTCAGCATTAACATAGCAGAGAGAAACAGTAATGAGGTGAGAGATAAAGATGAAACAATAAATCTTGGAAATGAAAAATTGTTCTTTATTCTGACAGATTCAAACCTTTACAAATTATCATCTTATATATTTCTGCACACGCATTTGTTTACCAGCCCTCAAGGCTATTATTTTAAAATTAATACTATATTTTAAGCTGTTCTTTAAATAATCCTAAAGGAATATTTGGAATTCAAAGGGCATCATCAGTCTTCAGAAACATATTTGATATATCAATACCAAGAGATTTGATAAATATACTCAAACAAAATTTCTTACACAACTCCTTAATGTAACTAACTCTAGAGAGAGGTTTTTCTTGCTGTAGAATTAAAAAAAAAAAAAAATCTCAGTCACTGTCACTTTAATATAAATTCTTTGCCTTCTAGACAGGGTAGTTAGACTTCTGCACCTGGGATCTCTTGTGGACTGGTATGATTTGTCCACAAGTATATTATTTTAACTCTTAATTGCCTTTCTGCATTTGTCTGAGAACTCTCTAAGTATCAGAGAGTAATCCAAATGATTACTCACGGACTTCTTTGATCCTCCTTCTTTCCTATGAGGTATTTCAGAATCTCTTTACTTTCACTCTCCCAGCCTTCTACACCAGTCTGCAAGGACTTATAATTAACAGCTGCTTTGTTTAGGTTACAGTTCTTGAGTTTGTAATAAAAACCTCACAGTGCAAGGACGAAAACAGTCTCTGTCTAGTTTCAGACACAAGGGAAGGAGAACAGGAAGTTGTCAATGTTGAAAAGTCTGAGCAATGAGTTGTAACAGCTCAACATACATAAAGTAGAGTAGGAAAAATTTTACTGTCTTGCTTTTGCCTCCTATAAATTAAGTTCTGTCATATTTAGTTGTAGTCTAGAAAGTAGAATATCAAAACCCCACAATTTTTTGTCTATATCTTCTCTGAGAGTGAATACTGAAGCACTACTTCAGCAGAATTAGAGTTCCTGGCATATTCAAGATGATTTCAAAACAGTAGGTTAAAGTATCAGTTGTCCCATTTTAGAGAACAGTAAGAAATTTTTCAGATGCTCTCTACACATGTGATTTTGAAAAATCTATATTAAGATAGCAAAAACGGGGAAGCTGTTTGGTCTCTTCTAGTTTTTTGGGGTTTTTTTTAATTTTTAGATCTTGACTGCTTTACTTTTGTGGAAGCATATAAAAACATTTTAAAATTTCCTGTCCCTTAAATAGTTGAAGTACAATTCAGAGAAGAATAGGTAAGGAGTTAGGCTACAACATACACTGAAAAACTTTGCTATTTTATCTGTGATATTTCACTATTCCCAAACATCATTATTGTGGTGTACATCTCTGCGTAGTCTCAAATTTTAGTGCAAATATAAGTAATTCAGCATAAATCCTCTTTTATGTACAACGTTATGTACAACGTAGCACACTGATTTTGTCAGCTGTAGCTTGGATGTCATTGCACTTATAATTATGGATATATTCATCATTTTGTATTAAAGCAGCCTCTAGAATTAACTACAGCATCAACCTGCTCACTCAGACTTTCTGTGCTAGTTTACACCAGTGGATCAACTTACTGGGAATCTTATCATGTTTACATGCCCATTTTAGCACATCCTTGATTCTGCACAGGAGTTAGAAAAAAATTAAGGGCAACTTCAGGGATATATATGACCCACACTTGAGTTTCACAGGTAGAATAAATGCATTACATAACACAGCATAGGACTACTGATCTAGTGGGAGGTGTCCCTGCCCATGACAGAGGGGTAGAACTAGATATCTTTAAGGTCCCATTCAATGAAACCACTCCATGATTCTATAACAGATCTATCAAGTACAAAAGGGCAAACGTCACAGGATGGTATGGAAACAGTCCCTTAAAAACCTTAGTTGTCCAAAGTATGCCCCCATGACAGGCCTGGGCTGAACTAGTCTTGTGTCTGGATGCCTTCTTTATGTTACAGCACTGTTCTGTGGATGATTTTCAGCATTCTTTCTAGGGCTATTCAAGTCTACCCAATTCATTTTACAGTGAAAGCTAGCAACTAGACTTACCTTAAATGAGACAGTAACAAATGTTCTGAGAGATATGCATGTTCACAACACTTACTCCAGATATGCTCAGCCATGCTGTGGAACTTACTTTCATTCAATACATTGACATGCCAAGAAGATTTTAAAAGCACATTCTCTCCCTCTTTCAAGTACACAACCCAATACCAGAAAAAAAAATTTAAAAAAAAAGCAGTTATAGATTTCCTTTGATTCCACTCAGCAAAAGAAATGGAGACTATACTTGATGCTTCTTCAAAAGTGACTTTAGAAAGGCAGAATGTAATTATTGCAAGTAGAATCTGGCCAAGGACAATAGAATTATGAAGCTACTCCTACAAATGTACAATTAAATATTTGATGGCCAAAAGTTATCATGAAAAGTTTTATTATTCAGCTAAAATGCAGAAAGCACCCTCCAATTCCAAGCAAGATTATGTGACTCAGTATTAGCTCACTGAGAAGTATATAATTCTCTAAATCACAAATCAATCAACCTATTGAACCTTTCCTTTCATTGTGGGATGCCCATACAATACCTGTATCTGATATTTCAAAGTAAAACTGTATCTGATATTTCAAAGTAAAACATTTCAAATGGCCCTAGCCATTTTTTGGATTTCCATACAAAAGGATTAGAGAAAGATTACAGAATTACATGATTATATTGTTGGATGGTCAATGTCAGAGAGTAGTTGTCAATGGCTCGATGTCCAGCTGGAGATCCATGACAAGAGCTGTCCCTCAGGGGTCCGTACTGAGACGGGTGCTGTTTAACATTTTCATCAATGATAAAGAGAGCGAGATTGAGTGCACCCCCAGCAAGTGTGCAGATGACATCAAGCTAAGTGATGCAGTTGCCACGATGGAAGGACAGGATATCATCCAGAGGGATGTGGACAGGCTGGAGAAGTGGACCTGTGAGAGCTTCATGAGGTTCAATAAGGCCAAGTGCAAGGTCCTACACCTGGGTTGGGGCAATCCAGGGTTTCAATATAGGATGAGGTGATTGAGAGCAGCCCTGCTGTGAAGGACGTGTGGGTGCTGATTAATGAGAAGTTCAATATGAGCTGGCAATGGCGCTCTCTCCCAGAAGGCCAACCGTATCCTGGACTGCACCAAAAGAAGCTTGGTCAGCAGGTGAAGGGAGGTGATTCTGCCCCTCTACTCTCTTGTCATAAGAACCCATCTGGAGTATTGTGTCAAGTTCTGATATCCTTAATATAACAAGGACATGGAACGGTTGGAAACGTCCAGAGGAGGACTATGAAAATGATTAGAAGGCAGGAGCACCTCCCATATGAGGACAGGCTGAAAGAATTGGGATTGTTCAGCCTGGAGAAGAGAAGGCTTTGGAGAGACTTTATAGAGGCTTTCCAGTAGCTGTTGCGGGCCTACCAGAAAGCCAAGGAGTGAGTGTTTGCAAAGATTTGTAGTGATAGGAGTAGGGGCAATGGGTATAAACTGAAGAGGGGAAGGCTTAGACTAGATTTTAGGAGAAATTTCTTCACAATGAGAGTCATGAGGCACTGGCACAGGTTGCCCAGGGAAGTTGTGGATGCAACTGGAAATGTTTAAGGCAAGGTTGGATGGGGCCTTGGGCAGCTTGATCTAGTGGAAGGTTTCCCTGCACATGGTGGCTGGGACTGGGGGGGAAGGGGATGGAATTAGATGGTCTTTGAGGTTCCTTCCAACCAAATCATACTATGACTCTATGATTCTTTCTTGCATTTGCAAGAGTTCTGTAAATTTAAGTAAGATAATAATAATTAGTAAGTAAGATAATAAGGCTAAGTATTTCCTTACTTGGAATGACTAAAGAAGAACCAAAGCAATTAAGCAGGTACTCCCTCCTAGCTAGGGCTCAACTGCTTGCTCACTTCATACTGTGACAAATATATTTATTTGCTCTCACTGCATCTAGTCCAGGACACAAAGTAGTAAATGGCTTCACTTTCCTTCCAGTTCTGTAGATTAAGAATCTTCAAGGGGTACAGCTGTGACCAGGCCTTCGCATAAGAGAATCCTTCCTAAGGAAGCACCCAGGAAAACACAGTCATACAATAAAAAATGCATTTTTCTTACCATGGCACAATGAGCCATGCAACAGCTGGTATGCACTTGGCTTCCCATAACGATGCTAGACATATAACTACATTTTCAGGGAACTAAAAGAGAAGCAAGAAGGCAAGTCTGTTTTTTCAATTGCACGGGAGCTGGGATCCACACATTATATAACAGATCTGAGCCAATTACACTAACAAAATTATGTACTGACACCAGCCTTGGAGATGCCAACTAAGATTTTTATAGAACTTCATCTATTGAACTGCATGATCCAATTTCAACTTTTTTTTTTTTAGTTAGATTATCTTCTCCTTCTCAGGATTTAAGAGAGAAGATAGTAAATTTAAATGTTGAACACTATTAGAAAGGAGACATTTTTTAGGTTTATGAGAAGGGAAAATTGTTTCATAACATTTGATTTGTATTTAAGTCCTTGGCACTTAAGAAAATTCACTACTCTGAAAATTACATTTGGCTCAGAGAACACCATATGAAAGGAAAACTTTTTTTTATTTTAATTTTATGAATCATATTTCAGCTTCATGATCTCTCTGATTCATTGTTTAACTTCTGTATCTGGAGAACTGTGAGAATAGTTATTGTCTCTAAATTCCCCTAACATTTTTATGTCAGCTCCATTCAAGTGGCTTATTTTGTAATCTCTTCTGGAACAGGTTTAAGATTGTTCTTTTTGAAATAACATAAAATAAACAGATAAAAATACACATGCTTTCATCCTCTGATTTTCCATGTTTCAGGAAAAATAAACTACAGTATTAATTCTTTTCTGAGTTTTACCACCTACAGATTCATATTATGATCTTCCTAAGGATTTGCTGCAACAGATCCCATCTTATAAGAGAAAGCGCTAATTACGATTATCCTACAGATCATTCAGGTGCCTAGGCTGCAACAAATATTGCACCATGATACATTTAAATGGGTTTAAAATAATTATTTATTTCTATCAGGTAATAATTTCCTAATAGGCTGTCCACCAGATTCCGATCTAGTGATAAATAAACTTAACATTAGTCTCCTTATACAGGAGGGAATGTAAAGGAATACAGTTTCTGAAAGATATATGTCCTCATATGTTGTGAGGGAGGTTCAGAGGCCCTTGTTTTTTGTCGAGGAAGGAAGACATACACTCCAACACTCATATCTTTTTCAAATGCCAAGCATTGATATTTGCAAATAAGATTGTTTTCACCATTGGAATTTGCAAATAGTAGTGTTGGGGAAAGGAGCATTGTGTTTATGTTATTTATGCTATTAATAGCTGAATTCACTAGTCACCAGAATTAATTACTCAGTTGAACAACATTAAATAGCTGGACTCCTGAAGCAGTATCTGTTCATGTCAACTCTGCAGGCGATTGGACTCAAAATCAGTGAAAGGTGATCTGGCTTCCCAGCAAATTCTGGACCTCCAACTTTTCTGGTACTAGACATAGCCTATTTTTTCACCAACATAAATATTCTGGTTGTCATCTCCAGCCACATTCTGGCAAAACATCCCCATACTGCACTAATACCCATCAAAGAAAACTGTTCCTGTTAAAATATAAGATTTCTTGTCCTATATTCTGAGTAGGACACATTTAGTAATTCTCCTACAGTATCAGATGTTGAAGTTAGAAAGTCTTTAAGAATTTCATCTTCTAAGACTTTCTAGTACTACTGTTTTCTGGTCAAATGGTGTAAAGAGCAGATAAGATAAAAATATCAGAAGTTGCCTAACTAATTTTTTTTTTTAATTCTGATTAAAATTACCAGTCAAAATGTGAGAAGCTGCAATTCTTGTTTCTCTTATACATTCAACCATTGTAACTTAAAAAGACAAATTTCTTGTCTTGGAAGTTATACTCACCTAATTATAGTTTGCATGTGTCTTTTTGTCACTAGACTGCTGCTTACCCATTTTAGCCTTCGTTTTTATGATAAATCACAATTGGTCAAAACAGTAATATAAATGCAATGTATGTCCTGCCCTCCTTCTTTATGATTAATTCTACTAGTGGTACAAATTAGCGCGAATGAATGCCAGTGTGCTTTCTGCCCTGAACATTTCCTACTGGCTTCAATTCAGCCCTGCTGACATTTATTACAAATAAAACCTAAATATTCTTGATTTAATGGCTGAGGTGGCCCCACGTCTGAAGGTGATACCTGTAATAAAAGCAGACAAGACAGGCTTATAAAAAAACCTAATCAGTTTGTGTTTGCATGCATAATGGAGAAGCCGCACAGACATACCAGGAAAATGGAATGACATTTTTTAAAAATGCAGCTGCTGGAAGTCAAGAGTTCAAGAACATTATCACCTGCATTATTTTCTGTCTCTCTTGTTCTCCTACCACCTGTGAGACCCGTAAAAATATCATAGCCAAAAGGGTAAGAGTTTCAGGTTTGATCCTCTTTAGACAAATAACAAAAATATACCTTAAATCACAGTGCAGTCACACCTGCTGTCGTTGCTAATTCTTCTACCAGAAAAGAATGAAGAATTAGAAGGACTTGTCACCACAGAGTTAGACCCACATCTCTAGAATTATATTTAGCTTAGATTAATTTCAATCCTGCTAAGAGGTGCAATCCTCCACACAATGTCCCTCAAAAGCAAATGTTCTATCCTTTATACAGGGACAAAACCATGTTGCCTGCCAGCTGAAGAAGAGAAGTCTTGCAGTTTTTCCAGAAGTGATGTCTCAAGTAAGACTGACATGAATCACATAGTTTGCCAGCATTCCAATTCTTACAATCCCACCGTAACTATTACTCTCATTCCTCTGGAAGAATTTAAAAGTATCCAACCACCTTCTTCTCTATAATGTCTCGCATGCATTCAAAAAAAAGCAAAGCAAAAGCAAAGCAAAAATTACAAAAATGATAGATCACAGATACGTGAACCAACAATCTTCATCGTTCCTTCTCCTAGAGCCATATATTTTTAACCTTCTTAGTAAGCTTCCTCTCTCCTACTAATCACAGAAATATTTTTTTTACAGGTAGAACTGAAGTCGGGTTACTGTCCTATCATGGATTGGTTATAAATAGCAAAACTTTCATCACCATTTATCAGCAATTAACAGTGCCTACAAGAAAGTGTAACATAACAAC
Organism: Cuculus canorus; assembly: GCF_017976375.1. NCBI lineage: Eukaryota > Metazoa > Chordata > Aves > Cuculiformes > Cuculidae > Cuculus > Cuculus canorus. Next base: position 31,633,697 of record NC_071441.1, on the reverse strand, counting down.
AAAGTCACAAAAGAACTAATGGTTGTGTTCAAATGTTCTTTTTTTTCTAGTTTACAATGGGAACATTTAAGAAGAGTGAGACTTCATCTAATTCTATAAGCATAAATAAGAGGAATCTGTGCATATTTTATGTATTTTTTGAAACAACAGAATCTAAACAACATGTCTACATAATCAGACATGTACAATACCTGGTATTACTTAGTAGTTATTTCTCATATTGTAAATGTGAAAATATCGTTGTGTATCTTGTTTTTTATCTTCATTAAGCAACTTGCAAACTCACAGCAATGTTTACTACATTCTTAATTTATTTACAATCTGAACCAGGAAAGACTTGTGCATCTGTAATTCTGGTGGTAGATTAAAACCCTAGAAGCAAAGCTTGTTTTATTTACATTTATGTCTTGTCTGTGGCTACTCTGCTTTGTTCATTCTGACAGGCATGAAATAGGCCGTGTCCAGAGAGATTTTAATTACTTGGAATCCTTTTCTTATTGATTACAAATAGCAAAGCAGCTTTTTGTGTTAGCATTTCAAAATGCCAATTTAATTGCTACGGATGGTATGTATTCTGCTATACTTCAGTTATATAAAGTGGTTTAATTGTATACCAAAAATGTGCTTGGACTTATGAATTGGCATAATTCCTCAGAACTCCTCAACTCTTATAGATAGTCTAAGCAGACCAGGAAACAGGCTTATAGAATTTTTTTTAAAGCAGTGCACATTTTAATTGTACAAATTTTGATGACAAGCTGCCCTCATGCAGACTTTGTGAAGACCTTAGATTATTATATAGCATAGGGCTCAAAAAAAAGAGAGTGGCTGCATACAAAGATGCTTCTGCTGACCTAAATGGCCTTAGACAGAAAACAAGCACTTTGAATAGGTAACACAAAGTTTAACAAGAATTGTGTAAAGTGTTTTATCCTTACTCTTCTTCAGCAGGGAAATTATACTGTAAAGAGGAAGGTCAGTAAGGAAGCCTTTTGGCCCAATGACATGTGGACTAAAGGCAAGACTGGCTTTAAGGAAGATGTGTGATGGTACTTCTACGAATGCTGTAGTGGTGGTAAGCTCTTCCCCTTCAGGTCAGGATACTAGCAGTGTTCCAGCACCTCCGTAAATGGTTTCACATCATTTCACATCATTTCATCAGCAAAAAGTGACTTGTACCATACTGGGCCTGCACTAGTCTGCCATTACATAATTAGTTTACATAGGATACCAAAGCAGAGGCAGAAGTTGTGAAGTATTACATATCAATTTTCATGGTTTTTTATAGCTTTCATTCAGTGACCACTAACAAGAAGCTTCAGAATATACATTCCATTGACAGAAGATGCATCCAACCTTTCTCTCAGGATCTATGAAGAGAGGATCCTAGTGGACTAATGACACCAGCATTCTGAAACATTTATAGAGAAGGGGCTGCTACTAATACGTTTACATAGGACAACACAAAATATCTGCGAGGAGAAAAAATAAATGGCTACTGTAACTGTTGCTTTACTTTATTAAGCAACATGTATTTTCCAGATTCTAAAAGAAGTCCAAATCAAAGGATGGAAAAATTATCTTCTGGCTGCTGGCCCAGTGACCTATCCCGAACACCATCCATTTTTCCTTCTTTGAGTTTCACTAGCAAAAGCAGAACACACTGCATTTATTCTCCATGTAATTTCCATGATAAACAATCAAAGCTGCAGGAATTTGGATGACTAGCGATATTATTCATATTCTTAAGACTTTGTTGGGTTAGGGCTTAATTACAGAGCAGTTCAAGGTTAAATGAGGTCCTTAGCTAATTTCATTTGCACTTTAATGAAGAACTTCTCTTTTTTATTCTTTGTTTTTCTTTTTTTTTGGTTTTTTTTTTTTTTAATTTTGTGCAGAACACTTCTGCAATAACAGGGCAGCTGAGATCTGAAAGAAATGTTTCTAACGAATATGACTTGGCTTCATTTCTTTCCAAAGTCTGTAAATGTAAGCAGTTTCTGAGAGAATAAAAGTATTCCCATTGTGTTGACTCTCCAGAAGCTGATCTCTCATGCATTCCAGTCATTTTTCCTAAAAAAAATAAATAACAGCACTCATTTACTCAACATTAGTATCAGGGTAAGCAAAGTTCACGACAAGGATTACAGCTCAAGATTTCTGCCAATATCTCTCCCAGACCAGATCCAGATGCCTGGACTAGGACTGGTACCACCAAGCTTACATGAAACAATGGTCTAAAATACATTTGAAGGTGAAAAACTTCAGCACATAGCAAAGTCTTGGAAATAAGCTGACTCATATAACTTGAGAGTGTCAGGTGTCAAGCATTTGATTACAAGAAAGTATTTCCCAGTGGAGTCCTGAAAGCCTAAAGATGTGATAACTTCTCTATGTTCTTCTTAAAGTTTGCCAGTCTATGTGTTTGAAAGTAATATCAGAAAAAAAACCCAAAAAGCTTTCTTTTAAAAAAATTGAGAAATTGAAAGGACAAAAATATCAAAGCAAAAACTGGCTCTCAGTCACTGCTTATACCTTTGAAATCCACTGCAGAAATCATCAAATATTATTCTAAAAACACTGGATGGTGGGAAGACATGTATTAGAAGAAGCTGGCATTTAAAATATATGCTGCAAAAGTAAGCCTGTGTCTTTATTGCAGTAAGGTGATGTAGGATGTACAGTAAGCTGTGTTCAGTATTTACATAACAAAAAATATTCTAAGAGTCAAAATGTATGAGCAGAGAAAACTGTATTATAACTGAAAATTTATTCTCCTTCAAATGTATTTTATAGACAAACTACTAACACAGTCCCATACATGCACACAACTGTTAAAGGTTAGTCAGTGCACTGTTGGTCTCTACATTACAGAATGAAAGGCTTCATTCCAAGGAAGGAGTAGCTTGAGCACTAATCTGCATTGTTAACACTAATAGAAATTAAATTCACTGAAGTGGAGTTTTGGCTTTATACAAAATTATGTAAATTCTCATTGAGCATTGTTTCAAGCTTCGTCTCCCAGCACTGACATAAGCACAGATTAGAGTCTTCAGAGACATGTAACCAAAGCCCACATGAAGTTTCTGACATTCATGTGACTTCATAATAACTTCTGTGCCATTTTTTAAGACTAAGTGTTCTTTTCAATATAGTAATTTCCAGATATTCCTCATTCCCATTTAAATCAGCTTGTGGGTATTTGGGCTATAAATGAGTTCCGAGTAAAGGTAAAAGTCTTGCTATCATTCCACTGTATTTTTTCATCAAAACTATATTTGCTATTGACAGTGATAATATTTTCTCACCACCACACACAGAATTATTCTTTCATGGACTTGTTTCCTCTTTTGGCAGCATTTCCCTTTTGTTCCTGTCAAACAGTAAACTAACACAGTACTTATTAGATGTCATATTTCAGTGTTGCATTTTACCCGACAATGTTACTCGTATTTTCAGTCTAAAACAAGTCAAACACATTTGATGTTGCAACTGGAGTTTAAAAAACCCTTTCAGGTTGTGTATGCTTGGCTACTTCTGCAGGGTGGTGCCAGAAACGGAATGCCAGTCATCAATATTATTCCTTCCTGTCTCACAATACATTGAAAAAGATGGTCTTTATTTCTTTGTATGTCATTTGCAGTATAGATACCTTCTATAAGTTGTCACTTCTAAAAATTGTTTTGCAAAGACCTCAAATACAGAACAAGCTAATATACTCTAAGCTAACTCTAATGCTAGGTGCAGTCAATAACCAGCAGAACTACTGCGTTCCAACAAGTAGGTCCTCATTTTGTCAGCCCGGAAGATTTTATGTCATTTTTCATATTTGTATGAAAAAAAATAGTAGTTTCAGAGTTCTGATGCAATGCACATTGTCATATATTCAGTGCTCCTGCACCCATCTCCTTCCTCATGAGGTGAGATTTGCAACAGAGAAACAAAGTTCTTCAGCAGTGTCAGCGTTCTCATTGCAGAGAAAAAGGAAAAAAAAAAATCACAGTAACAACAGTTAAGAAGCAGAGCTCTGTCCTTCTCTGGCGAACTAAATATTGGGGCACAATATCAACACTTACTACAAATTGTTTATCTTTAATCCAGGTGTTGAATATCACTCAGTACTCTCACATGCTTGATTTTGTGGATGAAAAGATAAGAGTAAGATAACATGCAGTCTGAAAATCCTGAAAGTACTTTTTAGCAGAGTTCCCATTGTCACACAGTTTTTCTTAAATAAATGGAATTAAAGTTCAGAATAGCAGTAGAGGTACCAAGATGATTTCTAATCTTCAAAACTTTGTAGCGACATGGGTATCAGCCACTCCTCCCAAGTAATGTGATAGGAAAACAAGAAATGGACTCAGGTTGTGCCGGGGAGGTTTGAGCTGGATACCAGGAAAAAACTTCTTCAGAGCAAAAGGGTTGTCAAGCATTGAAACAGGCTGTCCAGGTTCAGTTGTGTCACACCATCCAAGGGCAACAACATTCAGTTAACATCTGGACATATGGTACTCCACTGACCTGGAGTATTGGCACGTTTTCTGCAGCCATATGACACTGAGGAAGTTTCCCATCATGGAGAGAATCACATGTTGCAGCAATAGTACCTCGTCAACACTGTAGAAAAACATCCTGCTGCTCACCCATGTACCTCTAAAAAAAGTTGATGATGCAGTTACAAGACCACAGCAAAGCTATACATATGTATTTCAGCAGTGACAACAGCATAACTGTCTACAAACCAGCTTCAGCATCACAGAGTGGTTAACGTACAAGCCAAAACCAGAAGCTTTCTTATTATCTTCTCTATAAATATGGTCTTTTAGAAAAGAGGATGCTACAGCACAGAACTCAAGTAAATAACATTGTTGTTATTGTTGGTACTTGGAGCTCTCTGAAATGGGGAAAAAAAAGAGCGGTTACATCCATTATTGGGTAGAAATAGCAAGGTCTCAGTAGTGGCAGGGTGCGGTGCTGCAGGTGTGGTTTCTGTGAGAAAATGTCAGGGCTGCTCCCTGCCAGACACAGCTGATTCCAGCCATCTCAAATGGGCCCACTATAGGGCCAAGATCACAGCACCTCTGTGAAAATTTGTTTAAGACAGAGGAAAACATGGTGGATAGGCAAAGGAGGAGGAATTGGAGGGGAGGGGGAAGAAAGAAACAGCAGAAAAAACACCAAAGCAAGCTGAAAGATGTTGCTCCATCACAGAGATTTTCCTGCAGCTTATGGAGATCACGGTGAGACAGGCTTGTTTCCTGAACAACCCATGTGCAGGGTAAAGATCTGAGGAGTAGCAGCAGAGATAGACCACCAAGTACTGAAAATATCAACCTGAGTGGATGAGTAGAGGCGTGAAAGATCAAAGTCAAGCCTGGGAAAGAAGGAATGAAATGCGTTGGTTTGACATTTGTCTTCTTGTTTCCCGCTAACTGAATCTATTAAACTACTGGTAAACTAAAATAACGTTCTGCAAGTCAAGTCTTGTTTTCTTGTGCCAGTAACTGTTAAGATTTTTGTCTTTATCTCATCTCATAATATTTTCTCATGCTAGTTTTTCCTCCTGTCTTGCAGATGAGAGGAAGTGAGAAAGAAGCTGGGTGGGTGGCTTGACCCTCAGCCAAGATGAACGCTCCACATATCCATGGGCTGGAACACAGGCTGAGGCCAGAGCTTTTGCTATGTGTCTGGAACAGTAAATACAGAGAAATGCCTGGCAGAAACTGATTCTTGCTGGATAGACAAATGCATTACAACTTGCATTTTAGACTAAGCTTGAAAGAGAAGCCCTTGCTTTCTTCTTTGCTGTTAATCTGATAACTGCTAGGTTTATCTTTTGTTTATTCTGACAGTGCTAGCACGTAGCTTCTTGTGGCTTGGTTACAGTATACATCTGTGTAATGACTTTGCCTTTTTTTTTATGAGTCTTTCTTCCCTAAATTCATTAGCAGTGCACTGCAGTAGAGTTACTTTATTAGAAACATATTGAAAAGGTTTTTCTGCCAGGCACAGTCCTGCATTTTACCTTATGTACTCTATTAAAATTCAAGGTTATAATAATAATAACATGTTCATAATTGTAAGGGTGAGGAAACAGATCCAACAGTAGTAGAGAAATACTGAAAGTTAACTTTATTCTAATAAGCTACATGTAGATACCAGAGAAAAGATTATTTTAACAAGCCCAGGAGAAACATTCTCTGAATTAATTTTGTGGCTTCCCTCTTCTAACAAGAGCCATCAATTTTTATATGCTTTTAACAATATCTTCACAGCTAGAAGAGCATGTTACCAAGTTAGAAATTATTTACGTCTCTCTGATTGCAAGGACAATGACACCCAAAATCTGTTGTCCCAGAAAGGGAGCATGAGCAGGATACATTAACATGGCTAGGATTCACTAAGTTTCACTAAGATATGACAATTTTTGCATTGCAAATTAGCTTATGAACTTGTTAATGAATGGCTCACTGAAGCTCCAGAGTTTTCATTCTTCTTTTGTTTAAATCCCAGGGATAACCTCTGAGGTTGGAATGTCCCTGTGAAGTCTAAGACATTCAGAAGTGATATTCCAGTGAATATTAAAAAGAATGCCGTCTTGTTCCCGATGATATAAATATGGATATTGGAGAGCCCAGAGGTAGGAAAAATCTCACTTGTGATAGGTAACAAAATGCCTGCAGTAAAAAAAAAGCTGACAGATCAAGTTGAGGTGAAAATATTCACACACTGAACGGAGGATATCCATTTTCATGATGGCAAGTTGCGAGCAATAGAAATTCAGCACATCTGGTGTTTTACTCTAAAGCAACCCTCTCTCAGCACACTCAATAAACACAAGATCACAAGAAAACTAAACACATAGGTGTATCACAGCAGACTTTTCCAAGAAAATCAAATCAGACAGCTATCTGAAAGACTGCATTGGTCTGCCATTATGTTCCACACTGCTTTAGCAAAACAAGTTCTAATACTCTTCCTAAAGAATCAGCAAATTACTTCACACGACTTTGTTAAGAATGGCATTTATGTAGCATGATGCCAAAGGTGTATTTGACGTGGGCTAGGGAACAGCATAAAGCCTGCTGGGACGATAATGAAGAGCCATGTCAGAAGGAGTATGGGAAAGCAGCACAGTCTTACCTACCCTAGTGATTGAGAGCATTTTAAATGCCAAATCATACCCAAGGATGGCACTTGGGAGGGCTTTTGTTGGCACAGCCCAAATTCAGGCCAACTTCGGGCCATCAAGCATTCTGATTGTTTAGGAGAAGAGAAGAATGTGTGCCAGTGCCAGAAAACATTGTCACACTCTGAGTCACTTTCATAGAGACAATCATGATACAAATAACTTAGGTCTAAACCCATGTGTCTTCTCCCATTTCCTCATATAATCTCAAAGTCCTTATGTTCCAAACTGCCTCTCCAAGTTCATATTTCTTTTTACACAAAAATTCCAGAGGTCTTACAGTTAACGTTTATCTAATTATATGACTTAACTAGTGCTTCTCTTTTTCATGGCTCTTTTACAGTGGTTTCTGATGGTAGAGGCTCCAAGTTTGCAACACTCATTCTGATCTAATGATGCATTCTGATTTAGGAGATAACAATTATGTTTTTCCTCTCAATGTAGGAATGTTTTTTTAAAAATTCAAAAGGCAAATATATCTCCCTGTTCATTTCTTGGAAAGAGAAGTGAAAGGTACAGGTGGAAAGACTACTGATTATCTTTGCAAAGTAAATTAATGGCCCACAATTTGCCCCTGTAATGCAAATTTACTTGCTTAGAAGTAGAAGAAAACCAAAGTAATCAAACCCATTGCTTTGCAATTACAAAAAACGTTATAATAGGTAATTTGTAAACTGATCAGGTTTCACTAGAAAACTGACTGGAAGCTTGCTTCTGCTATATTCTTCAGAATCAGGGGACTCGTCAGTCATACTTCCAATGGTTAGAAACTGCTGTTTAAGGTTAATTAATGACCTGTTTATACTTAGCATTCTTAGACATGTAATTTCCGAGATTTAAAACTATGAAAATTCAGTACTTTATAAATCTTTATAAATTCTGCTTTTATCCTCATGGAAAAACTCCAAAGCAACCAGTACAATCTGGTTGGCAAACTGATTTATATACTATTCAAGTCAACAAAGTTGCAAAAACTGTTTATTCTAGGAAAGGATTTCACCCCTATTCCCCTGAACAGTACCTGAATCCAGAACAATCCTGCTTATTAATTAAAGCATGGTTTAATTTTATTCTTGAACAGAATGCACTGAAAATCTTAGTGCCTCTATGTTAAAGTATATTAACATTATAAATTTATATAGAAACACAGAGGTTACCAAAAAGTTCAGAGTGAATAGTGACATAAGTCTAAAACTGTAAATAGCAGCTGAACTTCTGAGATTAGTGACTGTGAATAAATCAGTGGTAGATTAAATTACTAAAGGTTTCATTCTAAGTGGAAGAAAATAAAGTTGTACTGCCACTTGAATGCATTCTAAATTTTCCTTTTGTATGTAGTCATTAGATTTGAAACTTTGTTAGTCTAAAAGAGCCATTTCAGTTAATTTTAGAAGTGCCTTAGATGCATATATAGCTTATAGGCCACAATGATTTTTTTTCTCAAACCATTATAGTCTACAGAGCAAATATGCATTTTCAAAAGATGACCTAAACCATTATCTACCCAGTCGACCACAAATTCTACAAATGAGTCTCACATCAGATCATATTCCCCTAAAATCTTTGCTCTGCTTCTTTGAGTTAATACACATTTCCAGATGAAAGAAAACAGGAATAAGTAACCATGTCTAAGAGTATGCAATGCAGGAACAAAACAGCCTGTAATTTACAGCATTTATTTCATAGAGTTATAGAATCATAGAATAATAGAGTGGTTTGAGTTGATGTGATTGAGAGAGCAACCCTGCAGACAAGGACCTGGAGTGCTGATTGATGGGAAGCTTGACATGAGCCGGCAATGTGCGCTTCCAGCCCAGAAGGACAATGCTATCCTGCATCAAAACAAGCGTGGCCAACAGGTCAAGGGAGGTGGTTCTGCCCCTCTATTCCTCTCTTGTGAGACCTCACCTGGAATATTCATGTCCAGTTCTGGAATCCTCAACATAAGAAGGATATGGAACTGCTGGAATGGCTCCAGAGTAGGGCTGCAAGGATGATCAAAAGGCTGGAGCACCTGCCATGCGAGGACAGGCTGAGAGATTTGGGTTGTTCAGCCTGGAGAAGAGGAGGCTCTGGGGAGACCCTATAGTGACCTTCTGATACCTGAAAGGGGCTTATTAGAAAGCTTGGGAGGTACTTTTTGCAAATGCCTGTAGTGATAGGACTAGGGGGAATGGCTATAAACTGGAGAGGGGCAGATTTAGACTAGACATAAGGAGGAATTTCTTCACCGTGAGAGTGGTGAGGCACTGACACATGTTTCCCAGGGAGACTGTGGATGCCCCATCCCTGGAAGTGTTCAAGGCCAGGCGGGATGGGGCCTTGGGCAGCCTGGCCTTGTGGCAGATGTCCCTGCCCATGGGTGAATTTGTAGTGTGGTTGTTCAAGTAAGAAATTGATAGCAGTAGTTAAAAATGTCAGCCATTGTATCAGCAGATGCTACAGAAGATTCTACGCGGAGCTGTGAGAATGCATTTAATTCCTGACCTTTAGCACCCCTACTATTCTTGATCTGGACCTCTCCTGTGCTGGGACTGGCAGAAGTTGTCTGATATTGAGAGTCTGTGATTTGGACAGATGGCCACCTAGGACTAAACAGATACCCCAAAAGTTATCTTCACTTGTTTGCTAAGCCAGTTTTATGATCAGATCTAGATTATGCATTAATTAATAGGCATCGTCATGAGTGAGTAAATCTTAAATTGTTTTCCAGCATCTGGACAGAGTGCTTAAACTGTAAAAATAATTTACTTTAAAGGTAAATTTAAACACAAACAGACAGGAAAAAAAATATGGAACCTATGCCCCTCCACCGAAACTAAAGGTGTTTGGAATTAAGGCATACAAAAGCAATACGTTCCCCTACAGCTACATGGTATCTTTCCATTCTGCATATAAAATCCCCATGGAGGGTTTCAGCTTGTGCTTACGCCAAGGCATCACTGGTGTAGCAATACTGTTTACTCAATGTGTGAATTATAATTTTTTTCAGTCAATTTCACACTGACAGTAGAAAAACATTTTAAGTGCTAGCAATTACACTTAAAGGATTTTTAATGAGAAAATACTACTGAAAAAGAATACTGCCTATAGTACTAGTTTGAAGTGAGCTGGACGCCAGGCACTTGAACTCACTGGCTGTGAGACTGGATTATCAGGGAGAGCACATAAAATATGTATCAGACAAACATACTGTCTTCACTACTGTAACCTGCCATAGATCTCTTGATGGCACAGCTATGACACTTTACTCCTGCTGGGGATTTGGCCTGAGTGCAGTAAGCCAACTAGAGTGTAAGGCAGCGGAAAAGAGGTGTATGCCCAGATGCTTACTATGTAACTGCCTGCTTACATTATTTCTTGAAATGCAAGTTAAGCACACTTTTTTGTTTCTATTATATTCATAAGATGGCCCCCTGCTGTCAGTATCGAAACTTACACACATACACCCCACACAAAAGTAAGAAAGTTAAGAAGAGAGCATTTTTTTCTGATCTCGCTCTAAATAAGTTAAAAAAAAATAAAAATCAGAAACAAACAATATTCAGCCGTCCAAAAACTCCTTCATAAACATGTACCCTTCATCAAAGCCTGTCTGTGTGATATTTTTACAAGTTATAAGGAGTCAAAACAAGACAGGACTATAAGCCTATTTAGCTTTTCAGACCACCTCCCAGCTTAACATTGAAAACTGTGTCATTTTTCCAGGCTTGCCTTGTTTTCAGATATTTACTCTGTTTTATCTTCAGTCCTCTCATATCTTTCACTTCATCTTTGCAAACCATAAAGCATGGAAACAAACTCCTCTCTGGATGGATAACACAGATGTTAAAAGTTGTGAAGAAAAAGAATTATAATTTGCATTATGGTGCAAAAATGAATACTGCTACTGTTCAAGAAGCACTTGCTCCCTCCAAGGCAGCTACTTCCCATACAATTCCGAGTCATCTCATTTAAACTATATATTACCTAAAAGGTTTGACCAAATGATCCATTAAGTCCCTTCCAACCTGCCAATCTGTGATTCTGTGAATACCGAACAACACATACTGTATCGGTTTCCATAGTCTCCATGTAAGACTCATGAGAAATATATTAATTTCAACTCTATTCTTTATGGATAACAAAGTGGACTGGAATTACAAAACCAACAGTTTTTCCAAATTCTTTTTCCAGAGGTTTTTCAGACATAGTAAGAGCAGTAAAGAGCATTGTTTCTACCAAAGCCACTCAATAGGCAAGAATTAGGAACTATAAAGCACAATACAAATATGAACTCAATGACAGGAACACATAACTTGCTACCTACATGAGTTTTACTCCTGACATCTACTAATCTAAAAAAAAACCAAAAAACCTGCTAAGGCCAAATTTACCATATAGGTGAACTCACCCTATTTTTTGCTCAGTTTGGAAGATGAATTTATGACAAACACTATCTTACTGAATTGATCATACAGTTTACATCACTTTTCAAGATGATATGGGACCTTTACTATCTCTACATGGGATTTTCATCCTAAATACTTTTAAATTAGAAATAGCACACTGCAATTATTAATTCTAAATGAGTGTCCTGTAAGACATATGTTGCCTTGTATCAGAAAAAGCCTGGCCAGCAGGTCCAGGGAGGTTAATTTGCCCCTGTACTCAGCACTGGTCAGACCGCTCCATGAATACTGTGTTCATCTCTGGAACTGCTTAGCTTATGTTCTGCTCTGGGCTGAAGTAGAATCAGGTTTCTAGGTTTTCAGCTAAGCCTCGCCTAAGCAACTCCACTTTCTGAATGTTAAGCGCCTGTTTTTCTGTCTCCAGCAGCGATAAAGCAGGGCACTGGTATGCAGAAAGGCCACTGCGCACGCTTATTCCTCTAGAAACCAAGTCCATCCTTGAGCTGATGGAATGCCGTAAGGGAAAGGGGTGAGAAAGAATTGCGCTGGCAGGGAGGGAGGAGCACACAGGACAGGTGACCCCAAACTGCCCAACGCAGTATTCCATTTCATATACTTCATGCACGGGATGAAACTTCAGCATCACAAGGGTACAGCTCTCTTGAAAAGGTCCCAGGCCACACTCAGGAATTTGATTGAGGAACGTGGAGACCTCGGATAAAGGGAAAGACAGATGAGGTCCTCACTGCATGCTGGCTACCAACGAAGAACGCTTGACCCTCATAATCCCTCAGCTGGTTATCCTGAGTATGACGTGCACTCTGTTTGGCAGTTAGGGGTCACCTCACCTGTCCACGCCTCCCTGTAAGTGTGACCCTTTCTTTTGGTTTCTACAGGAATGCCTGGCCTTTCAGCATGCTAAGGTGGATGTCGTTCAGTAAGCGGATAAGAATAAGTGACTCCTGTGATAAGATGTTTTTAAGCATGTTGTCTATCTTCATTGTTATTTACGTCGGGGGTGTCGTTTTTACCTTGGTTTTAGCACTTTGCACTAAATTATACTTTTGAAATGACATGGGGGCTGCATTTCTATTTTTTTCATGTTTTAAGCTGCAAACGATAGAGGATCCTAGCTGGAAAAATGCTTCACGTGTCCGTACTTCTTGCTGACGCTTCTATGAGGTTTAAAGAGAAGGGGGGCGATTCCTCATTGGTATACTGTATTAATTCCTGGGGAGTGACTTCAGGGATCAGGTTGGTTGCACATGGCACTCACCCCTCATGGATCTGTTTGCTTTCCCCAACAAGCACGTGAGCCACTCTTGAGCCCTTAGCCAAGAGCTAGACTACAGGAAAGGAAAACCCACAGGGTAAAATAACAACCGTTTTATTAACACAACAAAAAAAGAATAATGATTCTACTACTCCTACTCTTGATAATTCTGTGTAATAGTAATAATAACAACAACATCAGCAACAGCAACAACAACAACAATAATAATAATAATAATATATATATAAAACAACAGAGGTGATGCTCCTGATGCTTTGTCAGGCTGGTGGTGAGGGTGCTGCTGTCTTCACTGCCGGATGCTGGTGATCTGGTGCCTCTTACTGGAAGCTGGCTCTGAAGATGACTGGCAGAGCCCCAGGTGGTGCTGCGACGGGGTGAGCCTGGAGGTACCCTGCACATGGTGGTAGAGTGCCCCATCAGGCCCACAGGAATTGGATCCACCTGCATGGGCTCTTTCTTCTCTGCAGGTGGATCCAGTTCCAGGGGCTCCTCGCCACCGAGGGGCGGATCAACCCACCTGGGCTTGCTGGCAGTGATGGCGGGTCGACCTCCATGGGCTCCTCGCCACTGAGCGATGAGTCGACCTCCATGGGCTCCTCATCGCTCAGGGGCAGGTCGACCTCCATGGGCTCCTCATCGCTCAGGGGCAGGTCGACCTCCATGGGCTCCTCGACAACGAGTGGGAAGTCAATCTCCATCGACTCTTCCCTACTCAGTGGCAGGCCGAGCTTCATGGGCATCAGATACTTGCTTTTGCCTTGAAAGTTTGGGTGTGAAGTGTGGGGTTGCTAGGGAGCTGTGGGCCAGCTGCAGGGGTGCTGCTGATGATGTCACCATGAAAGGTGCTGTGGCTGGACAGGTTCCATGAGGCTTTTCTTCTCTTCTTGGGTCCAGTTCTAGGTTATGTAATTTTTAAAGGCATGGGTAACTTTTTGGGATTCAAGTTATTTAACAAATTGCTGAGGACAATCACTGTTTCAGTAAATGAGCCCTGCTTCTTCATGAACTTCTTCCTCACTACAAACTTGAGATTGAATCTTTGGAAAGAAAGGAGAACCTATTGTAGAAATACCAGGGGCATCTCTGACTTTGTAATCCCCCTGGCAGCACTGGATGTGAGAGCTGCATTTGCCTGCCTCTTTTCCATGTGTCACCAACAATGGTATTTCTAAAGCCTATGCAGTCAGTGGTACTTCTCCACAGCTTCACAGCAACATGCAGACGTTTGACAGTAGCACAGCATCTTCTTGGGCCTCATTTCTTCTTTGAGACTGTCAAATGTAATTCCTTAAAGGTAAAGAGGAAGCAGCTCTATCAGTTGAGATGCTTTTCCTCTACTTTTATACCCTGTGCTTCTCTGAGAGAAAGGTGTGAGCCCACATGAAAGGACGTCATGTAAAAGACGAGCAGGCTTTTGTGCTCTCTTAGCATCATTCAATGGAGTCGAGGGGTACCTCAGTGAAAGATCACTTGCAAACAGTTCCTGGCGACGGCTTAGCCAGGGCTGCCCTGCAGCACGCAGGCTGCAGCACCATAATGTGTCGTGCAGGCTTTGAAGATGATGGCAGAAACAAATTGCCACAACTTGTCAGGGCAAAAAGTAACATCTGTGTGTATTCCAGGCTCCAGTCTAACTGAGGAGGAAAGGCAAGAAAAGGAGAAATATCTGCCATCAGCTCTCTCTTTAACGTGTCTGAAGTGACAGGGCTTTATAGACAGGCCTAAAATGATACAGGTGACCCCTGGATGATTCATGTCATGTTGCTATGTGCACTGTTTCATCTGTTTCCTCTCCCTTTGCTGCTATCAGTGGGATTGTGCTGTGCTGTTCTTGGTGCAGAGAGCGCAAGAAAGTCAGTAAGCAGGCAGGGCCAGAGACTCTGCTTTTTTACGGTGATGTGATTTGTTTATTCAATGCTACGAAAGCTGGATCCCTCGCAATGACAGCTGGGGACCTCACCTACAAGTGGACGCACTGCATAGGACTTCCCAAGGGAAACGAGAATTTGTGCGCGTGTACGTACACGCTGGCACTGAAGCCGGTGCCCCATTCGCCCGAGCTGAGCCCTCTGCTTTTCTATGCCTGCTGTAATAAGCTAAGCCCAAAGTAGTCCACGCAGACCTCTCTGTCTTTTCAGGTTAGCAATACCACGAAGAGGCTCATAACCTCTTGTAACAAAGGGGAAACCTTCTTGAGTAGCACTGCAGAGCTTGCCATACTCCTCCCCCATGCAGCCAAAGGCAGCAGCTGTAAGAAATGGGATTCAGACGTGTTGCAAGGGTTCCCAGTGCTTTGGAATACCCACTTGTGTCCTGGCAGGTGCAGAAAGGAGTCTTTCCCCCAAGGCCAATCAGGATGGGGTCATTTGGCCACTCTTGGAAACCTCTGAGATGGCTCCAGGTTCAGGGAGAACAGGGCTGTGGCATCTCCTGGGAGGCGTGACCAGCCTGTGGGACAAGAAGACAGACCTTGCTCACATGCTCAGGGAATAGCTGATCACCAACTCTAGAGTCAGGAAGGAATTTTCGCCCAGGGCAAATTGGCACTGGTCCCGTGGTGGGGGAGGGGGTGGGTTGCCTTCCTCTGCAGCACAGGATATGACCACTTTTCACGGCTCCTCTACTCCACTTTGGCTGGGTTACTGCCTGCTGTTTATGCACCACAAGGATGACCTTTTTTTTCCCCCCACAATGAAACAGCAAGTGTCCCTGGGGGGGTTGTGCCTACTCTCTAGCGCTCAGCACAGCCCCTTTTGTCACGGTCCACTCATACGTGGACGTGTGATGGTTCATTTTGGCTATGATCTCGGAGTGCAAAAAAGCAATAACTCAACAAGTCAAGGGAGTTAAATTTCAATCCAAACAGGAACTTTATTAATCGTGCCTGTAAAGCAGCTTGTGATAGAAAGAGAGAGAGAATAAAAAGAAAGATGGGGAGAAAAGGGAATCAAAAAGGGGCTTATAGCTACCACCACGGGTCCACAGATGGCCGATGTCTCTGGGGCTCCCGGTCCAGAAGGCGTTCCACTGCTTCTATCTTTGGTCGATGTGATCTCACGGTGGAGAATACCTTCAAAACTCAGCTGCTCCAGAGCTGTCCGTTATGCTAGTCAATACGCTTGGTTCCTCCTTGCGATCCGTCTTTGCTCCACCTCAGTCCTGTGGAGATATGCCAATCTCCAACTAGCAGGTCACACATACCACGAGAGGACATTCTCAGGCGTGCTTGGCTATCAAGGCAGGTCTCCTCCCCTTGCGCATGCGCTCCTCCTGGCAGCGGTGTTCAACTTGCGGTCCCTGATGAAGGCTAGTAGTCGCCATCACCTTGAACCCTGGATGAACTTGTCCCTGCGCATGCTCTGTTGATGTATGGGTCTGTGGTAAGTCTCATCATCAATTTTCCTGTCTTGCTTCATGGGTCTTTCACAATAGCAGGGAAATAAGGAGGTAGGTACGAGTAGCAGGGGGACTTGGAGACAGGGACAAAGCATTCGTTCTGTACCAGCTTTGGCAGGTGCAAGACATTCTTTGTGTACCAGCTTTGGCTGTTTTCGCAAGGCCGGCATCTGTGATTTATACAGTCAGGTTCTGAGGCTTAGCAGCTGATGAGAAATGTTGAGACAGAAATCGATCCTTCGGCCGACCCTTACACCTTGCCAGGGCTCCTTTGGGCCATTGTGGCTGGGTGCCTGCTGCTCGTGCTCCACGAATGTGGCCCTTGTGCCATGCATCCGGGGGAAGGAAGCTTTCTTAAACTTCCCAGGTGGGCTCCAAGAGAGGCCCTGGGGGGAGTTTCTTCTCTTCTGTACAACTGAGTGCAGCTCCTTGTCAGGGCTTCTCCAGGCCCTGTTGGCTAGCTTCTTGCCTGCCGCTCTTGCACCTCCAAGGCACCACTCATGTCTCACATCCTAGCTCCCTCTGTCTCTCTTGTCCATTGCAAGTTTGTAGTGGGAGCGAGCTCTGCTCTTCCCTTGCCTCTCTTTCCCTTACTTGTGCAAAACAGCAAGTGCAGGAGCAGTATTGGGGGGAACTGGCTCTCCCTGGAGGATTCAGTTACAGCATTTGCAGATCATTTTGAATATTATTGTACAACTTTGTCAAAGAATGTCTACGTATTTCTATCAATGTGTATATCCATTGCCTTTCCTATTTCCAACAATGAGGAATGGCAGTGTCGAGGTGGAAAGTGTGATTTTGGGAATTCATAATGTCTTATTACCAAGTGTGATGACCTTCTCCAGTCTGTAAACTCACATGTACCAGTTCTCTAAAGCTTTTTTTCCGTGACAGAAGGAAACATTGCAGGCTCTGAAATATCATTCAGCTTTAAGGCATGGATTGTTGGGGTAATAGGACCATGGAAATGTCACAGTTCAGGAAATGTTTGCCTGTAAAATAGATCTGGAGCAGCAACAGAAGGCTCCAAAAAGCAAGCAACGCATTATACTTCAACGTCTTAACAGTTGGGTGGGGGGAAGTTTCCAACACGAGATGCGTTGCTCGCATGTGTAGTTGTGCACTCTCCTGGGTGGAAGACTGATTGGATGGCCAGGCCCAAAGTGTTGTGGTAAATAGAGTTAACTCCAGCTGGAGGCCGGTCACAAGTGGTGTTCCCCGTGGCTCAGTGCTGGGTCCAGTGCTGTTCAATATCTTTATCAATGACCCGGATGAAGGCATTGAGTGCACCCTTAGCAAGTTTGCAGATGACACTAAGCTGGGAGGAAGTGTCGATCTGCTTGAGTGTAGGGAGGCTCTCCAAAGGGAACTGAACAGGCTGGACTGCTGGGCTGAGACCAATGGCATGAGCTTTAACAAGGCCAAACACTGGGTACTGCGCTTGGAGCACAACAACCCTGTGCAGTGCTATAGAGTAGGGGAAGAATGGCTAGAAAGCTAGGAGGAGAAGGACCTGGCAGTGTTGATTGACAGCCAACTGAATACAAGCGAGCAGTGTCCCCGCGTGGCCAAGAAGGCCAATGGTATCTTGGCTTGTATCAGAAAGAGCCTGGCCAGCAAGTCCAGGGAGGTTATTCTGCCCACGTACTTTGCACTGGTGAGACCACACTTTGAATAGAGTGTTCAGTACTGGGCCCCTCACTACAAGAAGGATGTTGACGCTCTGGAGTGTGTCCAGAGAAGAGCAACAAAGCTGATGAGTGGGCTGGAGAACAAGTCTTACGAGGAGCGGCTGAGGAAGCTGGGGTTGTTTAGCCTCAAGAAGATGAGGCTGAGGGCAGACCTTATTGCTCTCTACAACTACCTGGCAGGAGGTTGTAGAGAGGTGGGTTCTGGTCTCTTCTCCCAAGTGACAGGGGATGGCACAAGGGGGAATGGCCTCAAGCTGCACCAGGGGGGGGTTCAGACTGAATATCAGAGGAAATGTTTTTCACAGAAAGGGTCATCAGGCACCGGAAGAGCTGCCCAAGGACGTGTTAGTGTCACCATCCCTGTAGGTATTTAAAAGATGGGTACAGGAGTTCCTTAGGGACATGTTTTAGTGGCACACAGGAATCATTGGACTCGATGATCCAAGAGGTATTTTCCAACCTGGTGATTCTATGATTCTATGATTCTTCTAGTTTACTTCTTACAGCCTGTTTGTTAACTGAGGGGAAAGCTCAGACTGTGAGGACGTGGAGCCAGCTTTGTATGTTCCAGTTTTCTGATTTCATGTTTGGCTTAATGTGACATCTTGTTAGAGCTTGAGTTTCCATCTGACAGCCTCAATTCTGAATTGAAACAGGTTATTATGTAAGCCGTCTCGGCAGTGTAGAGCACTTGCTAGAAGTCCTTTTGGAGTTCGAAAGAATGGTTAGTATTGTCTCCCTAAAGCGCTTACAAGAAAACAGTGAATGTTCTTTGAGTTTATTTCTTCTTTATTTCTCATACAACAGGTGAGTAAACTGACAAGGGAGGGTGTCCTCCTGGACCTGCTGTTTGTGAACAGAGAAGGCCTCGTGGGGGATGTGACGGTTGGAGGGTGCGTGGGACAAAGCGATCATAGAGTTTTCAGTTCCAGGTGAGATGAAGAGGGGGATTAGCAGAACAGTCACATTAAACTTCCAGAAGGCAGACTTTGGACTGCTCAGAAGGCTGGTTGGCAAAGTCCCATGGAAGACAGTCCTTAAGGGCAATGGAGCCCACGAGGGCTGGGTGCTCTTCAAAAATTAAATCCTAGCAGCTCAGGAGCAAGCCATCCCCATGTTCCGGAAAAGGAGCTGGTGGGGGAAAAAAACAGCTTGGTTAAGTAGGGCGATCTTCAGAGGCATCAAAAAGAAGAGGAATGTCTATGAGCTTTGGAAGAAGGGACAGGTGTCTTGGGTGGACTACAGGGAGGAAATGAGATTGTGCAGGGAAAAAATCAGGAGGGCTAAGGCCCAACTAGAAATCAAATTGGCTACAGGCATGTCAGTCTGCGCTCAGTGCTGGGGAAAGTCATGGAACAGCTGATCTTGAGTGCTATCATGAAGCACGTGCAAGAGAACCAGGTGATCAGGCCCAGTCAACACAGGTTCACAAAAGACAGGTCTTGCCAAACTAACCTGATTGCCTTCTATGACAAAGTGACTCGACTACTGGATGAGAGAAAGGCTATGGATGCAGTCTTCTTGGACCTCAGTAAAGCCTTTGACACAGTTTCTCACAGCATTCTGCTTCAGAAACTGTCATCCTCTGGCCTGGACAGGTGCACAGTCTCCTGAGTTGAAAACTGGTTGGATGGCCGGGCCCAGAGAGTGGTGGTAAATGGAGTTAACTCCAGCTAGGGGCCAGTTACAAGTGGGGTTCCCCAGGGCTCGGTACTGTCCAGCCCTGTTCAATGTCTTTATCAACAACCTGGATGAAGACATTGAGTGCACCCCTAGCAAGTTCGCAGACGACACTAGGCTGGGTGGAAGCATGGGTCTGCTGGAGGGTAGGGAGGCTCTGCAAAGGGATCTGAACAGGCTGGACTGCTGGGCTGAGACCAATGGCATGAGCTTTAACAAGGCCAGATGCCGGGTCCTGCACTTGGGGCACAGCAACCCTGTGCAGTGCTACAGACTAGGAGAAGTCTGGCTAGAAAGCTGCCTAGAGGAGAAGGACCTGGGGGTGTTGGTTGACAGCCGATTGAACATGAGCCAGCAGTGTGCCCATGTGGCCAAGAAGGCCAACGGCATCTTGGTTTGTATCAGAAACGGCGTGGCCAGCAGGTCCAAGGCGGTTATTCTCCCACCTCGAATACTGCGTTCAGTTCCGGGCTGATGAATGTGCTGGAGAACAAGTCTTACGAGGAGCGGCTGAGGAAGCTGGGGTTGTTTAGCCTCGAGAAGAGGAGGCTGAGGGGAGACCTTATTGCTCTCTACAGCTAGCTGAATGGAGGTTGTGGAGAGGAGGGAGGTGACCTCTTCTCCCAAGTGACAGGGGACAGGACAAGGGGGAATTGACTCAAGCTCCGCCACAGGGGGTTAAGGCTGGAAGTCAGGAAAAAAAATTTCACGAAAACGGTGAATGGGCACTGGAATAGGCTGCCCAGGGAAGGGGTTGAGTCACCTTCCCTGGAGGTGTTTAAAGGGCAGGTGCAAGAGGTGCTGAGAGGCATAGTATAGGGATTGTTAGGAATGGTTGGACTCAATGATCCAGTGGGTCCTCTCCAACCTAGTGCTTCTATGACTCTATGACTCTTGTTTCACTGCTGGATTGCTTCATTGCTTGTCTAAGGAGATGGCTGGTGTTAAGTGGGAATTCATTATGTCTGAGAGAGTAGAGAGACCATTCACATCAGCCAACCAGGCTGAGACAAAATGAGTAAGACCTCGATGCAGGAAGTCAATGTTCACCCCAGGATGACAAGACCCCTGGTAGGAAGGGATTCTCCATTTTCATTTAGAGATTACCAAGGTAGATGCTCTGAAGCTATTACAGAAAGGCGAGACCAGAACAGCTTAGCTATTGTCTGCAGTGTAAGTACTACATTGTGGCTCTGGTTAAAATATTGTACTTCTACAACCTCTCAGTGTACTTCCCAATGCACTTGTACAGATAAGCTTATGCCAATTACTCTTCTGTGGTGAGTGGAGTAAATTATATCAGTACAGAAAGCCTGAAGTTCAGCGAGTTGTGTCAGAAAAGTGGATGTTACAGTATTGAGATGAACTGCATCGCTAGGTTGGCTGGAGGGCGACAGGGCTATGAAGGAAGCCCTGAGCAATGAGGTCACTATTGACAAAACAGGGGAAAAATCTCACCGCACTGATGGGGTTGCTGTAGAAGTGCAAATTTTTCTCAGGTCACTAAATGAATTCGGTCCCAGTCTGCTCATACGTGTGCTGAAAGGCAGGAGGAAAACAAGCAGCAGAACCTCTGAGGCCAAGCAGTTCACCAGCCTGGTAACTAGGGGGAAAACCTACACATTCCCAGATGAGAGAGCCGTAAGAGAACACAAAGAGTTGTTCTCTTATCCATTCTAGAGGAAAAGTTGATGCAGCCTCCAAGTCTGTGAGAAGCTCTTTCCTTCATACCTCTTCATCAGAGGGCTGGTTGTAGTATGAAGAGCTGGTGCTCACTTTAAAGGGTAGTTTCAAGACCCCAGAGAATGACGTTGGTTAATAATTCAGCTCATAACACCCACTAGTTTCAAACATTTAAGGAAGAAATAAAGAGTTCTTGTCACAAAGCTAGAACAAAAACCATTGGATGCCATCTTGAAGGAAGACAGGCTCTTGTTCAAAATGCAGAATTGAGAGTTCTTGTTCACCGACTTCCGGGTCCCACGGATAGCTGGCAAACTTCTAGGCTTCCAAACCCGCAGCATAACATCTGCGTACTCTGCTGGTTGTAGAGTGATATTCAGAGATGCTTTGGAAAGCATTTCCGTGGGATTCTTCCACAGAGATGAAACATTGTTACGCTAATGCTAATTAGCAGCCATTAGCGTAAGCCTGCTCTCTGGGAAATGGGATAGTCCTCCCAGCCTGCACTGCCCCTCTTGTACCTCGTAGACTCCGTGCGCATGTAAAGGGCGGAGCCAAGCAGCACAGCTGATCCAAATGGGATCCGTCCCAAGTTGGCCCAAAATAAACTGGGCACATGGTGCAAGCGTTGAAGCCATCACAGCCCATCCCCTGCTTTTCAGCTGCCAGCCTGGAGCCGGCAGGTTTAAATGCAGGCTGCCTTCTGTTACTCTGACTGCGGGTTTGCCCCTCTGAGCCCCCTTTCCTCTGGCAGTATTTGGAAACAATGTTTCCTTGATCTTTCTGTGCCAAAATGTTGCAGGATGACAATTTCCAGGTGTTTCTTCACAGCTTCTCCTCTGAGAAGGGTGACAGGGATTGAGAGCGTTGGTCTGGCCTTGCTGGGTGCGAGGTGTGAGGAGGGGCCATCACAGGATTTCAGCCTTGTCAAACTCCTTCCTCTTTAGTTCAAGTAAAACTCAAAAGGAACTGCTTAGCTTATGTTCTGCTCTGGGCTGAAGTAGAATCAGGTTTCTAGGTTTTCAGCTAAGCCTCGCCTAAGCAACTCCACTTTCTGAATGTTAAGCGCCTGTTTTTCTGTCTCCAGCAGCGATAAAGCAGGGCACTGGTATGCAGAAAGGCCACTGCGCACGCTTATTCCTCTAGAAACCAAGTCCATCCTTGAGCTGATGGAATGCCGTAAGGGAAAGGGGTGAGAAAGAATTGCGCTGGCAGGGAGGGAGGAGCACACAGGACAGGTGACCCCAAACTGCCCAACGCAGTATTCCATTTCATATACTTCATGCACGGGATGAAACTTCAGCATCACAAGGGTACAGCTCTCTTGAAAAGGTCCCAGGCCACACTCAGGAATTTGATTGAGGAACGTGGAGACCTCGGATAAAGGGAAAGACAGATGAGGTCCTCACTGCATGCTGGCTACCAAAGAAGAACGCTTGACCCTCATAATCCCTCAGCTGGTTATCCTGAGTATGACGTGCACTCTGTTTGGCAGTTAGGGGTCACCTCACCTGTCCACGCCTCCCTGTAAGTGTGACCCTTTCTTTTGGTTTCTACAGGAATGCCTGGCCTTTCAGCATGCTAAGGTGGATGTCGTTCAGTAAGCGGATAAGAATAAGTGACTCCTGTGATAAGATGTTTTTAAGCATGTTGTCTATCTTCATTGTTATTTACGTCGGGGGTGTCGTTTTTACCTTGGTTTTAGCACTTTGCACTAAATTATACTTTTGAAATGACATGGGGGCTGCATTTCTATTTTTTTCATGTTTTAAGCTGCAAACGATAGAGGATCCTAGCTGGAAAAATGCTTCACGTGTCCGTACTTCTTGCTGACGCTTCTATGAGGTTTAAAGAGAAGGGGGGCGATTCCTCATTGGTATACTGTATTAATTCCTGGGGAGTGACTTCAGGGATCAGGTTGGTTGCACATGGCACTCACTCCTCATGGATCTGTTTGCTTTCCCCAACAAGCACGCGAGCCACTCTTGAGCCCTTAGCCAAGAGCTAGACTACAGGCAGCCCCTCTCCCATCCCCACGCTGCACCAGGAAAGGAAAACCCACAGGGTAAAATAACAACCGTTTTATTAACACAACAAAAAAAGAATAATGATTCTACTACTCCTACTCTTGATAATTCTGTGTAATAGTAATAATAACAACAACATCAGCAACAGCAACAACAACAACAATAATAATAATAATAATATATATATAAAACAACAGAGGTGATGCTCCTGATGCTTTGTCAGGCTGGTGGTGAGGGTGCTGCTGTCTTCACTGCCGGATGCTGGTGATCTGGTGCCTCTTACTGGAAGCTGGCTCTGAAGATGACTGGCAGAGCCCCAGGTGGTGCTGCGACGGGGTGAGCCTGGAGGTACCCTGCACATGGTGGTAGAGTGCCCCATCAGGCCCACAGGAATTGGATCCACCTGCATGGGCTCTTTCTTCTCTGCAGGTGGATCCAGTTCCAGGGGCTCCTCGCCACCGAGGGGCGGATCAACCCACCTGGGCTTGCTGGCAGTGATGGCGGGTCGACCTCCATGGGCTCCTCATCGCTCAGGGGCAGGTCGACCTCCATGGGCTCCTCATCGCTCAGGGGCAGGTCGACCTCCATGGGCTCCTCGACAACGAGTGGGAAGTCAATCTCCATCGACTCTTCCCTACTCAGTGGCAGGCCGAGCTTCATGGGCATCAGATACTTGCTTTTGCCTTGAAAGTTTGGGTGTGAAGCGTGGGGTTGCTAGGGAGCTGTGGGCCAGCTGCAGGGGTGCTGCTGATGATGTCACCATGAAAGGTGCTGTGGCTGGACAGGTTCCATGAGGCTTTTCTTCTCTTCTTGGGTCCAGTTCTAGGTTATGTAATTTTTAAAGGCATGGGTAACTTTTTGGGATTCAAGTTATTTAACAAATTGCTGAGGACAATCACTGTTTCAGTAAATGAGCCCTGCTTCTTCATGAACTTCTTCCTCACTACAAACTTGAGATTGAATCTTTGGAAAGAAAGGAGAACCTATTGTAGAAATACCAGGGGCATCTCTGACTTTGTAATCCCCCTGGCAGCACTGGATGTGAGAGCTGCATTTGCCTGCCTCTTTTCCATGTGTCACCAACAATGGTATTTCTAAAGCCTATGCAGTCAGTGGTACTTCTCCACAGCTTCACAGCAACATGCAGACGTTTGACAGTAGCACAGCATCTTCTTGGGCCTCATTTCTTCTTTGAGACTGTCAAATGTAATTCCTTAAAGGTAAAGAGGAAGCAGCTCTATCAGTTGAGATGCTTTTCCTCTACTTTTATACCCTGTGCTTCTCTGAGAGAAAGGTGTGAGCCCACATGAAAGGACGTCATGTAAAAGACGAGCAGGCTTTTGTGCTCTCTTAGCATCATTCAATGGAGTCGAGGGGTACCTCAGTGAAAGATCACTTGCAAACAGTTCCTGGCGACGGCTTAGCCAGGGCTGCCCTGCAGCACGCAGGCTGCAGCACCATAATGTGTCGTGCAGGCTTTGAAGATGATGGCAGAAACAAATTGCCACAACTTGTCAGGGCAAAAAGTAACATCTGTGTGTATTCCAGGCTCCAGTCTAACTGAGGAGGAAAGGCAAGAAAAGGAGAAATATCTGCCATCAGCTCTCTCTTTAACGTGTCTGAAGTGACAGGGCTTTATAGACAGGCCTAAAATGATACAGGTGACCCCTGGATGATTCATGTCATGTTGCTATGTGCACTGTTTCATCTGTTTCCTCTCCCATTGCTGCTATCAGTGGGATTGTGCTGTGCTGTTCTTGGTGCAGAGAGCGCAAGAAAGTCAGTAAGCAGGCGGGGCCAGAGACTCTGCTTTTTTACGGTGATGTGATTTGTTTATTCAATGCTACGAAAGCTGGATCCCTCGCAATGACAGCTGGGGACCTCACCTACAAGTGGACGCACTGCATAGGACTTCCCAAGGGAAACGAGAATTTGTGCGCGTGTACGTACACGCTGGCACTGAAGCCGGTGCCTCATTCGCCCGAGCTGAGCCCTTTGCTTTTCTATGCCTGCTGTAATAAGCTAAGCCCAAAGTAGTCCACGCAGACCTCTCTGTCTTTTCAGGTTAGCAATACCACGAAGAGGCTCATAACCTCTTGTAACAAAGGGGAAACCTTCTTGAGTAGCACTGCAGAGCTTGCCATACTCCTCCCCCATGCAGCCAAAGGCAGCAGCTGTAAGAAATGGGATTCAGACGTGTTGCAAGGGTTCCCAGTGCTTTGGAATACCCACTTGTGTCCTGGCAGGTGCGGAAAGGAGTCTTTCCCCCAAGGCCAATCAGGATGGGGTCATTTGGCCACTCTTGGAAACCTCTGAGATGGCTCCAGGTTCAGGGAGAACAGGGCTGTGGCATCTCCTGGGAGGCGTGACCAGCCTGTGGGACAAGAAGACAGACCTTGCTCACATGCTCAGGGAATAGCTGATCACCAACTCTAGAGTCAGGAAGGAATTTTCGCCCAGGGCAAATTGGCACTGGTCCCGTGGTGGGGGAGGGGGTGGGTTGCCTTCCTCTGCAGCACAGGATATGACCACTTTTCACGGCTCCTCTACTCCACTTTGGCTGGGTTACTGCCTGCTGTTTATGCACCACAAGGATGACCTTTTTTTTCCCCCACAATGAAACAGTAAGTGTCCCTGGGGGGGGTTGTGCCTACTCTCTAGCGCTCAGCACAGCCCCTTTTGTCACGGTCCACTCATACGTGGACGTGTGATGGTTCATTTTGGCTATGATCTCGGAGTGCAAAAAAGCAATAACTCAACAAGTCAAGGGAGTTAAATTTCAATCCAAACAGGAACTTTATTAATCGTGCCTGTAAAGCAGCTTGTGATAGAAAGAGAGAGAGAATAAAAAGAAAGATGGGGAGAAAAGGGAATCAAAAAGGGGCTTATAGCTACCACCACGGGTCCACAGATGGCCGATGTCTCTGGGGCTCCCGGTCCAGAAGGCGTTCCACTGCTTCTATCTTTGGTCGATGTGATCTCACGGTGGAGAATACCTTCAAAACTCAGCTGCTCCAGAGCTGTCCGTTATGCTAGTCAATACGCTTGGTTCCTCCTTGCGATCCGTCTTTGCTCCACCTCAGTCCTGTGGAGATATGCCAATCTCCAACTAGCAGGTCACACATACCACGAGAGGACATTCTCAGGCGTGCTTGGCTATCAAGGCAGGTCTCCTCCCCTTGCGCATGCGCTCCTCCTGGCAGCGGTGTTCAACTTGCGGTCCCTGATGAAGGCTAGTAGTCGCCATCACCTTGAACCCTGGATGAACTTGTCCCTGCGCATGCTCTGTTGATGTATGGGTCTGTGGTAAGTCTCATCATCAATTTTCCTGTCTTGCTTCATGGGTCTTTCACAATAGCAGGGAAATAAGGAGGTAGGTACGAGTAGCAGGGGGACTTGGAGACAGGGACAAAGCATTCGTTCTGTACCAGCTTTGGCAGGTGCAAGACATTCTTTGTGTACCAGCTTTGGCTGTTTTCGCAAGGCCGGCATCTGTGATTTATACAGTCAGGTTCTGAGGCTTAGCAGCTGATGAGAAATGTTGAGACAGAAATCGATCCTTCGGCCGACCCTTACACCTTGCCAGGGCTCCTTTGGGCCATTGTGGCTGGGTGCCTGCTGCTCGTGCTCCACGAATGTGGCCCTTGTGCCATGCATCCGGGGGAAGGAAGCTTTCTTAAACTTCCCAGGTGGGCTCCAAGAGAGGCCCTGGGGGGAGTTTCTTCTCTTCTGTACAACTGAGTGCAGCTCCTTGTCAGGGCTTCTCCAGGCCCTGTTGGCTAGCTTCTTGCCTGCCGCTCTTGCACCTCCAAGGCACCACTCATGTCTCACATCCTAGCTCCCTCTGTCTCTCTTGTCCATTGCAAGTTTGTAGTGGGAGCGAGCTCTGCTCTTCCCTTGCCTCTCTTTTCCCTTACTTGTGCAAAACAGCAAGTGCAGGAGCAGTATTGGGGGGAACTGGCTCTCCCTGGAGGATTCAGTTACAGCATTTGCAGATCATTTTGAATATTATTGTACAACTTTGTCAAAGAATGTCTACGTATTTCTATCAATGTGTATATCCATTGCCTTTCCTATTTCCAACAATGAGGAATGGCAGTGTCGAGGTGGAAAGTGTGATTTTGGGAATTCATAATGTCTTATTACCAAGTGTGATGACCTTCTCCAGTCTGTAAACTCACATGTGCCAGTTCTCTAAAGCTTTTTTTCCGTGACAGAAGGAAACATTGCAGGCTCTGAAATATCATTCAGCTTTAAGGCATGGATTGTTGGGGTAATAGGACCATGGAAATGTCACAGTTCAGGAAATGTTTGCCTGTAAAATAGATCTGG
Organism: Cuculus canorus; assembly: GCF_017976375.1. NCBI lineage: Eukaryota > Metazoa > Chordata > Aves > Cuculiformes > Cuculidae > Cuculus > Cuculus canorus. The sequence goes on along the minus strand of NC_071441.1, from coordinate 31,606,014 downwards.
AGCAGCAACAGAAGGCTCCAAAAAGCAAGCAACGCATTATACTTCAACGTCTTAACAGTTGGGTGGGGGGAAGTTTCCAACACGAGATGCGTTGCTCGCATGTGTAGTTGTGCACTCTCCTGGGTGGAAGACTGATTGGATGGCCAGGCCCAAAGAGTTGTGGTAAATAGAGTTAACTCCAGCTGGAGGCCGGTCACAAGTGGTGTTCCCCGTGGCTCAGTGCTGGGTCCAGTGCTGTTCAATATCTTTATCAATGACCCGGATGAAGGCATTGAGTGCACCCTTAGCAAGTTTGCAGATGACACTAAGCTGGGAGGAAGTGTCGATCTGCTTGAGTGTAGGGAGGCTCTCCAAAGGGAACTGAACAGGCTGGACTGCTGGGCTGAGACCAATGGCATGAGCTTTAACAAGGCCAAACACTGGGTACTGCGCTTGGAGCACAACAACCCTGTGCAGTGCTATAGAGTAGGGGAAGAATGGCTAGAAAGCTAGGAGGAGAAGGACCTGGCAGTGTTGATTGACAGCCAACTGAATACAAGCGAGCAGTGTCCCCGCGTGGCCAAGAAGGCCAATGGTATCTTGGCTTGTATCAGAAAGAGCCTGGCCAGCAAGTCCAGGGAGGTTATTCTGCCCACGTACTTTGCACTGGTGAGACCACACTTTGAATAGAGTGTTCAGTACTGGGCCCCTCACTACAAGAAGGATGTTGACGCTCTGGAGTGTGTCCAGAGAAGAGCAACAAAGCTGATGAGTGGGCTGGAGAACAAGTCTTACGAGGAGCGGCTGAGGAAGCTGGGGTTGTTTAGCCTCAAGAAGATGAGGCTGAGGGCAGACCTTATTGCTCTCTACAACTACCTGGCAGGAGGTTGTAGAGAGGTGGGTTCTGGTCTCTTCTCCCAAGTGACAGGGGATGGCACAAGGGGGAATGGCCTCAAGCTGCACTGGGGGGGGTTCAGACTGAATATCAGAGGAAATGTTTTTCACAGAAAGGGTCATCAGGCACCGGAAGAGCTGCCCAAGGACGTGTTAGTGTCACCATCCCTGTAGGTATTTAAAAGATGGGTACAGGAGTTCCTTAGGGACATGTTTTAGTGGCACACAGGAATCATTGGACTCGATGATCCAAGAGGTATTTTCCAACCTGGTGATTCTATGATTCTATGATTCTTCTAGTTTACTTCTTACAGCCTGTTTGTTAACTGAGGGGAAAGCTCAGACTGTGAGGACGTGGAGCCAGCTTTGTATGTTCCAGTTTTCTGATTTCATGTTTGGCTTAATGTGACATTTTGTTAGAGCTTGAGTTTCCATCTGACAGCCTCAATTCTGAATTGAAACAGGTTATTATGTAAGCCGTCTCGGCAGTGTAGAGCACTTGCTAGAAGTCCTTTTGGAGTTCGAAAGAATGGTTAGTATTGTCTCCCTAAAGCGCTTACAAGAAAACAGTGAATGTTCTTTGAGTTTATTTCTTCTTTATTTCTCATACAACAGGTGAGTAAACTGACAAGGGAGGGTGTCCTCCTGGACCTGCTGTTTGTGAACAGAGAAGGCCTCGTGGGGGATGTGACGGTTGGAGGGTGCGTGGGACAAAGCGATCATAGAGTTTTCAGTTCCAGGTGAGATGAAGAGGGGGATTAGCAGAACAGTCACATTAAACTTCCAGAAGGCAGACTTTGGACTGCTCAGAAGGCTGGTTGGCAAAGTCCCATGGAAGACAGTCCTTAAGGGCAATGGAGCCCACGAGGGCTGGGTGCTCTTCAAAAATTAAATCCTAGCAGCTCAGGAGCAAGCCATCCCCATGTTCCGGAAAAGGAGCTGGTGGGGGAAAAAAACAGCTTGGTTAAGTAGGGCGATCTTCAGAGGCATCAAAAAGAAGAGGAATGTCTATGAGCTTTGGAAGAAGGGACAGGTGTCTTGGGTGGACTACAGGGAGGAAATGAGATTGTGCAGGGAAAAAATCAGGAGGGCTAAGGCCCAACTAGAAATCAAATTGGCTACAGGCATGTCAGTCTGCGCTCAGTGCTGGGGAAAGTCATGGAACAGCTGATCTTGAGTGCTATCATGAAGCACGTGCAAGAGAACCAGGTGATCAGGCCCAGTCAACACAGGTTCACAAAAGACAGGTCTTGCCAAACTAACCTGATTGCCTTCTATGACAAAGTGACTCGACTACTGGATGAGAGAAAGGCTATGGATGCAGTCTTCTTGGACCTCAGTAAAGCCTTTGACACAGTTTCTCACAGCATTCTGCTTCAGAAACTGTCATCCTCTGGCCTGGACAGGTGCACAGTCTCCTGAGTTGAAAACTGGTTGGATGGCCGGGCCCAGAGAGTGGTGGTAAATGGAGTTAACTCCAGCTAGGGGCCAGTTACAAGTGGGGTTCCCCAGGGCTCGGTACTGTCCAGCCCTGTTCAATGTCTTTATCAACAACCTGGATGAAGACATTGAGTGCACCCCTAGCAAGTTCGCAGACGACACTAGGCTGGGTGGAAGCATGGGTCTGCTGGAGGGTAGGGAGGCTCTGCAAAGGGATCTGAACAGGCTGGACTGCTGGGCTGAGACCAATGGCATGAGCTTTAACAAGGCCAGATGCCGGGTCCTGCACTTGGGGCACAGCAACCCTGTGCAGTGCTACAGACTAGGAGAAGTCTGGCTAGAAAGCTGCCTAGAGGAGAAGGACCTGGGGGTGTTGGTTGACAGCCGATTGAACATGAGCCAGCAGTGTGCCCATGTGGCCAAGAAGGCCAACGGCATCTTGGTTTGTATCAGAAACGGCGTGGCCAGCAGGTCCAAGGCGGTTATTCTCCCACCTCGAATACTGCGTTCAGTTCTGGGCTGATGAATGTGCTGGAGAACAAGTCTTACGAGGAGCGGCTGAGGAAGCTGGGGTTGTTTAGCCTCGAGAAGAGGAGGCTGAGGGGAGACCTTATTGCTCTCTACAGCTAGCTGAATGGAGGTTGTGGAGAGGAGGGAGGTGACCTCTTCTCCCAAGTGACAGGGGACAGGACAAGGGGGAATTGACTCAAGCTCCGCCACAGGGGGTTAAGGCTGGAAGTCAGGAAAAAAAATTTCACGAAAACGGTGAATGGGCACTGGAATAGGCTGCCCAGGGAAGGGGTTGAGTCACCTTCCCTGGAGGTGTTTAAAGGGCAGGTGCAAGAGGTGCTGAGAGGCATAGTATAGGGATTGTTAGGAATGGTTGGACTCAATGATCCAGTGGGTCCTCTCCAACCTAGTGCTTCTATGACTCTATGACTCTTGTTTCACTGCTGGATTGCTTCATTGCTTGTCTAAGGAGATGGCTGGTGTTAAGTGGGAATTCATTATGTCTGAGAGAGTAGAGAGACCATTCACATCAGCCAACCAGGCTGAGACAAAATGAGTAAGACCTCGATGCAGGAAGTCAATGTTCACCCCAGGATGACAAGACCCCTGGTAGGAAGGGATTCTCCATTTTCATTTAGAGATTACCAAGGTAGATGCTCTGAAGCTATTACAGAAAGGCGAGACCAGAACAGCTTAGCTATTGTCTGCAGTGTAAGTACTACATTGTGGCTCTGGTTAAAATATTGTACTTCTACAACCTCTCAGTGTACTTCCCAATGCACTTGTACAGATAAGCTTATGCCAATTACTCTTCTGTGGTGAGTGGAGTAAATTATATCAGTACAGAAAGCCTGAAGTTCAGCGAGTTGTGTCAGAAAAGTGGATGTTACAGTATTGAGATGAACTGCATCGCTAGGTTGGCTGGAGGGCGACAGGGCTATGAAGGAAGCCCTGAGCAATGAGGTCACTATTGACAAAACAGGGGAAAAATCTCACCGCACTGATGGGGTTGCTGTAGAAGTGCAAATTTTTCTCAGGTCACTAAATGAATTCGGTCCCAGTCTGCTCATACGTGTGCTGAAAGGCAGGAGGAAAACAAGCAGCAGAACCTCTGAGGCCAAGCAGTTCACCAGCCTGGTAACTAGGGGGAAAACCTACACATTCCCAGATGAGAGAGCCGTAAGAGAACACAAAGAGTTGTTCTCTTATCCATTCTAGAGGAAAAGTTGATGCAGCCTCCAAGTCTGTGAGAAGCTCTTTCCTTCATACCTCTTCATCAGAGGGCTGGTTGTAGTATGAAGAGCTGGTGCTCACTTTAAAGGGTAGTTTCAAGACCCCAGAGAATGACGTTGGTTAATAATTCAGCTCATAACACCCACTAGTTTCAAACATTTAAGGAAGAAATAAAGAGTTCTTGTCACAAAGCTAGAACAAAAACCATTGGATGCCATCTTGAAGGAAGACAGGCTCTTGTTCAAAATGCAGAATTGAGAGTTCTTGTTCACCGACTTCCGGGTCCCACGGATAGCTGGCAAACTTCTAGGCTTCCAAACCCGCAGCATAACATCTGCGTACTCTGCTGGTTGTAGAGTGATATTCAGAGATGCTTTGGAAAGCATTTCCGTGGGATTCTTCCACAGAGATGAAACATTGTTACGCTAATGCTAATTAGCAGCCATTAGCGTAAGCCTGCTCTCTGGGAAATGGGATAGTCCTCCCAGCCTGCACTGCCCCTCTTGTACCTCGTAGACTCCGTGCGCATGTAAAGGGCGGAGCCAAGCAGCACAGCTGATCCAAATGGGATCCGTCCCAAGTTGGCCCAAAATAAACTGGGCACATGGTGCAAGCGTTGAAGCCATCACAGCCCATCCCCTGCTTTTCAGCTGCCAGCCTGGAGCCGGCAGGTTTAAATGCAGGCTGCCTTCTGTTACTCTGACTGCGGGTTTGCCCCTCTGAGCCCCCTTTCCTCTGGCAGTATTTGGAAACAATGTTTCCTTGATCTTTCTGTGCCAAAATGTTGCAGGATGACAATTTCCAGGTGTTTCTTCACAGCTTCTCCTCTGAGAAGGGTGACAGGGATTGAGAGCGTTGGTCTGGCCTTGCTGGGTGCGAGGTGTGAGGAGGGGCCATCACAGGATTTCAGCCTTGTCAAACTCCTTCCTCTTTAGTTCAAGTAAAACTCAAAAGGAACTGCTTAGCTTATGTTCTGCTCTGGGCTGAAGTAGAATCAGGTTTCTAGGTTTTCAGCTAAGCCTCGCCTAAGCAACTCCACTTTCTGAATGTTAAGCGCCTGTTTTTCTGTCTCCAGCAGCGATAAAGCAGGGCACTGGTATGCAGAAAGGCCACTGCGCACGCTTATTCCTCTAGAAACCAAGTCCATCCTTGAGCTGATGGAATGCCGTAAGGGAAAGGGGTGAGAAAGAATTGCGCTGGCAGGGAGGGAGGAGCACACAGGACAGGTGACCCCAAACTGCCCAACGCAGTATTCCATTTCATATACTTCATGCACGGGATGAAACTTCAGCATCACAAGGGTACAGCTCTCTTGAAAAGGTCCCAGGCCACACTCAGGAATTTGATTGAGGAACGTGGAGACCTCGGATAAAGGGAAAGACAGATGAGGTCCTCACTGCATGCTGGCTACCAAAGAAGAACGCTTGACCCTCATAATCCCTCAGCTGGTTATCCTGAGTATGACGTGCACTCTGTTTGGCAGTTAGGGGTCACCTCACCTGTCCACGCCTCCCTGTAAGTGTGACCCTTTCTTTTGGTTTCTACAGGAATGCCTGGCCTTTCAGCATGCTAAGGTGGATGTCGTTCAGTAAGCGGATAAGAGTAAGTGACTCCTGTGATAAGATGTTTTTAAGCATGTTGTCTATCTTCATTGTTATTTACGTCGGGGGTGTCGTTTTTACCTTGGTTTTAGCACTTTGCACTAAATTATACTTTTGAAATGACATGGGGGCTGCATTTCTATTTTTTTCATGTTTTAAGCTGCAAACGATAGAGGATCCTAGCTGGAAAAATGCTTCACGTGTCCGTACTTCTTGCTGACGCTTCTATGAGGTTTAAAGAGAAGGGGGGCGATTCCTCATTGGTATACTGTATCAATTCCTGGGGAGTGACTTCAGGGATCAGGTTGCTTGCACATGGCACTCACCCCTCATGGATCTGTTTGCTTTCCCCAACAAGCACGCGAGCCACTCTTGAGCCCTTAGCCAAGAGCTAGACTACAGGCAGCCCCTCTCCCATCCCCACGCTGCACCAGGAAAGGAAAACCCACAGGGTAAAATAACAACCGTTTTATTAACACAACAAAAAAAGAATAATGATTCTACTACTCCTACTCTTGATAATTCTGTGTAATAGTAATAATAACAACAACATCAGCAACAGCAACAACAACAACAATAATAATAATAATAATATATATATAAAACAACAGAGGTGATGCTCCTGATGCTTTGTCAGGCTGGTGGTGAGGGTGCTGCTGTCTTCACTGCCGGATGCTGGTGATCTGGTGCCTCTTACTGGAAGCTGGCTCTGAAGATGACTGGCAGAGCCCCAGGTGGTGCTGCGACGGGGTGAGCCTGGAGGTACCCTGCACATGGTGGTAGAGTGCCCCATCAGGCCCACAGGAATTGGATCCACCTGCATGGGCTCTTTCTTCTCTGCAGGTGGATCCAGTTCCAGGGGCTCCTCGCCACCGAGGGGCGGATCAACCCACCTGGGCTTGCTGGCAGTGATGGCGGGTCGACCTCCATGGGCTCCTCGCCACTGAGCGATGAGTCGACCTCCATGGGCTCCTCATCGCTCAGGGGCAGGTCGACCTCCATGGGCTCCTCATCGCTCAGGGGCAGGTCGACCTCCATGGGCTCCTCGACAACGAGTGGGAAGTCAATCTCCATCGACTCTTCCCTACTCAGTGGCAGGCCGAGCTTCATGGGCATCAGATACTTGCTTTTGCCTTGAAAGTTTGGGTGTGAAGTGTGGGGTTGCTAGGGAGCTGTGGGCCAGCTGCAGGGGTGCTGCTGATGATGTCACCATGAAAGGTGCTGTGGCTGGACAGGTTCCATGAGGCTTTTCTTCTCTTCTTGGGTCCAGTTCTAGGTTATGTAATTTTTAAAGGCATGGGTAACTTTTTGGGATTCAAGTTATTTAACAAATTGCTGAGGACAATCACTGTTTCAGTAAATGAGCCCTGCTTCTTCATGAACTTCTTCCTCACTACAAACTTGAGATTGAATCTTTGGAAAGAAAGGAGAACCTATTGTAGAAATACCAGGGGCATCTCTGACTTTGTAATCCCCCTGGCAGCACTGGATGTGAGAGCTGCATTTGCCTGCCTCTTTTCCATGTGTCACCAACAATGGTATTTCTAAAGCCTATGCAGTCAGTGGTACTTCTCCACAGCTTCACAGCAACATGCAGACGTTTGACAGTAGCACAGCATCTTCTTGGGCCTCATTTCTTCTTTGAGACTGTCAAATGTAATTCCTTAAAGGTAAAGAGGAAGCAGCTCTATCAGTTGAGATGCTTTTCCTCTACTTTTATACCCTGTGCTTCTCTGAGAGAAAGGTGTGAGCCCACATGAAAGGACGTCATGTAAAAGACGAGCAGGCTTTTGTGCTCTCTTAGCATCATTCAATGGAGTCGAGGGGTACCTCAGTGAAAGATCACTTGCAAACAGTTCCTGGCGACGGCTTAGCCAGGGCTGCCCTGCAGCACGCAGGCTGCAGCACCATAATGTGTCGTGCAGGCTTTGAAGATGATGGCAGAAACAAATTGCCACAACTTGTCAGGGCAAAAAGTAACATCTGTGTGTATTCCAGGCTCCAGTCTAACTGAGGAGGAAAGGCAAGAAAAGGAGAAATATCTGCCATCAGCTCTCTCTTTAACGTGTCTGAAGTGACAGGGCTTTATAGACAGGCCTAAAATGATACAGGTGACCCCTGGATGATTCATGTCATGTTGCTATGTGCACTGTTTCATCTGTTTCCTCTCCCATTGCTGCTATCAGTGGGATTGTGCTGTGCTGTTCTTGGTGCAGAGAGCGCAAGAAAGTCAGTAAGCAGGCGGGGCCAGAGACTCTGCTTTTTTACGGTGATGTGATTTGTTTATTCAATGCTACGAAAGCTGGATCCCTCGCAATGACAGCTGGGGACCTCACCTACAAGTGGACGCACTGCATAGGACTTCCCAAGGGAAACGAGAATTTGTGCGCGTGTACGTACACGCTGGCACTGAAGCCGGTGCCTCATTCGCCCGAGCTGAGCCCTTTGCTTTTCTATGCCTGCTGTAATAAGCTAAGCCCAAAGTAGTCCACGCAGACCTCTCTGTCTTTTCAGGTTAGCAATACCACGAAGAGGCTCATAACCTCTTGTAACAAAGGGGAAACCTTCTTGAGTAGCACTGCAGAGCTTGCCATACTCCTCCCCCATGCAGCCAAAGGCAGCAGCTGTAAGAAATGGGATTCAGACGTGTTGCAAGGGTTCCCAGTGCTTTGGAATACCCACTTGTGTCCTGGCAGGTGCGGAAAGGAGTCTTTCCCCCAAGGCCAATCAGGATGGGGTCATTTGGCCACTCTTGGAAACCTCTGAGATGGCTCCAGGTTCAGGGAGAACAGGGCTGTGGCATCTCCTGGGAGGCGTGACCAGCCTGTGGGACAAGAAGACAGACCTTGCTCACATGCTCAGGGAATAGCTGATCACCAACTCTAGAGTCAGGAAGGAATTTTCGCCCAGGGCAAATTGGCACTGGTCCCGTGGTGGGGGAGGGGGTGGGTTGCCTTCCTCTGCAGCACAGGATATGACCACTTTTCACGGCTCCTCTACTCCACTTTGGCTGGGTTACTGCCTGCTGTTTATGCACCACAAGGATGACCTTTTTTTTTCCCCCACAATGAAACAGCAAGTGTCCCTGGGGGGGGTTGTGCCTACTCTCTAGCGCTCAGCACAGCCCCTTTTGTCACGGTCCACTCATACGTGGACGTGTGATGGTTCATTTTGGCTATGATCTCGGAGTGCAAAAAAGCAATAACTCAACAAGTCAAGGGAGTTAAATTTCAATCCAAACAGGAACTTTATTAATCGTGCCTGTAAAGCAGCTTGTGATAGAAAGAGAGAGAGAATAAAAAGAAAGATGGGGAGAAAAGGGAATCAAAAAGGGGCTTATAGCTACCACCACGGGTCCACAGATGGCCGATGTCTCTGGGGCTCCCGGTCCAGAAGGCGTTCCACTGCTTCTATCTTTGGTCGATGTGATCTCACGGTGGAGAATACCTTCAAAACTCAGCTGCTCCAGAGCTGTCCGTTATGCTAGTCAATACGCTTGGTTCCTCCTTGCGATCCGTCTTTGCTCCACCTCAGTCCTGTGGAGATATGCCAATCTCCAACTAGCAGGTCACACATACCACGAGAGGACATTCTCAGGCGTGCTTGGCTATCAAGGCAGGTCTCCTCCCCTTGCGCATGCGCTCCTCCTGGCAGCGGTGTTCAACTTGCGGTCCCTGATGAAGGCTAGTAGTCGCCATCACCTTGAACCCTGGATGAACTTAGTCCCTGCGCATGCTCTGTTGATGTATGGGTCTGTGGTAAGTCTCATCATCAATTTTCCTGTCTTGCTTCATGGGTCTTTCACAATAGCAGGGAAATAAGGAGGTAGGTACGAGTAGCAGGGGGACTTGGAGACAGGGACAAAGCATTCGTTCTGTACCAGCTTTGGCAGGTGCAAGACATTCTTTGTGTACCAGCTTTGGCTGTTTTCGCAAGGCCGGCATCTGTGATTTATACAGTCAGGTTCTGAGGCTTAGCAGCTGATGAGAAATGTTGAGACAGAAATCGATCCTTCGGCCGACCCTTACACCTTGCCAGGGCTCCTTTGGGCCATTGTGGCTGGGTGCCTGCTGCTCGTGCTCCACGAATGTGGCCCTTGTGCCATGCATCCGGGGGAAGGAAGCTTTCTTAAACTTCCCAGGTGGGCTCCAAGAGAGGCCCTGGGGGGAGTTTCTTCTCTTCTGTACAACTGAGTGCAGCTCCTTGTCAGGGCTTCTCCAGGCCCTGTTGGCTAGCTTCTTGCCTGCCGCTCTTGCACCTCCAAGGCACCACTCATGTCTCACATCCTAGCTCCCTCTGTCTCTCTTGTCCATTGCAAGTTTGTAGTGGGAGCGAGCTCTGCTCTTCCCTTGCCTCTCTTTCCCTTACTTGTGCAAAACAGCAAGTGCAGGAGCAGTATTGGGGGGAACTGGCTCTCCCTGGAGGATTCAGTTACAGCATTTGCAGATCATTTTGAATATTATTGTACAACTTTGTCAAAGAATGTCTACGTATTTCTATCAATGTGTATATCCATTGCCTTTCCTATTTCCAACAATGAGGAATGGCAGTGTCGAGGTGGAAAGTGTGATTTTGGGAATTCATAATGTCTTATTACCAAGTGTGATGACCTTCTCCAGTCTGTAAACTCACATGTGCCAGTTCTCTAAAGCTTTTTTTCCGTGACAGAAGGAAACATTGCAGGCTCTGAAATATCATTCAGCTTTAAGGCATGGATTGTTGGGGTAATAGGACCATGGAAATGTCACAGTTCAGGAAATGTTTGCCTGTAAAATAGATCTGGAGCAGCAACAGAAGGCTCCAAAAAGCAAGCAACGCATTATACTTCAACGTCTTAACAGTTGGGTGGGGGGAAGTTTCCAACACGAGATGCGTTGCTCGCATGTGTAGTTGTGCACTCTCCTGGGTGGAAGACTGATTGGATGGCCAGGCCCAAAGAGTTGTGGTAAATAGAGTTAACTCCAGCTGGAGGCCGGTCACAAGTGGTGTTCCCCGTGGCTCAGTGCTGGGTCCAGTGCTGTTCAATATCTTTATCAATGACCCGGATGAAGGCATTGAGTGCACCCTTAGCAAGTTTGCAGATGACACTAAGCTGGGAGGAAGTGTCGATCTGCTTGAGTGTAGGGAGGCTCTCCAAAGGGAACTGAACAGGCTGGACTGCTGGGCTGAGACCAATGGCATGAGCTTTAACAAGGCCAAACACTGGGTACTGCGCTTGGAGCACAACAACCCTGTGCAGTGCTATAGAGTAGGGGAAGAATGGCTAGAAAGCTAGGAGGAGAAGGACCTGGCAGTGTTGATTGACAGCCAACTGAATACAAGCGAGCAGTGTCCCCGCGTGGCCAAGAAGGCCAATGGTATCTTGGCTTGTATCAGAAAGAGCCTGGCCAGCAAGTCCAGGGAGGTTATTCTGCCCACGTACTTTGCACTGGTGAGACCACACTTTGAATAGAGTGTTCAGTACTGGGCCCCTCACTACAAGAAGGATGTTGACGCTCTGGAGTGTGTCCAGAGAAGAGCAACAAAGCTGATGAGTGGGCTGGAGAACAAGTCTTACGAGGAGCGGCTGAGGAAGCTGGGGTTGTTTAGCCTCAAGAAGATGAGGCTGAGGGCAGACCTTATTGCTCTCTACAACTACCTGGCAGGAGGTTGTAGAGAGGTGGGTTCTGGTCTCTTCTCCCAAGTGACAGGGGATGGCACAAGGGGGAATGGCCTCAAGCTGCACCGGGGGGGGTTCAGACTGAATATCAGAGGAAATGTTTTTCACAGAAAGGGTCATCAGGCACCGGAAGAGCTGCCCAAGGACGTGTTAGTGTCACCATCCCTGTAGGTATTTAAAAGATGGGTACAGGAGTTCCTTAGGGACATGTTTTAGTGGCACACAGGAATCATTGGACTCGATGATCCAAGAGGTATTTTCCAACCTGGTGATTCTATGATTCTATGATTCTTCTAGTTTACTTCTTACAGCCTGTTTGTTAACTGAGGGGAAAGCTCAGACTGTGAGGACGTGGAGCCAGCTTTGTATGTTCCAGTTTTCTGATTTCATGTTTGGCTTAATGTGACATTTTGTTAGAGCTTGAGTTTCCATCTGACAGCCTCAATTCTGAATTGAAACAGGTTATTATGTAAGCCGTCTCGGCAGTGTAGAGCACTTGCTAGAAGTCCTTTTGGAGTTCGAAAGAATGGTTAGTATTGTCTCCCTAAAGCGCTTACAAGAAAACACTGAATGTTCTTTGAGTTTATTTCTTCTTTATTTCTCATACAACAGGTGAGTAAACTGACAAGGGAGGGTGTCCTCCTGGACCTGCTGTTTGTGAACAGAGAAGGCCTCGTGGGGGATGTGACGGTTGGAGGGTGCGTGGGACAAAGCGATCATAGAGTTTTCAGTTCCAGGTGAGATGAAGAGGGGGATTAGCAGAACAGTCACATTAAACTTCCAGAAGGCAGACTTTGGACTGCTCAGAAGGCTGGTTGGCAAAGTCCCATGGAAGACAGTCCTTAAGGGCAATGGAGCCCACGAGGGCTGGGTGCTCTTCAAAAATTAAATCCTAGCAGCTCAGGAGCAAGCCATCCCCATGTTCCGGAAAAGGAGCTGGTGGGGGAAAAAAACAGCTTGGTTAAGTAGGGCGATCTTCAGAGGCATCAAAAAGAAGAGGAATGTCTATGAGCTTTGGAAGAAGGGACAGGTGTCTTGGGTGGACTACAGGGAGGAAATGAGATTGTGCAGGGAAAAAATCAGGAGGGCTAAGGCCCAACTAGAAATCAAATTGGCTACAGGCATGTCAGTCTGCGCTCAGTGCTGGGGAAAGTCATGGAACAGCTGATCTTGAGTGCTATCATGAAGCACGTGCAAGAGAACCAGGTGATCAGGCCCAGTCAACACAGGTTCACAAAAGACAGGTCTTGCCAAACTAACCTGATTGCCTTCTATGACAAAGTGACTCGACTACTGGATGAGAGAAAGGCTATGGATGCAGTCTTCTTGGACCTCAGTAAAGCCTTTGACACAGTTTCTCACAGCATTCTGCTTCAGAAACTGTCATCCTCTGGCCTGGACAGGTGCACAGTCTCCTGAGTTGAAAACTGGTTGGATGGCCGGGCCCAGAGAGTGGTGGTAAATGGAGTTAACTCCAGCTAGGGGCCAGTTACAAGTGGGGTTCCCCAGGGCTCGGTACTGTCCAGCCCTGTTCAATGTCTTTATCAACAACCTGGATGAAGACATTGAGTGCACCCCTAGCAAGTTCGCAGACGACACTAGGCTGGGTGGAAGCATGGGTCTGCTGGAGGGTAGGGAGGCTCTGCAAAGGGATCTGAACAGGCTGGACTGCTGGGCTGAGACCAATGGCATGAGCTTTAACAAGGCCAGATGCCGGGTCCTGCACTTGGGGCACAGCAACCCTGTGCAGTGCTACAGACTAGGAGAAGTCTGGCTAGAAAGCTGCCTAGAGGAGAAGGACCTGGGGGTGTTGGTTGACAGCCGATTGAACATGAGCCAGCAGTGTGCCCATGTGGCCAAGAAGGCCAACGGCATCTTGGTTTGTATCAGAAACGGCGTGGCCAGCAGGTCCAAGGCGGTTATTCTCCCACCTCGAATACTGCGTTCAGTTCCGGGCTGATGAATGTGCTGGAGAACAAGTCTTACGAGGAGCGGCTGAGGAAGCTGGGGTTGTTTAGCCTCGAGAAGAGGAGGCTGAGGGGAGACCTTATTGCTCTCTACAGCTAGCTGAATGGAGGTTGTGGAGAGGAGGGAGGTGACCTCTTCTCCCAAGTGACAGGGGACAGGACAAGGGGGAATTGACTCAAGCTCCGCCACAGGGGGTTAAGGCTGGAAGTCAGGAAAAAAAATTTCACGAAAACGGTGAATGGGCACTGGAATAGGCTGCCCAGGGAAGGGGTTGAGTCACCTTCCCTGGAGGTGTTTAAAGGGCAGGTGCAAGAGGTGCTGAGAGGCATAGTATAGGGATTGTTAGGAATGGTTGGACTCAATGATCCAGTGGGTCCTCTCCAACCTAGTGCTTCTATGACTCTATGACTCTTGTTTCACTGCTGGATTGCTTCATTGCTTGTCTAAGGAGATGGCTGGTGTTAAGTGGGAATTCATTATGTCTGAGAGAGTAGAGAGACCATTCACATCAGCCAACCAGGCTGAGACAAAATGAGTAAGACCTCGATGCAGGAAGTCAATGTTCACCCCAGGATGACAAGACCCCTGGTAGGAAGGGATTCTCCATTTTCATTTAGAGATTACCAAGGTAGATGCTCTGAAGCTATTACAGAAAGGCGAGACCAGAACAGCTTAGCTATTGTCTGCAGTGTAAGTACTACATTGTGGCTCTGGTTAAAATATTGTACTTCTACAACCTCTCAGTGTACTTCCCAATGCACTTGTACAGATAAGCTTATGCCAATTACTCTTCTGTGGTGAGTGGAGTAAATTATATCAGTACAGAAAGCCTGAAGTTCAGCGAGTTGTGTCAGAAAAGTGGATGTTACAGTATTGAGATGAACTGCATCGCTAGGTTGGCTGGAGGGCGACAGGGCTATGAAGGAAGCCCTGAGCAATGAGGTCACTATTGACAAAACAGGGGAAAAATCTCACCGCACTGATGGGGTTGCTGTAGAAGTGCAAATTTTTCTCAGGTCACTAAATGAATTCGGTCCCAGTCTGCTCATACGTGTGCTGAAAGGCAGGAGGAAAACAAGCAGCAGAACCTCTGAGGCCAAGCAGTTCACCAGCCTGGTAACTAGGGGGAAAACCTACACATTCCCAGATGAGAGAGCCGTAAGAGAACACAAAGAGTTGTTCTCTTATCCATTCTAGAGGAAAAGTTGATGCAGCCTCCAAGTCTGTGAGAAGCTCTTTCCTTCATACCTCTTCATCAGAGGGCTGGTTGTAGTATGAAGAGCTGGTGCTCACTTTAAAGGGTAGTTTCAAGACCCCAGAGAATGACGTTGGTTAATAATTCAGCTCATAACACCCACTAGTTTCAAACATTTAAGGAAGAAATAAAGAGTTCTTGTCACAAAGCTAGAACAAAAACCATTGGATGCCATCTTGAAGGAAGACAGGCTCTTGTTCAAAATGCAGAATTGAGAGTTCTTGTTCACTGACTTCCGGGTCCCACGGATAGCTGGCAAACTTCTAGGCTTCCAAACCCGCAGCATAACATCTGCGTACTCTGCTGGTTGTAGAGTGATATTCAGAGATGCTTTGGAAAGCATTTCCGTGGGATTCTTCCACAGAGATGAAACATTGTTACGCTAATGCTAATTAGCAGCCATTAGCGTAAGCCTGCTCTCTGGGAAATGGGATAGTCCTCCCAGCCTGCACTGCCCCTCTTGTACCTCGTAGACTCCGTGCGCATGTAAAGGGCGGAGCCAAGCAGCACAGCTGATCCAAATGGGATCCGTCCCAAGTTGGCCCAAAATAAACTGGGCACATGGTGCAAGCGTTGAAGCCATCACAGCCCATCCCCTGCTTTTCAGCTGCCAGCCTGGAGCCGGCAGGTTTAAATGCAGGCTGCCTTCTGTTACTCTGACTGCGGGTTTGCCCCTCTGAGCCCCCTTTCCTCTGGCAGTATTTGGAAACAATGTTTCCTTGATCTTTCTGTGCCAAAATGTTGCAGGATGACAATTTCCAGGTGTTTCTTCACAGCTTCTCCTCTGAGAAGGGTGACAGGGATTGAGAGCGTTGGTCTGGCCTTGCTGGGTGCGAGGTGTGAGGAGGGGCCATCACAGGATTTCAGCCTTGTCAAACTCCTTCCTCTTTAGTTCAAGTAAAACTCAAAAGGAACTGCTTAGCTTATGTTCTGCTCTGGGCTGAAGTAGAATCAGGTTTCTAGGTTTTCAGCTAAGCCTCGCCTAAGCAACTCCACTTTCTGAATGTTAAGCGCCTGTTTTTCTGTCTCCAGCAGCGATAAAGCAGGGCACTGGTATGCAGAAAGGCCACTGCGCACGCTTATTCCTCTAGAAACCAAGTCCATCCTTGAGCTGATGGAATGCCGTAAGGGAAAGGGGTGAGAAAGAATTGCGCTGGCAGGGAGGGAGGAGCACACAGGACAGGTGACCCCAAACTGCCCAACGCAGTATTCCATTTCATATACTTCATGCACGGGATGAAACTTCAGCATCACAAGGGTACAGCTCTCTTGAAAAGGTCCCAGGCCACACTCAGGAATTTGATTGAGGAACGTGGAGACCTCGGATAAAGGGAAAGACAGATGAGGTCCTCACTGCATGCTGGCTACCAAAGAAGAACGCTTGACCCTCATAATCCCTCAGCTGGTTATCCTGAGTATGACGTGCACTCTGTTTGGCAGTTAGGGGTCACCTCACCTGTCCACGCCTCCCTGTAAGTGTGACCCTTTCTTTTGGTTTCTACAGGAATGCCTGGCCTTTCAGCATGCTAAGGTGGATGTCGTTCAGTAAGCGGATAAGAGTAAGTGACTCCTGTGATAAGATGTTTTTAAGCATGTTGTCTATCTTCATTGTTATTTACGTCGGGGGTGTCGTTTTTACCTTGGTTTTAGCACTTTGCACTAAATTATACTTTTGAAATGACATGGGGGCTGCATTTCTATTTTTTTCATGTTTTAAGCTGCAAACGATAGAGGATCCTAGCTGGAAAAATGCTTCACGTGTCCGTACTTCTTGCTGACGCTTCTATGAGGTTTAAAGAGAAGGGGGGCGATTCCTCATTGGTATACTGTATCAATTCCTGGGGAGTGACTTCAGGGATCAGGTTGCTTGCACATGGCACTCACCCCTCATGGATCTGTTTGCTTTCCCCAACAAGCACGCTGAGCCACTCTTGAGCCCTTAGCCAAGAGCTAGACTACAGGCAGCCCCTCTCCCATCCCCACGCTGCACCAGGAAAGGAAAACCCACAGGGTAAAATAACAACCGTTTTATTAACACAACAAAAAAAGAATAATGATTCTACTACTCCTACTCTTGATAATTCTGTGTAATAGTAATAATAACAACAACAT